>NW_027507790.1:167237768-167837768 GCF_037356315.1 Lithobates pipiens | reverse complement strand
GCTCCCACTGATTCTGCACTATGGTGAGTAGAAAAATTTCATTTAATACTACAATGTAATAACAGTAATAAAGAAATAATGCGCTGACAAATTGCCCGTGAAAAATCGCTTACCCCTCGCGTGCCATCCCTAACCTCCGCCACCCCGGGCCTTGCCACAATTTTCTTCCATGCAACCGGTCCCCGGTGCCAAAAAGGTTGGGGACCACTGCTCTAGTGGACCTTTAAGCAGGGTAAAAAAAAAAATCATAAAAAATATTTTTTAGCACTGAGATATGTTAAGAGATATTTGTTTTGTAAACTTTCCCACCAACCAACTTTTTAGTAATGTCTAAAAAGAAAAATATTGCACAACCTTACAGTAGCTGACAGGATATGCTGGGAATTGGATCTCTATACAGATAAAAGGGTGTGGATTGGTCAAGTCTGGTCCGGAGACTAAAGGGCAAACTGAGAATCAAATTGTTTTACAGTGGAACTTCATTTAAAATCTCCTTTCAGCTCTGTTACATCCAAAACTGCCAAGTTGTTTTATTTCCTATAGAGCAGAGGCCGCCAAAAGTTTTCAATTCAGAAGCTAGAGTTCCACAGAGAATATAAAAAAGTAAAAAAAAAAACATATATACTGTTTACTATTTTAACCACTTGCCAACCACACACCTGCCATCGATTGATGATGGCAGAATGGCACTCCTGTATGAATCGCCGTAGCTGGCGGGCACTTTAAAGAAGTATAGGGCGCACTCCGCATGACATAGGAGCCTGTGCGCGTGGCCGTCGGCCACGATGGCCGTCGGCTACCTGCAATTGCTCATGAGAAGCAGAGAATGGTGATCTGTCAATGTAAACAGACAGATCTCCATTCTGTCAGGGCTGAGGAGAGCGATCTATTGTTCCTTATGCTTAGGAACAACAATCAATCTCCTTCCCCAGGCAGTCCCATCCCCCCACAGTTAGAATCACTCCCTAGGACACACATTTAACCCCTTGATCGCCCCCTAGTGTTAACTCCTTACCTGCCAGTGACATTTATACAGTAATCAATAGCTTTTTATAGCTCTGATCGCTGTATAAATGTCAATGGTCCCAAAATAGTGTGAAAAGTTTCCGATCTCTCTGCTGCGATGTCGCATGTCACAATAAAAATTGCAGATCGCCACCATTACTGGTAAAAAATACATAATAATAATAAAAATGCCATAAATCTATCACCTATTTTGTAGACACTATAACTTGTGTGCAAACCAATCAATATACGCTTATTGCGATTTTTGTTTTACCAAAAATATGTAGAAGTATACATATCGGCCTAAACTGAGGAAGACTTTTTTAATGTATTTTTTTGGGGATATCTATTATAGCAAAAAGTAAAAAATATTGCTTTTTTTTAAATAGTCAGTGTATTTTTGTTTATAGCACAAAAAATAAAAACTGCAGAGGTGATAAAATACCACCAAAAAAAAGGACGTACATTTTGTTTGGGTACAGTGTCGCACGACCATGCAATTGTCAATTAAAGCGACGCAGTGCCATATCACAAAAAATGGCCCAGTCAGGAAGGGATACATTCTTCTGGGGCTGGAGTGGTTAATGAAATCATACATATTAACCCCTTTGTGCCTAAGAGTAAAATAAATCTAAATGTCTAAGCACACTTTTGCAACTTTGACATGTGTTATTAAAATCGTACAAATCCCCACAACTACTTCCAGGTAGATTATACCTGTTTTTTAGGACAAATTGGGCTTTTATTTGGTGGTAAATGATAGTGAACATCTCCTGAATTTTTTTATTTTTTAAATAGTAAAAAAAAAAAAAAAATTCCAACAAAATGTAAACCCAAATTAAATTCTCCTGCTCCTGACGATCGCAACGATATCACATACTGTATGTGTATGTTAGTTGTTGTCTGTACCTGTAGTACAGCCCAATAACAATAGTGCACATTTTGCTTTTTTTATCCTACCTAAAACACACTGACAAAAAAAAAAATACTGATCCTAACCTTGACCCAAGCACTAACCCTGCACTGACCTAGATCAAACCTTGATCTAGGTATTTTTTGGTATTTTTTTTTTTTTATACGCACTTTTTCTTTCTTTACAAGGAGAGGGAGAGATACAATGTATCTCTCGCCTCCATCTGTGGCCAGCCTTGAAGTTGTATTTCTTCTTAACCAGTTCCAGACCGCCCACCACAGATATACTGCAGAAGGGTGGCTGCTCTGTGCCAAATCATGTGCCTAGTACATGGTCTGAAATTTCCAGGTCTGGAGTGCGCCCGCGTGTGATTTAACACCGCGGGAGCCCAGCGGCGGGCTGCTGTGGATTCGATGTCCACCAGCACCCACCGATTGTATAGTGCACAGGCAGAATGGCAATCTGCCTATATAAAACAGACAGATTGCCATTCTGTCAGTAAGGAAGGTATTGATCCTGTGTTCCTGCAAAGCAGGAATATAGATCAATGCCTTTCCATAGTAAAAGCACTCCCCACACAATGAGAAAGCACAGGCTAGGTACACATTTAACCCCTTTGATGTTAACCCCTTCCCAGCCAGTGTGATTAGTACAGTGACAGTGCATATTTTTAGCACTGATCACTGTATTAGTGTCACTGGTCCCTAAAAAGTGTCAGTTAGTGTCTTAGTGTCTGATTTATCTGCTGCAATATCGCAGTCCCGCTATAAGTCGCTGATCGCCACCATTACTAGTAAAAAACATTATAAATACATTTAGAAAAACAATATCCCGTAGTGTGTAGACGCTATAACTTTTGCGCAAACCAATCAATATACACTTATTGGATTTTTTTTTTTTTTTACCAAAAATATGTAGCAGAATACATATTGACTTAAATTTTATGAAGAAATTTTATTTTTCACATTTTTTTTTATTGGATATGTTTTAAAGCAGAAAGTAAAAAGTATTGTTCTTTTTTAAATTGTCGCACTTTTTTGTTTATAGCACAAAAAATAAAAACCACAGAGGTGATAAAATACCACCAAAAGAAAGCTCTATTTGTGGGGAAAAAAAGGACATCAATTTTATTTTGATGTGTTGCACAACCATGCAATTGTCATTTAAAGTAACACAGTGCCATATCTCAAAAAATGGCCTAGTCATGAAGTGGGCTAAATCATCTGGCGGTCAAGTGGTTAAAATCAAATTTACCCATTTGCTATGCTGACACTTTGGCTTTAATTATGTTTGAGCCAAGTTTTAGGGGTTAATCCTTAGCACCTACCCCATAGCCTAACTGCATACCTTAAAAAGTAAATAAACTCTAACAATGAACGCTTATTTGGCGATTTATGGCCTGTCAAATACAGTTGAAAGCACAGAAAAAATGTTAGCATACCTTTGGTTTTAGCATACAAGTATTTAATATTTACCTGCCTAAAATTATTTTGATTATTTTTTTAAATCCTAACCACAATAAATATCAACAATATATACAAACCAATGTTTTACATTCCTCTTAAAAGGACAAGATAGCTCAAGGAGCTGTGTTAGCATAATGAAGATTTTCAACATCTGTTTCTAATCTTTTTTCTTATTTTTTATTATTTATTCTTTTCTTTTTTTTTTTTCAAAAACAGGAAGCAAGAACCATGTCTTTCTTGTTTTTTGGTCTGTTTTTCCACACATTCCTTTATATTTTATTTTCCTAAAATAAAACAGTTTTTACTACAAACAATGGCCATATTTTATTTTCCGTTTTAGTCTTTATTTTTTATTTTTTTCAGACAACCTATGAAACAAATTTGCAAACCAGAATGGTTTAAAATTCCTGCTAACCATTATGTAAGTATGTCCAGCAGCTACAGGGACATTTAATGGAGGTTATAGCTGCTTTTGTTCATTCATCTCTTTTTGTACTAGAGTGGCAGATCAAATCTAATATAATTGAGTTAACAACAGCGTGGTCTTATTGTATAATTTTACTACAGCCCTAAAGTGAAAAAGGGTGTTCTGCTATTACATATTATATCAATAACAAATATATATAAGTAAATATAGAAATACAGTAAAATTACCACTATAATATCTTAATATTATACAGTGCCTTGAAAAAGTATTCATACCCTTTGAAATGTTCCACATTTTGGCATGTTACAGCCCAAAAAAAATGTTGGTGGAATTTTATGTGATAGACCAACACAAAGTGAGTGGCACATAATTGTGAAGTGGAAGGAAAATGATAAATGGTTTTCAATTTTTTTTACAAATAAATATGTAAAAAGTGTGGTGTGCATTTGTATTCAGCCCCCCCCCCCCCCCCCGACTCTATACTTTCTACAACCACCTTTCACTGCAATTACAACTGCAAGTGTTTTTGGGGATGTCTCTACGCCCTTGTACACACGGTCGGAGATTTTCAGACGGAATATGTCCCATTGGACCGTTTTGTCGGATATTCCGACTGTGTGTGGTCTGCATCAGATTGTTTCCGTCAGAGTATCCGACGAACCAACTTTTCCAACTTGCTGGTAAAATTTTCCGACACAATGCTCCGATCGGACATACTCCAATCATGTGTAGAGAATTCAGATCGGACAAAGTGCCACGCATGCTCAGATCATATTCCTACACCAAAGCTATTGGCTACTAGCGGGAACGTAGTCCCGTCGAAACAAAATAACGTCATCACTTCGGATTTTCCGACAACTTTGTCCGACCGTATGTATGCAACAGTTTCGGACAAAATCCGACGGATTTGGTTGTCAGAATCTCCAACCGTGTGTACAAGGGCTACCAGCTTTGCATATCTAGAGAGCGAACTTTTTGCCTGTTCTTTACAAAATAGCTCAGGCTCTGTCAGATTGGATGGAGAGCGTCTGTGATCAGCAATTTTCAAATCCTGCTACAGATTCTCAATTGGATTTAGGTCTGAACATTGACTGGGCCATTCTAACACATGAATATGCTTTGATCGAAACCATTCCATTGTAGCTCTGGCTGTATGTTTAGGGTCGTTGTCCTGCTGGAAGTTTAACCTCTACTTAGAGTCTGCAAAAGTCTCAAGTCTTTTGCAGACTCTAACAGGTTTTCTTCTAAGATTGCCCTGTATTTGGCTCCATCAATCTTCCCATCAGCTCTGACCTGCTTCCCTGTCCCTGCTGAAGAAAATCATCCCCACAACATGATGCTGCCACCACCTCATTTCACGGTGGGGATGGTGTGTTCAGGGTGATACGCAGTGTAATGCCTCGTACACATGAGCCGATTTTCCGGCAGAAAAAAACTTGGATGGTTTTTCCGATGGAATTAAGCTCAAGCTTGGCTTGTATACGCCCGGTCACACAAAAGTTTTCTGAAATTTCGACCATCAAGAATGTGGTGATGTACAACACTACGACAAGCCGAGAAAATGAAGTTCAATGTTTCTGAGTATGCGTCAAATTGTTACAGAGCATGCGTAGGAACTGTGCGGGTAGGAATTTGTACAGAGGATCGGAATTTCCGATTGGAACCTTTTCTGATTGGAACCTTTTCCGACTGAAAAATAGAGAGCCTGTTCTCAATCTTTTGCTGGCCGGAATTCTTCCAGCAAAAGTCCAATGGAGCATACACAGGGTCGGAATTTCTGACCAAAAGCTCATATCTGACTTTTGCTGGCAGAATTTCTGATCGTGTGTATGGGGCTTACGTTTTCTGCCATACATAGCGATTTTGCTTTTAGGCCAGAAGTTAAATTTTGGTCTCATCTGACAGGAGCACCTTCTTCCACATGTTTGCTGTGTCCTCCCACAAGGCTTCTCGCAAACTGAAACAGGATTTCTTATTGTTAACTAATATTGTAGTGATTAACTGAGATGATTAACAAACTGCAAACAATGAATCCAATAATCCACCTCTTTCCTTAATCTAAAAAGGTGACCTAGCTAAGGAGAATGTAGAGGACTTATAGGTGGTTACAGCATCAACAGTCAACAGTCAGTAGACCACGGGTACTGAACCTTCTGCTCGTCAGCTTGTTGGAGCCCAAAACCTTGCATTGGATCGATCGCATTGAGTAGCTTCCCCTTAAGGCTGGATTCACAAATATGCATTTTAAATGCTTTTTGCATTTTGCAGATTTGCACTACAGCCAATTTAACATGGTTTCCTATTGAACATGTTCTGTAGAGAAAATCTGCAAAATGCAAAAAGCACAAAAAAAAAATAGTTGTGAATCCAGCCTAAGGCCGCGTACACACGGGCGGATTGTCTGCCCAACTTAGTCCGCTGAACCGTGTTTCAGCGGACAATCCGCTCGTGTGTGGGCTTCAGCTGACTTTTTCAGCGGACAGTCTGACGGACAAAGTCTTTCGGAATTTCCGTAATTTTGTCCGTCCAAACTTGGTTTTGTCCGTCCAAACTTGGTTTCAGCGGACAGTCCACTCGTGTGTAGGCAAGTTGGACGGACTAAGTATGGCGCATGCTCAGAAAGGATTTACACGGCCGAAGGTTGCATTGCAGTGTATTGGACGTCGTTTTTCTAGTCCCGTCGTACGTGCTGTACACGTCATCGCGCAAGCTTTCAGCGGACTGTCTGTTCATCGTGTGTGGTCAAGTCCGTTCATTCAAATGTTGGACGGACTGTCTGTCGGATTGTCTGACGAACTTAGTTGGGCAGACAATCCGCCCGTGTGTACGCGGCCTAAGAGTTGATGCAAAGGGTTGTACACACGGGCCGAATATCACGGTCTGAGTTGCCGTGTGTACGGCAGTCGATCTGACAGAAGTTGACAAAAAAAATGTCTGCCAATTGAAAAATGGCTGAGAGTGCTGGCCGGTGTATTCTGGCGGGGGGCAATCCCCCTGTCAGAACAAAATAGCTCAGTGAGGGAGATCACTGTACAAACATCACATAATTAGTACAGCGGCCCCTCCCAGGCTCTTCAGTTTTTTTTTTCGTTCAGCCAGTTGGGTTGGATGAAAAATAACTAATAGTGTGTACTAGGCTTAAAGTGGTTGTAAAAGCAAAAGTTTTTTTTTTATCTTAATGCATTCTATGTATTAAGATAAAAAAACCTTTAGTGTGCCTCAGCCCCCCTAGTACTTTCTGTAAGAGCTATGTCACACTAGTGATCCTGATGCTAGCTAGACTTTATGAGTAATTACAGGGAAGACACATGCCTTCTTTGTAGTTGCTTCTCCCAAGCTGGGAATTGTCATTCCTTCGCTGCTAAAATTGCTGCAAAATATCCAGCAGAGACATGTAAGCAAGTATGGTTTATTTCACCCTGTGTTGTGATCGCCAGTGTGACATGGTCCTCAATGTGAGCAGCAATGTAGAAGCACCAGCATAGTCTTGTGAAATAGCTGCAGCGCAAAATGCACCAATAAAATATTAATTATATGTAATTCATCCATTCAGACACAGAGACGCAGTTCAGCTCTGCCCCCCCTCTCTCCTCATTGGCAATTGACTTTGATTGACAGCAGCGGGAGACAATTGCATCACTGCTATGTCCCAGCCAATCAGGAGGGAGAGTCCTGGATGGCCGAGAAAGTCCTGTATATCACTTTTGAAGGCCCTGGAGCACCAGGACAATGACACGTGACACTGATGACAGATGGCACTGATACGTGGCAATGATGACACTTATACGTGGCACTGATGACACGTGGCACTGATGACAGATGGCACTAATATGTGGCACTGATGACAGATGGCACTTATACGTGGCACTTATGCGTGGCACTGATGACACGTGGCACTAATACGTGGCACTGAAGACACGTGGCACTAATACGTGGCACTGATGACAGATGGCACTAATACGTGGCACTAATACGTGCCACCGATGACAGATGGCACTAATACGTGGCACCGATGACGCGTGAAACTGATGACAGATGGCACTGATAAGTGGCATTGATGACATGTGACACTGACAACAGATGGCACGTGACACTGACAGGTGGCACTGATGACAAATGGCACTGATACGTGGCACTGAGAGATGGCACTAATATGTGGCACTGATGACAGATGGCACTATGTGGCACTAATGACAGATGGCACTTATACGTGGCACTGATGACAGATGGCACTGGGGACAAATGGCACTGACAACAGGTGGCACTGGGGACAGATAGCACTAACAGGTGGCACTGGGGGCAGGTAGCACTGGGGTGGATGGCACTGGAGCGGATGGCACTGGGGCAGGATGGCACTGGGGCGGATGGCACTGGGGCAGGATGGCACTGGGGGAGGATGGCACTTTTTTTACTTTATTTTTTTTTTTTTACACTCACGGCCGCTGCAGCCGTTCATCTCTCCCTCCTCACACACTGTCTGTGTGAGGAGGGAGAGCGGCGCTGAGAGATGATCTCATATGTTTACATATGAGATCATCTCCCATTGGACACGCCGATCGCGCTGTAAACGGCCGCTGTGATTGGCCGTTTACAGCGATCTGTGTTTGCCTGTCTCCGGGGGACACGGCAAACACAGAACTTCCCCGATGCGCGCCCGTGGCGGCGCGCATTGCGGAAGTAAACATCAGGACGTCCAGGGATGGCCTCCCGGACGAAAGCGCCTGCTCTACGGCCGTCATTCGGCTATAGGGCGGGCGCGAGGAGGTTAAAAACTTGCTTAACATGTTTCGTGACCTGTACGTCGCGGGGAAGAATTCCACAGGGGTACCACCCCAGATGAACCCAGACAGACATCAAGGGATGGAATGGGGGATATGGGGGTACATCCAGTAACTAGAGTGATTATAAAATATGTAAGTTGATCACATCTGATGTACTGGTGGCCTATCTCGCTTCTTGCGACCTGAACAAGCCAGGAAAGTACAAATACCCCCCAAATGACCCCTTTTTGTAAAGTAGACATTCCAAGGTATTTAGTAAGAGGCATGGTGAGCTTTTTGATGTTGTCATTTTTTTCCCACAATTCTTTGCAAAATTAAGATTTTTCATTTTTTTTATTTTTTTCCACAAAATTGTCATTGTAATAGGTTATTTCTCTCACGTGGCATGTGTATACCACAAATGACACCCCCCAAAAAATTCTGCTACTCCTCCTGAGTATTACAATACCACATGTGTGGGACTTTTTCACAGCCTGGCCACATAGAGAGGCCCAACATGCAGGGAGCACCATCAGGTGTTCTAGGAGCATAAATTACACATCTAACTTGTTGACAACCTATTACACTTTTGAAGGCCCTGGAGCACCAGGACAATGACATGTGACACTGATGACAGATGGCACTTATACATGGCACTGATGACACGTGGCACTGATGACAAATGGCACTAATATCTGACACTGATGACAGATGGCACTTATACGTGGCACTGATGACACGTGGCACTAATACGTGCCACTGATGACAGATGGCACTAATACCTGGCACTAATACGTGGCACCAATGACAGATGGCACTAATACATGGCACCGATGACGCGTGACACTGATGACAGATGGCACTGATAAGTGGCATTGATGACATGTGACACTGACAACAGTTGGCACATGGCACTGACAGGTGGCACTGATGACAAATGGCACTGATACGTGGCACTGATGATAGATGGCACTAATATGTGGTACTGATGACAGATGGCACTATGTGGCACTGATGACACGTGGCACTGATGACAGATGGCACTTATACGTGGCACTGATGACAGATGGCACAGGGGACAAATGGCACTGACAACAGGTGGCACTGGGGACAGATAGCACTAACAGGTGGCACTGGGGGCAGGTAGCACTGGGGTGGATGGCACTGGGGCGGACGGCACTGTGGTGGATGGCACTGGGGCAGGATGGCACTGGGGCAGGATGGCACTGGGGGAGGATGGCACTGGGGGAGCATGGCACTGGGGGAGGATGGCACTGGGGGAGCATGGCACTTTATTTATTTATTTATTTTCACACTTACGGCCGCTGCAGCCATTCATCTCTCCCCTCTCACATGCTGTCTGTGTGAGGAGGGAGAGCGGCGCTGAGAGATGATCTCATATGTTTACATATGAGATCATCTCACATTGGACACGCCAATCGCGCTGTAAACAGCCGCTTTGATTGGC
This sequence comes from Lithobates pipiens, assembly GCF_037356315.1. Lineage (NCBI taxonomy): Eukaryota > Metazoa > Chordata > Amphibia > Anura > Ranidae > Lithobates > Lithobates pipiens. Next base: position 167,827,729 of record NW_027507790.1, on the reverse strand, counting down.
CGTTTAAAGCGATCTGTGTTTGCCTGTCTCCGGGGGACACGGCAAACACAAAAATTCCCCGATGCGTGCCCGCGGCGGCGCGTATTGTGGAAGTAAACACCAGGACATCCAGGGACGGCCTCCCGAACGAAAGCATCTGCTCTATAGCCGTCATTCGGCTATAGGGCAGGCGGGAAGAGGTTAAAGTCAATTTTTCCTTATTCATAACAAATATATTACTAGGATGTGGCAAGCTATTATTCAGAGGTGTAATTGCTACCACAGGGCATAGCAAATAAATTTTTCTCTAATCCTCCAATGAATGCTGGGGGGGACAGAGCAGAGAGTGGTGACTGTCAATGAAGACCAAGAACTGAACGTTCAGTGGTCATGTGATCACTCAGTTTTCAGTCTTAAAGCCAGTGGGGACAGCTGCAGTATCCTATCAATGCTGTAGCCATATAGGTTAATATGTCTGTTTATTTTTTTGCTAACCTACACTTCTCCTTTCAACTGCCCAGGACTGTGACATGCTTTAAGTCAAATGTATTTAAAGCATGCAACCTGAATTAAAGTGGATCTAAGGGCTAAAGGTTTTTTACCTTCACACATGAATCTGAGCAGCTGCTCTCCCAAATCTCTCCCTTGGCTCAGATACAGCAGATATAGCCATTGGCTCCCACCATTGTCAATCACAACCAGTGAGGAGGGAGGGGGTGGGGCTGAGACCCACTCTATGTGTCAATGGACACGCAGAGTGGGGCTCGGGAGCGAGTATGCGTGAGTGCCCCCATAGCAAGTGGTTTGCTATGGAGACACTCAGCAGGGAGGGGGAGTCCAGAAAGTTGGTGGGGGACCCGAGAAGAGGAGGATTGGGTCTGCTCTGTGCAAAACCATTGCACCTAGCAGGTAAGTATAACATGCCTGTTCATTTTTTTTCCCTTTGATGACACTTTAGAGGAAAAAAACTGCCTAAATTGCTCCTACCAGCCAATCAGATTCTTCCTTAATTTTGCCATAATTGATGGAAAATAGGAAAAATATATTAACCCCTTTATTTATTTATTATAATAAACCTCAATTGCAACCTTAATCACTGTCTGGATGCAATAGAATTCAAGAATTTATAATGCAGTGTCTACTGTTTATGATAACCATACCTGGGAAACTTTCCATGGTTAGTATGCCTAGATTTAGATGGAATAAGGTGAAGAAAGAGGGGACTTAGCTGACTGATAAAATGAAAGCAATGATTTCATAGCGGCTAACAAATTGGTTTGTTGGTAGTGTCACACCTGCAGGGGATTAAATTATATATTAATATGGTCCTCTAAACCAGTGATCTCCAAACTGCGACCCGGGGGCCAGATGCAGCCCCTTGCTTGCTTTTATTGGGCCCTTGGGGCACTATTTTATCCACTGATACCAACAATGGAGCATACAGTGGTGTGAAAAAGTGTTTGCCCCCTTCCTCATTTCCTGTTCCTTTGCATGTTTGTCACACTTAAGTGTTTCGGAACATCAAACCAATTTAAACAATAGTCAAGGACAACACAAGTAAACACAAAATGCAATTTGTAAATGAAGGTGTTTATTATTAAAGGTGAAAAAAAATCCAAACCATCATGGCCCTGTGTGAAAAAGTGATTGCCCCCCTTGTTAAAACATACTATAACTGTGGTTGTCCACACCTGAGTTCAATTTCTCTAGCCACACCCAGGCCTGATTATTGCCACACCTGTTCACAATCAAGGCATCACTTAAATAGGAGCTGCTTGACACAGTAAGGTCCACCAGAAGATCCTTAAAAGCTACACATCATGCCGAGACCCAAAGAAATTCAGGAACAATTGAGAAAGAAAGTAATTGAGATCTATCAGTCTGGAAAGGGTTATAAAGCCATTTCCAAAGCTTTGGGAATCCAGCGAACCACAGTGAGAGCCATTATCCACAAATGGCGAAGACATGGAACAGTGGTGAACCTTCCCAGGAGTGGCCGGCCGCCCAAAATTGCCCCCAGAGCGCAGCGACGACTCATCCAAGAGGTCACAAAAGACCCCACAACAACGTCCAAGGAACTGCAGGCCTCACTTGCCTCAGTTAAGGTCAGCGTTCATGCCTCCACCATCAGGAAAAGACTGGGCAAAAATGGCCTGCATGGCAGAGTTCCAAGGAGAAAACCACCGCTGAGCAAAAAGAACATCAAAGCTCGTCTCAATTTCTCCACAACACATCTTGATGATCCCCAAGACTTTTGGGACAACATTCTGTGGACCGATGAGACAAAAGTGGAACTCTTTGGAAGGTGTGTGTCCAAGTATATCTGGCGTAGAAGGAACACTGCATTTCATAAAAAGAACATTATACCAACAGTAAAATATGGTGGTGGTAGTGTGATGGTCTGGGGCTGTTTTGCTGCTTCAGGACCTGGAAGACTTGCCGTGATAAAAGGAACTATGAATTCTGCTGTCTACCAAGAGATCCTGAAGGAGAATGTCCGACCATCTGTTCGTGTACTCAAGCTGAAACGAACTTGGGTTCTGCAGCAGGACAATGATCCTAAACACACCAGCAAGTCCACCACCGAATGGCTGAAGAAAAACAAAATGAAGACTTTGGAGTGGCCTAGCCAAAGTCCTGACCTGAATCCTATTGAGATGTTGTGGTATGACCTTAAAAAGGCCGTTCATGCTCGAAAACCCTCTATAGTAACTGAATTAGGACAATTCTGCAAAGATGAGTGGGCCAAAATTCCTCCAGGATGCTGTAAAAGCCTCATTGCACGTTATCGCAAACGCTTGGTTGCAGTTGTTGCTGCTAAGGGTGGCCCAACCAGTTATTAGGTTTAGGGGGCAATCACTTTTTCACACAGGGCCATGATGGTTTGGATTTTTTTTCACCTTTAATAATAAACACCTTCATTTACAAATTGCATTTTGTGTTTACTTGTGTTGTCCTTGACTATTGTTTAAATTGGTTTGATGTTTTCCGAAACACTTAAGTGTGACAAACATGCAAAGGAACAGGAAATGAGGAAGGGGGCAAACACTTTTTCACACCACTGTAAGTCCCTTGCACTGAGACCAGTGAAGGGGCACAACTCCTCCCAATTACACTAACAATGGGGCACAATTCCACCCAATGACACCAATGATGGGGCAAAACTCCTCCCACCGACACTAATGAAGGAGCACAATTCTTCCCAATTACACCAACAATTTGGCCCAACGACGTCAACGTTGGGGCACAATTCCTCCCAATGACACCAACAATTGGGCCCAATGATGGGACATAATTCCTCCAAATGACATCAACGATAAGGCACAATCCCTCCCACTCACACCAACGATGGGGCACAATCCCTCCCACTCACACCAACGATGGGGCACAATTCCTCCCACTGACACTAACGATGGGGCACAATTCCTCCCAATGACATCAACAATTAGGCACAATGACACTAATGATGGGGCACAATCCCTCCCAAAGACACCAACAATTGCACCCAATGACGGAACACAATTTCTCTCAATGACACCAACTATAAGGCATAATCCCTCCCACTGACACCAAAGATGGAGCATTGTTTATTCCCATTGAGGTCGGGACCTTTTCTACTCCCAATGGCCAGTCTGGCCCCCCCTAAAGTCTGAGGGACAGTAACATGGCCCCCTGTTTAGAAAGTTTGGAGACCCCTGCTCTAAACAAATAGGCCAGACTTGATAATACAAAGACAAAAAAATATGAAATACCTGGACTACAATCAACAATTGTTAGAATACATGGGTAACAAATGGGCAATCATGGTGAAGAGGTTATGTGTTCTAAGTATGGAAATATATACTGTATAGTTGCAAAGTTGCAATTGCACGGGTTGCTTGAAAAAAGTGAGCTACTATAGAACAGGCAGTTGTAACAGCAACCAGTCTGCTGCAGAGTTTCTCCTTAAAGGCATTGAACACTTTCAAATGTTTTTCATTGTTTTGGCTAAGTATTAGTGTAGTTATATTCCCTGTGCTGTTTGTTTCCATTACCTTGTAATGATGGGCTAGATATTGTGGTTGCAGTTTGTAGTGTCATGTATTTATTCGCCTATACAACCAATTTATTGGTCCTGGGACTTGAAATGAGGCACAGTACATACGAATATGAATAACTAGTTTCTAACATTGTTGCTTATCGGCTCTCCTGGCCTCACACTGACAGTGTGAGGGGAGCTGATCAGTGGCATCTCCTCACAGGGGAGACTTGTATAGGTCAGTGAGGCCAATCTGTGCTGCCTTTCAGTGCCCATCAGTGCCGCCCATCTGTGCCACATATCATTGCCCATCTGTGCTGCCTTTCAGTGCCCATCAGTGCCACCTATCATTGCCCATAAGTGCACCGCCTATCAGTTCCCATCAGTGCCAGCTATCATTGCCCATAAGTGCCATCCATCAGTGCCCATGATGCTACCTATCAGTGAACATCAATTCCAGCTATCAGTGCTGCATAACAGTGTCACCTATTAGTACACATCAGTGATGCATGTTAGTGCCTCCCCATCAGTGCCACCCTATCAGTGCCCTTCAGTGCCACCTCATTAGTGCAGCCTCATCATCGAACAGCAGTGAAGGAGAAATTACTTATTCACAAATTTTTCTGACAGAAATTAAGAAAAACTTTTATTTTTTCAAAATTGTCAATCTTTTTTTTATTTTTATTTTGTTAGAAAAAAGAAAAAAACCCAGTGGTGATTAAATGCCACCAAAAAAAAAATTCTATTTGAGGGAAGAAAATCATAAAAAACTCACTTAAAAGCTGAAAAATGGCCTGGGCAGGAAACCGGTGAAAGTGCCCAGTATTGAGGTGGTTAATAAATTAATAAATATTGCATACAAAAATAGGATAAAATGATAACAAACTGATTTGTAATGAATCCATATTAATGCATTTCATTCATAATTAAATATAGTGTTGACCATATACAATCCAACTGGCAATACAGCATTTAAAAAAAAAATGCATCAATAAACTGAATGCGTGTCATAACTCTTTGGCATTCAACATTTGGAAAATTGTCATATTTATTCTTACCTGATTTGCAAGTATTAGAGCCCCTCTGGTGGCTTTGAGTTTGGAATTACCTTATGTACTACAAGATACCATTAGGTATGTTACATGCCTGATGTTTTATCTTACAGATACTATACATGCATCTATTCCTGAAGAGTAAACAAAGAATCAATGTTTGTTTTAATTATGTGCTTGACAGTTGAATTGTATATGGTCAACATTATATTTAATTATGTATAAAATGCATTAATATGGATTCATTACAAATCAGCTTCTTACCATTTTATCCTCTTTTAGTATGCAATATTTATTCATTTATCAATCAACAATGTAGGAAACTAGTTATTTATTGGTTGTATGTGCTGTGCCTCATTTAAAGTCCAGGGACAAATAAATTGGTTGTATGGAAATATTAAAGAAGTACAGCCAAAGCTTGCATACAGAGGTTATATCCAAGGCGGGTGCCTGCACAGAGACTGGAGCAGCAGCAGGGACAGCCTGCAACACAGGTTGAACCGGAACAGCCACAGTGGGAGGATCAAGATGAGCAGTGCAAATCAGGAGCGTCTGTGATCCTGCTCATTCAACATAGAAAAAATGTTACCACTTGGTGGATTGCCTGCATCTTCTGAATTCATGGCCTTCGCCTACTGTCGGGAACCTTGAAACAGACCGAAACAGAAAATGTAGTAAAAATTACACCTTTTAATAAAATGGTAAAAATGGTACAACTGGCAAATGTAGTCAAAACATAGCCAGGGTTCAGTAGCCAAATTGGGTAGTCAGAACAAGCCAGGTAATCAGGAAGCCAGAGATCGGCATAGTCAGAGGCAGTAGACAGGATCAGGAACCAGAAGGACTGTCAGCCAGGCAAGTCTTCAACGGGAACACAGCAGAGAGTCTCTAGATATGTTGACCAAGGTGAAGGCATTGAAGAAATTAACCAGGCATTTTAAATAGCCAGAAGGGGCTGGCTGTGGGCTTGACTGACAAGCAGGAGATGATCAACAGGTGAGCCACTGTGGAACGATGAGTACTGGCAATTAACCGACAGCTGAGCAACCTGAAGACAGAGAAGGAAGGGCTGAGAGCCCAGCCCTGACACACAGCAATGTGAATATTTATTCTATAATAGGCTGTGCATAAAATCTGATAAAACCTGATAAAATTGGGTTACTGAGGTAATCCTCATTTTTTTAAACCTAAATCAATTTTGTGTTGGGGCCCGTAAGATGACCATTCACCTTACAGTCTGACTGTTTAATCTCTGCACAGTCTACTTTGAATTTACCAATGCTACTGTAATTGAAAGGCCTACCTAAACAAACAATTCACTTTATATCCAAGTGGTTTTGCCCTGCACTGTCTAGTTGTTGGTAGATTTAAAAGTGATTGTATGGTTAGATTTTATTGTATATGGTAGGCTTAATTATCAAAGTGACATTTCTTAAGGACTCCATTTGCAGTATGCAATATTCTGTGGCCTCAGAATGATTTGATTACTAATGGTTCCTGAGCGAATACTTGATCAATCTGGGGAACCTCAAAATGTGACTGCAGGTTTGCAACTTATAGGTTGATTTATTCTGCCCTATAATATATGTGTTATTAGTAAGGACAAGCAGGGTGAGTATGGCTAAATTGATTTAGCCATCAGTACCGTTTAATCTTAATTTCGCTCAATGAGTTACTTCAGCAAAAGTTTGGTGGAAGAAAAAAACCCACAGTCTACTTTTTCCCACTATTTAGGTGTGGTGTTTTCTTGAGCATTTAGGATACTTTATTTTCCCCATTTTTTCCATTTTTATGTGTAATTGATGGTTCTTGTGTACTGTTGCTTTTAAGATTTTTCTTTTTTATTTATAGGGTGTGAGGTTTTTAATGCATGTACTTAGGGTCATTTATCTTATTTTAGTTTTAGGTTTTTGTATTTGTTTTTCTTTTTTTCTCATTTTTTTGTGTAATTGATCATCATTTTTCTTTCAATTAAACCTGCAATTTTGCACAGACCTATTTACTTAAATGTATATGGAATTTGTCAATAGCAACAACATAACTCCTCACAACAACCCCCCCCCCCAGCAACAGTAGACCCTTCCTCCATCAGTGGACCCCTTCCTCAACAGTAGATCTGGTCCATCAAAAGCTGACCCCCCAGCAACAATATTCCCCCTGCAGCAATGGTTCCCCCTAGTGACCATAGATACCCCATCAGCGAGCAAAAATAGATCCTCCAGCGCATCCCAGCACCCCTTGCCATTACATACATTCAGTTATGGAGGTGCTGGAACTGTGTTCCCTTGTGTTTCTGCATAAAAAAGCAGTGTGTGTGTGCGTATATACTGTATGTCTGAAAATGTCCTAAAGAGACATAGACATAGCATTATACATTAATTTAGCAACAATATAAGCATTATAGGAATGACTGATACCAGTGAATACTAACCAACAAAAGAATACTGATCACCCACAATTAGAGGAAATTTTCAGGTTATTTTCACCACTGTTAATCAACTTTCAGCCTCAAAACAACTAACTGGAGCAACACAGCCTACCACCATAAATAAAATAAATTCCTCTAACATGGGACTTTAAAGGGGCCTAATAATACAGTACATATACTGTACAATACTGTTAAAATTCCATCAGTTTATGCCATTCATAAAAAACATTAAAACATGTGGGACCTTCAGGCTCCTGATTCCAATTTTTGGTGAAAGGTAAATGATATTGCTAAGATATTTTTTGATGTTTTAATTTATTAGTTTTTGAATTAACATTGAATGTTTTTGTAGTCTCACAGAAACGACATGCTGTCAAACATACTGAATATGTACAATTTCTACACACAATATGTCTGTGTATATAAAAAAGAAGCTATGCTGAACAAAGTACGCCACGTGTTTTAATGATTTTATGAATGGAATAAACTGATGGAATTTTAACAGTATTTTATATGCACTATATTATTAAGCACATTTAAAGTCCCACGTTTAAGGAAATCTCTGTTATTAATTTGTAATTGTACCTATCCAGGCAACCTTGGCAATGTATGTATACACTGTATAAAGTTCTACAGACTACCGCCATTTCATGTTTCAACAGAAACAGCTGATGGAAGATTTCTTCACGTTAAAAGTAGTTGATATTGACTGAAAAGTGCTTTGTGTGTGACCAGTATTGTCAGTGCTGTATTCATGCACAATGTCCTGCAGCCAAAAAACTAAGTGCTGGTAATATCTGTGCTAACACTCCTACAAAAAATGCAAAGGCATATTCACATCTACTCCCTGTACTGCTTCCAGGCAGAAATATTCTCCTCCATCTGGGAATTAAACTTTCTCCTCCTTCCAAACAATAATGCTATACTCCAACCTGCTGTGTAAATGGGAATAGAGACAATAATGTGGACCTGAGTTCTTTTAATGCAGCCTATATTTTTGGCATTCTTGCAGAAAAGCCAACATCTGCATCAAAACCAGAGTTATCATCTATGGTATTCATAAGGTGGTGGAGCGAGGGACTATAGCACACTATGTCAGTAGAGGAGTGCTTTCCTACCTGCCAGCAATACGGTAGAGTCTATTCTACACTATTTTTAACCACTTGAGTCTCCAGATGCTTTTATCCTTAAATTCCCTAAAGTCCCAAAAAATGTTGCTCATTTCCAAACTCTCTTCTAGGTTTTGCAGTCTACACTAAAATATTATATATCATATTTTGGGGGGACATCTAAGGCTTAAACTTTGTAGCAAGTTTGGATGCATCTATTTTTACTTCTGTGGTTTTTATTAGGAATAAATTGTAAAAAAAATTGAAAAAATTGAAAAAAAAACTTGTAATTTCCCCCCGTAATTTCACAGGTCTGTGGTGGCTAAAAATTTGAATCACATTATATCTATTTATGTGAACATTTGATGCTTGCACAGTGAACACAAATGTCACCCACATCAATCAATGTCCTGGTTGTCTAGGTCTAGGGCACTTTTGCTAAAGTGGATTTACTTACCTGGTCCTACGCTCCTCTGCACTACTAAACTCATCCCTGCAGTGTCTTTTCCCCCATACTCCAGCAGTTTAATGTGGTTGTAAACCACCGATGTTAAAAAAAAAAACCTGCAAGGCAATGGCATAGTGTGCTATTATCATTGCATACTAGCAATAGCAAATCATGAAATGCTTCAAAGCCGTCCAGTGCTGTAAAGTCACTGCTGAAAGAGCTGACATGTTCCCCCTGTCTGTCTCTTGGGTTATCGAGCTGGATGTGATTGGCTGGAGCATCGATGACGTCACTCCAGCACATGTGCCCGGGAGCCACCACATTTCCAGCACGGACTCTGAAGGTCCGGCACTGTAAGCCATGCTGTGTTTATTAACTCCTAACTTCATAGTGCACCATGACGGGGTTAATTAACACTGCCACGGGCCACTAATGCAGCAAGAAGGAGGGGTTAATTAGCACTGCCTCTGTCCACTAATGAAGCATGAAGGGGTCATTAAAACTGCCACTGGTTCGTAATGCAGCACCAGGGGTTAACTAACACTGTCAATGGTTGCTAATGCAGCAGTGACCAGTGGCAATGTTAAATAACCCCTTGCAACATGAAGTGGTTAGTAACCACTACCACTGACCGCTAATGCAGCATGAAGAGGTAACTAACTGCCACTGGTCAGAGATGTAATTTCCATTCCTGAATCCAGGAAGTCAGAGAATATGTTCAAGTTATTTAAGTCAGAGATTTCTATCTCTTCAGTTTCTTCATCCACATCTTGGTGAGGTCTGGATAGTGAGTGCAGCCATAAGGCATCTGCTGCCTTGTTGCTCTTTCCGGGGGTTATAAGGCAAGGAGAATTCAAACTTCGAAGGACAGACTGCCCTCCTAATGCCGCGTACACACGAGCGGACTGTATGGCGTACTTAGTCCGCCGAAACACATTTCAGCGGACAGTCCGCTCGTGTATGGGCTTCAGCGGACTTTTTCAGCGTGCCGTCCAGCGTACTAAGAATTTTGTTTTTTTCGAAATTCTGTCCGTCGTACTCGCATTTCGGCGGACAATCCGGCCGTGTGTATGCCAGTCCGCCGTACTTTTGAAATGAGCGGACTTTTCCCGCCCGGAGAAAAGTCCGCTCATTTCGAGCGGGTATCCAGGTAGGCGGGGCCCGCGAAGGAGACGTCGCTGGCCCCGCCGCCTGGTATGGACTTAAAGGGGAACCCCAACGCCGAAAAAAATCGGCGTGGGGGTCCCCCCCAAGTCCACAACAGACCCTTGTCCGAGCACGCTACCCGGCCAGCCAGGAAAGGGGGCGAGCGAGCGCCCCCCCTCCTGAGCCGTACCAGGCCACGTGCCCTCAACATGGGGGGTGCCTTGGGGAAGGGGGGGCCGCGCGGCCCCCCCACCCCAAAGCACCTTGTCCCCATGTTGATGAGGACAAGGGCCTCTTCCCGACAACCCTGGCCGTTGGTTGTCGGGGTCTGCGGGCGGGGGGCTTATCGGAATCCGGGAGCCCCCTTTAATAAGGGGGCCCCCTGATACCGGCCCCCCACCCTATGTGAATGAGTATGGGGTACAATGTACCCCTACCCATTCACCTGTAAAATAAAAGTACAAAAAAAAAACACAACACACGAGATAAAATACTTTATTGCACAGCTCCGGGGGTCTTCCGTCTTCGGGGGTCTTCTCGCCGGACTCCTCCGCTATCTTCTTGTAGCTCTTTTGCTAGCGGAGGAGTCCGGCTTTCTTCCTCGCCGCCGGCCTCTTCTCCCGACTTCGGGGGTCTTGTCCCCCTTCTTCTGCCGGGCCACCGCGCCTTCTTATAGCTCTTTTACAGGCGGTGGCCCGGTCTTCTGTCGCCTCCGCCGCCGCCGCCTTCCATTCTTCTTCTTCTTCTTTTCCTTCTTCTCCAGGAGATGTTGACTCGACGCTCTCTCCGGCCACAATGCCAGGGCCGTGCTGCGCGGCCACTTATATAGGGACAAGGGGCGGTGTCACATGGCTTTATGTCACATGGGTTGGTCACATGGGTTGATGTCACATGGGGACTATGACATCGTAAGGGGGCGGGGTCACCATGTGACACCAATCTATGTGACATAAAGCCATGTGACATGTGGGGTGGGGGGCCGCGCGGCCCCCCTTCCCCAAGGCACCCCCCATGTTGAGGGCACGCGGCCTGGTACGGCTCAGGAGGGGGGGCGTTCGCTCGCCCCCCTTTCCTGGCCGGCCGGGTAGCGTGCTCGGACAAGGGTCTGCTGTGGACTTGGGGGGTACCCCCACGCCGATTTTTTTCGGCGTTGGGGTTCCCCTTTAAGTCCATACCAGGCGGCGGGGCCAGCGACGTCTCCTTCGCTGGCCCACCTACCTGGAGATGCGCTCGAAATGAGCGGACTTTCCTCCGCGTGTGTGGGCGAGTCCGTTCATTTCAAAAGTAGGGCGGATAGTACGGCGGACTTAGTACGCCGTATTAGTCCGCTGAAAAAGTGCCGTGTGTGGGCAAGTAGCCCGTTCGGAAAGTCCGACGGACAGTCTGGCGGAAAGTATGCCAGACTAAGTACGTCATACAGTTCGACCGTGTGTACGCGGCATTAGTGGCAAGTTTAGCTGTTTAGTGATATACCAATAGATTGTGGTAAGAGATTGCTTAGTTCATGGAAGAGGACAAACATCTATAATGGTAACATAATTCCTGTGCTTATGGTCCACATAAAAGAGAGAGGTGCCCTCCTTCTTTCTCACTAAAATGATTAGAGCTGTCCATAGTCTCTTAAAGCGGAGGTCCACCCAGGTATCTGCACCCACTTCCGGAATAGCTATCTGCGGAAAGGGGCGTAGATCTACGCCCCTTTCCGAAAGCACCCCGCTGCCTGCTGGGAAACACACAGATCCCAGAGGCAGCAGGTCCATCCTTATTGCGCAACGCGACTCACGAATGCGCAGTAGGGAACCGGAAAATGAAGCCGAAAGGCTCCACTTCCTGATTCCCATACCCAAGATGGCGGCGGCAGCACCCGATCGAGAGATCGGCTTCGGGTGCCGACATCGCGGGCGCGCTGGGCAGGTAAGTGTCCTTATTTTAAAAGTCAGCAGCTGCAGTATTTGTAGCTGCTGGCTTTAAAAAAAAAAAATGGCGGAACTCCCGGCGGACTCCCGCTTTAAGCCTCGTACACACAGTACAACTGTTGGCAGGGGATTGTTTGTTGACAGACTGTTGTCCTAAAATCTTACCGTTAGTATGTTCCTTTTGACAATTGTTGCCCAACTTTCGGGCTAACAAATGTTGGATGACAGGCTAGTACATCACGGGACACAGAGCCATAGTATTTACTATGTGGGTTATAGGCCACCTTCAGGTGATGGACACTGGCACGCCCTAAGACAAAAAGTGCACTCCATATATAACCCCACCCACTACTGGGAGTACCTCAGTTTTTTCGCCAGGGTCTAAGGTGTTGGTCACGAGTAAAGATATGCTGTGCTGAGCTCCACTGGAGCGATCCTTGCTGGGGCTAGCCATGCAGCCGGATCCATTCAAAGTGTCTTTTTGACTGAATTGAGTGGTAACCGGGCCTCGTATCCAAAGAAACAAGGTCTTGCCTGTAATGTTTCTCTTTAGAGAGCTGGACCCTGGGATCCAGTACCTTTTGGTATTAAGGCCATAAAGTTTTTACTGGCGGGAGTGCTATTACAGGTCCAGGATTGTGGGTTTCCTTGAGGATCCCCAGCTCCTGAAGGCTTAACGGAGCCCACCATGAAGGGTGAAGATTGTGTCTGTTGGTTTACCACAGAAAACCCTGCAGCGGGAAAGTTAGTGGAGTTTTCTAAGAAATGTTTACAAATTTTCTTATGATTGTCTCCTTTAAATTTAGTAAGTGTTGTCATGCCTATGTGTCACCAAAGGGGGCTGTATTGCGCACTTACCGTCTCATGCTTCTCAGAGAACCCATGTTGTGTGTAGAAAGCAGCAGACCTCCAGGAAGTCTGAAGTTCCCTCTCCTTACCAGACACCCCCCTGTGCTGTTTTTTCTTCCCCTCTGTTGGGACAAGAGCGCCACAAGAATTTAAAAAAAAAACGTTGCGAAAGGCACACCCCTCGGCGGCTTCTAGACCCGCCCTCACCATTCCTCCCTGTGGATCCCACAGGATCAGGAGCCTGCACTCGCTCGGGAAAGAGCTCTTTTTAAAAAAGAAGGGAAGGGCCTTAGGCAACAGGGGCAGAGCTTAGCGCGACGTTGTCCTCCAACGTCCAGCGCGGGAAGGTATGTTTTAAAAGACATCATTTGTGCTGTTACATGCTGCAGGAGGGACACAAGAGCAAAAGGTGGCATATAAGGGGTTTGGTGACACAGGCATTCCTTTTGACACATTTACTACTGCATCAGGCTGAGCATTAATAGCAGCGACAGGGCTGGACTATTGCTCAAGCAGTGGATGCATTCCTTCTGGTAGTATCTCTGCTTTGTGAATCGGGCTATGGTTGGAAGGGGGGTAAAAATTTATTCACTTGGCCAAAAGAATGAAGAGTCCTTCTATTCGACTTTGCATGAAGTTATTGGGAAAGATGGTGGCTTCTTTTGAGGCCGTTCCTTGTGGGCAGTTTCATTCAAGGCTTCTGCAAAACAGTGTTCTGTCATCTTGGAACAAGAAGGTCCAAGCTCTGGACCTCCCAATGCGTTTATCCCCTGAAGTGCATCAGAGTCTCTTCAAAAAGGAAAAATCCTTTCTACCAGTCACCTGGTAGGTGGTAACAACAGATGCCAGCCTTCTGGGCTGGGGAACAGTCCTGGAAGAAGCGTCTGTCCCAGGGAAATGGTCCAAATCAGAGAGGACCTTGCCTATCAATATTCTAGAGATTCGTGCAGTACGTCTGACCCTAGAGGCCTGGACACTCAGACTATGGAATTGTCCTGTCAGGATCCAATCTGACAATGCCACGGCAGTGGCTTATATCAATCACCAAGGGGGCACGAGAAGTCATGCAGTCCAGAGAGAGGTGAATCATATTCTATCTTGGCCAGAAATCAACATTCCTTGCCTATCAGCAATTTTCATTCTAGGAATAGAGAATTGCAGTCAGACTACTTGAGTCGCCAACAATTGTTTCCAGGAGAATGGTCCCTTCACGCCGACATCTTTCTTTCAATATATCAAAGATGGGGAGTTCCAGATGTGGATTTGTTTGAGTCCCGGTTCAACAACAAGATCGACAACTTTATGTCAAGGACAAGGGATCCGTTGGCATACGGAACAGATGCCTTGGTTTTTCCATGGGATCAGTTTTCACTGATCTATGTGTTCCCTCCTGTTCTGCTGCTTCCGCGCCTTCTTCACAGGATCAAGCAAGAAGGGAAGGAGGTGGCCCCAGCATGGCCCAGGAGATCTTGATTTTTACCGAGATCATAAAGATGGCGGTAGGGGACCATTGGACCCTACCACCATGGCCAGACCTTCTCTCGCAAGGTCCGATGTTCCATTCTACCTTAAAAATGCTAAATTTAACAGTTTGGCTGTTGAGATTCACATTCTGAAAGACCGTGGGCTGTCAGCTTCAGTAGTTTCTACTTTGGTAATGCTAGGAAGCCGTCCTTCAGAGTCATATACTATAGAATCTGGAAGGCATATGTCTCCTGGTGTGGTCCAGGGGTTGGCATGCCAGCAAATATGTAATAGGTAGAATTTTTGAATTTCCTACAGATGGGATTAGAAATTAAGCTGGCCCCTAGTAATATCAAGGGCCAGGTGTCAGCCTTATCTGTGTTTTTTCAACGCTTGCTTCTCACTCTCTGGTTCTTAACTTTATTCAGGGGGTAACACGGATTAATCCTGCAGTTAAGTCACCCCTGAAACCTTGGGACTTAAATTTAATCAGCATTACAAAAACAGCCTTTTGAGCCAATGCGAGATATTATTATTATTATATTATTTTCTTAATGAGGAAAATAATTTCCTTGGTTACCATATCGTCTGCAAGAAGAGTATCAGAGTTGACGGCTCTATCTTGTAAAGAGCCATATTTGATTATTCATAAGGTTAAGGTTGTATTGGGGCCTCATCCTAAATTCCTACCGAAAGTAGTGTCAGGTTTTCATTTAAACCAGGATATTGTTCTGCATTTTTTCCAGAACCTCATTCTGTGGAAGAGAGGTCACTACATTCTCTTGATTTTTCCACACTGCTACCAATGCTATATTATTATTATTATTATAATAATATTATAATAATATATTATCATTAATATATATTATTATTATTACTATACCAACTAACACTAATCCTAGATGTTATTACTGTACCCACTACCACCAATGTTGAGGGTTATTACGGCAGTCACTGGCACCAATACTGGAGGTTATCACTGCACCCACTGACACAATGCTGAATGTTAGTACTGTACCCACTGACACCAATGCCTGGAGTTACTGCTTCACCTACTGTCAACAATACTGGGAGTTAGTAATATACATGTAGCGCTGATATTTTTGCCTACTAATATATATATTTAATATGTAAACCTATGGACAGTGTTATAATTTAATATGTGCACCATCTAGCGGCCAAAACAGGAAATGTACGTGGATTATTTTCCTTTTCTATAGCACTGAACAAGGGACAGGAAGTGACTTATTTACTTTTTATTTTAACCTACCTACCCAGAATGCCAGGTGACCTACCCATGATCACCCTGTACTGAACTGCATGCTGGGTAGGCTATAAAAGAGCCCGCATGGCCATTTCTGGCTCTTCTGGATGCATGGCCTGCATGTAAGGACCACAGAGGAGGTCTTCAGAGAGCGCGGCCTACAGCCACTGTGGAGCGCAGCAATTACAGACATTGCTATTCATCTGATTGCTGGAGAGACTGAGTGACCAGATCGAGAAGGATCCAGAGACACCTGTCGGAGCAATGAGAGGGACCCTGCAGAACGGAGTGGTGTGACGGAGCCAGCCGGCTAGAAGCAAGACAGAGCGCACCAAAGCTGAGCTGTACACATAACAAAGGCATACTGTTATTATATTATATATTGTGGGGTTATCCTGCACCATTAGCTCCACACCAACTTTGCACCACAGCTGTGTCAAGGGGACTGAGCCAAGTCAGTGGGGGTTCCCTAGCTGAGTGCAGGCCCAAACAAATTCAGCAGCTCCTTCGGGAGTCAGTGCTACATACATATCAATGCCATGATTTGTTATTGAACACACTGACACCAATAAACACAGTCACTTTCAGCGCTAATAGGTCTTCCAAGGTGTGGAGTAACAGATGTCAAATAAAATGGTGATGTGAAAGGTATATATGGTATCCAAAACTGGGTGGATGCTGCCTTCCTCAGATGGGGTAATCCAAAAGGAACTACAAGAAAAACAGAAATGGAAGGCGCGCACACCTAGTGCATTACCAAAGATAATTTAATAATAAAAATGTTTTATATAGAAGTAGGCACTCACAAAATGCCACTGACAAAAGGTCATAAAAACAATGCATGGACATGCACTGAATACGGGGTACAGCTAATGCCTTTTGGGGGCACACCCCCTTCCACCAATGTTGGGAGTCATTAATGCTGGGGTTTATTGCTGTACTGACTAACACTAGGGGTTATATACAGTGTTGTGGGATTTTATGTGATAGATCAACACAAAGTTGCACATAATTGTGAAGTGGAAGGAAAATGATAAGTGTTTTTCAGCATTTTTTACAAATAAATATCTTAAAGCGTGGCGTGCATTTGTATCCAGCCCCACTAAGTCAATACTTTTGCTGCAATTACAGCTACAAGTCTTTTTGTGGATGTCTCTACCAGCTTTGCACATCTAGAGAGTGACATTTTTGCCCATTCTTCTTTGCAAAATAGCATAAGCTCTGTCGGTTTGTATGGAGAGAGTCTGTGAACAGCATTTTTCAAGTCTTGCCACATACTTTCAATTGGATTTAGGTCTGGACTTTGACTGGGCCATTCTAACACATGAATATGCTTTGATTACAACCATTCCATTGTAGCTCTGGCTGTATGTTTAGGGTCATTGTCCTGCTGGAATGTGAACCTCCGCCCCAGTCTGAAGTCTTCTAAGATTGCACTGTATTTGGCTCCATCCATTTTCCCATCAACTCTGACCTGCTTCCCTGTCCCTGCTGAAGAAAAGCATTCCCACATGATGCTGCCACCACCATGTTTCACGGTGGGGATGGTGTGTTCAGGGTGATGTACAGTATTCGTTTTCTGCCACACATAGCGTTTTGCTTTTAGGTCAAAAAGTTAAATTTTGGTCTTGTCTGACCAGAGCACTTTTCTTCCACATGTTTGCTGTGTACCACACGTGCAGTGGTTCAGGAGGGGGCTGGAGCCCTGATTGTGCCCCCGAAAAGCTGGGTCTCGATAGTCCTAAATTCATTATTAGCCCCGAGCCGTTTCCACAGGCAACAGGGAACGATCTGCTGCTTATCCAGCGTGGTCAAGTGACGTACAATAAGGGATCAATGTAAGTGTCAGGGGGATCAATGTATGTGTCAGGGGGGTCAATGTATGTGTCAGGGAGGTCAGTGTATGTGTCAGGGAGGTCAGTTTATGTGTCAAGGAGATCAGTGTATATGTCAGGGTGGTCAGTGTATGTGTCAGGGGGTCAGTGTTTGCAGCCCTCAAAAATTAAACTCACACACTTGCATTGTGCGAGTGAATTTTGAGGGCTGGCGAGAAGGGCTGCCTGGGAGCCCGGGGGGAGGGGGCAAGCATCGCATATCACAGAGAGGAAGAGAGGAGAGCCGCTGGCTGGATGATCAGAGCAGGGAACATCACAGCTTTCATTTCAATAGCTGTGAGTTCCCCCGCCATGCGCCATCACATAAGCCCCTCCTCTTTCCGGGACTTTGATAGACAGATTGCCCGTCCAATCCTAGGATGGGTGACATGTATCAAAGTTCCCCAGACAAGGGGAGGGGCTTGTTATGGGATGGTGCACAGCAGGGAGAACACACAGCTATTGAAACGAAAGCTGTGATGTTCCCTGCTCTGATCATCCAGCCAGCGGCTCTCCTCTCTTCCCCTACACAGGTAGGCTGCATATGGCACACAGGCTGCATATGGGACACAGGCTGCGCATGGGACAAAGGCTGCGCATGGCACACAGGCTGCGCATGGGACACAGGCTGCACATGGCACACAGGCTGCACATGGTGGACACAGGCTGCACATGGTGGACACAAGCTGCACGGTGGAACACAGGCTGCACGGTGGAACACAGGCTGCACGGTGGGCACAGGCTGCATTGGTGGGCATGGATAAAGTTGTTAATATTTTTTATAACTTAATTGCATAAAACATTAATGTGCCATTTCATGAGATAATTTATGAGGGTGGGTTTAGGGGTGGGGCAGGGTAGGGGGTGGGCGGGGCAACTGGTGGCGAGTAACCCTTGAGGCCTGGCTAGTAGCTCAAATGGGACTTCTTATGGCTTTCTTGCCACTCTTCCATAAAGGCCAGATTTGTGGAGTGCACGACTAACAGTTGTCCTGTGGACAGATTCTCCCACTTGATTTATGGATCTCTGCACCTACTCCAGAGTTACCATGGGCCTTTTGGCTGCTTCTTTGATTAATGCGCTCCTTGTCCAGCCTGTCAATTTAGATCTACAGTCTTGTCTTGGTAGGTTTGCAGTTGTGTCATACTCTTTCCATTTTTGGATGATGGATTGGACACTGCTATGTGAGATGTTCAAAGCTTGGGATATTTTTTATAACCTAACCTTGCTTTAAACTTCCACAACTTTATCCCATATTCTGTCTGGTGTGTTCCTTGGCTTTCATGATGCTGTTTGTTCACTAAGGTTCTCTAACAAACCTTCACAGAACAATTGTATTTTTGCTAAGATTAAATTACACACACATTATTTACTAATTAGGTGACTTAAGGCAATTGGTTCCACTAGATTCTAGTTAGGGGTATCAGAGTAAAGGAGACTGAATACAAATGCAGGCCACACTTTCAGATATTTATTTGTAAAACATTTTAAAAACCATTTATCATTTAACTTCCACTTATGTGGCACTTCATTTTGGTCTATCACATAAAATCCCAATAAAATACATTTACGTTTTTGGTTGTAACATAACAAAATGTGGAAAATTTCAAGAGGTATCAATACTTTTTCAAGGCACTGTACCCACTGAAACCAATGCTGGGGGTTATTACTGCAGCCACTGCTGGGGGTTATTATGGCACCCACTGACATCAATGTGGGGGGTTATTATCGCACCCACTGACACCAATGCTGGAGTTAATTTCAGATGCCGAGATTTCTAATGATGGCCATGAGTGCAAATAAGATGCTCTTTAGGCTGCCTTACTGAATAATACTTTTAGTTGGCCCTAGATCTGTGCATACATGTGTTAGAAGATTGAAAAATGCCTAATTCTGCTCCAGATGAAAGATACGTCTGTATTTCTTCATAATCATGCAATTTTTTATTAATTTTTTTTCAAACATTTCGTTTTTATTTCTTGTTAACATTTTTACTGTTAGATTTACTTGTAGAGAAAGGATCATCCTAGACAATCAACCAGCGGCTGAATACAGGGACAGTGTCTCAGACTAAAGATATTTTTTGGAATTCTGCAGGAGTTCTTTGACCAAATGATTTTCATCCTTCAGCCTTGCATCTGCAAGGCAAATAAACATATAATATAGTTTGAAAGGCATCATAAAGAATTCTTTTAAACACCAATAAAGTACACCAAACCTGTAAATCACCCTCCATCACTGCTTTGGGGAATGAATTCCTGCAGAGCCAAAACAGGGTTGCCACACTTTGCATGCAAACAAAGTTGACTTTGATGTACAGACTACGCTACTATACCTTTCTTCCCTAAACCTGCTGCGTAGATATCCTTTAAAAAAATCCTCTGTTTTGTTAACAAAATGTATATACAGTACATGACTACTACAATTCACTATGAAATAATTTGAATGAATATTACTTTACGTACGGTACTTGGTTCATAGATCTATAGACTACAGAACAATTACTCTATGTTGTGGAGATAAGGAGAGTGGCGGAAGATTACCAATAGAAAACAGGGCAGTGCTAATACCATTTTTTGCTGTTTCAGTTTAGGCAAGAATTGTCAATTCACAACAGGACATTAAAAGCTGAGTGTATTTCCAGTAGATCTACAGTTATTTTTGTGTACTTACAGAGTCTTTTTGTTGTAAACCTTTGTCCACGCTTTGCATATTCCGGACAAGTAGTAACAAATTTACAACAGAGGCAGGGAAACATTAGTTCTTCCTTTTACCTTTAACTGCATGTTATTTGCACTCCAAATTTTTTTTTTGTTTAATCTTTTTATTGATTTTAATGTCACAGACAAGTAACCAACACACAAACACAAAAAGAATAAAACACAGCGACCCACACAGGGGTGTTACAACAATGTCACCCTGTCCGGAAGTATAAGTTGTGGCCTTATGCGCTGTCGCATTAGAAGAATTTTAATTTCTGACCTTTTAGTCCAAACAGGACTAACTCTAAGCCCTTGTACACACGGTCGGTTGGATTTTGTCCGACGGATTTTGTCCGAAACTGTTGCATACACACGGTCGGACAAAGTTGTTGGAAAATCCGATTTTACATAACGTGATGACGTTATTTCGTTACGACGGGACTACGTTCAGGCTAGTAGCCAATAGCTTTGGTCTAGGAATTTGATCTGAGCATGCGTGGCACTTTGTCCGTCGGAGTAGGCTACACATGATCGGAGTATGTCCGATCGGAGCATGTTGTCAGAAAATTTTATAGACAAGTTGGAAAACTTGGTCCGTCGGATATTCCGACGGAAACAGTCCGATGGAGACCACACACAGTCGGATTATCCGACAATACGGTCCGATAGAACATATTCCGTCAGAATCTCCGACTGTGTGTACAAGGGCTTACTCTATAATTCCTTCTATGGAAGCTGTAGGTTTAAAGAGCACACCAAACCTCTATGATATTTTCTTTAGTAACTTCAGCTTTTTTTCATATAAACACTGACAATTTAGCAGCAGGCAGTGCACGTACAAACATGTGTTGAATAAAGTATAACAAACGGAGGTTCAACTGTTCAATCTTTATTCTACATAAAATGGTAGATATATTTCTCTCTTCAGTATCTGTACTTTCACTGTAAATACTTTAGACACTTTATGATCTCTCTGAGATATATCTGAGGTTTAAGAAATAGTCTTAGGCCGCGTACACACGCGCGGACTGTTCGCCCAACTTTGTCCGTCCAACAGTTTCGGCAAACAGTCCGCTCAAAATTAGCATGGACGGACATGCCCACACACGACGAACGAACAGTTTGCTGAAACCGTGCGCGATGACGTGAACGGCACGTACGACGGGACGAAAAATACGACGTCCTATACACTGCATTATAGCTTTCGGCGTGAAAATCCTTTCTGAGCATGCGCGCAACTTTGTTTGACGAACAAGCCTACACACGGGCGGACTGTTCGCTCAAACAAGGTTTCAGCGGACAGTTTTTCGGAATTTCCGAAAAACCTTGTCCGTCCAACTGTCCGCTGAAACTGTCCGCTGAAAGCCCACACACGAGCGGACTGTCCGCCCAAACACTGTTCAGCGGACAAAGTTGGGCGAACAGTCCGCGCGTGTGTACGCGGCCTTACTTGTCTGAACGCTTGCTATGATGTTTGTTTGCTTAAACATTTGTTTTAGGTTTGTTTGGTGGAACTACAAGTGAACACATAACTAGTTCAGTATACAGTTCTAATCACATTATTTAACAATAGTAACATATATAACTGTAATAAATACCTATTTTGGCCACTTGCTTCCATAAAACTGAACTCTGGCTGGATATGCAATCTGTTCAGGTCCACTCAGCCATGTGCTGGGTAATTTCCAGACAAAATAATAGGTGTAAGGCTGGCTGTGATTGGCCAAGACTCTTGATCAGTGTGACATTGGCTGTGATTAGCCAAAACTCCTGAGAGTCACAAAGGTTTAACTCTATGTTTTCTGGCTTAAATTCTGCTGTGTTTTTGAGCTTACCTTTACTGTCATACAATGAATCCTAAAAGGCGTATGTTTCTTGTTTGCTTCTGTGAACACAATATCCAACTGTTATATGACATTCGTGTATAAAGTCACAGTAAATAACTCTGCTTTTATCTCTCACATGTGAGCATATACACTGTATTAAAGTGGTTGTATACTCATTTTTTTAACTTTTACCTACAGGAAAGCCTATAATAAGGCTTACCTGTAGGTAAAAAAATATCTCCTAAACCTTTACGGTTTAGGAGATATTCCCCTCGGTATGCGCCGCTGACTGCAGCGGCGCATGCACATAAGGGGATTCTCGGCTGAAAGTCCGGCAACGGCCGGACCCGGCCGGGATGAAATCTCCCACGCGCATGCGCGGGAGTGACGATATCGCAGCTCCGGCCACTCACAGCGCTGGAGCCGCGATACCCGGAAGAAACGCAGAGGGTGCATACTAGCTCATTATGCCTTTTGCTTTGCAGGTGGTAAAAAAATAAATAAAAAAATAGCGGGTTTACTACCGCTTTAAGGTTATTAGCAGGTCCCGCTGTATATGCATTTAAGTCACATTAGCAACCTACAGTGCCTTGCGAAAGTATTCGGCCCCCTTGAACTTTTCAACCTTTTGCCACATTTCAGGCTTCAAACATAAAGATATAAAAATTGTATTTTTTGTGAAGAATCACCAACAAGTGGGACACAATTGTGAAGTGGAACGAAATCTATTGGATTTTTGAAACTTTTTTAACTAATAAAAAAATGAAAAGTGGGGCGTGCAAAATTATTCGGCCCTCTTGCGTTAATACTTTGTAGAGCCACCTTTTGCTGCGATTACAGCTGCAAGTCGCTTGGGGTATGTCTCTATCAGTTTTGCACATCGAGAGACTGAAATTCTTGCCCATTCTTCCTTGCAAAACAGCTCGAGCTCAGTGAGGTTGGATGGAGAGCTTTTGTGAACAGCAGTTTTCAGCCCTTTCCACAGATTCTCGATTGGATTCAGGTCTGGACTTTGACTTGGCCATTCTAACACCTGGATACGTTTATTTGTGAACCATTCCTTTGTAGATTTTGCTGTATGTTTGGGATCATTGTCTTGTTGGAAGATAAATCTCCGTCCCAGTTTCCGGTCTTTTGCAGACTCCAACAGGTTTTCATCCAGAATGGTCCTGTATTTGGCTGCATCCAACTTCCCCTCAATTTTAACCATCTTCCCTGTCCCTGCTGAAGAAAAGCAGGCCCAAACCATGATGCTGCCACCACCATGTTTGACAGTGGGGATGGTGTGTTGAGGGTGATGAGCTGTGTTGCTTTTATGCCAAACATATCGTTTTGCATTGTGGGCAAAAAGTTGGATTTTGATTTCATCTGACCAGAGCACCTTCTTCCACATATTTGGTGCGTCTCCCAGGTGGCTTGAGGCAAACTTTAGACGAGACTTGTTATGGATATCTTTGAGAAATGGCTTTCTTCTTGCCACTCTTCCATAAAGGCCAGATTTGTGCAGTGTACGACTGATTGTTGTCCTATGGACAGACTCTCCCACCTCAGCTGTAGTTCTCTGCAGTTCATCCAGAGTGATCATGGGCCTCTTGGCTGCATCTCTGATCAGTCTTCTCCTTGTCTGAGCTGAAAGTTTAGAGGGACGGCCAGATCTTGGTAGATTTGCAGTGGTCTGATACTCCTTCCATTTCAAAATGATCACTTGCACAATGTTCCTTGGGATGTTTAAAGCTTGGGAAATCTTTTTGTATCCAAATCCGGCTTTAAACTTCTCCACAACAGTATTACGGACCTGCCTGGTGTGTTCCTTGGTCTTCATGATGCTCTCTGCGCTTTCAACACAACCCTGAGACTATCACAGAGCAGGTGCATTTATACAGAGACTTGATTACACACAGGTGGATTCTATTTATCACCATCAGTGAGTTTGCTGCACTGAAAGTAAAGGGGCCAAATAATTTTGCACGCAACCACTTTTCAGTTTTTTATTTGCTAAAAAAGTTTAAATTATCCAATAGATTGCGTTCCACTTCACAATTGTGTCCCACTTGTTGGTGATTCTTCACAAAAAATAAAAATTTTATATCTTTATGTTTGAAGCCTGAAATGTGGCAAAAGGTTGAAACGTTCAAGGGGGCCAAATACTTTTGCAAGGCACTGTAGGTTTTAGCTGGCCAGCTACATAAGTAATGAAAATACTGAATTG
The DNA here is from genome assembly GCF_037356315.1 of Lithobates pipiens. Lineage (NCBI taxonomy): Eukaryota > Metazoa > Chordata > Amphibia > Anura > Ranidae > Lithobates > Lithobates pipiens. The sequence continues at coordinate 167,803,445 of NW_027507790.1, read as the reverse complement.
ATAATGAAAAGTGATCTTGCGCATTGGTGATGAAAAAAAAACCTACATATAATGTGATTTAAAATAAATATACAGTGATCAAAAACATTTTTTGGTAAAAGGGACAAGATTTACAGTGGGTATCTAATGATGTGAAAATATATAAATATATATGTTAACATTCAAATTAGTCCAAGTCCATATATAAATATATGCTCATATAAAGGTCCACTTCTCAATAATGTAATATCAAAACCCAACTTCCTTCTATGGTGGATATCCAATAGAAACTGAGCTCCCAGTACTCTCACCTAAATTCTGCAAACAACAAGCATCCACACTAGGCCTCTGTCCTTTTATCCATTCATCCTTCAATATGGCGTCCTCATCCAGGGTGAATTCCAGTATTGAACAAGCTGTGTCTGGTCAAATAGATTGTGCCATACGCATGCGTCTTCAGATCTTCCTCTTCTATAGAAAATTTAAACCAGTTTTTCAGTTTGTGACAGGGCCTCTAATTTGATAAGTGTTATTGATATCCCAATACAGCTTGATACTGTGGTGATTCACAGCATACAGACGAGCGGTTTTCCCAATAGGAATTGGTTCCGTCGGAAATATTTAGAACATGTTCCATTTCTAGGTCCATCAGAATTTTCAAAGTAAAAAGTCCGATGGGGCATACACACGATTGGAATATACCATGAAAAGCTCCCATCTGACTTTTTCTGTCGGACATTTCGCTCGTGTGTACGCGGCATAAGAAGATGGGAGTACAGCTGAGATGTAGCTTTTCCTTTACAGTCATACCTGAGAATGTCTTCTAGGGAGGATTGATTTTCACTCCAATTTAAATATACATTCTCAGAAAGTGGTGGTGATATTTGATATCAGATACAATTTTTTAGAGCACGCCATATCTGGTAAAAGTGATCAGATAGGCTAATAGCCAAACACTTTTACAAGAAAAAGGCGGAAAGGGGCTCGCCTCCCTGCTGCAAGATGCCATTTCTGGGCTCTCCCGTCCCACTAGGGAGCCCAGAGCTGCTGCCGGTGGTCACGCTTACTGACTATAGAGATGGAGGAGGAACTTCCAGTCCCTAATCATCTCTATGGTGTGTGAAACCGGAAGCGATAAGGATTTCGCCACTTCTGGTTTCAACTGCTTGTTTACTAGCCATTACCATCTAGTAAAGCAGCTACACCTTGGGTTGATTGCGTGCTTTGAGTTCAGAGGAGAGATCTGGGACCTAAGAGAACCCAGATCTCTCCATAATGAGGACCTGCCACAGCTCCAGTTATCACAGGAACGGTTGTCCATCCCTTGTGATAGCAATAAAGTCATAAAAACAATAAAAATAAAGGTACAGTGTCGAAAAATACATTGAAATAAAATAAATAAAACATTTTTAAGTTACCCCTGCCCCCCTCCATGCTTACGTGCAAATATGAATGTGCACGTAGATCCTGCATGCATATGTAAACTGTGATCGCACCACATATACACGGTATTGTCACGAATGTTAAGGCGAGACCTCCTGTGTAACTCTAAATTGGTAACTTGTAAAGGCCTTTAAAACATTCCACAAGGATAATTGAACCACTTGCCTACTGGGCACTTTTACCCCCCTTCCTGCCCAGGCCAATTTTAAGCTTGCAGCGCTGTTACACTTTGAATGACAATTGCGCGGTCATGTAATACTGTACCTAAACAACATTTTTATAATTGTTTTTAGACAGATAGAGCTATCTCTTTTTTATTTTTTGCTAATGGAAAAAGTATGAACATTTTGAAAAAAAAAAACATTTTTCTGAGTGTCTGTTATAAAATTTTGTAAATAAGTAATTTTTGTCCTTCACTGATGTGCGCTAATGAGGCTGCACTGATGGGGTGGCACTGAAGGGCATTGATGATGTAACACTGATGAGGAGACACTAATATGCAGCACTGATGGGCGGCACTGATATGCAGCACTGATATGCAGCACGGATGAGCACCGATAGGTGGCACTGATGGATGGCCCTGATGGGCACTGATAAGTGGCACAGATAGGAGGCACTTATGGGCACTGATATATGGCACTGATTGGCTGCAGTGATGGGCGCACTGATGGACACTAAAATGCCTCACTGATTGGCACTGTTGAGGCTGCATCAATAATCAGGGCACTGATGATCACTGTGAGACCAGCTACTTGCACCCCCCCCCCCCACCCCCAGTAGAACAGTAGACAATATTAAAGCAGCTTATAGCTTGGGTGACACGGTCCCGCTTTATATCACCTAATATCTGTGATGCTTCTCTAGTCACTGGACTGTGTGTCATGCCCAGAAGGTGGTCTGGCGGTGGCGGTAGGATCACAGAAACCTTGGTCCCTGTATGTCCTGAGTGCAAAGCTCTGACATCGGCTCTCACATCCTGGGCCTGTTGTGGGGAGTGCTGAGCCTTACTCTTTCAGGTGTTCCCAGTCGGGGAGCTCTGTGTGACTACTTGGTACCCTACCAAGACATGCACTATGGACCATGGCTGCTAAGGTTACCACCGTGGTCACTTCATCTGCAGAGCAACACCCAGGCTCCTCAGACCTCGTAGAGGAGGAGGATAGCACCCACCACGGCTCCCCCATGGACCATGGAGTTAAGAACTCCCCCAGTGCCAGCGGGGTTGAGCTCTGTCTATTGAGCCACGCACCTTAAGCCCACCCCACTGTCACATACTTTTTGTTTCAGGTCACTTTCTCCCTGAAATGTCTCTCATTCTCAAGTTTGAAAGTTGGGAGGATGTAACTATGTAAAAATATTATTCTTTAACAATTTTTATTTCTAATCTCTAATCTAATTTATTTCTAATCCCTAGATGTAGATTGTTAATCCAGGATATAAGTATTATCAAAAATGCTTCTCGTAGAGAGCTCGAGCTGGCGAAGGCTGACACCTCTGCGGTGGAAGCCATATATATTCAAAATCCTTCTCCGGTAATCCAACAGGAATGGCTTTGAACTCAAAATAGGCTGAACAAACTATTGGAATCTAGGGCCAGGAATAAACTCTTTTTTCAGAAGAGACTTAGCTGGGTGGAGGGAGAAGCGAACGGTAGATTATTGGCTCAGATAGTAAGGTCCCAATCTAACCCTACACATGTTTCAGCTTTAATGAATGTAGAGGGGGAGGTTTGTGACCATACTAGTTCAATTATATCTATCGTTAAGTCCTATTATCAAGATTTATATACTTCCAGGGGAGATTTCACCCCTGCAGAGCTATCTAGTTACATGACTAGTATTGATCTGCTGGCTATTTCAATAGAAGAGACAGAAATTATCAATGCCCCACTCACTTTAATGGAAGTAGAAAATGCAGTAGCTAGTTTTCCCAATGCCAAGGTCCCAGGCGACCGATGACCTCCCTATTGAGACCTATAAAAAATATAATAAAGAATTGCTTCCCACTCATCTTAGCACACTAAATGAGCCTTTTCATATGGGTCAGCTCCCAGACTCTATGGGACAATCCGTAATAGTAGTCATACCCAAAAAGGATAAAAATTTGCTACACCCTGAATCTTATAGATCAATTTCTCTATTATCTACAGACGTTAAAATTCTTGCGAAGATACTTGCAACTAGACTAAATAAGGTTATTAACAGTATTATTCATCCAGATCAGGTAGGATTTATGTCCAACAAATCAACTTTTGTAAGTGCATTTTTAAATATGCAGGTTCCAGCCCTGGGCCTTTCAAACCATGCTTTCTTAGCACTAGACGAAATCAAGGCCTTTGATTGTGTCAAATGGCCATATCTGTGGGCTATTCTTGATAAATTCAGCCTGGCTCTGGTTTTTCTAAGTGGGTCCGGTTGTTATACACTGCTCTGGGGGCATTGGTTAGGATGAATGGCTTTCAATCTCCTAGTTTCAGACTTTTCCAGGGCACTAGGCAGGGGTGTCCGTTGTCTCCCCTGCTTTTAGCCCTGGCCATAGAGCCTTTGGCATGTCTTATACTTGCCTCTCCTGATGTTACTGGTCTGATTAGGTCAGACATGCAGGAAAAGATATCACTATATGCGGACGATATTCTTTTTTTCATGTCTAATGTCTGTTCATCCCTGCCGGTAGTAATGGAACACGTTAAGGAGTTTGGAAGGTTTTCCGATCTAGGTATAAACTGGGAGAAATCCATGTTGATGCCTTTATACCCCTTTCCCGATCCACTACCACCTATACTTTCTAATTTTAAGGTTGTATCAGCTATAAAATACTTGGATATAACTATGTCGGACTCCCCACAGTCATATATTGTAGATAATATATTTCCATTACTTATTAGATTTCAAAATCAGAGTAAAACCTGGACTAAGCTCCCTTTGTAGCTAATAGGTTGTATCAATTTAATAAAAATGATATGGATGCCTCAGCTCCTCTATTTTTTACATAATGCCCCGATTTGGATACCTATCTGGATTTTTATTAAGATAAACACTAGATTTAGGTGGTTAATATGGTGGAACAAAACCCCTCGTATCAAACAGGAAACTTTACAGCATCCCACAAATGTGGGTGGCCTGGCAATTTCTAATTTAAGGCTATATATTCTCACCTCCCAATTACAGCATTTTTCCAGATGGGAGTCTGAACAGCTATCCTTTCCTGCTCAACGATTATTTTCTTTTGCATTTAAAGGTTGCTCTCCACTCTTTGTCCTCGATGGTGCAAGAGGGGGTGTCTCACTTGCTGATATTCCTACTTGTGTGTTGATCTGTAAAGTATGGGATACAGTTAAAAAAACATTGGGTGTTTCATACCCCACCAGATACACTCCCATATGAGAAAATGATAGAAGTTCTCAAATTTTGGCTCTTAGAGGCTTTCAGAGATGGGCAAAATTAGGAATAACTACTTTAACTCAGCTATATCAGAATGGTATACTTAAATCCTTTGAAGATCTGAGGGGAGAGTTCTCTGTAGAATCCAACTGGTATTAACAAATCCTTCAATTAAGACATGCTGTACATGCCCAGTTTTCTTCTGCTAAGATATTTTCCCCCTCTATCCCTGTCTTAGATAAAATAGTACAGGCAGGGTCAACAAAGGGTCTTACCTCTGTTACTTATAGGGTACTGTCAGATGGGTTTCTATCGAACTTCCCCATCCGTTCTTGGGCTAGCTGGGAGAAAGATATTGGTCCCATGTCTGAGGAGATTTGAGACAATGTCCTCTGATCCCCGTCCAGGGTGTCTCTTTCTCCATCACAAAGACTGACCCAGATTTTAATTCTCCATAGTGTCTTTAGAACGCCGCAGTTTCTCTGTGCAATTGGACTGAAATCTGAGCCAGCCTGTGCTAGATGTGGTAACACAGGTACATTAATACATCCTTTGTGGCGATGTCCAAAACTTCAAAGATACTGGGTGGAGGTGATTGGTACCTTAAATAAGGTATTGGATATTAATATTCCGGTTGAACCGCTTATATGTATATTGGGTTACTGTGATACCTCTATCTATACTTCCCCTATTGGTAATACTATAAGGCGTGCACTTTTTGTAGCGCGTAGACAGATTGCTCTTAAGTGGACCTCTCCACATCCACTGACTATGTCCGATTGGATTGTAGATCTAAATAGGATCATTATTTTTGAAAAGCATACATATTCCCTAAGGAACTCCCTAAATAAGTTTGATGTTATCCGGTCTAGATGACTTCAATCTATGACTTATGTCGCGTACACACGACCGTACTTTCCGGCGAACTAGGTCCGACGGTCTTCCCGACGGACTTTCGGCAGCGTTCTGACAGACTTTCTGAACGAACGGACTTGGCCACACATGAACGGATTAAGTCCGTTAGTTATGAACGTGATGACGTAAACGGGACTAAGCAAGGAAGATCAAAAGCCAGTAGCCAATAGCTTCCCTTATATTATATTTGGTCCGTTGGACCAGCACACAGACGAACGGTTTTCCCGATTTTAGTCCGTCGGAATTGAGCCCGTCGGATAGATTTGAAACATGTTCTATTTCTAGGTCCGTCTGATTTTTTTTCTGAAAAATTATTGGACTAGCCCACACGCGATCGGATTGTCCAACGAACTAATCCCTTTGGACCTAGTCTGCCGGAAAGTCCGGTCATGTGTACGTGGCATTAGGTATCATGTCAACCAATGTGTACTGTGTACTTTGTAATGCTGGCTACTTTTTTTTTTCTGTGTCATATATACTCCGAGTGAGTGGGGGGAGTTGGCGGGGCTTGTTGAAGGGAAGTGGTTTGGTGTGATTTCTATTTTTGTGGTTTTGTCTTTTCATATAAAATAATAAAAAGGATTTAATAATAATAATTAAAAAAAAAAAATATATATATATATATGTATATATATATATATATATATATTCCGGTCCAGGAAGTCCAGTCCTGTCTTCCAGCTCAAAGTTCTTCTTTGTAGCTCTGCCCCTGTGTTACCACCGTGGAACAATATCCTGCTGTTTTTAGAAATTTGAAAGTCATGTTGTTCTTTGAGTGAGAAGCTCATGAATGCTATTGCTGAGAAATATTTCACAACTAAATCTTGATCAGTGAACAAGAATATTTGTTTGATTACAAGCCAAGCTGGATTTTATACATTCTTCAAAAATACATTACTCATTGGCATTGGTGTGTGCAACCTATTGCGCTGGGGTGTGCATCCCAAAGCTCAAACACGTGTGGCCGCGTACACACGGGCGGACTGTTCGCCCAACTTTGTCCGCTGAACAGTGTTTGGGCGGACAGTCCGCTCGTGTGTGGGCTTTCAGCGGACAGTTTCAGCGGACAGTTGGACGGACAAGGTTTTTCGGAAATTCCGAAAAACTGTCCGCTGAAACCTTGTTTCAGCGAACAGCCCGCTCGTGTGTAGGCTTGTTCGTCAAACAAAGTTGCGCGCATGCTCAGAAAGGATTTTCACGCCGAAAGCTATAATGCAGTGTATAGGACATCGTATTTTTCGTCCCGTCGTACGTGCTGTTCACGTCATCGCGCACGGTTTCAGCAAACTGTTCGTTCGTCGTGTGTGGGCATGTCCGTCCATGCTAATTTTGAGCGGACTGTTTGCTGAAACTGTTGGACGGACAAAGTTGGGCGAACAGTCCGCGCGTGTGTACGCGGCCTGTGTGTGTGTGTGTGTGTGTGTGTGTGTGTGTGTGTGTGTGTGTGTATATATGTATATATATATATATACTATATATATATTATATAGGGAACTGCTTGGAATTACCTGCTCATCTGCACTGCCATGACCTGATGAACATTCCAACCCACCTGCCATGTCTGGGTTCAGACATCTTGGTACCGCTGCAAAGTAATGAATCAAACAACTCAGTATATTTAGATTCTGATAGCATTTACTTGAATCAACTGGAAAGGGTGATACACAACAAGGTGGGAATAAATCTGCTGGGCTGACAGCGCCAACACAGCAAAAGTATTCCTCCAAAAATCAAAACAATGTAATAACAAATATACAGCATGTTATAAACACTTCCTTTTAACTTCCTTTTAAGAGCTAGTACTTTTCCCCTATCGATGAATAAAATTAGAACAGACTAGGCTGGCTCACTAAAGGAGGTAACCTGGTGGAACTACAAGGACTCTAGTAACAAGAGCTCAGGCCTAGGTGTGATGGGATATGGGCAGTTGTTTAACTCTAGCATTAATGACCTTGTGGCATATCTGATGTTCTTCACCGGTATGTTGGAGCTAGTTATTTGTAATCTGATTGGGTGCAGTGAGATGTACTAAGTTCCTTGTAGAGAGTAAAGTTAAGCCCCATACACACTATCAGATTTTCTGCTAATTTTTGTCTTCAGATTTACCAAAACCATATAGTGCAAAGGCCTGCCTGATTGCATAAAAATTGAAACTCCTAAGGTTTGACCTCATATTATATGGTTTTGCTAAATCTGAAGGAAAAAAATCAGCAGAAAATCTGATAGTGTGTATGGGGCTTTAAAGCATTTAAGCATTGTGTTCAGATAAATTCAGGAAAGTGTTCAAAGAGTGGATGTATCTGATGTAAAGTGTCCGAGTGATACTGTGACAAGAGTGCGGAGAAAAGATAGGCGATTAGCCCTCTCACCAACAACCAGGCAGATGCAATGTCTTCCAAACAGCTTTTGATGTAGCGATGTTCTACAGTGAATCCACCACTTGGAACTTCCCTTTTGCAGCTTGACACGCCGACTGGCTGGTCACTGTATTGGTGCGGTAAGGACGTCCAATGGCAAGACACAGAGCTAGTCCTTTCTGGCGCAGGTGAGCAGATGTTAGACCGTGTTGTAGGCCATGACCTCTGTCTCCTTGCATGGAAAGGTCTGTCTCATGTCAGGCCCAGGAGAAAGAGGGCAACGGATGGTCTCTGGCTTCTTTTATAACTCCTCCCAGAAATCTCACTGATGGTAGCAAAGATCTCTGGCATATGGGGCTCAGATGGATGAACAGGAAAAACAGTCATCAGTCTGATAAACTACCCATCCCATAGTTCCTTTGACTGGGCTCACAAATATGATGTCATTCAATAGTACTGGGCACTGAGGGACATGCAATGCATAAAGACACCGGAGGATTGTTGTACTTTGCAACTGTAGTCGGCATTGCTACATCCTCCTGAAAGATATGAGATATGCCCTCCAAAAAGACTGACTTATGATACCCTGGGAGAAGACTCTGTTGAACTTATACCTACTGATCAACGTTCCAGTCAAGCACTTGCAGTTCCAGGCAAGGACATAACCTGTGAAACAACCTTACTGTATTGCAGAACTGAATAATTATTCATTGGGTCAGCTAACAATTGACCCAAAGAAGGATCTTCTAACAGCAAATTATATAAATTTTCAGGTGAAGTCATATTAATTTTGTGACAGGCCAATAACAAGTCAGTGGCCCACCCAGCAGCGTCAGGTGGTGTTTCAAGGTCGTCCTTTACTAAAGGTTCAATAAAGGAGCTGTTAAGTGCTTGACTGGAACTTTGATCAGTAGGTATAAGTTCACCAGAGTTTTCTCCCAGGGTATCATACGTCAGTCTTTTTGGAGGACATAGCTCACGTCTTAACCTGTAGTAGATATTATTACGACTCTGTTTCCGCTTCTGTTGCTCAGAAACTGCATCCATATTCAGGTTCAGGCTCTAACTGTCAGGGCTGGCTTAGCCCTTCCTCCTCTGGGCTGGCCGCTCAGCTATCGGCTAATTGCCAGCTCTCTTCTCTTTCCACAGTTACCAGCTGTTCCCGATGATGCTTGTCTGACCTGCCTATTTAAAGCCTTCCTGCTCACTTTTTCATTTGCCTTCGCGTTGGTCACATCACAGGGAACCATCTCCTGCTGTTTGTTTCAAGAATGGCTTGCTGACATCCCACCTGGCTTCTTATCCTGCTTGCGGTTGCTCTCCTTGGATCCCTGACTTCCAGCCTGGCTGATTACCCGATCTGGTTAATGAACTTTGGACTGGCTGACTACCCGATCTGGCTACAGGACTCTGGCTATGCTTGACTACGCTTTTTTCTATTTACCTTTTTATTTTTATTAATAAACAAGTGTGATTTGATTGTACTTCTGTCTCTGTCTGTTTCATGGTTTCTGACACTAACTCAGGTTCAAGTTCTAGTTCAGGTTAAGGCAGGCATGTCCAAAGTCCGGCCCGCGGGCCAATCGCGGCCCGCAGTCCGGTTTTGAACGGCCCGCCTGGTGTGCTGCGGGATCAGGGCTGTCAAATGAGCCGATCCCCGGCACTGTGTGAAGCTCCGTCGGCTTCAAAAGTGAAAGTAAAGTGCAGAGGAGTGTGCTGTGCTCTCTGCTTCCCCCTACAGTGCAGTACCCGGCTGAATGAGGAAATGGAATGGAAAGGTACTGTACTACAAGCTAGATTCATTTTAAAAAGGCTTTATTTATGTGTATGTGTGTGTGTGTGTGTGTGTGCATGTGTGTCTGTATGTATGTATGTGTGTACATGTGTGTCTGTATGTGTGCATGTGTGTCTGTATGTATATGTGTGCATGTCTGTCTGTATGTATGTGCATGTGTGTCTGTATGTGTGTGTGTGTGTGCATGTCTGTCTGTATGTGTGTGTGTGTGCATGTCTGTATGTATGTATGTGTGTGCATGTCTGTATGTATGTATGTGTGTGCATGTCTGTCTGTATGCATGTGTGTGCATGTGTGTCTGTATGTATGTATGTATGTATGTATGTGTGTATGTGTGTGTGTGCATGTGTGTCTGTATGTATGTGTGTCTGTGCATGTGTGTGCATGTCTGTATGTATGTGTGTGCATGTGTGTCTATATGTGTGTGTGTGTGCATGTCTGTCTGTATGTATGTATGTATGTGTGTGTCTGTATGTGCATGTGTGTGTGTGTCTGTGCATGTATGATTGCATGTGTGTGTGTGTCCATGTATGTCTGTATGTATGCGTATGTGCATGTGTGTCTGTATGTATGTGCGTGTATGTCTGTCTGTATGTGTGTGCATGTATGTGTGTTTGTATGTGTGTGCAGCATGTGTGTCTGTATGTATCTGTGTGCATGTATGTGTGTGTGTGTGTGTGTGTATGTATGTCTGTATGTGCGTGTATGTGCGTGTATGTCTGTATGTATGTATGTGTGTGCATGTGTCTGTATGTGTGTGTGTGCATGTGTCTGTATGTATGTAAGTATATGCATGTGTCTGTATGTGTATGCATGTGTCTGTATGTGTGTATGTCTGTGTGTATGTGTATGCATGTGTGTTACTTTTAATCCAGACCCCCCCCCATTCTTGTACCATCAGAACTGCTTTTGTGGTGCTTGTGTGTGTGATAGCAGCCAGGATTGCTGCTCCTCTGAAAAGCAATCCATATACAGATCGCTTTTCAGAGGCATTTGAAAGGTGGTAAAGAGGCATTATGTTGCCTCCTCACCACCTGTTTTAAGCCCGTAAATGTAGCATCACTATACCGCAACTGTGCAGTCTACACAGTTGCGGGGTAGTTGCAGTGCAGGCCCATTCACCCTGAGCATACCTCCAGCTGCAGCCACAGCATGTGTACACCCCCAGCTGCTCCCTCTGCAGCTAAAGGGGGAGAAGTTGGGGGTGGTAAAAACAGCTTAACCATGTAGTTTTACTGCCCCTCCAATAAGCCCTTGGTTCACATCTGCATGGCTGCATGTTGTGTGTAGGGCAGCCCATGCATTTCAATGGGCTTCCATACCCACAAAAATGCAGGGAAAGAAGTCCCAGAGCTTTTTTTTTTTTTTTTATTGCGCTGCACCAAAAGCACCCCATGTTTCCAATGTGTGGGGTACCATTAAGACTTAACGGTACCCCCAAAGAACAGAGCATTCGTCTGTGTGTCAGGCAAACGAGCGCGACAAAGGCACGAGAATTTTTGTTGGGCCAGGTATGAGTGCTCGAATGACCGAATTTTAATGGTTCAAAGAATGTCAGGCAAAATGGTCGGCCCTCACACATGTTCACTTCATCGAATCTGGCCCTCTTTGAAAAAAGTTTGGACACCCCTGGGTTAAGGTTTTAGGGTTCTAGTTATGGCTCTGGTTAAGGTCTGGATTCTGGTTCAGGTTCCAGCTTTGGTTCAGGTTCCAGCTTTGGTTCAGGTTCCAGGTTCTCTACTGTATCAGTGGGGGTGGAAGTCTCTGTCACACGGTATGCTGTATCAGGTTCCATCTTGACTTCCTCATTTCTTCATGATGAGTGATGATTCTCAATTTCTAAATTTGCTTCCCCTTACAATAACTCAAAACACAGCCATTAATGTCTAAACCACTGGCAACAAAAGTGAGTACACCCCTAAGTGAAAATGTCCAAATTGGGACCAATTAGCCATTTTTCCTCCCCGGTGTCATGTGTCTCGTTAGTATTACAAGGTCTTAGGTGTGAATGGGGAGCAGGTGTGTTAAATTTTGTGTTATCACTCACTCTCTCATACTGGTCACTGGAAGTTTAACATGGCACACCATGGCAAATAACTCTTTGAGGATACTGAAAAAAAGAATTGTTGCTCTACATAAAGATGGTCTAAGCTATATGAAGCTTGCCAAGACCCTGAAACTGAGCTGCGACATGGCGGACCATACAGCGGTTTAACAGGACAGGTTCCACTCAGAACAGGCCTCGCCATGGTGGACCAAAGAAGTTTAATGCACCTGCTCAGCGTCATATCCAGAGGTTGTCTTTGGGAAAAATATGTGTGAGTGCTGCAGGATTGCTGCAGAGGATGAAGGGGTGGGGGGTCAGCCTGTCATCGCATAGACCAGGGATATGCAATTAGTGGACCTCCAGCTGTTGCAAAAAAAGTCCCATCATGCCTCTGCCTCTGGGTGTCATGCTTGTGGCTGTAAAGAGTCTTGCTAGGCCTCATGGGACTTGTAGTTCTGCAACAGCTGGAGGTCCGCGAATTGCATATCCCTGGCATAGACTATATGCCACACACTGAATCAAATTGGTCTGTATGACTGTCTTCCCAGAAGAAAGACACTTCTAAAGATGCTGCACAAGAAAGCCCGCAAACAGTTTGCTGAACACAAGCAGACTGAGGACATGGATTACTAGAACCATGTCCTGTGGTCTGACGAGACCAAGATAAACTTATCTGGTTCAGAGGGGAATCCTCAAATGGAAGGTGGAGGAGCTCAAGGTCTCTAACATCCACCAGCACCGTCATGGAGGAGAGGAAGAGGACTGCAGTGGCGACCTGTGAAGCTCTGGTGAACTCCATGCCCAAGAGGGTTAAAGCAGTGCTGAAAAACAATGGTGGTCATGCAAAATATTTACACTTTGGGCCCAATCTGGACATTTTCACTTAGGGGTGTACTCCCTATTGTTGCCAGCGGTTTAGACATTAATGACTGTGTGTTGAGTTATTTTGAGGGGACAGCAAATTTACACTGTTATACAAGCTGTACACTCACTACTTTACATTGTAGCAAAGTGTCATTTCTTCAGTGTTGTCACATGAAAAGATGTAATAAAATATTTACAAAAATGTGAGGGGTGTACTCCCTTTTGTGAGATACTGTAGGTGAGGCTGCTGGCCCCATTCACTATAATGACAGTTCGCCAGCAGCCACACCTATTGCGACTCTCTACACAGCCAGCGATTACTATAGCAACAGAGATGGCAAAAAAAATAAAAAATGACATGGGTCAATTTTTTTTTTTTATATTTTATATAATTTTTTATTACACTCTTTTAGGAGCCCCTTTGGGAGACTTTGGTAAATATCTCACTTTTGACACAGAGAAAGGGACTGAGAACCGAGATTCCCCAGTCTACAAGCAGTCTCTGAGTTACGAACGGGTTACGGACTGCCAAGTTGTTCTTAAGTCGGGTTTGTTTGTAATTTGGAAGCGCATTCGCAGAACGGTAGTGACGGCGTTTTGTGATGTTTTCTGATGTTCTGTCAAGTAGCCGCGCATGCGCAAACGTTGTTTTCCGCTGTTTTCCAATGTTTTCCGATGTTTTCCAATGTGCCCGCCTTCGAAAAGTGTCAGCCTATGCGCAGAAAGTCACGCCGCCTCCCGTTCGTAAGTAGAAGTCGTTCGCAAGTCGAAGGTTCATAACTCAGGGACCTACTGTATCTCTCTGCAGCTTCTGCCACACTGGTGAATGAATTGGAAGTGATCTGTGATGGGCAGCTTCATCTTCATTCACAGTTACCTGTTCAACACAGTTTACTACGGTTCAGTTGTGAATCGACAAGTAGATAACAATTGATGGGTTGCTGACCCCCTGATTAGGGTGTGCCCAGGCACACCTGGCATGCCCTGCACACACCTATGTTCATTGATCAATAAGGGATAAGGAGGACAGCAAGTACGTAGTATTTGTCTGGCAAACTTACAATTTATGATGAGTGTATAACATTTGTTTCATCAAGCAGTATTTACAAAAGACCCATTCAAGACAATAGGACAATTGAATACTATTAGCTATGTGAGCATATACTGCAAACTAAAAGCTAAAAAAACACATATCTGCAATTGTTCCTATTATCTTAGAGAAAATATTAGATCCAAATATTGGCCTCGCTTTCCAGACAAAAGCACATTTCCTCAATTGTTAGAGATGCTTTTCAGAACAATAGTTTGACCTTGTCATCTGTCTAAATAAGATGGAGACCTAATTTCTCAAATGAATTCCTGTTAAAATGATAGAATCTCACTTTTTATACTATTACAATGCAAATATATCTCTTGCCAGGTCTATGGGAAATTCTGCTAATCTCCTGCACATGCTCAGAAAACATCAGGATTCTTCCAGTCTATGGAATCAGAAGAGATGCACGGCATGCCTGCGCATGTTGGGGGGGGGGGGGGTAATTGGGAGATTTCACACATGCGCAGACATGCCAAGGGTCTTATCTGAATCCTATAGACTTTTGGCATATCCGCAGATGTGCAGGCTATGCTAAAACAACAAGCTGGAAATGTGATCCTAGCCTAGGTAGAGATGCAGAAAATGAAAATGAAAAGAAAAAGAACAAAAAAGGTGAGGAAGCCTTGTTCATAGATGAAAGTCCAAATTTAAATAGCTACTTTGTTGCATTTTCATCATTTGCTGTACTGTTATTAGAAGTCAGTCATATACTAATTGCTTATTAATAATTCATTTAAATGTCCATTATTTTCTTTACATGTGTCGGCAACCATTGAGTGTTTCTAGGGAATGAGGACTGGAGGATTTGATGAGGCAATTATCCAGCACTGTGACAATGTCTGCGTCAAAGCCTATGGCTGTGCATGGATAAGCAGATATCCCCCCAAGTACAATGGGGGTTGGGGGGGGGGGTAGATTGTCTGTCCTCACACATAGCTACATAGTTAATAAGGTTGAAAAAAGAAAAAAAAGTCCACCCAATTCAACCAAAAAAAACAAAAACAAACATACAATCCCATATACACAATTCTTTACCCACAGTTGATCCCGAGGAAGGCGAAAACCCCCAGAAAAGCATGATACAATTTGCTACAGCAGGGGAAAAAATTCCTTCCTGATCCCAGAGAGGCAATCAGATATTCCCCGGATCAACTTTACCTATAAATGTCAGTATCCAGTTATATTGTGTACACCTAGGAAATAATCCAGGCCTTTTTTAAAGCAATCTACTGAGTTGGCCAGAACCACCTCTGGAGGGACTCTAGTCCACATTTTCACAGAAACCTTTCCGTATTTGGAGATGAAATCTCTTTTCCTCTAGACTTAAAGAGTGCCCCCTTGTCCTCCGTGATGACTTTAAAGTGAATAACTTAACACCAAGTTCACTATATGGACCCCTTATGTATTTGTACATGTTGATCATCTCCCCCCTAATCTCCTATTCTCAAGAGAGAATAAATTCCGTTCCTTTAATCATTCCACACAATTTGCTGGAACACCAAGTTGATTCTTGCCCAATGGTAACATCCGTGCACACAGGCTACTTTCATCCTTTCCCCTGCTGTGGATCAGACTCTGCTTTCAGGCCTTCATCCAGCTAAGGCGCTCTTCATCTCCACCTTGGAAGCCAGAAATTGGGAGTATTGCTCGGAACAGATTTTCATACGAACATTCGCACAAAAATTCTCACAGTGCATACGAAGACATGACAAATGTCCAAAAGTACTTCAAAAATGTTTGCTTTTGACTTTCGATTTTGGAGTGAAGGAACTTTCCTGAACAAAAAAACGTATCTGCTGTTAGAAATTTGATAGTTTCAGAAGAATTTTGCATTTCTTGTGGCTGTGGTCGAAAAATTGATTTGGCCCTACAAACAATTAGAAAGTCAAACAAATGTTCTCAAAAGATAAAAAATTTTAAACAAAATTCTACGTGTTTATAGTTAGCTTTTGTAAACCCTTATATATACTGAGTGAAATGACTGGCCTCAGGTGACACATGGAGATTAAACAAATTCTCCCATATAGTTACATAAGTCCATCAAGTCCAACCTATGTGTGTGATTATATGTCAGTATTACATTGTATATCCCTGTATGTTGTGGTCATTCAGGTGCTTATCTAGCATAATTTGTACCTGTTTATCTATGGCAGGAGTCCTCAAATTATGGCCCACCAAGGTAATTTACCTGGCCTGCCTGGGGCCCCCACAGCGGGCAGTCTGCCCGGAGAGATCCCCGCGGACCCCCCCATAGGTGGAAACAGGACCAAACTCTGGTATTGTCCACGGTAGGGGAGGAGACACACAGAACCTACTCCAGTGGGGGGAAAGTTAAACAAGGATCTCGGTTCTTAGTCCTCCTCGTGACTGTCTTCTGTGTGCTTGTTGACAGCTCTCCTCTCTCTAATCCCTGTTCACTGGAGAGGCTGGCTGTGCTGAAGGCACTCGTCAAGCTGCATTGACGGGCACTAGTCAGGCTACATTGCAGTGCACTGGCGAGGCTGCATTGACGGCCATTGTTCATGCTGCATTGCTGGGCACTGGTCAGGCTGCATTGCAGTACACTGGTGAGGCTGCATTGATGGGCATTGGTTAGGCTGCATTTCTGGGCACTGGTGAGGCTTCATTGCTGGGCACTGGTGAGGCTGCATTGCTGGGCACTGGTGAGGCTGCGTCACTGGGCACTGGTGAGGCTGCATCGCTGGGCACTGGTCAGACTGCATTGATGGGCACTGGTGAAACTGCATTGCTGGGTACTGGTGAGGCTGCATTGATGGGTACTGATCAGGCTGCTCTGACAGACACTGAGCTGATTGGCGTGAAGGAACTCACCCCCCCCCCCCTTCACACAGCACACAGGAACAGAACTGAGGCTGTCAATCTGCCAGAGGCCCCTCCCCTGTCATCTTTATTCTCTTGGTGTCAGGAAAGCTTGTTAGAAGTGATTCATGCTGATAGCAGAGAAATGAAGCAGCAGACAGAAATTACACTTAGTGCTCTGGATTGAGACAAGTACACACTATAGAAGGATATGCTTTATTCACATTTCATGTCTGAGGTTTACAGCCACTTTAAGGCTTTGCACAGGTGTTCCATGCATCTGTATGCAGGCAGTCCTATTCATGTCAGCTGGGATGACGCAGCTGCACGGACAAGGTTGTTCCTCCCATTTTGACACTTGTGTGGGTTCATGTCCACTAACTCACATTGTCTGCATTCGGGGACACAACCACATCCACATGGATGTCAAATTGGGAGCAGTGGCTATGTCTGTGCAACCGCTTCATCCCAACTGACATGAATGCGATTGCCTGCATACAGATGCATGGAACACATGTGTACCCCATGCAAGCAAACAAAGCTTTATTATGCCCGTGTGAACAAAGCCTAATGCAGGCAGCTACTGTATGTAATTCCCTGCTGTCTGTGCAACTACAAGTCTCAGGGTGTTGTATTAGACTGTCATAACCCCTGGGATATAGGACATGCTTGGCGTTGTAGCTGCAGAGCAGATGTGTTGATAACCCCATGCTAGCAATATATGTAGCAATCCAAATGTCTGATCTCAATTTCAATGTGATTATCCATAATAAAAGAACGTAAAGAATGATTAACTACTTTGGATCACTCACTGGGTATCTGAAGTGAAGAAAACTGGATTAAATGTGGTGGAAAATCCATTCACTTTATATCAGACTACTTGATGGGGTGCCTGTTTATGATAGATTTATGTTTGATCACAATTAATCATGTATCAATCTACTAAATCTCTCAATCTGTAAAATGAATTAATGTGTGTCGGCCAAACTCATTAATGGAAGGTTGCCTTAAGTCTTTTAATCACAATTGTTTGTATTAGTGATCAAAAGCAGGTTCAAATTACTTGAAAACGGCAGTGTATACGTCAATGTTCTGATCCCACTACAATGTGATAATTAGGCCATTAAGGTGAATCCCTAGCAGGCGACAATTAGGTCTGCCAATGCTAAAAGTGCACATTATTGCTCACATCTCACATTCAGAGCTGTAGCTATGAGTGATGGGACCCTATAGCAAAACCATAAAGTCACCCTCTCCCAGCCCCCTCTCTTATCTCCAGAATAGGAGGTTCAGGCCGCTCTGTGCAATACCAATCCACAGAGCAGGTGAGCATAACATTTGTATTATTTTAATAAAAAAAAAATCTAAATTCATAAAATGTTACCTCCAGTTCATAGATAACAAAACTGTACGTAAGAGAGAGACTGGCAGAGTGCCTCCCCCTGTGTAGCAGGGTGGCATGTTTGCCTCCAATATCCCTTCACCTCCCATCTGTCACTGGTTGTCAAGGATGCTGTCAGCTGTACAGCCAGCAATTACGAGCAACCAGTGGTTCTGACCATGGGCGAAGCCTGATGAGGATTTAGAGGTACTAGTTCCAGTGGTGGCTGGTGCTCCAGCCAGGGGGGGGGGGCAAACAAACCACCCTCCCCCCATGTTTACTTACACAGATGGGTGCGGTGGCCGCGGCCATCTCCCCATAAATCCTCTCTGGCGTTTTCGGCGTTGCGGAGAGATCACTCCAATGAGGACGGCAGCAGCCATCTCCTGGATCTCCCCGTTTATCCTCTCTGGCATTGGCGGTGATGCAGAGATCTCTCCAATGAGGACGGTGGCGGCCATCTCCCCATATATCCTCTCTGGCGTTGGCGGCGATGCAGAGAGATCACTCCAATGAGACCATCTCCCTGTACATTCTGCCCTGGTACTGGCCAATACGGTCACTTCTCCTCTCAGCCAATCGGGTCTCAGGACCCGCTTCCTGATTGCTGGGAGGAGAAGCAGGAAGATAATAGCGAATATTAATTTGCTATTGTCACACAACTGGGTGGGCTCAGGGTGCAGTGCTCTGTGCCCTGAACTCATCCTTTTTTGAAGACAATTAGAGCCTCAGGTTCTAATCAGGTGCTTTAAAAAAAACCCTATTAAAATCCATGCGTCCAGCGCGGTGCAGGGACAGGAGTGACCGTTTCAGTAGGATCTGGGCCCTGTGGCGGCAGCATACTGCTGACACGGGCCCTATGCCATCTAGCCTGGATGTTGCGCTGTTGGAGCTAGCAGAGCCCTCACTGAAGCTGAAGAGGCCAGTGAATGGTGACGTACATACCTGAACATGGCGTTTTGCAGAGCCAATCGCAGTGAGATGACCTGTACCCTCCCTTCCTCTTTAAGAGTCTCAGGGCCCTGGGGGGGGAATTGCCCCTAGGGGCGTAGCGGCCTCTGTGGCACATTGCTGGGGCCCACGCCTTTGGCTGCTGTCTTCTGGGCATTCTGACAGGTGACCGGTGCCCTGGGAGGCTGGGTTCCGGGTGATGCTTCCCCCCTGACGGAGTTATGCTGGAGGCTTGAGGCCCCACTCCGGGGGGGGGGTGTCGGCCGGGAGCCTGCCGAGGGCCGTGGGTGTTTTGCCCCATTTTGGGTATCGACAGCTGTTGGGGGGTGTGTGCCTTATGCTAGGCCTCTGGAGGGGGTCTCCCCCCCATGATGTGAACCGCGCTGGTAGGGCCTTGTTTTCCCTTTCCACCTCAAATGTTTTATCCAGTTATATGGTTACTGTTTTTCCCCTTTTGCCTTGATTTTATTTGATGTTCTGCACAATGTTAGTTCTGCCTAACAAGGTCAATTACTCAGGATAGTGATACATTGTCGATTGTGTTGTGCACTGTATGTTTTGATATGTTCTACGAAAACTAAAATAAAGATTATACAAAAAAAAAAATCCATGCGTCCAGCTCCCTGGGGAGGTGCATGGATTAGGGGGCGGCGTCCCTGCACCTCTAATGAACAGGCCGCCACTGACTAGTTCCCTATCAAAACCAAACTCTCCTTGTGATTGACAGCAGGCAGTGGGTAAAACCTAAAGCCAACAGCAGGCTGTCTATTGGCTATGGATCTGCCCCCTCCCTGTTGTTAATTACAAGGGAATAGACCTGATAGGGAACTAGTGTCTCTGAATCCTTATCAGGCTCCGCCCACTGCCAGCGTCACTGGTTGCTAGGAGGCTGTTGGCTGCACAGTTGCAGAGGTTAGGGGGGCTCAGCTGCACTGAGGCTGGAGGGTCTGTATGGACACTGTGGTCTCAGTGCATCTCCACATGTGGTGCTTGTCCCAAATTCATATACCTGTTTACAAAAGGTACAATAAACTGTCGCCAGATGCTGCGGCATGAAGAAACGCGTAGAACCTGATGTCTGCTATATAATAAGCTTCACCCTTGCTCATATTATATCTCCATGTGGAGAAGAAAAGACTGTGTTAAACATGGTTGTGCCCTTTGTATCAGTTTGATGAGTTGCACGAAAAGAGGTAGTGGGTCCCTGTGCTACGGGCATCATCCCGAAGATGACAGGCGGTGAAACATCTGCCAATAGTTTGCAGTACCGAGACCCAGAACTGGTAAAGAAAGAAAGTCAACTTCCTGGAACCGTCTAGTATTTGCACAGATACTTTGTTTAAACCTTATTAAAAATAATTGTAGCTTTCTTTTTTATCTCTGTTTTAAAGCGGTAAAGTCAGCATAGAAAAAAAAAGTCCCTCTGCAAGTTAAGAACATAATGTGCTAATGTGCTTCGCATACTAGCTTATTATGAAAGACTTACCTTAAAACGAAGCCCTCCAGCGGTGTGCTGTCACCACTGATAGAGCTTCCATCTTTACCCAGACTTCCTTCCAGGTTCCCAGGCTCCGGGCATTTGAATGGCCAAACCTTGATGACGTCACTCTTGCACGTGCGCATGAGAGTCCCAGAGCTCTGAAGAGACCGCATGCTCAGTGTGCCGTTCCTTCAGACCGCAGTGCACATGCACCAGTGACCTCACCGGCTGCAGAAATACTGAATATCTCCTAAACATTGCACATGTGGGAGATACTCCTTGTACCTAAAGGTAACCTTTGTTACAGGATTACCTGCAGGTACAAGTCACCAAGCTGGGTTTACTACTGCTTTAATGTTTTCTTGCCATGTTCTTTGCACAGGCTTTCAAAATAAGAAATCAAAATGTCTGTCCCCAAGCAGTTCCGGTAGTTGAGTGACAATACTGAGTTTCTATATACTGTATACAGCAGCAGTGTTGTCACCCAAAGATGCACGCCATGTACAGAAACAGTAAGATGCAGGGTCTGGTGGGACTTGTAGTCCTGGGCAAAGATGTGAATCAAAAGTGTTTTTTTTTTTTTTTTTTTTAACAATCCGGTTAACTAGTTAAAGTAGATGTAAAGGCAAAAGATTTTTTACCTTAGCCCTGGTTCTAACAGTGGTGGTCTGTGCATTTTTTGAAGCACGTGATGAGAGCCAGAGACTCTAATAGGCTTCAAAAAGGGTGGGCTTGGGGCACAGAGCAAACCCACTTGTGTGACAATAGCGAATGAATATTCGCTATTGTCTCCCTCATTCTCCTCCCGGCCAATCTGGAAGCCCCTATTGGCTAGGGAGTCTTAGGACTGCTGGGTGATCACAGCTGTCCGTGTCTCCCACGGGGATGGGGGGGTGGGTTAATGGCCACTGTCTGTCTTCTGTGGGGGGTTGATGTTAGTTTGTGCCCCCCCTAAATTCTGAGCACCAGCCGCCACTGGGTTCAAACTGATGCGATGTGGAAAACGCACAAGATTCAAAGAAATCGCATGACACCCCAAAACAGATCGCAAAATGCAGTGCAATAGCCAGGATTGAATTGCAAATTGTAAATGGCCATGCAGGTGTGGGGGGAGGGGAGATTCCTGTACAATTTTGGTGCAGATGCGATGGGATTTGAGCCATAAAAGCCACACAGACATCGAATGTTGCTGAATCGTAAATTCATAAATTTCGGATTCCGTAAATTCAAAATTCATAAATTCAAAAATTCATAAATTTGTAAATTCGAACATACGTAATTTCGAAAACTTAAAAATTCGTAAATTCGAACATTTTTAATTCAGAATTTGTAATTTTTACAATTCTTGAATTCAAAAATCGGAAAATAAAGGAAACCCCAAAAATAAAGGAAAATCCGAAAATTAGAACAAAAGCCAAAAACTTAAAATGATAACTAATAATAACTAGCTATTAAATTATAGGTATTGGAATTTCCTTTCAAATGTGGCTGTTAGTGAACATAACGAATACAAATTTATCTGAAGTTATTTATTATTATTAATTTGTTAAATTCTCTTTGTTTAGATATGGCATTCGTTATTACAGATAATTTGTAGCTTCAGATAAATTCGTATTCGTTACGTTGACTAACAGCTAAATTTGAAAGGAATATCCAATACCTATAATTTAGTAGTGAGTTAAGTAATTATTAGTTAGTTATTATTTCAAATTTTCGAGTTTTCGGGTTTTTGAATTTTCAGATTTTTGTTCTTATTTTCTGATTTTCGTTCTTTTGAATTTTTCAGATTTTCATTCTTATTTTTGGATTTCCGAATTTTTGGATTTTTGAATTTTGAATTTCCGAATTCCGAATTTTGGAATTTCCAATTTCCGAATTTCCAAATTTTTGAAATTTAGAATTTTCAGATTTTCAAATGTAGAATTTTCGAATTTCAGAAATCTAGAATTTTTAAATTTCCGACATTTTGAATTTTAAAATATTCTGAAAAATTCGGAAATTCGAACATTTCTGAATTAACTAATTATTCTAAATTCGTTAAAAAAAAAAACGTATTTGTAACTAAACTAATTGCACATGTCTATCACCTGGGCAATACTATTCCTACAGTGAAGCATGGTAGTGGCAGCATCTGCTGTGGGGATGTTTTTCAGTGGCAGGAACTGGGAGACTAGTCAGGATCGAGGGAAAGATGAATGCAGCAATGTACAGAGACATCCTTGATGAAAACCTGCTCCAGAGCGCTCTGTAACTCAGACTGGGGTGAAAGTTCATCTTCCAACAGAACAATGACCCTAAGCAAGAAAAAAAAGGGGAAACAAACTGTGCTACGGGATAAAACAAGATACCAAACGACCCAAAGAAAGGGTCTCTCGGAAGCTGCAACTCTAATGTACACCAAATATACACAAAAACAGAATGAGAAAAAATGAATTGCGCTAACCTATAAATAAAACATATAAATATATGTGCAGACCCAAAAGTGAAAAATTAACAATCAAGTGCTAAATGCAACTGAATATCTCCAGTCGGCACATCAAAAAATAAACCACAATTGGTGCTAAAACAAATACCCATACATAAGTGACAAATAATGATGTTTATCACATATAAAAATATTGAATAAATAAATGACTGAAATTGATTAGTACACAAATCAGTGATAGTGTAGATAAATAATTAAATATGAGAAATGCAGTAATGAATCAATATGAATGAATTAATATTAATAAATAGTGTCCATATTATTAACCGACCAGCCGTGATGAAATTGCAATAAATAACTGGATTCCAATCTAGTTCTTCAAGTGCAAACGTGCTCTCGCCACCACCACACATATAAGTTGGCTCCTTACCGACTCAATATGACCCCCCACATTACAGAGGGTCACAGCAGATGAGGAATTGAATGGACTTTCCCGTTATCGGGCTGTCTATCCGATCCTATGTCTTCCACAAGATGGAGCCAGTTCACTCTCTCACCGATCCTCCCCTCCCGTGCACCACTCTCCACTGGTGCTAGATGCCAGTGGAGAGAGAGGGCTTCCCTTGCGGCTAAGTTCCAGACCCCCGAGGGTGGAAACAGGAGAGTTCAGGCCCAAAGTAGCATGGGTCACCTGCTGGATGGTATGCAGGAGGTTTCAGAGTACAGCTGGTGTGCTGGCATAGAATCAGCAGACAGATGATGTGTTGCAGGATTCGGATAATGCTCAGACTGGAGTGTGGTCAGAAGGAAGCCTAGGTCATGAGCTGGGTGGGTAGCAGAGCAGACATGGTCAGGTGGATAGCCGAGGTCAAAAGCCAGGTGGGTATCAAAGCAGACGTGGTCAGGTGGATAGCCGAGGTCAAAAGCCAGGTGGGTATCAAAGCAGACGTGGTCAGGTGGATAGCTGAGGTCAAACAGCGGAAGCAATCAGGAGACACAGGAATATCATAGAGAACAAACTGGAGGAGCCAAAGATCAAACAGCCTTCTCATATTTAATTATTTATCTACACTAACACTGATTTGTGTACTAATAGATTTCAGTCATTTATTTATTCAATATTTTTATATGTGATAACCATCATTATTTGCCACTTATGTATGGGTATTTGTTTTAGCACCAACTGTGGTTTATTTATTTTTTGATGTGACGACTGGAGATATTCAGTTGCATTTAGCACTTGATTGTTAATTTTTCACTTTTGGGTCTGCACATATATTTATATGTTTTATTTATAGGTTAGCGCAATTCATTTTTTCTCACAGTGACCCTAAGCACACAGCCAAGATAACAAAGGAGTAGCTATAGGACAGCTCTGTGAATGTCCTTGAGTGGCCCAGCCAGAGCCCAGACCAGAACCTGATTGAACATCTCTGGAGAGATCTGAAAATGGCTGTGCACCGACGCGCCCCATCCAACCTGATGGAGCTTCAGAGGTCCTGCAAAGAACAATTAGAGAAACTGCACAAAAATAGGTGTGCCAAGCTTGTAGCATCACACTCAGAAAGACTTGAGGTTGTAATTGGTGAGAAAGGTGCTTCAACAAAGTATTGATAATGTACGTGTTTTTTTTTTTTTTTAATACATTTGCATAATTTCAAACAAACTTATGTTACTTATTGGATCAAATAATGAATTTAATCCATTTTGGAATAAGGCTGTAACAACAAAATTTGGAAAAAGTGAAGCGCTGTGAATACTTTCTGGATGCACTGTAAATATATATTTTATATTAAGTATAAGTAAAGCTCATGCAGAAGCAGTCGCAAGATAAAAAGGCACCCAACAGTGCGGCCTGATGACCCCCAGCATTGCAGAACGAAAACCCCCAACAGAGTAGATTGAAGACCCCCAGCAGTGATATCCGATGACCCCTAGTAGAGTAATCTGACCCCCAGCAGTGCAGAACGACAACCCTCAGCGTAGTAGTTTTCTGACTCCCAGCAGTGATGTCTGATGACCCCCAGCAGTGCAGAACAACAACCCTCAGCAGAGTAGATTAATGACCCCCAGCAGTGATTTTCAAAGACCCCAAGCAGAGTAAGACGACCCTAACAGTTCCAAAATACAGCCCCCAGCAGAGTAGATTGATGCCCCCCCCCTCCCAGCAGTGCAGAAAGTCAACCCCCAGCAGAGGAGAAAGATTACCCTCAGCAGAACGGACTGATGACCCCCAGCAGAGCACACAGAGCGGACTGATGACCCCCAGACTAGCACACAGTGCAGACTGATGACCCCCCAGCAGAGCACACAGAGCGGACTGATGACCCCCAGACTAGCACACAGTGCAGACTGATGACCCCCCAGCAGAGCACACAGAGCGGACTGATGACCAGCAGAGCACACAGAGCGGACTGATGACCAGCAGAGCACACAGAGCGGACTGATGACCAGCAGAGCACACAGAGCGGACTGATGACCAGCAGAGCACACAGAGCGGACTGATGACCAGCAGAGCACACAGAGCGGACTGATGACCAGCAGAGCACACAGAGTGGACTGATGACCTCCCAGCAGAGCACACAGAGCGGACTGATGACCTCCCAGCAGAGCACACAGAGCGGACTGATGACCAGCAGAGCACACAGAGCGGACTGATGACCAGCAGAGCACACAGAGCGGACTAATGACCAGCAGAGCACACAGAGTGGACTGATGACCTCCCAGCAGAGCACACAGAGCGGACTGATGACCTCCCAGCAGAGCACACAGAGTGGACTGATGACCTCCCAGCAGAGCACACAGAGCGGACTGATGACCTCCGAGCAGAGCACACAGAGCGGACTGATGACCAGCAGAGCACACAGAGCGGACTGATGACCAGCAGAGCACACAGAGCGGACTAATGACCAGCAGAGCACACAGAGTGGACTGATGACCTCCCAGCAGAGCACACAGAGCGGACTGATGACCTCCCAGCAGAGCACACAGAGCGGACTGATGACCAGCAGAGCACACAGAGCGGACTGATGACCAGCAGAGCACACAGAGCGGACTGATGACCAGCAGAGCACACAGAGCGGACTGATGACCAGCAGAGCACACAGAGTGGACTGATGACCAGCAGAGCACACAGAGCGGACTGATGACCAGCAGAGCACACAGAGCGGACTGATGACCAGCAGAGAACACAGAGTGGACTGATGACCAGCAGAGCACACAGAGTGGACTGATGACCTCCCAGCAGAGCACACAGAGCGGACTGATGACCTCCCAGCAGAACACACAGAGCGGACTGATGACCTCCCAGCAGAGCACACAGAACGGACTGATGACCTCCCAGCAGAGCACACAGAGCGGACTGATGACCTCCCAGCAGAGCACACAGAGCGGACTGATGACCTCCCAGCAGAGCACACAGAGCGGACTGATGACCAGCAAAGCACACAGAGCGGACCGATGACCTCCCAGCAGAGCACACAGAGCGGACTGATGACCAGCAGAGCACACAGAGCGGACTGATGACCTCCCAGCAGAGCAGACAGAGCGGACTGATGACCCCCCAGCAGAGCACACAGAGCGGACTGATGACCAGCAGAGCACACAGAGCAGACTGATGACCTCCCAGCAGAGCACACAGAGCGGACTGATGACCCCCCAGCAGAGCACACAGAGCGGACTGATGACCTCCCAGCAGAGCACACAAAGCGGACTGATGACCTCCCAGCAGAGCACACAGAGTGGACTGATGACCTCCAGACTAGCACATGGTGCAGACTGATGACCCCCCAGCAGAGCACACCGAGCGGATTGATGACCCCTCAGCAGAGCACACAGAGCGGACTGATGACCCCCCCAGCAGAGCACACAGAGCGGACTGATGACCAGCAGAGCACACAGAGCGGACTGATGACCAGCAGAGCACACAGAGTGGACTGATGATTCCCAGCAGAGCACACAGAGCGGACTGATGACCTCCCAGCAGAACACACAGAGCGGACTGATGACCTCCCAGCAGAGCACACAGAACGGACTGATGACCTCCCAGCAGAGCACACAGAGCGGACTGATGACCAGCAAAGCACACAGAGCGGACCGATGACCTCCCAGCAGAGCACACAGAGCGGACTGATGACCAGCAGAGCACACAGAGCGGACTGATGACCTCCCAGCAGAGCACACAGAGCGGACTGATGACCCCCCAGCAGAGCACACAGAGCGGACTGATGACCAGCAGAGCACACAGAGCAGACTGATGACCTCCCAGCAGAGCACACAGAGCGGACTGATGACCCCCCAGCAGAGCACACAAAGCGGACTGATGACCTCCCAGCAGAGCACACAGAGCGGACTGATGACCCCCCAGCAGAGCACACAAAGCGGACTGATGACCTCCCAGCAGAGCACACAGAGTGGACTGATGACCTCCAGACTAGCACATGGTGCAGACTGATGACCCCCCAGCAGAGCACACCGAGCGGATTGATGACCCCTCAGCAGAGCACACAGAGCGGACTGATGACCCCCCCAGCAGAGCACACAGAGCGGACTGATGACCAGCAGAGCACACAGAGCGGACTGATGACCAGCAGAGCACACAGAGCGGACTGATGACCAGCAGAGCACACAGAGTGGACTGATGATTCCCAGCAGAGCACACAGAGCGGACTGATGACCTCCCAGCAGAACACACAGAGCGGACTGATGACCTCCCAGCAGAGCACACAGAACGGACTGATGACCTCCCAGCAGAGCACACAGAGCGGACTGATGACCAGCAAAGCACACAGAGCGGACCGATGACCTCCCAGCAGAGCACACAGAGCGGACTGATGACCAGCAGAGCACACAGAGCGGACTGATGACCTCCCAGCAGAGCACACAGAGCGGACTGATGACCCCCCAGCAGAGCACACAGAGCGGACTGATGACCAGCAGAGCACACAGAGCAGACTGATGACCTCCCAGCAGAGCACACAGAGCGGACTGATGACCCCCCAGCAGAGCACACAAAGCGGACTGATGACCTCCCAGCAGAGCACACAGAGCGGACTGATGACCCCCCAGCAGAGCACACAAAGCGGACTGATGACCTCCCAGCAGAGCACACAGAGTGGACTGATGACCTCCAGACTAGCACATGGTGCAGACTGATGACCCCCCAGCAGAGCACACCGAGCGGATTGATGACCCCTCAGCAGAGCACACAGAGCGGACTGATGACCCCCCCAGCAGAGCACACAGAGCGGACTGATGACCAGCAGAGCACACAGAGCGGACTGATGACCAGCAGAGCACACAGAGTGGACTGATGATTCCCAGCAGAGCACACAGAGCGGACTGATGACCTCCCAGCAGAACACACAGAGCGGACTGATGACCTCCCAGCAGAGCACACAGAACGGACTGATGACCTCCCAGCAGAGCACACAGAGCGGACTGATGACCAGCAAAGCACACAGAGCGGACCGATGACCTCCCAGCAGAGCACACAGAGCGGACTGATGACCAGCAGAGCACACAGAGCGGACTGATGACCTCCCAGCAGAGCACACAGAGCGGACTGATGACCCCCCAGCAGAGCACACAGAGCGGACTGATGACCAGCAGAGCACACAGAGCAGACTGATGACCTCCCAGCAGAGCACACAGAGCGGACTGATGACCCCCCAGCAGAGCACACAAAGCGGACTGATGACCTCCCAGCAGAGCACACAGAGCGGACTGATGACCCCCCAGCAGAGCACACAAAGCGGACTGATGACCTCCCAGCAGAGCACACAGAGTGGACTGATGACCTCCAGACTAGCACATGGTGCAGACTGATGACCCCCCAGCAGAGCACACCAAGCGGACTGATGACCAGCAGAGCACACAGAGCGGACTGATGACCCCCCCAGCAGAGCACACAGAGCGGACTGATGACCAGCAGAGCACACAGAGCGGACTGATGACCAGCAGAGCACACAGAGTGGACTGATGATTCCCAGCAGAGCACACAGAGCGGACTGATGACCTCCCAGCAGAACACACAGAGCGGACTGATGACCTCCCAGCAGAGCACACAGAACGGACTGATGACCTCCCAGCAGAGCACACAGAGCGGACTGATGACCAGCAAAGCACACAGAGCGGACCGATGACCTCCCAGCAGAGCACACAGAGCGGACTGATGACCAGCAGAGCACACAGAGCGGACTGATGACCTCCCAGCAGAGCACACAGAGCGGACTGATGACCCCCCAGCAGAGCACACAGAGCGGACTGATGACCAGCAGAGCACACAGAGCAGACTGATGACCTCCCAGCAGAGCACACAGAGCGGACTGATGACCCCCCAGCAGAGCACACAAAGCGGACTGATGACCTCCCAGCAGAGCACACAGAGCGGACTGATGACCCCCCAGCAGAGCACACAAAGCGGACTGATGACCTCCCAGCAGAGCACACAGAGTGGACTGATGACCTCCAGACTAGCACATGGTGCAGACTGATGACCCCCCAGCAGAGCACACCAAGCGGACTGATGACCAGCAGAGCACACAGAGCGGACTGATGACCCCCCCAGCAGAGCACACAGAGCGGACTGATGACCCTGCAACAGAGCACACGGAGCGGACTGACAGTATACACAGATGACATTACACGGTATGGAGGGATGAGATGCGGACAGTATACACAGATGACATCACACAGTACAGACTGACAGTATACACAGATGACATTACACAGTGGGGAATGACAGTATACACAGATGACACAGTAGAGAGGGATGAGGTGCGGACAGTATACACAGATGATACAGTACAGAGGATGAGATGTTGACAGTATACACAGATGACATCACACAGTACGGACTGACAGTATACACAGATGAGATGACACAGTACAGAGGATGAGATGTTGACAGTATACACAGATGACATCACACAGTACGGACTGACAGTATACACAGATGAGATGACACAGTACAGAGGATGAGATGCGGAGAGTATACATAGATGACACAGTACGGAGGGATGAGATGCGGACAGTATACACAGATGACATCACACAGTACAGACTGACAGTATACACAGATGACATTACACAGTACAGACTGACAGTATACACAGATGACACAGTAGAGAGGGATGAGGTGCGGACAGTATACACAGATGATACAGTACAGAGGATGAGATGTGGACAGTATACACAGATGACATCACACAGTACGGACTGACAGTATACACAGATGAGATGTCACAGTACAGAGGATGAGATGTGGACAGTATACACAGATGACATCACACAGTACGGACTGACAGTATACACAGATGAGATGACACAGTACAGAGGATGAGATGCGGACAGTATACACAGATGATACAGTACAGAGGATGATATGTGGACAGTATACACAGCTGACATCACACAGTATGGACTGACAGTATACACAGATGACATCACACAGTACGGACTGACAGTATACACAGATGACACAGTACAGAGGATGAGATGCGGACAGTATACACAGATGAGATGACACGGTGCGGACAGTATACACAGATGAGATGACACAGTGTGGACAGTATACACAGATGACACAGTACAGAGGATGAGATGCGGACAGTATACACAGATGAGATGACACAGTGTGGACAGTATACACAGATGACACAGTACAGAGGATGAGATGCGGACAGTATACACAGATGACACAGTACAGAGGATGAGATGCGGACAGTATACACAGATGAGATGACACGGTGCGGACAGTATACACAGATGAGATGACACGGTGCGGACAGTATACACAGATGAGATGACACGGTGCGGACAGTATACACAGATGAGATGACAGTGTGGACAGTATACACAGATGAGATGACACGGTGCGGACAGTATACACAGATGAGATGACAGTGTGGACAGTATACACAGATGAGATGACACGGTGCGGACAGTATACACAGATGAGATGACAGTGCGGACAGTATACACAGATGAGATGACACGGTGCGGACAGTATACACAGATGAGATGACACGGTGCGGACAGTATACACAGATGAGATGACACGGTGCGGACAGTAGTCGGGCGGTGTGCTCCTCTCCCGGGAAGGGAAGCGGATTAGTGAGGGTCACGTGACTCCCCCCTCCGGCACATGCCGGTGTTCTCCCCGCAGGGTGGGCGCTCACTCTGCGCTCCGCGGCCGTGCAGTGTACACGGGTG
This sequence comes from Lithobates pipiens, assembly GCF_037356315.1. NCBI lineage: Eukaryota > Metazoa > Chordata > Amphibia > Anura > Ranidae > Lithobates > Lithobates pipiens. Next base: position 167,772,298 of record NW_027507790.1, on the reverse strand, counting down.
GGCGGCGGGAGGAAGTTGCTGCACGTGGGTAGAAGATCGGAGTTGTACACAGAAGGCGGAGTGACACCGGAGACTCCGGGGCCACACACCTGCTTCCAGGGGCCACTTGTACAGCGATCGGCGGGGACGGATGGTGCGGAGTGTCGTTGCTCGGGAATGTCCTGAGGCTCGGGATCATGCAGAAGAGTGTGCGTTGTAACGAGGGCCACGCTCTGTACCTGGCACACCTGGCCCGCAAGGAGGGCACCAAGAGGGGGCAAGTCAGCAAGAAGGCGGCGGAGACCAACAGGTGGCACGACAAGTGGTTCGCCCTCTTCCAGAATGTCCTCTTCTGCTTCGAGGGCGAGCAGAGCGCCCGACCCTCCGGACTCTACATGCTGGAGGGTGCCAGCTGCGAGAGGGTCCCCCCACCTATAGTGGGCAGCGGGGGCAAGGAGAGCATGGAGAAGCAGGTATACCCCCACTAATATCTACCCCTATGTATATATATATATATACTGGGCTCCGCTCCTGCCCTGGACACTAGCTGCATGGAGTTTGTATGTTCTCCCTGTGGGTTCATCTCACTCTCCACACACATACAGGTAGGTGAATTGTCCCCTGTGTGTACATACCGGCAGTGTACATGGCTGATCACATTCTACACTGACTCCTACATTTATCTGATATCTATGTACACTTGCATTCAGTCTTGTCCAGCTCTGCTCTTGGCTCATCTTGGATCACTTTTTTGGACACGGGGGTGACATGCAGAATGTGATCACCCATATACATTGGCACTTCATACAGACAGGGGCCAACCAACCAGCATGGCTTAGGAGTGTGCCAGAAAACTGGAGTACATGGAGGATACCCACACAGGGAGAACATACAAACTCCATGCAGACAGCTTCCTGGCACAAATTCAAACCAAGGGCAGCTAGGCACAAGTGCCAGCCACTAACCCATTGTTCTGCCTATATATCTGTATATACTGTATATATATTTATTTATATCATTTTACTTTGTGAGGGGCATGTTGGTAATTGTGCCATCCCTGCAAACACATCTAGTGGGTTGCACATAACAGCCAATAATTATCTAGTAAAGTAGACATGCGGTACCAGTTCAAAATGCAATTTCTTCATTCCAGAATAATGGGTTCAGGTGTAGGGACACTCAAAGGGGATGGGGACTTGAGGAAGGGTAGGGACACTCAGAGGGGATTAGGACTTGAGGAAGGGTAGGGACACTCAAATGGGATGGGGACTTGAGGAAGGGTAAGGACACCCAAGGGGATGGGGACTTGAGGAAGGGTAGAGACACTCAAAGGGGATGAGGACTTGAGGAAGGGTAGGGACACTCAAAGGGGATAAGGACTAGAGGAAGGGTAGGGACACTCAAAGGGGATGAGGACTTGAGGAAGGGTAGGGACACTCAAAGGGGATGAGGACTTGAGGAAGGGTAGGGACACTCAAAGGGGATTAGAACTTGAGGAAGGGTAGGGACACTCAAAGGGGATGGGGACTTGAGGAAGGGTAGGGACACTCAAAGGGGATGGGGACTTGAGGAAGGGTAGGGACACTCAAAGGGGATGGGGACTTGAGGAAGGGTAGAGACACTCAAAGGGGATGGGGACTTGAGGAAGGGTAGGGACACTTAAAGGGGATGAGGACTTGAGGAAGGGTAGGGACACCCAAGGGGATGGGGACTTGAGGAAGGGTAGGGACACTCAAAGGGGATAAGGACTTGAGGAAGAGTAGGGACACTCAATGGGGATGAGGACTTGAGGAAGGATAGGGACACTCAAAGGGGATGAGGACTTGAGGAAGGGTAGGGACACTCAAAGGGGATGAGGACTTGAGGAAGGGTAGGGACACTCAAAGGGGATGGGGACTTGAGGAAGGGTAGAGACACTCAAAGGGGATGAGGACTTGAGGAAGGGTAGGGACACCCAAGGGGATGGGGACTTGAGGAAGGGTAGGGACACTCAAAGGGGATAAGGACTTGAGGAAGAGTAGGGACACTCAAAGGGGATGAGGACTTGAGGAAGGATAGGGACACTCAAAGGGGATGAGGACTTGAGGAAGGGTAGGAACACTCAAAGGGGATGGAGAGTTGAGGAAGGGTAGAGACACTCAAAGGGGATGAGGACTTGAGGAAGGGTAGGGACACCCAAGGGGATGGGGACTTGAGGAAGGGTAGGGACACTCAAAGGGGATAAGGACTTGAGGAAGAGTAGGGACACTCAAAGGGGATGAGGACTTGAGGAAGGATAGGGACACTCAAAGGGGATGAGGACTTGAGGAAGGGTAGGGACACTCAAAGGGGATGGGGACTTGAGAAAGGGTAGGGACACTCAAAGGGGATGGGGAGTTGAGGAAGGGTAGAGACACTCAAAGGGGATGAGGACTTGAGGAAGGGTAGAGACACTCAAAGGGGAAGAGGACTTAAAATAGATACTGAGGATTTAAGAAAGGAACAGAGGACTTAAAAAAGGGACTGAGGACTTGAAAAGGGACTGCTGATTTAAGAAAGGGACTGAGTACTTGAGAAAAGGACTGGTGAATTAAGAAAGGGACTGAGGGCTTGAGAAAGGGACTTATGACTTAAAAAAGGGACTGCAGACTTGAGAAGACTACTAATGACTTGAGAAAAGGACTAATGACTTGAGAAAGGGACTGAGGACTTGAGAAAAGGACTGATGACTTGAGAAAGGGACTGAGGACTTGAGAAAAGGACTGATGACTTGAGAAAGGGACTGAGGACTTGAGAAAAGGACTGATGACTTGAGAAAGGGACTGGGAAATTGAGAAAAGGACTAAGGAGGTAAAATAGGGACTAAGAAAGGGACCGAAGACTAAGAAAGGGCAGGCATGCTTGATGGTGACTAAGGACTTGAGAAGATATGTTCCTCGTATACAGGTTAAGATTTTACAGGATTAAAAAATTAGAAAAATGTATTTGAACCTATGCCACTCCTCCACTTTATTGGAGACCTATATACACATACATACATATATATACATATATATATATATATATATATATATATATATATATATATATATATATATATATATATATATATATATGGTTTTTGTGTGGTCTGTATTGTTATACAACTACCTGAAGAAATATCAGTCCATTGTCAGGATCCCCCTGATATTGGATACTCGGGGTAATTACTATTGCATGTGTAGATGATGTATATAATGTATTTGATGTATAGGTGACAGTAAACATAATCAGGTCGTCATGGAGCAGCAAACATCTCCGGCTGATGGGTGTCAATGGAAATGGCAGTCAGAGTTGTGTGATTATCTTGTGCAGTTGTGTTGCCCGGGGTGTCCAGCTGTGCTCCAGTCCTGTGAAGGTGTGCTTGGCGATCCAAGCATGCACGTTTATGTAAAATTATGCAGAAAGGAAGACAGGGAGATCATGACTGCACATCTGATGGGCTTCTCAGTCTGTGATTACCCTTTAGGTGCTGATGGATCTGACAAATGATCATTTTCCTGATTCATAAATATTTAGAATTTTATTATTCAGGAGAGTTTATGCCAGTTGTCTCTGTGCTATCTCGGGGGAACAATCTGAAACTTAGTGAAAATCTCCAACCTGGCCAGTAGTCTTTTTCCCTATAGGAGAATTTCCAAATGGCTCAGCAACACTTGGTGATATTGTGTGCATATTTTAATTGTCATCCAGTTTGGCTGGATTTGCAAGTATTAGACAATTTGTCCAAATGACACTCAACAGTGCATTTCAGCTGCCCGTGTGTGAGCTTTAATTTCTTGTAGTATTTGTGACCCCCGACTACTGGGGTGCTCTGATATACCAACAACAGCCAACTTCTATGGTTGCCAGCTGTGTCTGCTGTCTCCTGTGGCCACTGCCTTCTGTGCCCACTGCATTCTGTGGCCACTGTCTCCTGTGCCCGGTGCCTTCTGTGCCCACTGTCCCCTGTGCCTGCTGCCTTCTGTGCCCACTGTCCCATGCCTGCTGTGCCCACTGTTTCCTGTGTTCTCTGCCTTCTTGCCCACTGTCTCCTGCATCCACTGCCTTCTTTGCCCACTGTCTTCTGTGCCCACTGCCTTCTATGCCCACTGTTTCCTGCACCCACTGCCTCTTCTGCCCACTCCCTTCTTTTCCCACTGTGTCCTGTGCCTGCTGCCTTCTGTGCCCACTGTTAGCTGTGCCCGCTGCCTTCTGTGCCCAATGTCTCCTGTGCCTGCTGACTGTTGTGCCCACTGCTTCCTGTGGCCGCTGAATCCTATGCCCACTGTCTCCTGTGCCTGCTAACTCTTGTGCACCCTGCCATCTGCACTCACTGCCTCCTGCACCCTCTGCCAGCTTAGCATACTGCCTCCCATGCCCACTATCTCTTGTGCCCACTGTCTCCTGTGCCCACTGCCTCCCGTGCCATACTATTGTCCCATTGCTGTTATGAATGTCATTACTAACCAATAATGAGTCTCAGGAGGTGGGAAGAGGTTGGCAGAGTTGGCACTCAGGAAGCTGGTATTCTGGGATGTAGTGAATACAGTGAAGATGTGCAGGTGCTCTGTCTTTATTATAACTTCATTGTGGTCACAGATTCTCTTTAACCTTTCTGCTTTCTGTGAATGAAGTAATGTGTATCTATGGGAGAAGTGATTGCAATCACAGCTCTGCTGTTGAATCTAATTGCAGTGTAGCATGCCGTGTCTTGCAGAGAGAAGCACTCTGTTCATGCTTTGCTTAGTTCCTCATACTGAGCACATGGAGAGCTTCACTGAAATGTGAAAATGTATCAGTTACCCCAGAATTTCCATTGTAACATTTCATCTCACATCTAGGTGATGCTCAATCATCCAGTCTGATATAAGGGTCGCCTTGTGAAGTTTTGAGTTCGGAAAGCGTTTTCGTGTCTGATATTTTGAATACTAAAGTGGAACGAAAAGCTGTGAATGGTTAGGGAACATTTGACACTGGAAAATCTTTGAGGATACGAAAAACCCTTCAGATCCGCATACACTGGAAGCATCCTGTGTGTAGGAGATGCAGAACTTAGTGCTAGCGGATGCTTGTTGTTGGCATACAATCAGAAGAGTTATTTCTTAGCACTTTGTTTATTATGACATCTAGGTCTGTTTGGTACACTATGCTCTTACAATTAAGGAAAATTTCACAGCATTAAAGTGAACTTTCAAAGCAAAAAACAAAACAAAAAACATTTTGCTTCATCATAACCTTTCCTCTCCACAAATTTGTAATGCCAACACTTGTTTTGTTTTACCTTTTTTTAAAAATATATATATATTCCTTCCTCCTCGCCACCTGTCACCATTCTCACCTAGACAGTAATGACATCAGTCCTGCTCCAGCAGCCTCCTGGGATGTCTAGTGTAGATATCCCAGGAGGTATCGGCTTCCATAGAGTAGCTGGGAAAGCACTTGGTGGCATGTCATCAGAGGGCCATCTGCAAGAACCCGCAAGTGACCACATAGCCCCTGATGATGTAAGGAAAAAAAAATGGAGACCCAGACACAATGTGTGGAATAAAGCAGGACAAAGCTGTATTCATTAAGCATGTGAGTTTATTACTTGAGCATAAACCAGCAGAGTCTAAACAATGATCTTCGTGGAAGGATTACCGGGTATTTTAAGGACAGCTGTAGATTTAAAAAATGTAAATTACTTTTTTATTTGCATTTTTTGACATCTTATTGATTGGAATTCCATCTCAAATAATGTGTACTTGAACTCAAAAAGAAAAATGTAGTACTTTGTATCTTACCTGTCCTTAGGTGTGCTGGTTGCAGGGTGGATATAAATCAATGATTAAACAGTTTTTTTGATTTTTAGCAAATTTATTTAATAAAATGCTTTTGGAGTAAAACTGTATCTAAAGATAATTTTCTGGGGCGTTGCTTGCGGCACATGGATTAGGGTGCACTGAAGGCTCTCTTCCATCCTGTATTATCCCTCTCACACGTTACCTCCACTGCTGCACCTAACCCTGTGCACAGTATACCTTGGGCTACCGATCGGTATCATCCCCGACCATAACAGACATGTCCCACCATGGTAAAGATCTGCAAGCAGCCCCGGACCATGTGGTCCAAGATGGTGGCCGAGCACCCCGGTCGGCAAAAGAGGCTGCCCAGAAGCTTTTGGCCAAGTCCCACCACAAGGATACCCCTGCTAAGGGGACCAATGGCATAGCAGGGACCCATCCTGATCCCCCTGTGGACAATGAAACAAAGCAGCAAGTGGAACTTCTCTGGGACACAGTGAGTACTCCAGCACTCCTAAACACAGACAGGGATCCCACTGCACCTGATACTCAAGACCCAGAGCCCACTCTAAGAGAAATCTTTCTTGCAATCTCATCCTGCAGTGCTAATCTCACTAACCTAACCAAAGAATTTAAAGGAGTGAAGGTGGAGGTTGCTTTGATTTGACAGGACATGCAAAAGCTGAGGGACCGCACTGCAGCCCTGGAAGGCCGCATGAGCACTATAGAAGATGATGTGGCACCATTACAACACAAGGTACACCAAGTGCAAAACCCGACCTCCACCAACGCTGCACGCTTGGATGATATGGAGAACAGGCTGAGAAGGCACAATGTGCGGGCTGTGGGTATACCAGAGAGGGCTGAAGGGAAAAACCCTGTTGCCTTTATTGAAAGGTGGCTCAATGAAACCTTTGGCAACGAAGCCTTATCTCACCTGTTTGCAGTGGAAAGAATACATTGTGTACCTGCCAGACCTCCTCGCCCTGGTAAACCATCAAGACCATTTCTATTTAAATTCTTGAGTTTCAAAGATAGAGTCTCTGCTCTTTACCTGGGATGAAAACAAAAGAGAGGCTATGAAGAAGGTCAATGTTCCGGATTTCATTCTACCCTGATTTTTCTGAAAAGAAAACAGGCAAAGTTTACAGAGGTAAAGATGCGGCTCAGGTGCTTTGATGTTACCTACATCTTGTTATACCCTGCTCGGCTGCGGGTGTCAGCCAATGGTGAAACACATTTTTTTTTACAACCTTGCTGTGGCCTCTGACTGGTTGGATTGGATGGAACATACCCTGCGTGAAAACATGGACATGAGTGATCTAGGAAGCTCTGCTTGCTTTATCTCCTTGTAGGAGTAGCACTGGAATACCAGCTGCACCAACCAATTGCCCTGGGAATTTTATACCTCTTTAAGGCGGTGTAGATGCACTTTGCTCTCTATATTTGACCTATTACTTTAAGTAGAACTTGCAAGTCCCTTTGGCTCAAAGGGTGACTCAGAAACGTTTGGGCCCCCCTCAACCTTTGTCCTGCGTGGACGTTCCACTCAAGTTTGCTTCCTGAGTTCTATGGGGATGCTGTTGCGCTTCTCTTTTATTTTTATTTGTGTTTATTTAGTTTTTTCTACGTTGGGCTCTGTTGGCCCAAAGTGGAGATGTACCTCACAATGTGAACTGTGTGACTGTCCACTAATCCCTTTACTTGTCCTCCTCCCTAACAGCCAGACTGTGCATGCTGTGGATGATTTATATCCAGACCTGTTTGCCCTCTGTAAGCAACAAATGTATCCACTTACTTGCTTAATACCTATAATGTTTGCAACCATGCTCTTAGTATATCTCTTCTTTACCCGCCTGCTACCGGGTACCAGTCCACTATGCGCCCTTATAACGCGGTGTAGCCCTTATGGCAGTTGAATATAATCTGATTTCATGAAATGTGAGGGGGCTGGGGAGTAGAGTGAAGTGGCAGGCTCTTTTTTCGGCTCTTGAATTATATCATTCTGCTGTGGTATGCCTGCGGGAGACACACCTCCAGCCGACTACTATAGCTATGCTAAGGACCCGTAACTATCCTGTACAGTATCACTCCACCTATACATCCTTCTCCAGAGGAGTTAGCATTCTAATATCTCATGCTGTCACTTTTAGTCTGGTAAAACTTGATGGTTTACTATGTATTGTTGCCAATGTCTATGTCCCTCTGCCCTTCTCTTCCGAGAGCCTGAACTGCCTAGCTCAATTTATTGCACCATATCCCAATGTACCTGTTTGTGTCATGGGAGACTTTAATAACTTTCTAGATAAAAAACTGGATAAATGGTCGCCTCACAGTGGACGCTAAGTAGCCCCCTCTGGTCATACTTCATTCGCTAGGCTAATTACGAAGCTCTTATGGTCATACTTCATTCGCTAGGCTAATTACGAAGCATTTATTTACGTCTTTTCTACCTTTTAGGTTGAATATGTAAGGTAGTGGCAGCCCCTCCTTTTATCACTAAGATTTTTGTTTATACATTTTCACATTGTTGGTCTTCACCTTCAGTGCGTTTTTTTGATTTTTTTGTTTTTTGATTCTTTAGTAACAATTTAGGGTCCATAGCGCACCTTAACCCCCCCTTTTCTAATTACGAAGCTCGGTCTGGGGAATATGTGGAGGGACAGGTACCCTGACTGGAAATACTGCTTATGTTACTCTGCAACACCTAGAACTCTTTCACAAATTGATCTCTGCCTATGTAATCCCTTGGCTATGCAAAAGATTTCCCTGATAGAATATGTGCCATGTAGTATCTCAGATCACTCCCTCTTTAGATCGCTAATTTCTGTCCCGGGCAACACGGGGGAGAGGCTGTGGAAGATGAACCCATTTTGGCTCCACCTGTTCCCCTCCACCAACTCTATACCGAGAGCCCTGGATGACTTTATAAAACATAATGAGGGCACGGCAGCCTTGGGAGTTGTCTGGGATGCTCTTAAGGCATACCTGAGGGGTCTTATTATTTGTCAAATATCTCAGATTAAAACGCCACCAAAGAATGGGAATCCCTGGTACTGAATAAAGCTAAAAAAGCAGAGGAAACCTATATAGCTAACCCCACGCAGGCCTCAGAGCGTAGCTGGTTGGAAGCTCAGACTCTTCACCAAAAATTTGTACGGACCGCTGCAGAGAAGAAGCAAATTTTATTACAGCAATGGTACTTTGAAGAAGGGAAGAATGCTGGCCACCATTTTTTGAAGCATATCTACTCATCTAAGCTTGCCTCAACGGAGGTGGCACGATTTTTGGTTCAATGCACCCTCCCTAATTTATCTCCAGCTGCTCGTAAGGCACTGAATGTGCCTATTAAGTTGGAAGAACTGACTGAAGCAGTGATGGCAATGGCTAATATCAAATCTCCGGGTACTGACGGTCTCCCTGCAGAGATTTATAAGAGGTATAGCGAGCCCCTCCTGCTCTTTCTATTAAAAACTCTTAATGATGCTCTTAAAGGTGGTGGTTGTCTCCCTCATTCCATGAATGAGGCCGTTATTGTAGTAATCCCAAAACTTGGAAAGGACCCACTCCTTCCTGATTCCTATCGACCCATCTCTCTAATTAACACTGATGTTAAGCTGTTGGCCAGGGTACTTGCAACCAGACTGGCGGGTGTGGGTTCTGGACTGGTGTATTTGGACAAGTCAGGATTTATACCAGCCAGAACGATGGCTTAGAACATACGGTAGATAATCCTAGCAACAGAGCAGTATTCTCCCTTGATGCTGCCAAGGCTTTTGATAGCGTTGAGTGGAGATACCTTTGGGCAGTGCTGCGGAGGTTCCGAGTGGGGAAGACCTTTCTATCCTGGGTGAAGTTGCTATACGCAGATCAAAGAGCAAGAGTTAGAATCAACGGGGCTCTGTCTGGGGCCTTCCCACTGTTCAGGGGGACTAGGCAGGGGTTCCCTATTTCACCCCTGCTTTTTGCCCTGGCTCTGCAGATGTTGGCAGCTAAGATTAGAGCCTCTCCAGAGGTAGTTGGATTCTGTTGTGGTGAGAGGGTGGACAAACTCTCCCTTTGTGCAGATGACACCCTGATCTATATAGGGGACACTGCTGGCTCCCTGGAATCTCTCATGCACTTAATAAACCAGTTTGGACAATATTCAAGGTTCACCATTAACTGGCAAAAATCCTCCCTTTTGGTGCTGGAACCCTTAGAGTCCCCTCTTCCGGATCGGCATCTCAAGCAGAGGCAATCCGCTCCTTTAAATATTTAGGGATTGTGGTGACCGGGGACGCTGGAGATTATATTAAATTAAACCTCAAATCTCTGCTGCAGAAGTTTAAACACAAGAGCATTAGCTGGTGTAAATTACCCCTGTCAGTGACGGGTAGGGCTAAACTTATCAAAATGGTGTGGGCTCCCCAGTTACTATATATCCTGCACAATGCTCCAGTGTGGATACCACTCTACTTGTTCGACTGCGTAGAATCTCAGCACTGATTTGGAAGAATGGTGTGGCCCAGATTAAGCTGTCCATGCTGCAGTACCCTAAGGAGCTGGGTGGAATGGCAGTTCCCCACTCCTTTACATACTTTTTGGCTGTGCAGTTGCAGCACGTATCTGGGTGGGACCTACAAGAACCGCTAGACCCCTCCAGGACTTTGATGATGAAATCCTTTGAGGAATACTCAACAATGTCTCAACTGGAGATGGGACTCCCGCCAGCCTCACCAGAATGCCCGACTGTACAACTAATTGCCAAGCTGTGGAAGGAAATTAAAAAGAGAATGGGGATGACAGGGTTCCTGGCATGTACTCCAACTTGGTGTAATAGTTCATACCTCAAATTGGTCAATATCCATAGCTACTTAATATGGCAGAGGGTTGGAATTAAATACCTCTCACAGTTGTTCGACGGGTCCACTTCAAAAACCTTATGACCAATTGCGACAGGAATTTACACAGCTACGCAATAGCCATTATCTATACTTACAAGTGAAACACGCTCTGAGAGTGCAGGGCAGAAGTTCGAATTTACACATGGAAGAGTCTGACTTTCTTACTTCAGTTCTGGCTACCTCTGATAAAAAAGGCAGTATTTCCCGAATCTACGCATGTCTGCTATCATATATACAGGATGGACAGGAGGAGGTGATTATCAGTCACATATTTTGGTTGGTTAAAAGGACTACACACACACAGTGGAAATCTGTTTTAGCTTTAGTTTTATTAAAGTTTTGTTTATTACATTATGCCAATAATGAACCCTTCCTTGCTGCTGCAAAATGTATAAAATGTATACTTTGTTGTACCATAAGAACACTGCATATTGGTTTGATTTCTGTATTGTTACAGCCTTGTACTGTTTATTGTACCAGAAATATTTTCCTAATCCAGAAGTTTTTATTTTATACTTATTGCTTTTTTGTACCATAAAAATAATTTTCTGATAAAAAAAAAGAAAAAGAAAAAAGATAGTCTTCTATTTAAGATACAATAATAATGTTGTTTATTCAGCATAAAACGGAGCTTAGTTATGTAGCATGAGGCTGATTATTCGGCAATATCGACATTTTTGGTAAACTCATTCAATGAACCCAAGCTCTTCAAATTGCGATAACATGCACTGCATTGATCGATGCATTCACACAATGTCACAGTAACCATGACATAAAACAAAGTTCAGGAATATTCCTTTATCCCATTGTTTTACAAATATATGTACACTACAAACTGTATGATTGAATTGGTTCTGATATCGCTGTTTTACTAACCTGACAGCTTATTACTCTAAATAGGAAACCTTCATTTTGTTTGCAAATATTAAAGATTCTAACTACCAGCAAGAATAAGTCCTTACATTTAAAGAGCACCTGTCATTTCAGATCCATCATGGCAGCACTTGTTAGCAGGCATCCACTCACCTTCTGCCGCCACATCCCTCACCTTGTTGTGTCACCTCCACATCACCAGCCGCCCCATTAAAGTGAATGGGACTGTCGGTGAGTCACCAACAGGTCAGAGGAGGAGCCGCTGCGGGACAGAGATGACAGTTATTCTTTAAAAATTATGATCTAAATTGAGTTTATTTAAATCAAGTCTTTTTACTAGTAATTTAAATCATGGCTGGCTGCATTTTTTTTCTTTTTAAGGCTTTTTTATTTTATTTTTACCTGGTCAACACACCTAGGGTGACAAGGATCACACACTGTATGCTATCTTTGGAGTAGCATTGTCAACCTAATACAAAAAACATTAGTGTTAGGACTACAGAACAACTCCCTTTTCATTACATAGAAATGTTCTGTTGACCTAACATTTTTTTTTTTTTCAGGTAATAATGTGGAGTGGAAAGGACAACACTGTGCTTCTGGCAGGATTAGGTCTAGGCCAGAAACCAGGAAGCAACAGAAGAAATGTAAAAAAAAGTTTAAAACAAGTAACAGAGCGAATGAGAGTAGTTCATTCAAGGGTTTAAACACTTTTTGCTTTTCAGTACTAAACAGGGTATTTGTGTTACTGCTCCTTGACAGAATGCCCTCCCTGTGCAGAACATTTCTTATTACAATGGTTGTTAAGATCAATATTGATTGCACTGAACCACGGAGATCTCCATCTAGTGGTTAATCTTTGATTTTTTTTATACATCTAATATAAAGATAAATATATGGAAATACAAGTTAGTAAAAGCGTATGCCTTATAAAAAATGACTTTATTATAGTAACTGCAATAATGTATAAACTATAAGCTTACTAAAGGTACACTGTACCTTTACTTTAATAGAGGGAAAAAAGGGGAGAAGACAGGGATTATTGTTATTGGCTATAGCAGCCGCTTGCGATAATTGCAAGTGAATCCGGCAGGCTGGTTGTACCCAAGTTGATTGATTGATCAGCTGGGTACTTTCAAAAAGACTTTTAAAGAAACCAAGTTGTAGAGTATATTAGATTTGCTGTTACAAGAGTGATTGTTTACATAGTTTGTCTTCTTGAAGAGGTATTCTTTCCTTTTCGAGGAATGGCTCGCAAAGACTTGCAGATCCTTCCCTTAAACCCTTCAGGCAAATGTTTGTCCAGTATGGTATGTGCAGCAATGACAACACATTTCTCAAATATTTTCTTTCTTGTTTTTGAAGAAAAAAAAAACAGAATGTTTCTTTAACTATTTCCCGCCCGCCGACCACTACACCGATCTCGGTAAAGAGCCTCCATCAGAGGCTCTTTACCACGTGATCAGCCGTGTCCAATCACGGCTGATCACAATGTAAACAGGAAGAGCCGTTGATCGGCTTTTCCTCACTCGCGTCTGAGAGATGGCTGCTCTCCTGACAGGGGAAGTCTGTGCTGATTGTTTATCAGTGCAGTCCCCCCTCGGATGCCCACCCTGGACCACCAGGTATGCTACCCTAGACCACCAGAGAAATGCCAATCAGTGTCCAGGCAGCTGCCAATCAGTGCCCATCCCCAATGCCTGCCAGTGCCATCAGTGATGCCTATCAATGCCATCTATTAGTGTTGCATATCAGTGCATATGATATATCAGTGCCACGTATCAGTGCCCAGCAGTGCTGCCTATCAGTGCCACCCATAAGTACCCATCAGTGAAGCCTTTCAGTGCCCATATGTTGCCTATCAGTGCCCATCAATGCCACCCATGAGTGCCCATCAGTGCCACCTATCAATGCCCATCAGTGCTGCATATCAGTGCCGCCTACCATTGCCTATCAGTGCTGCCTATCAGTGCCCATCAGTGAAGGACAAAACTGACTTATTTACAAAATTTTATAACAGAAACAAAATAAAAACAATTTTTTTCAAAATGTTTATTTGTTTAGCAAAAATAAACGCATAGGTGATCACATACCACCAAAAGAAAGCTCTATTTGTGGGAACAAAATGATAAAAATTCTGTTTGGGTACAGTGTAGCATGACCACGCAATTGTGATTTAAACAGCGACAGCGCTGAAAATTGGCCTGGGCAGGAAGGGGATGTAAGTGCCTGGTATTGAGTTGGTTAAAGAAACCAAGTTGTACATTATATTAGATACGCTGTTACAAGAGTGATTGTTTACATACTTTCTCTTCTTGAAGAGGTATTGTTTCCTTTTCGAGGAATGGCTTGCAAAGACTTGCAGATCCTTCCCTTAAACCCTGCAGGCAAATGTTTGTCCAGTATGGTATGTGCAGCGATGAAGACACATGTACATTTCTATATGTGTACATCCAAGGTGCATTATGCCTTTTTTTTTATTGCTACTCTAGCCAAAACCTTTTTATTATACTTGTTATATTAAATGGTAAAAGGTTAGAGCCTTTGTCGGGTTTTCGTCTCCGCTTGTATTCTTTTGGAAGAGATTCTACTCACTTCGAGTGATCACACAGGACATTAGGGAAAATCTCTACTACGGGGATCCAGACAAGGTTGAACATCTCCCACTCTGTCCAAATCTATTGGGCCATGGCCTGTGTGCTATAGGGCTTGTCTGTGGATGTATGAATGAGTGGAAACTTTCCCAGTTTGCAGGTTCACACTACAGTATGCACAGCAGGAGTCCGGTGCGTCTCCATTCACTGTTTCAGGTCCGATTTCCTGTGCATTTTGCATTGGAACCGATGCGGAGATGTGTGAACCGGCTCTATAAAGAGTCGGTCACAGTCTCCTGACATGTGAATTGGATGCGGCGAAACCCACATCCAATTTGCACTGGTGTGAACCCAGCTTAAAGATGAAGCTTAGGATTAGTTAGTATAACTAAACTTGACACCTGACCTTATATCCATAAACAAATGCACAAAATATATATAGAACAGTGCAGCACTACTTTCAATTTGTTATATGTGTCACCTCCTAACCCAAACATAAAAAACATATATAACAATGTAGTGATAAGGATTAACTTCTACCACACTCATAAAAAAATGTGTAACACCATGTGAATTACACAGTAATAATTATATCAGTCCAATGTGCTGAATAGAATATAAAGCACATCAGTTCCATGTGTTGGATAACGTATATAACACTTCTTCTGATCACTAAGTGCTGCAGCTCAGTTTCAGGGTCTTGCCAATCTTCTTATAGCTTAGGCCAGTGATGGCGAACCTTGGCACCCCAGATGTTTTGGAACTGTATTTCCCATGATGCTCAACTACACTGCAGTGCGCATCAACATCATGGGAAATGTAGTTCCAAAACATCTGGGGTGGCAAGGTTCACCATCACTAGCCTAGGCCATCTTTATGTAGAGCAACAGTTCTTTTTTTCAGATCCTCAGAGAGTCCTTTGCCATGAGGTGCCATGTTGAACTTCCAGTGACCAGTATGAGAGCGTGAGAGTGATAAAACCAAATTTAGCACACCTGCTCCCCATTCACACCTGAGACCTTGTAACACTAACGAGTCACTTGACACCGGGGAGGGAAAATGGCTAATTAGGCCCAATCTGGACATTTTCACTTAGGGGTGTACTCGATTTTGTGGGCAGCGGTTTAGACATTAATGGCTGTGTGTTGAGTTATTTTGAGGGGACAACAAATGTACACTGTTATATAAGCTGTACACTCAGTACTTTACATTGTAGCAAACTGTTAGTTATTCAGTGTTGTCACATGAAAATAAATAGTAAAATATTGATAAAAATGTGAGGGGCGTACTCACTTTTGTGAGATACTGTACATATGACTTACATACGACTCATACTTACAAACTGAGGGAGACAACAGGAAGTGAGTGGAAATCGAAGTAATAAATGCATCTTAAATGCTTTATACTTGTAAATTAAAGTGGTTGTAAACCCTCACAACACACTTTCACCTACAGGTAAGCCTCGATTAAGGCTTACCTGTAGGTGCTGTAAATATCTCCTAAACCTACATGGTTTAGGAGATATTTACAATTCCCCATAC
Organism: Lithobates pipiens; assembly: GCF_037356315.1. Taxonomy (NCBI): domain Eukaryota; kingdom Metazoa; phylum Chordata; class Amphibia; order Anura; family Ranidae; genus Lithobates; species Lithobates pipiens. The sequence continues at coordinate 167,756,642 of NW_027507790.1, read as the reverse complement.
GAGGATTCCTTCTGTGCATGCGCCGATGTATTCGGCGTATGCGCACTCTAGAAGGGTCACGGTGTGCCGTTTTCATTAAAGGACATGCTGTGACTGGCGGCTACCTCGCGCACAAGCGGGAGTGACGTCACGCGACTACGGCCAGTCACAGACACGGAGTCCACGACCCTGGAAGGAAGGTGGACGCTTCCAGGCAGCGAGGAAATCGGTGACATCACTGGCTCCTGTGTCAGGTAAGTCACATATAATGGGCTACTATGCGATGCATAGTAGCCCATTATGCTTTGCCTTTGCAGGGAAACAAACAGGAAGTAAACCCATCAGGGTTTACTTCCTCTTTAAGCTAAATAAAGGGAGCAGATGTTGTATAAGCTCTGGTGTGTTACTCTTCAACCATTTACTAAATGATTTCATTGTTCCTCAGAGGTTTTTAAACCGTTAAATTATCATGAATATGGCTTATATCTGTAAAATCCAAAATAAAGACACCCTCGCTCTTTGCTTAGGTTATTGAAGGAGAACTCCAGCCAAAATGATTTTTTTACATTCTAAATAGAGTGAATAAAGGTTACAATCTCTGCTCATTGCTGTCTGTGTCCCTGATATAGACATGTCCCTTCTTTTCCTGTGTGCTGACCAATTTGCACACGTTGTACGTTGTGGCAGGCTGCATTAAGCAGATCTTTCAAAGTGAATGGGCTGAAACACACCACAATCTGGGGCACGCTGTGCTTTATGCTGCATTGCATTTTAAAGGTGCGTCTGGGTATCATTCACACTGAATAGCATCGCAGCGCACCAACGGACCAATCAAATGCTGTTAATGGGCCCCTAGCGGAAATCTTTTCAGCAGGGACAAAGCAAAAGTACTAGTTTTAGCAGAGTTAAAAAACGGTTTAAACATCTGTCAAGTTTTATTGTCATGTGGTTTTTAACAATAGTGCATGCAGAAGTTAGTTTTTCTGTTGGATGGAATTCATATACGAGTTAGTAGAAGTAGGAAGGAAGTGGAAGGAGATTTTACCCTAAGGCCCCATTCACACCTGAGCATGGCGTTTTCAGGCGATTTTACCGTGTTTTTGCCACGATTTTGTACAGGTCAAAAAATCGGAAAATCTGCTTTTCTGCCGTAAAATAAAAGTTCCAAAACTTGTTGAGCTTCAAGCGTTCTGGAGCTTCTGGCTTCAGGCATTTTGGAGTGGAGATGTGAATCATCTCCATAGAGCATAATTGATTTTTTTCGCCTCCAGCGTTTTGTAGCTTCAGGCTTTAAGCTACAAAACTCTCAGGTGTGAATGGGGCCTAAGTCTGGACAGCAGTGTCTATCCACAGCAGTCACTACAGGACATACTTATTTTAGCACAGTACAGCGTGATGGTCTATGGAGTATTCATTTGTACTGAAACATTTGACTTTGTGCATTTTTTCTGCCCTGTAAAAGGAACACTTGTAAAGCCAGTTTGCCTTAACAAGGGTGCTCTCAAGCTCACAAAAACTTTGGGAAGCCTGAGCACCTAGCTCTATGGTGAGGTTCTGTGTGACAGTAGCGTTATGCAAGTATGATCAGCAACTATGTTTTTCTCTGCTTGAAATGGATTTGGCTGGCCATAGATGGCTCAATTTTCAGCTGATTCCTCCTGCATCGACTGAATTCAAGATATGGGTTTCCCTGCAAGCACAGAAAGTCTATTGAGTGGTGTGTACTCATACTGGCAGTTTCAAATCCCAAGTATAGCTAAAATAAAAAAAAAAAAAAAAAAAATTAAAAATCAGCACAAAAGGCATAACTTACAGTCAGTAGGATGAGGCCTTTGTTCTGATTCCTTCGTGGTTAGTAGGAATTCTCTGTCCATGCCCCTTCAACCTCTTCTGCCACAATCTTCTGGTGTGGCAGGGGTCATCAAGCTTGCCCAACTATGTCTGCCCTTTCCTCACAGCTATGCCATTTGTAGAAGCTATACTACAGCTTCTATGAATGAAATGTGATCTATGAATGGAGGGAGCAGAACTATCATTCATCCAGTGGTTCTACATTCAGAGATTGCTTTCCATTCATAGAAACTCTAGTACAGATTCTGTGAATGGTGGAGTTGGGTGTAAAGGGCATGCATAGTTGGGCTCTCTTGATGACCCCCTGCAGCACCTGAGGATTAAGGAATCAGTGGTGGAGGGCATGGTGGAAGAGGAGTTCACCTAATAGAAGAGGCTTCAGGTACAAATCCTACATACTCACTCAGAGTTATGATTCATGTGCTAATTTAAATTTTAGCTACACTAAGGCTTTAACCATACAGAGCACTGTTCATCCCCTTCTTTCGGTTCATTTGTGTAGTGTGAGTGCTACCATCTGTGCCCAGGTATGGTTAAGCATACCCTGCCTGGGACTGCTTGGAAGAGAGAGGTGGTCTAGGGAATGGTTCACTTGTCGTCCTGTACAGTGTGCTTCAGTGTGAGCTCAAACTATGCCTGAGCAGAGAACTCTTCATAGATGACTTAGCACAGAGTCAGGGATCACTGTGGTTTGGTTTGCAGTGTTGATGTAAGTATAACCAGGAACACCAGTGGGGGAGGGGGAGCAAGTGAACTTGGGCATTGTTTAGTTCAGGGATATGCAATTAGCGGACCTCCAGCTGTTGCAAAACTACAAGTCCCATCATGCCTCTGCCTCTGGGTATCATGCTTGTGGTTCTGAGTCTTGCTATGCCTCATGGGACTTGTAGATTTGCAACAGCTGGAGGTCCACTAATTGCATATCCCTGGTTTAGTTCAACTGTGCCCAGGCAGGTGGAAAATGAGTGACCGACCAGTGATTGCATCCTTTCACATGCAATCACTGATATTCAGGATGTGTGAGTGCCCTCTGCCTGAATACAATACCCAGCTGGGGAGATTTATCTTAATACCCTGCTTAGTGAACTGAACAAGAGAAAATCTAGTATGGCTAGCTTTTATTTCAGTGGACAATCTAAAGCCAACCATAGATGGATCAAATCTCGGCTGGCCCCTGCTGAACCTGCCAAGATTTGATCCATCTATGGGCGGGCTGATTGTACCCTAAGTCCATTCATCGTGGTCGGTCTTTGGGGATGTGAATTTTTGCCAGCGGCTATCAATAATCACGGAGTTCTTCCTGCTACACCCCCCGCCGGGATTCTCCACATCAACACTGACTGTTTTGCTGGGGGAATTGAGTGATTTTCTGCTACTGGAAATTATATTAATGCTTATCTGATGTTGGAATCACAATCACAGCCAGCTTGAAAATGTGATGTGTGGACTCACTTGGGGTTGTCCACTCCAAAAGATGGAGAAAGCAAGGCCGTTATCATTAGAGCACCAAGCAAGGTTGTATTGGGTGTACACCATATGTGAATGAAGACTTTATTTTGGAACTGTAAAGCAGATATTTTCTCCAGCTGGTCATCTACACGGATAGCTGCATAAGGAATCAGTGGCGCAGTGACTAGAGACACGTCCATCCTCTGCAAGGCCAAGCAGAAAGCCTAGATAAAGGTCATATAAGGTTACAGGGCTGGCCGGAGATTTGGGCTGTTTAGTCTGGGATAGGATTCCATTCTGTGGTGTCTGTCTCTCAATAATGTTTCTTATTTGGTACACATCTCTATTTACCCTGAGGTTTAAGTGCTGTCACAAATATAAATGCCTGTTGCAATCACTGCAGATTTGAAGAGTTTGAAAAGTTGGGATTGCTGTCATATATTGTATGTGTCTTATACTACCTGAGGGAGCAATGCTTGAGAATGTCACCATGATTGTTTGGGACTAAAGCATTGATAGTCTGAAGAGAATAATATGAATAATACATTCACCTATCATTTTAAAGTGGAACTGTACATGCACAGCATATTTGTACATTACTATGTCCTCCTTAATGCTGATAGTCACTGTTATTATTTCAAGTTTGGCACCTTCTTTCTTTGACCAGCAGCAACTTATAGTGTAAGGCTAAATTCTCATTAAGGCAGTTTCTAAAAAGCAGTCTTGGATCTCTTTTCAGAAGGCAGCTAAGCGGTGTCTTTTTTAGGCATTCGGGAGATGATCCTGCCACCTCCTAAATGTCTGTTTTTGATTCCAGTTTTTGCAGCTTTGGGTTGTGGTTGCAGCATGGTCCCATTGATTGACTTATATAGGCATGTGGGACAGGCGGTGCTACTTGTAAACTTGACAAGCTGCACTAAATTTGCCTTATCTGCAATGCAAAGTATCAGGGCTGTGGCTTGTGTACTGTAAGGTCTGATTGTATACTTTGTTTTAGATGGGCAGTTGGGGATGGGATGGTAAAAACCGGGGCTTGGCCACTTGTTTTGTTTTTCATGTTCCCCACATGGCCACCCATGTGAAATTGTCTCAAATCCTGCTCTTGCACACCGGAGTCACATTGCTTCAGCTCCATTCTCAGCAGATTTCAGAATGCACATGTGCCTCTGGCAGTGTACACAAAAAATTGCTAGGGGCAAGGGGAAGACATTTTTTTTTGGCAGAAGAGGCATGCTAAGTCTATTCTGCCAAAAAGCTCTTCCTCTAGCAATTTCTTTTGTACAGTTTCATTCTACTATAGGATATAATAAAATATTGTTAGTTGCCTGATTGTGTCTGGCTTGGTTACTGCTAAATCTCTGATCTGGAAAAGCAGGTCAGAGAAAATTCCTCGCAACATTTCCAATTTACTGTACATGCTTTATTATCTGGATTCATCAGTGTATGTTCTGTAAGTTTTGCAGGAACACAAGAAAAATGCTTTCATTTTTTGAACTTTTGTACAATGTTCAAACGTTTAGTGGGGTCAAATCAATTATTGTTTTCAAAAGCAGTGACAAAAAAAATTGGAAAGAGGCAATGAACCTACGGGTTAGTCGTTAATTGCCCAGCACTTCCAAAACTGGCAGAGTAATTTGAACTACTTGGCCTTTTCAGAATTACACAGCCCAATACCATGCTGGCTGAAGAAATTGTCAACGAGTGATGTCGTATGACCCTGCGGTACCCGCTATGCTGGTCTCGGGCCTGCAGATGGGTAAGCAAAGCCCAAGATACATAACGGGGGCGCATATGCAGAGGGGCACTTTACTCATCTGTGGAAGCAATTGGGGCAGTGAAGCTGCCTGAATGCGTCCACTTGACAAGTGAGCTCTGCTGCTTGCTCGCAGCAGGGCTAAATGTAGAATAAAATTACCTGCCTGCGACCCGGAACTGCATGTTCAAGGCATTGGGCGATACACATTGTGCATCCCTGCAACAGTGAATGGGCTGACAAAAGCCCAGGCGCCAGAATGCATTTTCTAGTCGTCATGCTGACCTGTCGCCTGGGATTTGTCGAGCCCTGCCATAGATTTTTGGAATCTCAGCTGGTTCGCTGGAATAGCACTTACAAAGAAGGTATATGTTAACATAAGAACCTTACATTTGAATAATAAAATAAATAAAATATGAACTACAAATAAATAAAACCATAAAATAACTACACAAATGTTAAATTTCTAGACTTTTAAAGTGATAGGCCTCAAATATGCACATTTAATTTTGTTGGAAGGTAAACATGTAATATGTAAATATAGATATTTGCATATCCAAATTAGTAATCAGTAAGGAAACAGTTGGTGTCAAACTCTATGTTGTGTCCCAAAGGAGTCAGAGTTTAAAGCTTATATATCTATTTAGAGTCCATTTGTTGCTGCCTCTCTAGGGACATTTGCTTCAGGTTCACGGCCAAACCTCGTTTGCCGGAATGCATTTACATGCAGAAGAGATTTGAACCATTTATGGCCAGCGTTAAAGAAATGGAAGTGAAGAGAGTGGTTGGAGTAGAGAGCAGAGGGCTGTGACGGCTAGGAATCGTAGCAGCTCATATCCAGTTTTAGTGGACATATACTGTATTAATGGCTGGGGTGGGGAAGTAAAAGTTTACAGAGAGAACGTTTTTAACTAGTGAAGACCATATTGTTTCAAATTTGGAGTCATACAGTTTAGCAGTTAGTAGTCGTTTAGGGGGAACAAGAGATTGTGGTAATCCCCTCTTGGGAATTAAGAGTTGAGGGTTGCCAAGTATAGCTTAGTTCTATCACTGTGAACAAGACAAATAGTTTAAATTGAGTTAGTGACACCTTCTTTGTTTTTGTTAAAGGAACGCTTCACATGGGTCCTCTGGTAATGGACGTTGTAAATCTTTTCTTTTAGGCTGGGTTCAAACCATTGTGAATTGGATGCAGGAGATTTTGACCTGCTCTCTATGGAGCCGGTTCACATATCTCCGCTGTGGCTCCAGAGCGAATTTGCACAGGAGCCCTGTGTATCTTTTGGTCTGTTTCAGGTCCAAATTCAACCCATAATTTGGGCTGAAATCAGACCTGAAACGCTGAACCAGGGTGCACCGGACCCCTGCTGGGAGCTGCATGTGGCGATGGTGCGAACCCAGCCTTAAACAAATGTAGTTTGCCTGCACATCTTGAACCTTGATAAAGTTCCTGTTTCTCGGTAGTGTGCTTTGTAAGTGCTCCAGATAAGGTGAATTGTCCCTGGTATGCTTTGCATATATTGCTGAGCAGTTGCGTACACTACGTTTGGTAGCTCAGGTAACAACAGGACGTAGTAAATATATCCATTCGTATTCCACATATTCGCAAAATGCTCTTTGTGCTCAATGAAGAGTTAGGAGTCAGTGATAAAACTAATGCTCACTAACCTTGTTTCTGATTCTGTACATAATTCTACTGTAGTAAAGGTTATATGTATTGCGTGAAATAACTGAGGGGTAGAGTGCAAAGCCTCATGTTGCAGGCAGTTGGACATCTAACCTCTGTGGCATGGCCCTTATCATAAGTAATGTGCAGTTTAGCAAAGAGAGAGTTTTATTACTGTTCCTAGCAATACTATGTGATTTTGCTCATTGTTTATCTGTCAGCATCTATCTTTGGCCTGGTAATAAGGAGAAGAAAAATCAATATATTGAAAGCTACACAGTGGCAGAAATGAGAAGACAGCACAAGATTAGTCCGTGTTCTTAGAGACAGCACTCTCTGAATTGAAGAGGTTAATTCCGGGACAAGACATATCTGTGTATTGCACTTTGGGAATTGGTATACTATCTTCTTTATCCTTGACTAGGAGCCAAAGAAAATCTAGGCTTATGTGAACGACTGGAAGTGTATTTTAAGCTACACTTTGTGGTTAACCAGAGAGATATTCTTATATGATTCATAGGTACCGGCGGCTTGGGAGAATATAGTTAAAGGGAATACTCTGTTTTCAGAATCAACATAGGTTTGTTTCACACAAGATGGATGTAAAATGCCCCGAGTGTTTCATGGAACTGTAAAGTGGCGGGTTTTCAACAAGCTGTACAATGCTGTCACCAAGATAACAGCTTTTTTAGCAGTGGGCCTTGTTTTGGTGGGTCAGAGTTCATGGAAGATTAGTACATTTGGTCCAGATATGGCTATCACAAATACTCTCTGTTTACCAAAGGGGGATTCTTGTTCATTCCCCATTGTTGTCATGTATTTCATATTTTTACCAGAACTATGACTTTGTAATACATGCTGCACTGATATTACAACGAGATGTAAAGAAAATAGGCTGAGGGTTACACAAGCAATTAAATATAGGGCTGAAGCAACTAGTCAACATAATCAATTCTAAAAATAGTTGTTAACTATTTTCATAATTGGTGGTCAGCCGATTAGTTGGCCTGCATAAAGAATGCATTATTTGTTTACATATCAGGAAATACAGTGCATGAAAACATACAGCTCAGTACACCGTCCATACATATCAGTATATACAGTGCATAAAAGATACATCTCAGTACACCGTCCATACATGTCAGTATATAAGTGCATAAATACATACAGCTCAGTACACCGTCCATACATATCAATATATACAGTGCATAAATACATACAGCTCACTACACTGTCCATACATATCAATATATACAGTGCATAAATACATACAGCTCACTACACTGTCCATACATATCAATATATACAATGCATAAATACATACAGCTCAGTACACCATCCATAACATGTCAGTATATACAGTGCATAAAAGATACAGCTCAGTACACCATCCATACATATCAGCATATACAGTGCATAAATACATACAGCTCAGTACATTGTCCATACATGTCAGTATATACAGTGCATGAAAACACAAAGCTCAATACACCGTCCATACATGTCAGTATATACAGTTCATAAATACATACAGCTCAGTACACCGTCCATACATGTCAGTATATACAGTGCATAAATACATACAGCTCAGTACACTGTCCATACATTTCAGTATATACAGTTCTAGAAAACATATAGCTCAGTACACTGTCCATAACATGTCAGTATATACAGTGCATGAATACATACAGCTCAGTACACCGTCCATACATGTCAGTATATACAGTTCTAGAAAACATATAGCTCAGTACACCGTCCATAACATGTCAGTATATACAGTGCATAAAAGATACATCTCAGTACACCATCCATACATATCAGCATATACAGTGCATAAATACATACAGCTCAGTACACCATCCATACATGTCAGTATATACAGTTCTAGAAAACATATAGCTCAGTACACCGTCCATAACATGTCAGTATATACAGTGCATAAAAGATACATCTCAGTACACCGTCCATACATATCAGCATATACAGTGCATAAATACATACAGCTCAGTACACCATCCATACATGTCAGTATATACAGTGCATAAATACATACAGCTCAGTACACCATCCATACATGTCAGTATATACAGTGCATAAATGCATACAGCTCAGAACACCATTTATATATGTCAGTATATACAGTTCTAGAAAACATACAGCTCAGTACACCATCCATAACATGTCAGTATATACAGTGCATAAAAGATACATCTCAGTACACCGTCCATAAATATCAGCATATACAGTGCATAAATACATACAGCTCAGTACACCGTCCATACATGTCAGTATATACAATGCATGAAAACATACAGCTCAGTACCCCATCCATACATGTCAATAAGTGCCTAAGAGCTTATAAATGTGAATGTGTGAGGAGCAATGCCTCATGGGACATGTAGTCCTGGACAGGAGAAGGAAGTGATTTTAAAGGTATAATTTTTTTTTACCTTAATGCATTCTGTGGGGCCTTTATGGATCTTGTTTTTTTCCAGCAGATCGCACAGATACTCAATTGGAAGAGATCTGGAGAATTTATAGGCCAAGTCAACACTTTATGGACACCAGGCCAAACCTGCAAACATGCATAACTTATCAAGAAAAACACTCCACGCATAATATTTGGAATAAAATAGGCCCGCGGCCTGGTTTATTGGTTTAAATTGGGATTATTTATAACACCATAAACTTTATTTACTTAAATAATTTGATAAACAAAAATCTTCCAGAATTCACCACAGCTCAACCCAGCCACTAAGACTCAGGCTGACCATCTCTTTTTAAACATAATCTCACCTTTGATTACTTGACCAACCACACAAACCGGCCGCAAAGGGGGGGGGAGGTTGGCAGGGAAGCTCTTTGCAACGACTCCTCTCTGACGACTTGCAAAAATCAGGGGGCCCCTTAAATATTCTCCCCACAAACCCTCTAGAACAGTGATGGCGAACCTTGGCACTCCAGATGTTTTGGAACTACGTTTCCCATGATGCTCATGCACTCTGCAGTGTAGTTGAGCATCATGGGAAATGTAGTTCCAAAACATCTGGGGTGCCAAGGTTCACCATCATTGCTCTAGAAGGTTCTAAGGTCAACCGACCCCAACTAGCCAATCCCCAGTCAATCCTTTAACCTTCTGGAAACTTCCCTATCATGTGACCTAATGCCACCTATTAAAATAAGCCCCATTTAAAGTGGAAGTAAACCCACTTTTTTAACTTTTACCTACGGGAAAGCCTATAATAAGGCTTACCTGTAGGTAAAAAAAATATCTCCTCGGTATGCGCCGCTGACTGCAGCGGCGCATGCGCACAAGGGGGTTCTCTCCGCGAAAATCCGGCAGCGCTCGTCCGGCCGGATTTAAATCTCCCGCGCGCATGCGCGGGAGTGACGATATCGCGGCTCCGGCCACTCACAGCGCCGGAGCCGCGATACCCGGAAGAGACGCCGAGGGAGCATGTCGGCTTCCTCGGCGTGGATCGGGCGAGATGTCGGGGCCTCGTTCTAAGGTAAGTATTTCATAATGAGCTAGTATGCGGTGCATACTAGCTCATTATGCCTTTTGCTTTGCAGGTTTTAAAAAAAAATAAAATAAAATGCGGGTTTACTACCGCTTTAAAACCTTGTTAAATTAATAATTTATCCGATGCCGTGGCCCCATGTGGTAAGGGGAGGCCTAAATAGGCTACCCCCCTTTTTCCCCCATGGGACCGCAGACGCCAGGCCAAACCTGCAAACATGCATAACTTATCAAGAAAAACACTCCACACATAATATTTGGAACAAATTAGTCCTGGTTTATTGGTTTAAGTCAGGATTATTTATAACACCATAAACTTTATTTACTTAAATAATTTGATAAACCAAAATCATCCAGAAATTCACCAAAGCTCAACCCAGCCACTAAGACTCGAGCTGACCATCATCTCTTTTTAAGCATATTCTCACATATCCCCAAACGACAGGAGGGATTGAAAAACCAGCCCTCCTGTCACCATCACCCCATACCCCGGCCGCCTCAATGCAGGTTAAGATTAAAGGTGTCCATTCCTACGTCTGATAAGTGTATACCATCAAAACAATACATACCTTGAATTCCACCTTCAAGGTCAATATGACGAAAAGGAAATACCTAAATCTGGAACAAGAAACTTCTAAAAAGATCTGTTCACTATCTTATGAACTTTTTCTAGGGGCTTGAATGTAACCGATTCCAACCATCTTAACCATGGCATTATTTCTGAAAATACCAAAACTGTATTTGGAGAAACTAACTTAGGGAACCTAAACATATCCTTCATGTTGGAAATTAGTTCAAACATCTTAATTTTTCCAATATCATTCCCACCCAGGTGAATTATAAGGATATCTGGAGAAGCAAAAATAGCATAAAGTCTGCCTAACTCAAAAACGAAATCACTCCAAACCATGCCCCTTCGACCATGCCAGTTCATAACAAGAGTTTAGATCCAGACCCAAATTCTCTGAGTAAACTCTAGCAGCCGCTCTCTTCTGTGCCCAGAAGATAAATGAATGTCCCAATATCCACATCATACGACAATTACCTGAAACAAGTGTAATGAATTAATATGGGCGAATGTAAAATTTATGAGTCTGAACTCCATCTTCCTATCTTTTTGATACTTTTAGTTTCTAGACCTATCCGCGCAGCTTCTGTCGCTGCTCTGATCCTAAATGGTCCTAAATGAATGCGTTGTAATGTGTACATTACTTGATTTCAACTCTGACAAACATCTCTTTAATACATTTTTAAATTGATAAACTGTTAGAGGTTAACCATCACAATGAATGTACAACTCAGACAACCCAGGCCTGATGTTAATATAAGATTTAAATGTTTTAACAGGGTAGATACTTTTGTCCCGACACACGTTTAATGAAAAATAAAATAATGTATCCATGCTTAGGTTAAAGGGGAAATAAGGTGTGCAGCCTACCCTGCTAGGTCCTCAATAGGGGACTAGAATGAGAGATGAGTGCAAGTATAAGGGTAAATGGTGCTACCTATATAATGAAAGACGACAGACCCTGTTCACTTGTTAGGTGCTATGTGCCTCTATAGTGACTAATAAAAGTGCATATACCAATAGTGCAATCCTAATAAATTACCAATGTGCATATACCAGTGCTGCAAACCTCACTTGCCAAATAAATATGAACTTGATATAAATAAATGGTTAAAAGTGATACATAAACCGTGATATTCCAATACCAAAAATGCAAGTATATAAAAAAATAAAAAATAAATGTATATATAAATATAGTCCCAAAAGATGTAATGGGGGATCTAGTGTCTTTAGTTAGATTCCTCCTTCTATATATAACCTTTCATGGCCTTACTGAAAAGAAACTTTGACGGGCAGGAAGAATATGAAGGCAAAGAAAAAAGGAAATTCCAGATAAAGTTTTATTAATGTGAGACCATGGACATTGGTAAAGATAAAAAAAGACAACCACAACAACCATGCAGAAGAATAATTCCTCCAAGTTGAATTGGCCAAAGAATGCTGAAAGTTTGCCAAAATTAAATCAGATCAGAACAAATGGGGCGGGCATGAAGCCCCGACTAGATCCGCTTCTGGCATCAGGTAAAAAAGTCAGTCCATCTGCAGGCGAGAGAGAGCGTCAGCTATTGTGCTAACCTTACCTGGGATACATTTAGCCTTTAACCAGATGTTCCACTTCAAGCAAAGAAAATCCAGATACCACAAAAAAGATACCACCTGTGGAGACTTGGAGGAAAAACAAGTGACAGCAAAACACACACCTTTGTTATCACAACTGATTCATATTCTCCTATTGGCAAACTTAAGACCCCATAATTCTAATGAAACAACCACAGGGAATAATTCTAGCAGAACTATATTTTTACAGAAGTCATTTGCAATCCACCAGTTGGGCCAAGTAGACGTGCACCAATGTCTCCGTCATAAAAACCCGAACCCAACTGAGCCCGCTGCATCTGTGGCTAAGCAGAAATCACTATCACTAATAAATTCCTGCTGCCACAGAGCTTTCCCATTAAAATGCTCTAGAAACTTTACCCAAACCAACGGGTCCTCTTTAATATTCAATGACAGAAGACACTGCACGGAGATATATTTCTCTATGAAAAACTGTTTTTAGCACTTAAGTTTTTGCTTGAAATTGTATCTTTTTTTTTATTGTACTGTGGGGGGGAAGGTGTGGACAGCCTCCCCCATTCCACCCCCTTTCCCTTTCTTTATTCTGTTCTCTATCCCCCCCGATATTGGTTTTCTTATATTGTTATATTTTTGAAAAACTCCATAAACATATTCAACCTTAAAGTGGATGTAAACCCAATTTTTTTTTTTTTTATGTCATAATGTAAAGTATAAGATTTCCTATCATTTCAGTCTTGCCACAAAGAGTTAATCCAGCTCTGAGCAATCATCTTTTACTGTTCAGTGAGATAAATCTTGATAAACAGAGAAAAACTTTGTCAAATCCTCCCCCTTGCTGTGAGTGACAGGTGATTTACATATCTCGTGCACTAGCCTAAGACGTGCATTATTTTCTAATTCCCTCTCACTCCTTCTGCTGCTCTGCAAGGATTGGCTGTTCCACACCTCAGCATGATTTGGCATACTGAATTCATGTGGGGACTTTTCTGAGTTTTGACTGGATGTTAGTGATCATAGCAGAAGTTCAGTGTAAGAAATACTCAGAAGAAAATGCATGTTGATAAGGGGAGTGTAGAGGTGGGTGGGGAGTCTACTGACTTCACGACTCCACCCATTGAGACCTGGAAAACAGACCCACCCACGAAATCTGCAGTTTTTCAGGTCTCATAGCAGACAGAGGGGAGACATTTGACCAATAAGTATATATGCAGGAGGCATGTATATCCTTCTAGATAATCAATATTGCAGTAGTTTAGAAAGGATGAGAGTGGGTTTACATCCACGCAGGATTTTTTAAGTCTAACATACTACTATTTAACCTTCTAGAAAATACTCTACCCAATGGAAGAACGCCAGTTGGCCCAATAGTGACTGCATTTCTTTTAAAGTTACTTTTTTTCCTCCTTATGAAAGATACAATTAACTGCACGAGCCTTATATATTTTACCATTAGGGAGATGAAACTCACCTGCTACTGGTCCAAGGTAATACCTAAAAATTCTATTGTTGTAGTTGGGAAAAAAGTTTCTCTTCCGCCAAAAGAATACCAAAATATTTACAGACTGAAAAGAATGCATGTAGTAAATGAAGACACTCATCCCACCCACCTGAACCCATAAACGAAAATCATCCAAGTAATGGATCGAAAATAGAGAATCAGCCACCTCATTTACTACCCATTCTAACCAACAATGGTTAGTTAGGTGGTACGTGTCAAGTAACATCCACATAAATGACAGGACTCAAGATTTCCCAGCATAAGATTGCCCAAATCATCACACTGCCTCCCCCGGCTTGCCTTCTTCCTATACTGCATCCTGGTGCTATCTCTTCCCCAGGTAAGCAAGGCACCTGACAATCCACATTATGCAAAAGAAAATGATTGTAACAACATAGGGGGTTATTTACGAAAGGCAAATCCACTTTGCACTAAAAGTGCACTTGGAAGTAAATTTGCTGAAGATCCGAGGGGACATGCAAGGAAAATAAAAAACAGCATTTTAACTTGCACATGATTGGATTATAAAATCAGCAGAGCTTCCACTCATTTCAGATCTACCCCTCAGATTTAGAGTCACTGGTCTTCCAACTGCACTTTCAGTGCAAAGTGGATTTGCCTTTCGTAAATAACCCCCATAATCAATGAAAGAGTATGTTAACTCACATTTCATATTCCTGATCTTTTGTGCGAAATACCTGGTGATCCTGCCAGCCCCCCTGCTTTCCTATTTCAAACTGACACATCCTTCCATGCCTGATCAGTTTTCTGGCTGTGCTGGAAGCTCTATTCACTAATTAGGTGACTTCTGAAGATAATTGGTTCCACTAGGTTTTATTTAGGGGTATCAGTAAAGGGGGCTGAATACAAATACATGCCACACTTTTACATATTTATTTATAAAAAATGTGGAGAACCATTTATCATTTTCCTTCCGCTTCACAATTATGTGTCACTTTACCTTGGTCTATCACATAAAATCCCAATAAAATACATTTATGTTTTTGGTTGTAGCATGACAAAATGTGGAACATTTCAAGGGGTTTGAATACTTTTTCAAGGCACTATCTATCTATATATCTATCTATCTTAGATTTCTTCCTAAATTAGTAGGTTAGCAGAAGGGATGGGGTGGTCAAAGAGTTACTGTGGGTATGAGTACTTAAAGCCTCTTTGGCTATGTACTGTCAATGATATTTATGTGTTTTTCGGGATGACACATATTTAAGTTTTGCTAATTTTGGTTTCTCTGCCCCTCAGATTTGACTGTTTCATTCATTTAAGGTGAAATATGTTTTTTTATAAGGTATCAAACATGTAATAGTACTATACATAGCAAGGTAAACACAACCACTGTTGGCACGTGTTCAGAAACCCTGAATTAAGTATGTCTGCTGTGTGAATAAGACTTTAAAGGTTAACTATACTTTGAATATAAACGTCTCTATTCTACCTCCCACCCCTCCTGAACTAACCTACGCTGACACCTCTACCCCACCTTTATACTTACTGTGCCTCTGTACCAAAGTTGCATCCAGTGCAAAGTTTATTACTCCATACGCAGGAGTCCTCTTTGACCCTAATTGCTTCTGCCCACTGAGCACTTATAAACTTAATAAGGGTTGTCTTGGGAGTCAGCTCCAGTGTCCATTGATGGCCTATAGAAGTGCAGACTAGATTAGAGTCGTTTGTTTTAACATACAATTATCCTTTAACGCTTGCCTTCATGCTTTGTCCACAGCATGAAGGTGTGACTGCGCACTTTTTTTGCACATTTCTGCAGCCCGCTTTTATAGCAACCCATTAATTTCAGTAGGCTGTTCTATGCATAGGAAAGGTACCTGCACCTTTTTAACAATCGTGCTGCACCAAAATGCATGGTAGTGTGGCAATGTGCATGTGTTAGCATGATGCCTGGTGGTGCAATTAGGAATGAATGGCATTGCTGCACAGCTGTAAAAGTGCATTGCATTTTTGTTCCTGCAGCGAAACAAGTGTTAAGGGTTATACTTAAAGCAGAACTAAACTTCAAAGTTTAAAGTGGGTCTATCAGTAACATGTCAAGTCTTCATGAATAAACACCTGCCATGTCACAATATTCAACAAAAGTAGAGTTATTCAAAAAGAAGGTGAACCTTTAATCATTAAAGGGACCTTCAGTCATTTTTTCAACTTCCCATCTATTAAATCTTCTACCCTTATTGTTATAACTTTGGATAGTGAAACATATTCTTTCTGCCAGCAAATACCTTATACAGTCCACTGCCTGTTTCTGGTAATTTGCCTAGACTTATGACATCATGTACAGCTCTCTCTCTCTCTCACGAGAGGAAGGGAGGGGGAATGGGTCATAAGAGTGCCAATGAAAGCTGCAGAGCTGGTGGTGTGCCTGTAAATCCAGGAAGTAAACAGGCAGCAGCTTCAGCTGCCCACAGTTAAAATGGCTGCAGCCAGACTCAGTGGAGGGAGAGTTCTGCAGCATATTTTGCAAGTACAGAATCACAGTATATATAAAAAAATTTGCAAAGTGGTTCAAGGGAAGCTTAAGAATGGCAAAGATGTTTTTATTACAAATTATGTGAGAGGACTGCAGTTCCTCTTTAATCACTTGCTGACCAGCTCACACCAATATACGTCGGCAAAGTGGCATGGTATCCATACGTCGCTGCGTGGAACCTTTACGTGGTACCCGTATGTAGCTGCATCATCGACGTTTGGCGTGCATGCCGCACACTGTGGGAGTGTGCCTGCGGGTCCCGCGGACTCGATATCCGCCGGTGGCCTGTGATCGTGACACGGGGAGGCAGAACGGGGAGATGCGTATGTAAACAAGGCATTCCCCTGTTCTGCCTAGCAACATGACAGGGATCTACTGCTCCCAGTGATCTCTGTCATCCCCGCTACACACTCAGGGAACACACTTAACCCCTTGATCGCCCCCTAGTGTTTAACACCTTCCCTGCCAGTGACATTTACGCAGTAATCAGTGCATTTTTATAGCACTAAGCGCTGTATAAATGCCAATGGTCCTAAAATAGTGTCAGAAGTATCCGATCTGTCTGCCGCAATGTTGCAGTCAAGATAAGAATCACAGATCGCTGCCATTAATAATAAAAAAAAATTACAATAAAAATGCCATGAATCTATCCCCTATTTTGTAGATGCAATAACTTTTGCGCAAACCAATCAATATACGCTTATTGAGATTTTTTTTACCAAAAATATGTAGACGAATACATATCGACCTAAACTGAGGAATGAATTCGTTTTTTTTATTTTTTGGGGGGATATTTATTATAGCAAAAAGTACAAAATATTGTTTTTTTTTTCAAAACGTTTGCTCTTTTTTTGTTTATAGCACAAAAAATAAAAGCCACAGAGGTTATCAAATACTACCAAAAGAAAGCTCTATTTGTGGGAAAAAAACACCTCACTACAAGTCCCAGCAAGCAAGGCTGCACTGCATTACAGAGGACTACAAGTCCCAGCATGCAAGGCTGCACTATGGAGGACTACAAGTCCAAGCATACAAAGCTGCTATGCTCAGCAGAGGAGAACTGTAAGCCCACACAGCCCGGTATGTTGGGACTTGTAGTCCTCCTCAGATGCATCTTGCGGTTACATACCGGTAATACCGTAAGAGCTGCAGAGAATCTCTTCACACCCCCCCTCCCCCTCCCCCTCCTTGGTCTCTCTCTGTATCAGCACTGACCTGTACCGGGAGGACACAGAGCCAGTGACACCTGTCGTCAGTGATCCGGGACCTGGCGCAATAATCCCCTTCTCTGTGGTTGCGTCGCGCCGTTCTGATCAGTCTCGGGCAGCAGCTGTCACTCACAGCCGAGCAGAGTGAAGCCACCTCCCCATCCTCTTGTATGGCTACACAGTGCTGTGTATGGAGGAGGAGGGGGAGGCGGCTTCAGTGAAGCCGCCTCCCCCTCCTTCTCCTTTATGGACAGCACTGTGTAGCCATACAAGAGGAGGGGGAGGCGGCTTCACTCTGCTCGGCTGTGAGTGACAGCTGCTGCCCGAGACTGATCAGAACGGCGCTGTCTCTTCAGTCGGAGGGGGAGGGCGCTGGCCTGGCACCCCCCCCAGGGTGTGGCACCCGGTGCGGCCCGCACCCCCCGTCCCACTCTTAGTACGCCACTGGAGGCAGCAATACCCCTGTGTTTCCCCGAAAGTAAGACATACGTCTTACTTTCGGGGTACGGCTTATATTAGCCGACCCCTCTGAAACTCCCGATACGTCTTACAATCGGGGGTGTCTTACTTTCGGGGAAACACGGTAAATAAAACGACCTTTCCTGTAAAAATTCCTTCTGTGGGCTCCCTTTAGTGCAGGCTACATGTTTAACTATTTAGAAGTCATTATCGGTAGAGATAACTTAACCAAGTGACTTGGCCTTCCATACATGTGACACTCTGGAGAACCTGGAGAGATGATTCTCTTCAGGTAAGATAAATATTTTATCTTTCCTGTTAAAGTGAAGGGCCACCCTAAAATAAAAAATTGCATTAATATTCTTAAAAAAAAAAAAATTTGATTTTTTTTTTTTTAATTTACCAGAAACCCCTGTTGCTAGGCAGTCTTCCTAATCTGCCTCTTCCGCTGCACTTCCCCCTCTTCGGGACACACATGTGTGTCCCAGAAAACAATGGGGCCATTCATAAAGAGACTCGCGTATGCCCAGTAGGAAACAGGCAGTGAAGCCGCAAGGAGGCCTCGGAGGGCCGTCATCGTGGGCTCACTGGACAGGTAAGTGTCCTTATTAAAAGTCATCAGATACAGTGTTTGTAGCTGCTGACTTTTAAAAAAAATGCGTCGTTAGATGGATTGACATTCAGTTGGTTCAGCAGGGACCGGCTGAATTTAGATCTATATATGGCTATTATTGCTCAACAGAAGTCGATCCAATGATTGACTTCTGTCAAACAGAATTGTTGGAAAACTTTTCTTGATCAGTTGGCTTCCGCCAATCGGCTACAGTCACTGATCTTTGTATTCAGACAGCAGAGGAGTCACAATGGGGGTTATTTAAAAAAGGCAAATCCACTTTGCACTACAAGTGCAAACTACAAGTGCAAAGTGCACTTGAAATTGCACTTGGAAGTACAGTCGCTGTAAATCTGAAGGGAAAGATCTGAAATGAGTGGAAGCTCTGCTGTTTTTATTATCCAATCATGCGCAAGCTAAAATGCTGTTTTTTATTTTCCTTGCATGTCCCCCTCGGATCTACAGCGACTGCACTTGCAAGTGCACTTTGCAGTTTGCACTTGTAATGCAAAGTGGATTTGCCTTTCGTAATTTAACCCTCAATATCAGAATACAATGGCAGACCAGGGAGGATTCTTCCATCCACATTGTGTGTGTTGATGAGGTAATCTGTTTTTTTTTATTTTTTTTATCAACCCTATGGCTGAAAAAAAATGAGATGTCTATGGCCAGCATTACTTTATATATCCCATGACATGGCTTTATACATTTAGTGGATGCACACTTTAAGAGCTCCACTGAAGGCAGGACAGTTGTACTCCTCCAGTCTCTATATCCTCTGCTTACCAATAGAACATACCAAATGGTTCTGTGCTCAATATATAACTAACTCATCTTCTATGGCAACTACATGTGACAATAGATTTTTTTGCAGGAAATTATACAGTCCAGTGTCAACAGGTTAGAAGCCAGTAGTTTGGATAAGCACACAACAGAAGCTGATTAAACATCTTTCTTGGCATCCATTATGAGTCCTGCCTGAATCTCAGCCAGCAATCTGTCACAAGCCAGGGATTATTAGAGTCCTGTGGAATAGGGTTAGAATCCTCCCGTATTAGAGCGAGGACACAGGCAGGGATAAGCAACAAACACTCTGCTCAATAACTAGGACACAGTCTGTAGGGCATGCTTACTACACTGCCTCTCTGCATGCCCAGATCTGGATGAGAATGCAATGTGCGTGAACTGGCATAGATTCCGTATAAAACTTCCCAGTCTGGATTGCAGCACCCCGGGCACTTACTAAATGACAACACAACTTTCTTTTGAGTCTGATAGCAGTATACACAGAGTGCGAGGACGTTTCTATAAAATATATAATGGCGGGTAAGTCTCAACAAGCAGACATGGCAGCTTTGGATTGATGGTACAGTGTGGAATTGCATCTCTCTCGTCACATTTGCAGCAGCTGTCATCATATCTTTCTATAAAATAAAACTGCAGAATGAGATATTTGCCAGTCTTTTAAAACGAAAAAAGTTCAAACTAAGAGCAGATAACACATGATAACTGCAATTACTCTTATTAGCAAGAAAAGTCTGTCATAGAAAAGTCACTTAACCTCAGTGAGTTAAAGTGGTTGTCACACCACTTGAACCTACGGGTAAGCCTATAATAAGGATTACCTGTAGGTACTGTGAATATCTCCTAAACCTGCACAGTTTAGGAGATATTTACCATATACACTTGCGCCGAGGTCAACGGCGCATGCGCACTGAAGAAACCGCTTGATCGTGCCGTGACCGGCGGCTTCCAAGTGACGTCATTGTGGCTCCGGCCATTCACAGCACCGAAGCCCGCGAACCCAGAAATGACTCCGGGAGACGTGTTGTCGTTCTGCTGCAACAGTTCGATCTAAGGTAAGCATTTCATAATGAGCTAGTATGAGATGCATACCAGCTCACAATCCCTTTGTCTTGCAGGTTTTTTTTATATGGGTTTATAACCACTTTAAGCCTAGTGCACACGGGCCAAATGATGGGCGGCATCAGCCGGTTCAGTAGAAACTGGCCAACATTCAGCCCGTGTGTACTGCAGCTGGTCTGACAAAAGCTGGCAGTTTGGCCATCTTCTGTCAAAGGGGCATGACCAGAAAAGGTCTGCCAATCTGCCCCCGGTAAACACTCTCTGACAATGGTTGAGAGCACTGACCGGAGTGTTCTGGCAGGGGTCCCCCAGTCAGAACAAAATAGCAGCAGTTGAGATCGCTGTACTAACATTGCATAGTTGGTACAACTGTCAGGTTTTTTTCATTCAGGCCGCTGGGTTAAAGTAGAGTAATAAACTAGTAGTGTGTACTAGGCTTTCGTTTCTCCTAGTTATTAGGGACTTTCCCTAAGTATAGGTAAGCCCTGAGACTGATTCCATTATCTTTCCACTATCTATCTTATTACCTCATACATCTTCTTGTGATGAGGTGACAACAGTGTTTTCCTTAGACCCCTTTCACACCACACCGCAACTTGCGTCGGCGGATTTGCGGCGCATTTCGGCCGCTAGCGGGGCGCTTTTACCCCCGCTAGCGGCCGCGAAAGGGTTAAAACCGCCGGCAATACGCCGCAATAGCGGCGTTTTGCCGGCGGGATTACAGCGCTGCCCCATTGATTTCAATGGGGAGCAGCGGTGGAGGAGCGGTAAACACACCGGTCCTTCACCGCTCCAAAGAAGCTGCTGGCAGGACTTTTTTCTGACGTCCTGCCAGCGCACCGCTGTAGTGTGAAAGTCCTCTGGGCTTTCACACTAGAAACAATGGTGCAGCTTCTTTAGGGCGTTTTGCAGGCGCTATTTCTAACGCTATAGCGCCTGCAAAACGCCCTGGTGTGAAAGGGGTCTTAATTCAGAGCTGTGTCATCACCCTTATGTAGACTGGACCTGCTAACATTAGTGAAATGAGAAAGGTACATCTTACTGGGGGCATAGCTATTAGTACCGACACTGCTTACTCACAAGCCTGTGAATTTTTAAAGCAGACCTTCACTCAAAACTTAAAGTAGCACTCATCTTTTTCCTCCCCTCCTCCACTAACTAATTAGCATTTTTTTTTTAACAGGTACCTTGTCCCATTAACTCAAATTTTGCGTAGGAAAGAATTACATCAGCTCCCCCCCAATTCTCCTGTAACCTCCTGGGACACGTCACACATCCCAGGAGGCTGCATGACCAGTCTCATAGTACTGCCATGCCTCGTGCATGTGCAGTTGGGAGCTGGCTGTGAGACTTCAGGAAGTCACAGTCCGCTTCCATACAAAGATGGCAGCACAGGATAGCTGATGTCCAGCAAAGAATGGGATAGACAGTGCTGGACTTCACAGTCTGGTAAGTGTCTTCCCTACCAGCCTATAGCGGATTGACATCCGCAAGGTGGCTCTGTTATTCTGACTGGGCGTCATATGGCATCCAGCAGGATAAGCCGCTTGTGCGCACCCCCGGGGGTGTGCAGCACGGCGATCGGTGATGCTGTGTGTCGCTCTGACACACTGCATCTCTGATTGGGGTATAGAGCCTATGATGCATGATCTTAACCACGTGATTAGCCGTGACCAATCACAACGGTAAACAGGAAGAGACGGTAATCGACTTTCCTCGGTTCACACTGACAGGGAGAGCTGATCGGCGGCTCTCCTGACAGGGGGAAGGGTCTATGCTCATAATCAGTGTATTAATTATCAGAGCAGCTCCCATCAGAGGTGCCCACCACAGATGCTACTCAGTGCCAATCAAAATGCCAATCAGTGCCTATCAGTAACACCTGTCATTGCCCATCACAGAGGCCAATTAGTGCTCATCAGTAATGACTGTCAGTACCTCCTCATCAGTGCCACCTATCAGTGCCCACCATTGCCACCTATCAGTGAAATTCAGTGCCACCTATTAGTGCCACCTATCAGTGCTGCATATCAGTGCCGCATATCGGTGCAGCCTCTCAGTGCTACATATTAGTGCCTCCTCAAGGAGGTAAACATAGTTGTTTTACAATACGAGGCATGTGTAAGCCCCTGTACACACGGTCGGACATTCTGCCAACCAAATCCGTTGAATTTTGTCTGAATTTTGTCCGACGGATTGTGTCCAAAACTGTTGCATACACACGGTCGGACCAAGTTGTCGGAAAATCCGATCGTTCAGAACGTGATGACATTTCGTTACGACGGGAGTACATTCAGGCTAGTAGCCAATAGCTTTGGTGTAGGAATTTGATCTGAGCATGCGTGGCACTTTGTCCGATTGGAATTCTCTACACATGATCAGAGTATGTCCGATTGGATCAGTTTGTCGGAAAATATTTCCAACAAGTTGGAAAATTGGGTCCGACGGATATTCCGACGGAATCAGTCCCATGCATACCACACACAGTCGGATTATCCGACAACACGGTCCGATAGGACACATTCCGACGGATTCTCCGACCGTGTGTACAAGGGCTAAGGCCTCATGCACACAGGGTGTCTTTACAGCCGCTTTTAGCAGTGCAGACAGCTATTTTTTACAGCTATTCTATTGCCTCATGCACACACAGGCTTTTAGAAACTGTAAGGGGCATAGGCGTTTTCAAGCTGAAAAAAAAAAACCCCCAGGGCCAGTGCATTTTGGAGCAGCAGCGTTAAGCTGTTAAAACGCCTGATGCACCTAAATGCGTGTTAATGTATACAACGTTAAGCCACGTCAATTGTTTTTAAGCTGTAGCAATTGGATTTTTACAGTGGGAAAATAGAAGAGGGCAGAGAAAGGTGGCTAGACGCACATTAACGTCAATGCAAAGCGCTTCTAATGCCGCGTACACGCGACCGGACTTTTCAATGGACTAGGTCCGACGGTCTTCCCGACGGACTTTCGGCAGAGGTCCGATGGACTTTCTGAACGAACAGACTTGGCCACACACAACCGGACTAAGTCCGTTCGAAAGTCCGTTTGTTTTGAACGTGATGACGTAAACGGGACTAAAAAAGGAAGTTTAATAGCCAGTAGCCAATAACTGCCCTTGAGTCGTATTTGGTCCGTCAGACTAGCACACAGACGAGCGGTTTACCTGATTTTTAGTCCGTCGGACTTAAGTCCGTCAGATAGATTTGAAATATGTTTTATTTCTAGGTCCGTCAGACTTTTGTTGAAAAAAAAAGTCAGCTGGAGCCCACACACGATCGAATTGTCTGACGGATTTTGGTCCACCGGACCAAGTCTGCCAGAAAGTCTGATCGTGTGTGCGCGGCATTAAATCACGTTTTTACAGCTGCTTTTTCCTGGCATCAGAACTGGCTTTGCAGCTAATTTTTGTTCATGGGGGCTAAGACATAGTAACTGGATTTGGGACCTGTTTAGACTGTCACAAAGGAGCCTTTGGAGCCATCAACAGCACGCCATGGACTCATCGGGAATGCCGTAGAGAACAGTGCCATGTCATTATGTGGTGCCATTTTTGTAACATTAAAGACCTGCCCACCACCACAGGAAAAGGGTATGCATAAAAAAGGAAAGATGGTGGTGGCGAGTGGTTTTCTAAGGAGGGAGAGGCAAGAAATGGGGGGTAATCTTGCATTGGCCTTTGAAGTGCACTTTCTTTGGTTGAGGTTAGCCATGAAGTCAGACAAAGTCAGGTCTTATGACATAAGATAATGGTTTGAAGAAACAGCTGTGTCCAATGTAACTCCAGTCACAGGAAAAATCTATCCTTAGAGCTGATTTTTCTTTGCATGTTTGATTTCCCATAATTAAATGATTGCGTGCAATATGCTAATATATTTTCTGTTCCTGGAAGCAGCATTTGAAAATCTGGCACTGTTACATTTGTATTTTGTGAATGAATTCAGATAAGAATGTTCTTGTTTATGGAATGTTCTCCAATATAAAAGACTGTTCACAAAGCTAAAGAATATCTTCTTTTAGCCTTAGAGCAGGTATGTCGAAAGTCCGGCCCGCGGGCCAATTGGGGCCCACGTTTTGGTTTTGAAAGCCCATCTGGTAATTTGGACATGTATATACTTTGTGGCCCCCAACGAATCCCTGAGCGCTGTGTACAAGGGCTAAGGGAGATTCACCCTCTTTATTTTTCCTGTGTATCATTATCAATGAAAGTTTAAGTAAAAAATTAAATTTTTGTGTTGTCCCCAAAAAAGTAATAGAGAGGGAATCTTACACTGGGGACACGGGTTCTGGTGAGCTAGGGAGCGCCAAAGGATACCCTTAATTTGCAGGGATTTCCTCTCACTTCCTGTTTGGCTATGGAACAGAAAGTGAAGGGAAATCTCCCCAATGGGACAGAGATGGCAAAAAAAAAATGACTGAGGTTAGTACCCTCCCTTACTCTATCCAAAATAAAAATAAAAGTTTTGCCTATAGTTCTTGTTTCAAAATACTTACGTGAAGTGCTGGTGCCATGATGTATGAGACACCTGGAGGTACAGTACCAGCTCGTCAGGTTAGTTTTTCTTGTCAGTGTCCTGGAACATCCAAAACCCAGACAGCAATGGCATGCAAATATTGACTCAGCTTTCTGTCTCAAGAACCTGGCCCTACATCTTCCCACTTTCTAAGTATATTAAATAGTTTATTACTGTGAAGCTTAGGAGATACGGGTCAGAGTCACACTTTTCCACTATATACCAGTGTGGGATTCAGGAGTCTGGGATCAGGAAGAAAAAAGCTGACCTGATGTGAAGGCACCTGTAGGTTGGGATATCTGTATTTTAACCGTGTAGCCAAGATATTTGGCTGGGTTTCTGCTGTAAAGTGCAACTGTCTTGTAATGTGGAGAGGCTCGTTTGTCGGACTCCAGAATAGTGACAGTGGAATGCTAGATATCAGCAATTTTCAGTGTAAGCTAATGTCCTTCTGGACAGTTCTCTGTGCTTGGAGGCCGTTAATTAAATCACTTATTCCCTAGCCGCAGCATGCTCCAGAGATTGCTTGGCAACCCGGCAGTGTGACCAGTAACCACTTTGACTGGGTACTAATCATGTGATTACCGTGATTAACCAATCATGGTAATCACAGAGTATGGGGAACATGTTTACAACATTTTCTTGCTGCCTGCCACATTGCATCACCTTCCCTCTCACACCAGCTACAACTGTCTGGAGAGGTTGGATTGGTAGGCAGTCACAGTAAACATTACTGTTAAAAAATAAAAAATACAAGTTCAAAATAAAAGTTATTAAATAATTATAACCTAATAAATAATCTGCAGCAGACAGTAGGTGCACTCAATGGGACTTACAGCAGGAGTTGCTGTAAGTCTCGTTGAGTGCACCTACTATCTCCTGCATATTATATGATTGCACCTGTGCCAATACACCTACACAATACAAGTGTGTGCGGTGGTCTATCTCTACACTACCAGCTAATAAATAATCGAATATATTAAGTTTTTATATATTACCTGGCAGTTAGTTAATATGTCTGTTTTAAAATATAATTTTAATAAATTATATATTTTTTTGACAATAAGCAAATTACAGCTATTGTACTGAGAGTACAGTACTGAAAAAAACCTAATATCTAGAAATCTGAAATATATGCACTTGTATGACTATAAAGCATTGACGTGTATCAAATCTTATACATATTTGAGGTCCTTGTAATTATTACAGAAATAAGCTTGTCGCTGCTTTTAAAATTCAACATCTAACTAGTCAGACAACGTTCTAAGTACTGTATTTCACTATATAAACTCACTTTACTGTTATAAATATGTGCAAAATGCAAAACTCAGGTGGGTGTAACAAGGTGTCCGCTTGCCCCTTCTCACTGTATCCTTACTGTGGACGAGTGTGGGGTGTAGCAAGATGGCGGTGACGGAACGTCACTTCTGTTACACATTCTGACGGGCCGCCTAATCTGATGAAACAGGGGCACTAATGAGCACTGATAGGCTGCACTGATGAGGTGGCACTGGTGGACACTGATGAGGCTGCACTGATGGGCACTGATAGATGGCACTAATGGGCATTGATAGGAGGCACTGATAGGCACTGGTAGGCAGCACTGATGGCCACTGATAGTTGACACTGATGAGGAGGCACTGATTGGCAGCACTGATGGGCACTGATAGGCAGCACCGGTGGCCACTTTTTGGACTGCATTGATAATCAGGATGCTTGTGTTTACATTGTGATCAGGTAGGATTGGACATCCTTACTGCCTAGGAGGTGAAGTGTCGCAGGTTGCTGAGAAGTGACGCGGGGTGCTTAGTGTGAGCGGAGTACTGTGAAGTTTCGTAGGGTGCTGTGAGGTGTCACAGGATGCTTTAAAGTGTTGCATAGTGCGGAGTGACATTGGGTGCCGTGAAATGATGCAGGGTGCTGTGAAGTGATGTTGGGTGCTGAGAGTGATGCTGGGGGCTGAGAGTGGCATAGGGTGCAGAAAGTGACGCAAAGTGCTGAATGTGGCATGAGGTGCTAATAGCCAATGGAGTTGCTGAGAGTGATGCAAGGGCTGAGAGTGATACGAGGTGCTGAGGGTGATGCAGAGTGCTGAGAGTGACGCGGGGTGCTGAGAGTGACAGGATTGGTACCAGCTGATTAGCGAAAAGCCCACTTGGTACCAATATTCAAAAAAGGACAGAGATCTATTCGTGGGAACTATAGGCCCGTCAGACTGTAGTTTGTAAACTATTTGAGGGGATGATAAGGGACCATGTTCAAGAATTTGCTGATGAAAATCATCATTAGCAGTAATCAGCACAGGTTTAGGAAAGATCGCTCTACGAGGAAGTGATGACTGGATGACTGGATTTTGCAAAAGCATTTGATACAGTCCCCCACAAAAGCTTAATCTACACATGGATAGAAAACTTTCTATGGGGGCGGGTCCAAAGTGTAATAAATAACAAATACTCAGAATTGTCTAGAGTGGTTAGTGGGGTACCCCAAGCTCTGTCCTGGGGCTATTTCTTTTTAATTTATTTATAAATGATATAGAGGGTGGGATAAATAGCTTGATCTCAGTGTTTGCTGATGACACAAATATGCAGGCCAATAACAGCACAGCAGGATGTAGAAACTTTACAAGAGGACCTGAATAAATTAATGGAGTGGGCTACTACATGGCAAATGACGTTTAATACTGGTAAGTGTAAGGTAATGCACTTGGGGGCTAAAAATATAAAACACAAGTTACTCTTTAGGGGGAGAATCCCTAGGGCATTCCAGGATGGAGAAGGAGCTTCAGTAGAAGACAGACTGAGCAACAGCATACAGTGTCAAGCTGCGGCTACTCCAGAGATAAGAAAATTGCTCTGCCACTTTATACGACTCTGGTTTGGCAACATCTGGAGTATTCTGTCCAGTTCTGGTCACCAATCCTCAGAAAGGATGTTCTGTTGCTGGAGAGAGTCCAGAGAAGGGCAACTAAATTAATATGAGGACTGTAGGACCTCAATTATCAGGAACGACTACAAGTGCTAAATGTATGCTCCCTGGAGAAGAGACGCTTGAGAGGGTATATGATTGCGATATACAAATATTGCAACCGTAATGAAAGCATAAGTATAAAGCTTTTCAGTCCCAGGGAGTGTAAGAGGACACAGGGTCTCACGATAAGACTGGAAGAGAAGTGGTTTAACCTTAGGCTGCATAGAATTTTTTTCTCTGTCAGGGCGGTAAAGATGTGGAACTCTCTTCCACAATCTGTGGTGTCTGCAGGAAGTATGACGTGCATCGTAGTGAAAACAATATACGGGGGTATGGGAAATGATTTTCCTACACACACCTACACAGGTTGCACTGGATGGACTGTTGTCTTTATTGAACCTTGCCACACTATGTTACTATGATCACGTGGTAAAGGGCCTCTGTGATTGCCCCTTTACCCCAGTTTGTGATCAGCTGTATCCTAAGGACACAGCGAGCATAGAGCATGCGGCAGTGGGCAAAATTCAGGAGTGATCACGGGTGGGAGGACATGATATGACGCACTGCCAGAACTGGACGACCGCGCTGTAGCCATCATTCGGCTATAGCGTGGTCGGGTTGAACAAACTTGAATTGCTTTTTTTTTGCAATTTTTTGTCTATTTCTAAAAATAATTTTATGGCATTTTTACAATAGAAACAAAAAGAAACAAAAAACAAATGACCAAACCCTGTGGGGCAGACCGGACTGGAAGTGATGTGTCGGAGAACTTTTTATGCTGAGTATATGATACCAAAGGCGTTTTTGCTGCTTTTCTGATGTAAGAGTTACTCCTTTAATAAAACAATTTTTACTGACAATATTACACTATGGGAGGTCATTTTGTTTTTACCCTAACATATGGATGAGCGTATGTGAGGGAGTCATAAAGGGACCAACACCAGAGGCTATCCAAATCAACTGAAAAGGACTACAGGTTGTTGAACATCAATGGAGGAGGATTTATAAATGTAATCAAATGTGTATTTGATTATTTATTGAGGTGAGATTTACTGTCTGGATGTCACCATTTTTCTACAGTCAGATCATAGTCCAAGGGTCAGGCTACTATTAACAGCTCACTAGGCAGGGACCGATGCATAAGATGAAGTGTGCTGGGGTAAACCTTACATAAGGTACATGAAAATACCTTGTATGTCCCAGCCTGCCTGCCCAATTCACGGGTCCAGCCCACAAAGTTACATATGGCTAGACTTCTCCATCCCCATAGAACAGTGCTTGGGCTGGTGATGGGTGACTCTGGCATGAACACTGCCATGTGTGCTCAGTAAGCATTTATCTTCCCCACTTTGTAAGGCAGGCATGCTGCAGTTGATATACAGTATAGCCATGGGGTAAATGTGCTTTCATCAGTGGCAGAGTGGCTAGGTAGGGAAAAGAAGGCTCAGAAGAAAATCTCGATATAGATGTCAATGTTTAGAAGAAAATTGACCAAGGCATAAATCAAGCAGTAGGCATCTCTCTGGATGCACCATTTGTCTTGAAATAAGAAGGGGTTTATGGTTATCATTCACATTTAAAAGGTCCTCCTCATTTTAATGAGACTGGAAAAGGAAAAGGTTTGATTTCATCTGTTAAGATGTTCGTACACTTCAATAAGCTGATGAATATTGAAAATGTACCTGGAGCTGTGACTAATTTCTAATTAAGATGAAACAAGTTACATGTAAAGCGCTGCGTAAATGGTTGGCGCGATATAAATCCTGTATAATAATAATAATAATAATAATAATGTAATCCAATTACATGTATTTTTTCTTAAAGCCTTTCCGACCCTCAAACTGGAAATCATACAAATAATGCCACAAAACTTGCTGGGCAGCAGACTGCACTAAGCTGTGCTTGATTATGTTTGCATTTACCAGGTTGCTATGGGCTGGAAGCAAAGAACTGCTTAGTAGTCTGCCAGACAGAGGTCAATGGAGTGAGCATACAGCTTTGTAATGCTGTGTATAATGCTTAGCTTCCCTAACAGGTGAATTCTGAAATTTAGTGTCTGTTTTATACAAATAAATGAAAACCTTATCCCTTAATTGTATAGTAAAGGACACTGGATCTTTAGTCTTAAACCATTGGTTATGCACACCTACTTTCGGGTGATTGGATACTGACAAAAAAGAAAGCTGCAGGGACATCTCCTATATCCCCTATATACTGTAACATTATCCTCCCCCACTCCCAACTAGCCTCAGTTTTTGCTAGTGTCTTTAGCTGATGGGTTTTTCTTTCCACTGAGAGAAGCTTTTCTTTTTTCTCTGAATGATTCTTCTGTGAAGATGTCTAGCTGTACCTGCGGTATCCACTGCAATTTTTTAAGCAGCTATCTCCTCAGCTGAGCCTTGGTGGACTATACCTGGACCTTTTCTGGATGAAGATGGAGGGCTGGCCTATAAATTACACTTTAGCACTAGATCCTTCATGGGTGTTCTCCTTGGCATGTGGGGTATCATGTTAGCCATAGTCAGCCCCTAGTTCCCTCTGTTCAGACAGTTACCCCCAGTCTGCCTTTATCTGGGCACTTTGCTTCGCCCCTTCAGCTGCACAGCCTCCTGCTTATTTAGGGTGGAATTTTCTGCCATAATGTCTGTTTTTATGAGCAGAATGTCAGTCGTTTTGGAGGCTGGCGATAACACGGGTCACAATCGACCCCTCCAGTCTCTCCTCCTGAGTTGGTCTCTGATTTGCTTTTGCTGCAGACATACTGCCTAAAGCCGCGTACACACGGGCGGACTGTATGGCCAACTTAGTCCGTCAGACAATCCGACGGACAGTCCGTCCTACTTTCGAATGAACGGACTTGACCACACACGATGAACAAACAGTCCGTTGAAAGCTTGCGCGATGACGTGTACAGCACGTACGACGGGACTAGAAATAGGACGTCCAATACACAGCAATGCAACCTTCCGCCGTGTAAATCCTTTCTGAGCATGCGCCATACTTAGTCCCTCCAACTAGCCTACTCACGAGCGGATTGTCCGCTGAAACCACAGTTGGACGGACAATATTACGGAAATTCCGAAATACTTAGTCCGCCAGACTGCACGCTGAAAAAGTCCGCTGAAGCCCACACACGAGTGGACTGTCCGCTGAAATGTGTTTCGGCGGACTAAGTTGGACAGACAGTCCACCCGTGTGTACGCGGCTTAAGGAGGAGGAGATAGACAAGGAAGATCCCCCCTCTCCATCTCAGGAATCGGATCAGGATTAGTTGCCTTTGGATGAAATTTCATCCAAGCCTTAAGTAGAACTAAAGGCAAAACATTTTATTTTTCATTTTGGCTATATTAAGGTGGCACTGTCATTTTTTTTCCCCCATCTGTGTACCATTGGAGAGATAAAATTGGAATTTTCTTTCACTAAATCTTCTTAACAGGGGCACAGACAGCAATAAAAAACTGGACAGGTGTTTTACTTCACAGGTTTTACTTTAAGGATACTATTGCTACTCTTACTGGCGTTCTTATTTAGGGTTAGAGCAGCCTGAGTCTGCCCACCCCAGGGTCTCCTGCATGAGGTTTCTACAAGAGCTGATCCTGCTAAGTGCACTTATGCTTAGATCCCTTGCTACATGGTGAACAGTCTTACCCTGAAAAGTTATTTGCGCCTCAAAAACATTTTTCTGAGCACTATCCTATTGAGAAGAGCTTAATGCAACAATGGATGGTCCCTGCGTTGAACCTCTCCATCTTTTGTCTAAGGCCGCGTACACACGCGCGGACTGTTTGCCCAACCTTGTTCGTCAAACAGTTTCGGCAAACAGTCCGCTCAAAATTTGCATGAGCGGACTTGCCCACACACGAGCGGACTGTTTCAACGAACTGTTTGCCAAACAGTCCGCTCAACTTTTGAAATGAACGGACTCGCCCACGTAAGGCGGAGGCAAATCCGCCCATTTCGAGCGCGTGTACAGGTAGGCGGGGCCCGCGAAGGAGACGTCGCGGGCTCCGCCGCCTGGAATGGGCTTAAAGGGGAACCCCAACGCCGAAAAAAATCGGCGTGGGGGTTCCCCCAAAGTCCACACCAGACCCTTGTCCGAGCACGCTACCCGGCCGGCCAGGAAAGGGGGGCGAGCGAGCGCGCCCCCCCTCCTGAGCCGTACCAGGCCGCGTGCCCTCAACATGGGGGGGTGCCTTGGGGAAGGGGGGGCCGCGCGGCCCCCCCACCCCAAAGCACCTTGTCCCCATGTTGATGAGGACAAGGGCCTCTTCCCGACAACCCTGGCCGTTGGTTGTCGGGGTCTGCGGGCGGGGGGCTTATCGGAATCCGGGAGCCCCCTTTAAGAAGGGGGCCCCCGGATACCGGCCCCCCACCCTATGTGAATGAGTATGGGGTACAATGTACCCCTACCCATTCACCTGTGAAATAAAGTACAAAAAAAAACACAACACAGGGGAAAAAATATTTTATTGCACAGCTCCGGGGGTCTTCCGTCTTCGGGGGTCTTCTCGCCGGACTCCTCCGCTATGTGTGTGTAGCTCTTTTACTAGCGGAGGAGTCCGGCTTTCTTCCTCCCCGCCGCCGGCCTCTTCTCCCGACTTCGGGGGTCTTGTCCCCCTCTTCGGTTCTTCTGCCGGGCCACCGTGCCTTCTTGTAGCTCTTTTACAGGCGGTGGCCCGGTCTTCTGTCGCCGCTGCCTTCCGTTCTTCTGTCGCCGCCTTCGGTTCTTCTGCCGGGCCACCGCGCCTTCTTGTAGCTCTTTTACAGGCGGTGGCCCGGTCTTCTGTCGCCGCTGTCGCCGCCTTCCGTTCTTGTTCTTCTTGTTCTTCTTCTTCTTCTCCAGGCGATGTTGACACGTCGCTCCCTCCGGCCGGAATGCCAGGGACACGCTCCGCTGCCACTTATATAGTGACAATGGGGCGGTGTCACATGGTATATGTCACATGGGTTGGTCACATGGTGACCCCGCCCCCTTACGATGTCATAGTCCCCATGTGACATCAACCCATGTGACCAACCCATGTGACATATACCATGTGACCCCGCCCCATTGTCACTATATAAGTGACCGCACAGCGCGGCTCTGGCATTCCGGCCGGAGGGAGCGACGTGTCAACATCGCCTGGAGAAGAAGAAGAAGAACAAGAAGAAGAACAAGAACGGAAGGCGGCGACAGCGACAGCGGCGACAGAAGACCGGGCCACCGCCTGTAAAAGAGCTACAAGAAGGCGCGGTGGCCCGGCAGAAGAACCGAAGGCGGCGACAGAAGAACGGAAGGCAGCGGCGACAGAAGACCGGACCACCGCCTGTAAAAGAGCTACAAGAAGGCGCGGTGGCCCGGCAGAAGAACCGAAGAGGGGGACAAGACCCCCGAAGTCGGGAGAAGAGGCCGGCGGCGGGGAGGAAGAAAGCCGGACTCCTCCGCTAGTAAAAGAGCTACACACACATAGCGGAGGAGTCCGGCGAGAAGACCCCCGAAGACGGAAGACCCCCGGAGCTGTGCAATAAAATATTTTTTCCCCTGTGTTGTGTTTTTTTTTGTACTTTATTTCACAGGTGAATGGGTAGGGGTACATTGTACCCCATACTCATTCACATAGGGTGGGGGGCCGGTATCCGGGGGCCCCCTTCTTAAAGGGGGCTCCCGGATTCCGATAAGCCCCCGCCCGCAGACCCCGACAACCAACGGCCAGGGTTGTCGGGAAGAGGCCCTTGTCCTCATCAACATGGGGACAAGGTGCTTTGGGGTGGGGGGGCCGCGCGGCCCCCCCTTCCCCAAGGCACCCCCCCATGTTGAGGGCACGCGGCCTGGTACGGCTCAGGAGGGGGGGCGCGCTCGCTCGCCCCCCTTTCCTGGCCGGCCGGGTAGCGTGCTCGAAAAAGGGTCTGGTGTGGACTTTGGGGGAACCCCCACGCCGATTTTTTTCGGCGTTGGGGTTCCCCTTTAAGCCCATTCCAGGCGGCGGAGCCCGCGACGTCTCCTTCGCGGGCCCCGCCTACCTGTACACGCGCTCGAAATGGGCGGACTTTCCGAGCGGGAACAGTCCGCTCATTTCGAAAGTACAGCGGACAGGCCCACACACGGGCGGACTGTTCGCTCAAACACAGTTTCAGCGGACAGTTTTTCGGAATTTCCGAAAGACTTTGTCCGTCCAACTGTCCGCTGAAACTGTCCGCTGAAAGCCCACACACGAGCGGACTGTCCGCCCAAACACTGTTCAGCGGACAAGGTTGGGCGAACAGTCCGCCCATGTGTACGCGGCCTTACTGAAATGATGATGGTCCCTGTAGAGGATAATCCTGTGTTCAAGGTCCCAGTGATGAAAAGGTTACAGACCCATCCTCAAGACAATTTTTCTCTTTCCAGACCTCACCATGCAACCTGCAGTTGCTTCCTTGGCAGTTAGTCAGACCCTTGCTGTGTGGGCTAAGCACATGTCCAAAGACCCTAACCCATCTTAAAAACGAAACTAAACAAATCGATTTAACAGTTGCAAATAACAGTTTTTATTCCAGCACGTTTCAGAAATGTAACTGTCTCATTAGCTTGTGCTCTCAACCAACTGGCTAGTTTCATAATTGATCATATGTTCAGCATCATGGCAGTTATGGATTCCTCTGTTAACCACCAACTGGAGCCTGTGCAACAGCATGAACAGGTTGGTGGATACACATCGCCAGATCTCCAGGTGTGGAAAATTGGTAGACAGGCATTTTTCGTTTTTAGCGTCTGTACCCAGGGGAGCGTACTTGAGTTGTTTTAAGCCCTTTGCTGCAGGTAGGGGATGTTGGACTTGGCTCTTGTGACATGTAGATTTAGCAATAAACCGGACAGGTTTGTTACCAGATTCAGGGACAGACCTTGAACATTCGCAGTGGATGCCATGGTGATTTTGTGGGATCATTTCCATCAGGTCTGTGCCTTTCCACCAGGTTCTCCTTCTTGTACTCTGCTTGATCAAGATGGAGGGCTTTCTGGTGATTCTTGATGTAGTACATGTTATGAGAGTATACCTTTCAGTTATTGTCTATTTTAGGCACTTGGATTCCCTCTTCATACCTGAGGCTGCCTGCTCCACCATTGCTAGGTGGGTTAGACAAGTCATCCTTTGAGCCTGTGATGTAAAGGATAGGGTTCATCCACTCTCTGTTAGGCTGGATTCACACCTATGCATTTTTAGTGCTTTTTGCATTTTTCAGATTTGCATTACAGAACGTGTTCCATAGGAAACCATGGTAAATGGACTGTAGTGCAAATCTGCAAAATGCAAAAAGCACTAAAAATGCATAGGTGTGAATCCAGCCTTAATGGGCTTGCTACCAGATATATTAATGCTTCATGGGCTTTTCAGCATCAGGCATTTTTTTCTCAGATTTGCAAGGCTTCCACCTGGTTTTCTAGTCACCCCTTTATTAAGATTTACCAGCTGGATCTTCAGGCCTCCTCTGATCTGAGTTTTAGGAGCTACAAGCAGCTATCTCAGTTTGTTCAGCCTTTCTTTTTTTTCTCATTATATGCTCAGTTTGAATACTTTGCTTGTGCTTATTTATTTGAAATATAATTTTCTGCCACTGGCAAGAGGGTTCTCAGTGCTAGTGATTTACTAGTGCAAACCTTGCACAGTGAAGAAGCCTGAGACTTGTCACCCACACTACACTTACTCAGAGCTTGCTCCTAGCTTTCCCCAGCTATTGCCATATACAAGCATACTGTTGCTGCACAACGGTAGCAGTACCTTTATGGTACTCGCAAAGTTAGTTCTAAGGTGTGTTAACTGAATTGGTCCAATGTTTTGTTTGATGGCTACTTTTATTCAGAGCATTCAAATAGAAGTAGGATTTTGTTACAGAAAGTCTTCTGTTTCTGCTGCGGGACCAAATATCTGGTGAAGTATAGCATTTACAAACATTGGCATACATGGATGCATATAAGTTTGTTGGTTATTTCTAAAATTTCCAAAGTTTGAATGTTAACTTCTTTTAAAGAAAATCACATCAATGAATTTTATCAGCACTGTCCAGAAGCCCCTATAATGTATTCTGTAATATGTGTTCTGTTTGATATACTGAATGAAACCTTCACGCTTCCACATCAGAAGAATCACTCAGGAAAGCATTTATTAGGTAAACTGTTGCTATGGTAACGCAATGCTCAAGCTAGTCTACGTGGCATCTTAACACAATAGGAAGATTCACATATCTGTTGTACACCACGTTATTTTAAGTGATACGAAAAGCACACTGTTGAAATTACATTATTTTTTCTCTTTCTGTACGTGGATGATGGCACTGTAATTATTTTAATAAAAATACATCTAAGTACGGTACCTTTTTCCTATTCGATAAACACATGACCCAGCTCTTTCTGAGCCTGTCTGCAGGAAAACATAAGCACAAGGAGCTTTTAATGCTCTGCTGGTTCTCACGTTTCAAATAAATAAATAATAGAAAAGAAAAAAAATGTCTTTGAAATACAGAGTAAAAATAAATAATTGATATCAATAAACTGTTTTAAATTGTCATACAAATATATATTTGAAATGAAATCTTTATTTTTATTTTTTAGCAATAACATGGTGTGGGCAGATTTCAGGGGTGTCACGCCCCTCTAACATGTGTTTTAGAATAACAGGAAGGTGAATCCTCCATTAATCAAGATGTAATATCCCACCCTCATTGTGTTTAGCTGGTTAGTGGGCACGGAGGAGGAGGGAGAGCATGGGCTGTCATTAGGGGTGCAACAGATCGTCACCGATCCGTGATCCGCACGGGTCACCCCGCTCGGATCGGCACATGCCATGATCCGCAGAGCGCTCCGCGGTTTCGAACTTAGGAAAGGCCGCGGCTTCGGCCTAGCTCCGAAGCGGTGCCCATCTTTCTACACCCAGGCTGTTTACACTGTTATCGCTCCGACTGAGCGATCACTTGTAAACAAACCGGCGTCATGTCATGACACCGGTTCCTCTCTCCCCTCTCAGTACTAATCTGTACAGTGGAGGGGAGAGATCCTGAGATGGAAGCAGCCATCCCTCCATACCCTGCAGTACCCAGCAATACCCTGCCAATACTCTAGCAATACTCTGCAATACCCTGCCAATACTCTAGCAATACTCTGCAATACCCTGCCAATACTCTAGCAATACTCTGCAATATCCTGCCAATACTCTGCGATACCCTGCCAATACCCTGCCAATACTCTGGGATACCCTGCCTGCCAATACTCTGCGATACCCTGCCTGCTAATACTCTAGCAATACTCAGCAATACCCTGCCTGCCAATACTCTGCGATACCCTGCCAATACTCAGCAATACTCAGCAATACCCTGCCTGCCAATACTCTGCGATACCCTGCCAATACTCTAGCAATACTCAGCAATACCCTGCCTGCCAATACTCTGCGATACCCTGCCAATACTCAGCAATACTCAGTAATACCCTGCCTGCCAATACTCTAGCAATACCCAACCATACTCTGCGATACCCAGCCATGCTCAGCCATACCCAGCCATACTCTGCTATGCTCAGCCGTTCCCAGCCATACTCAGCCAATATTACAGTGGGGGAGATTGTGGATATTACAGTGGGGACTATATGGTGGTGGAATTTTCACAGGTTTTTGCAAATTAAATTATTATTTGCTGATCTGAAAAATGATCCGATCCGTGACTCTGATCCGAGGAACGATCCGATCCATGAGTTTTTTGATCTGTTGCACCCCTAGCTGTCATTTGACACTGTGTATATGCCTACATGCGTTATTATGGGTGGCTCAGATGTGATAGGGAGGAAATGCTCAGGGTAGAAATACATTGAAAACCAAGCATGTGCATTAGCTGCCAACACTGCTCTGCAAAATCCCCAACTGCAGTGGGGACAAGGACAGGAGGGGGAGACAGAACAGCAGGATCAACCAGGTTTTTTGCAGAATACAGAGAAGAAATCCCATAGTGCTTGAGTGAGTATGAACAGCATGTAATACAGATGTTGTGAATGCAGGTTGATGAATGAAAGTGAAAAGGTTTGTTCACCACCCCCATAATAGTAGCGTAAATTGAAAGAAAGGCTTTGGACACAGTGACGATGGCA
Source organism: Lithobates pipiens (assembly GCF_037356315.1). Lineage (NCBI taxonomy): Eukaryota > Metazoa > Chordata > Amphibia > Anura > Ranidae > Lithobates > Lithobates pipiens. The sequence continues at coordinate 167,718,572 of NW_027507790.1, read as the reverse complement.
AATGTTTATAAAGTTCTCTAACCTGTATATGCTGAGATGGACCCTACAAATAAGTTTAGTTACCATAGTAGAACAGTGCAGGGGCACGGCCAGGTTCAGCTCAAACTTTCATACATATACAGTATAGTATGTTTATGTTGGTGTGTGCCCTCTGCAGTGAAAGCGGAAGCTGGCATACTTAGAAGTGCCCCCCCCACCACGAAAAATTTGAAGTCAGCAGCTACAAATACTGTAACTGCGGGCCCTTAATATGAGGACGCTTGTCTGTCCAGGGTTCCTTGCAATATCGGCATCCCAGCCGATTTTTGTAAACGGCTGTCGGGTGCTGCCGCCACCATTCCTGTTAAGGGAAACCGGCAGTGGAGCCCTTCGGCTTTGCAGGCGGTTCCCTACTGCACATGCGTGAAGTGCTCTGAGCTTTCTAATTTGCCCGGCAGTCTCCGGAACTGGGGAAGGGAGACTTGTCAAAAACAGGTACCCGTTCCCCCCTCCCCCCATGAAAGGTGCCAAATGTGGCACCGGAGGGGGAGGAGACAGATCAGCAGAAGTTCCACGTTTGAGTGGAACTCTGCTTTAAGAGTCTTTCTATTTGTTATGAGATAAAACGCTAGGTTCCATTTAACCACTTCCCGACCGCCGCACGACGATGTACGTCGACAGAATGGCACGGGCAGGCATATGGGCGTACCTGTACGTCCCTGCCTTCCCGCGGGTGGGGGGCCCGATTGGGCCCCCCCCCCGGTGCCAGCGGCGGTCGGTATCCGTGCAGGAGCGATCCGGGATGAGGGGGCGGCCATTCATTCATGGCCACCCCCTCGCGATCGCTCCTGACGAATGGGAGTGAAGCATTGCATCACTTCCTCTCCTGTAATGTAAACACAGGAGAGGAAGTGATGTAATCTCTCCTCCGTGTCGGTATTTTTCGTTCCGGCACCGAGGAGAGAGGATCGGTGAGTTGCACCAACACGACACTTCACAGTAGAACATGCCAGGCACACTCACACCCCCCCTTTACCCCCCGATCACCCCCCCAATTACCCCTGCCCCCCCAGTCACAGTGACACCAATGCATTTTTTTTTTTTTGCATTGGTGTCATTTGTGACTGTAATAACTGTTAGGGCAGTTAGGGTTAGCCCCCTTTAGTTCTAATGTACCCCCCTAACCCCCCCAATAAAGGTTTAACCCCGTGATCACCCCCCCGTCGCCAGTGTCACTAAGGCTGGGTTCACATTGCAGCGGTTTATGAGAATGGATGTGATTCGCACCGCACTGCAGTGCAAATCACATCCGATCTCTGCGATTCGAGTTCAGCCATTCGCCGCACCCGCCGCAAATTCGCACGGGACCCTTTTTTTGGTCCGCAGCAGAATCGGATCGCATGGGTGTTCACACCATGCGAACCGAGTTTGCAGATCGCACTGCGATATGCGAACTGATCTGGGGGTGTCATTAACATTTCACTGACACTCCCAGGAGTTCGCATAGGGCAGTGTGAACTGCCGCCGGGAGGCATGCGATGCGGGAACCCGCCGCGGATTCGTGGCGTTCCCGCATCACTCCAGTGTGAACCCAGCCTAATAAGCAATCGTTTTTCTGATCGCTGTATTAGTGTCACAGGTGACGCTAGTTAGGCAGGTAGGTATTTAGGTTCGCTGCAGCTTTTTATAGCGCCAGGGACCCCCATATACTACCGCATAAAGCCCCCTGATTGCCCCCTAGTTAACCCTTTCACCAGTGATCACCATATAACTGTTACAGGTGACGCTGGTTGGTTAGTTATTTTTTTATAGTTTCAGGGCACCCGCCATTTATTACCTAATAAAGGTTTAACCCCCTGATCACCCGGCGGGTGTCATTTGTGACTGTAATAACTGTTAGGGCAGTTAGGGTTAGCCCCCTTTAGTTCTAAGGTACCCCCCTAACCCCCCCAATAAAGGTTTAACCCCGTGATCACCCCCCGTCGCCAGTGTCACTAAGGCTGGGTTCACATTGCAGCGGTTTATGAGAACGGATGTGATTCGCACCGCACTGCATTGCAAATCACATCCGATCTCTGTGCGATTCGAGTTCAGCCATACAGATAGTATGGCTGAATTCGCGTTGCACCCGCCGCACCCGCCGCAAACTCGCACGGGACCCTTTTTTTGGTCCGCAGCAGAATCGGATCGCATGGGTGTTCACACCATGCGATCCGAGTTTGCAGATCGCACTGCGATATGCGAACTGATCTGGGGGTGTCATTAACATTTCACTGACACTCCCAGCAGTTCGCATAGGGCAGTGTGAACTGCCGCCGGGAGGCATGCGATGCGGGAACCCGCCGCGGATTCGTGGCGTTCCCGCATCGCTCCAGTGTGAACCCAGCCTAATAAGCGATCGTTTTTCTGATCGCTGTATTAGTGTCACAGGTGACGCTAGTTAGGCAGGTAGGTATTTAGGTTCACCGCAGCTTTTTATAGCGCCAGGGACCCCCATATACTACCGCATAAAGCCCCCTGATTGACCCCTAGTTAACCCTTTCACCAGTGATCACCATATAACTGTTACAGGTGACGCTGGTTGGTTAGTTATTTTTTTATAGTTTCAGGGCACCCGCCATTTATTACCTAGTCTCACTAGTGTACCCGTAAATTTAGGGGTGTCTACTTTCCAAAATGGGGTCATTTGGGGGGGGGTTTGTGCCATCTTGGCATTTTATGGCCTTCAAAACTGTAACGCCCTTAGAAAGCCTGAAGGCGGTGCTTGGTTTTCGGGGCCCCGTACGCGGCTAGGCTCCCAAAAAGTCCCACATATGTGGTATCCCCATACTCAGGAGAAGCAGCAGAATTTATTTTGGGGTGTCATTTCACATATGCCCATGGCATGCGTGAGCAATATATCATTTAGTGACAACTTTGTGAAAAAATAAAATAAAAAAAAAAGTTTGTAATTTTCCCGCAACTTGTGGCAAAATATAAAATATTCCATGGACTCAACATGCCTCTCAGCAAATAACTTGGGGTGTCTACTTTCTAAAATGGGGTCATTTGTGGGGGTTTTGTGCCATCTTGGCATTTTATGGCCTTCAAAACTGTAATAGGTAGTGAGAAGTGAAATCAAAAATTTACGCCCTTAGAAAGCCTGAAGGCGGTGCTTGGTTTTCGGGGCCCTGTACGCGGCTAGGCTCCCAAAAAGTCCCACATATGTGGTATCCCCGTACTCAGGAGAAGCAGCAGAATTTATTTTGGGGTGTCATTTCACATATGCCCATAGCATGTGTGAGCAATATATCATTTAGTGACAACTTTGTGTAAAAAAAAAAAAAAAGTTTGTAATATTCCCGCAACTTGTGGCAAAATATAAAATATTCCATGGACTCAACATGCCTCTCAGCAAATAGCTTGGGGTGTCTACTTTCTAAAATGGGGTCATTTGTGGGGGTTTTGTGCCATCTTGGCATTTTATGGCCTTCAAAACTGTAATAGGTAGTGAGAAGTGAAATCAAAAATTTACGCCCTTAGAAAGCCTGAAGGCGGTGCTTGGTTTTCGGGGCCCCGTACGCGGCTAGGCTCCCAAAAAGTACCACATATGTGGTATCCCCGTACTCAGGAGAAGCAGCAGAATTTATTTTGGGGTGTCATTTCACATATGCCCATAGCATGTGTGAGCAATATATCATTTAATGACAACTTTGTGTAAAAAAAAAAAAAAAAAAATTTTTTTTGTCATTATTCAATCGCTTGAGGCAAAAAAATAAAATATTCAATGGGCTCAACATGCCACTTATCAATTTCCTTAGGGGGTCTACTTTCCAAAATGGGGTCATTTGGGGGGGTTTTGTACTGCCCTGCCATTTTAGCACCTCAAGAAATGAGATAGGCAGTCGTAAACTAAAAGCTGCGTAAATTCCAGAAAACGTACCTTAGTTTGTAGATGTGACAACTTTTGCGCAAACCAATAAATATACAGTTATTGACTTTTTTTTACCAAAGACATGTGGCTGAATACATTTTGGCCTAAATGTATGACTAAAATTGAGTTTATTGGATTTTTCTAATAACAAAAAGTAGAAAATATCATTTTTTTTCTAAATTTGCGGTCTTTTTACGTTTATATCGCAAAAAATAAAAATCGCAGAGTCAGTCAAATACCTTTAAAAGAAAGCTCTATTTGTGGGAAGAAAAGGACGCAAATTTCGTTTGGGTACAACATTGCATGACCGCGCAATTACCAGTTAAAGCAGCGCAGTGCCAAAGTGTAAAAAGACCTATGGTCATTTACCAGCAAAATGGTCCGGTCTGAAAGTGGTTAATATGTTTACTGACTCTCACAGCTGCTTTGATGGAAAAAGCTTGTTGCTTACACAGCTCTGTACTTCAAGTTGATTACACATACAAATGAATTGCTCAGCGCAGTGACTCATTTATTATTGAACGGTTTGGATCAGTGAAGGCAAGCCAAAAGCTAGCCTGCTACTGATGTGCTGTCTTTTTAGCTAAGCCACTTTGCTTTGGAAATCCTTTGTCATGTATTAAATGTTTATTTGCAACACCAAGAGTGTATACAAATGATAAAAAATATATAATATCAGTTTAAAATACAGTATATGCTGTAAGCATAAATGTACATTTTACATTTTTATTTAAATTACAATTTAATATTTCTGAACATAAAAACACTTAAATTGACCTTTAATTGAATGACTACTGGATTGAGGAATGGAGGTGCATAGATCCCTTGTTGGTATCAAATCCAGGACCTGAGTGCTGCAGTGTATGGGCAGGCTGATTGTGCTCATGTCGATCCATCGATTGATTTGGGTACAACCAGCATGTCGGATTTTTAGGATGCAATTATTGCAAGTGGCTATAGTACTATAATCACTGTGTTCTCATGGCAGGGACGGCTCCCCGACCCTGCCACCTCCCGCACAGTTTAATACAAGTAAATATGATTTACATACCTCTATCTATTTACTGATGTTAGCAATATAAGGATTCAAAATAGTCAATGTTGATTGAAAGAGTGAAGTTCCACTTTAATTAGAAATTATTTTATTTACATCATGGCTAGTTCACATTTCTGCACTGAAATCCTCTATTATTTGTATATGCGCATTTAAAAAAATGAACATTTAAAGCAAAAACCATTGTGTTACTAAGTATGTTCAATCATAAAACTCTTTCAGTATGCTGCTGTTTACTTTGAAAGTACACAATGTAAGAAGCATTGCTAAGTGTACTTGTACAGTTCTTTGAGCTTAAGCCAGCAATAACTTTCATGCACATTGTTTCTGTCATTCTATTAACTAAATATGTTTCCTGGGGTACTTTTATCATAAGACACAATGGACCATAACACAGATTTTAAACTATTAAAAATGATACATTTTTAATATAGATAGATAAATAAAAAGTAAAAAAAAAAAAAAACCTGCACATTAAAGCAGATCTTGTAGTTAAAATTATCCTTTTACCCTCACTCATCAAAAAATTGCTAAAGATTATTATTTTTTTTTAAACAAATAATTTATTGCTTATTTACGGAGAAAGCTAAAATAATATTCGAGTGCACTGTGGTACAGTGCAGGATAATTAAACAGAATGTCTTGAGAGGTGCAAATGCTGGCAAAGTGTATCTCAATATCAGTAGTACAATGCAGGTCATACGTGATTTATTTGCTTTCATTCAACCAACAGGTTGAACAAAAGAAAATGAATCAACTTCCCCATCCACACATTCGATGTTGATGGTGGAATAGCCCCGACTGAGCTATTGTATTCTGACACCACGGAGGCTTCCCCACTGTCAGAATACACTCCTCAGCACTGTTGGCTATTGCTGGCGGCACTGATCTTCATACATTTTTTAGCAGGCTGGTTGTACAGAAGTCAATTGGGAGATCAACTTCTGTACAGCCAGCCTGCCTGTTGATAGATTGAAATTCAGGCGGTCCCTTCTGAACCAGCTGAACTTTGATCCGTCTTATGTCTGTAGTTTAGTATTCATACAGTATAATTCAGGTGTGGTGGGTAGTGGTGGATGCCCCAGTGTGGCAGCCAGAGTTCCTTATGCATGGTATTTTGAGTTCCAAAAGGAACAATTCCTTGGTCAGTATACACATGTAATATATTAAATTTGGAAAAAAAAATTTCAATAAATATGTCCACCTCTTTATGTGGTTATAGATGCTCCCTTCACATTAGAGCTATGATGTCTGATGAGAGACATCTTATGTTAGGTTGTTTAGGCAACAACCATTAAGACAATTTTTCTCAAGGCTAAAGAATGCATTAAGGGGAAAAGCCTTGAGGGTTTACAACCCCTTTAAAGCTACTCAAGTATGGATTTTATTGCATAATTACATTGGTCCAGCATGGACCAATGTAAGAATGTATATTTCATACCTGTGGGATCCCTGTGGAAGCTGGAAATCACTCTAAGCCCTTGTACACATGGTCAGAAATTCCGACAACCAAATCCGTTGGAGTAATTCCGACGGATTAATTCCGGAAGAGGTCCGGAAGTGATGTTGCATACACACGGTCGGACTAAATTGTCAGAAAATCCGATTGTACATAACGTGATGACGTTATTTCGTTACGACGGGACTACGTTCAGGCTAGTAGCCAATAGCTTTGGTCTAGGAATTTGATCTGAGCATGCGTGGCACTTTGTCCGTTGGAGTAGGCTACACATGATCACAGTATGTCCGATAGGAGCATTTTGTCGGAAAATTTTACCGGCAAGTTGGAAAACTTGGTCCGTCGGATATTCCGACGGAAACAGTCCGATGCAGACCACACAGAGTTGGAATATCCGACAAAACGGTCCGATAGGACACTATCCGTCGGAATCTCCGACCGTGTGTACAAGGGCTAATAGTTACTGCTACTAAAGTGATCATTGCTGTCTTCAGAGTCTTAAGTCTAATGCATAGCAACTGCTGGAGGTTGCTCATACATGATGTCACTACCTCGCCTCTCAGCCTCTTCCTATCAGAGAACATTCACTGAGGAAAAGGCAAGACGTGTTGTGCAGAGTATTAAAATCATGCACTGGAAGCTTCTTGTTTGCAGCAATAAAGTTTTACTTACATGGAGGATATATATTGTTATAGAACAGGAAGAAGAAGTATACAAGTACACAGAGCATGGAGAGAACGTACATTGCATTATCATAGAATACACATGATAACACTACAGTGCCACTTACTGGTATATACCGATAGAATGCATATATATATAGTCAGTTTGTAAAAGCAACTGCTGTTGTTCTTTCAACACCCCTTCTCAACAGCATGTGCTTTGTCAAATTACATTTAGCTTCCTATGAATATAACTATGATGTTCCTTCAACAAAGGCTTGGTGAGTGCATCAGCAGCCATCTCCTCTGATGGGCAGTATTGAATGTCAATAACACCTTGCTCTTGATTGTCCCTCAGTAGGTAATACTTGGCATCAATGTGTTTGGTCCTAGGATTGTCCCTTTCTGGATTGCGTAAGCTTTATACATTCCTGGTTGACTTAAAAAATGGAAATTGGTTTTGACATGTCTATCCCATATTGACATGTTTGTTATATGAAAAAAAACAACAACAAAAAGTTGACTAATCCATATCACTTCTTGACATGGATGTGCTGCTGCAATATACTCTGCTTCAGTTCAAGATAGAGCAACAGTTCCTTTTTTTCGACTAGACCAACTTATGGTTCCTTCCCCATACTGGAAGATGAATCCGCTTGTGGATTTGCAGTCTGTACAGTCCCCGGCCCATTCAGCATCCACATACGATCAGGTATGGATCTGAAGTTGCTGGTAACCGTAACTTCATCTGAATTGTTCCTTTGAGATACTGCATCACTCTCTTCACTGTGTTCCAGCATGCTGACAGGGAGCTGAGACTTTCCTGCATAGTATTCCCACTGCTGCGGCTATGTCTGGTCTTGTCACAGTGGCAACATATAGCAGCTTACTGATTGCTCTGCGATACGTGTCATTGTTGGGTAGCAAGTTTTCTGCTTCATTGCTCTTTTGATAGCCTGATTCCATAGGAGTTTTCACTTCCTTTGCATCTTGCATATGGAATTGTTCCAAGATTTTGAAGATTTTGTGAGATTGGTTGATAAGATAACTTCCATCTTCTTCTCTCTCTGATTGGATTCCCAGGTAGTAGTTAATGTTCCCTAGCTCTTTGATTTAACATTTTTCTTTCAGCTTGTAAACTATCTGATAAACATAGATAAGGATGTATAGCCATCTGTATTCTTGATTCCTGGAGTAGAGACAGGGATCTGCTTTACCTCTTGACAATGCCTCTCTGGTAAGTTTTTTGTTCACTTTCTCATTCTACATGCTTGCTTATTGTCTGAGACCGTAGATGCTCTTCTGAGGTTTACACACAAGGTTGTCTCTTTACTCAAACCCTGGTGGTTTCTCCAATGTAGAGGTCTTCCTTAATGTCTCCATATAGAAAAGCAGTTTTAACGTCTAGGGGTTCGCTCGTAGTCTTCACAGAATTTCTGGGAGTAAGTCTTGGCAACTAGTCTGGCTTTGTATTTGTGGATATTCCATTCTGCGTCTGACTTTACTTTGAAAGTCCACTTACTTCCTATGGTTTCACAGTTGGGAGGGAGCTCTGTGAGTGTCCAGGTTTTATTTTCTTGAAGTGACTTTAATTCTTCTTCTGCTGCTTTTCTCAATTTATTGGCATTGCATTTTGGCAGTTTTTCTATGCCGTCCCAGGATGTTGGTTCGAGTGTGCTATGTGTTTTGACAGTGTATGACAGCTTGCGGGGTGGTATCCCCTTTGTAGTATGAGTGGATCTTCTTATGTCAGGTAGTTGAGCAGGATCTGGTTCTGACTCCTGCACAGGTTCGCTTTGGTTGACTTTCTCTTCTGGTTTGCTTGGCATATAAAGTTCACAGCTTTCAGGGATCTGTGTTTCTGATGATGGGCTCTCATCAAAATGAACACTGTGGCTTATTGTCACTTTGTCAGTATTTGGGTGTAGGATTCTGTAACCCTTAGTTTGCTCATTGTAGCCTACTAGAATTCCCTCTATAGCTCTGTTCTCCAGCTTGGATCGCTTGTCACTTGAAATATAGGCATATACTTTACATCCAAACACTCTGATGTGCCCTATGCTAGGCTTTGATCTATGCCACATTTCGAATGGAGTACTTTTAATGGCTCTTGAGGGTAGTCTGTTCTTTAGGTAGGTTGCAGTCATGACTGCTTCTCCCCAGTCCTTTTGAGGTAGGTTGGCATCCGACAACATACATCTGGCCATTTCTATAAGAGTGCAATTTTTTTTCTTTCTGCCACACTGTTTTGTTTTTGGAGTGTATGGTGTAGTTGTCTGGTGTACTATTCCATGTCTATTCAAGTATGAGGCCACTTCTTTGCTTTCTTTGTATTCTTCACCATTGTCGCTACGTATTATCCCTGGTTTCTGTTGGAATTTATTGCTAGACATGGCAACAAACTGTTTCTCTGATGATTCATTCTTGTGTTTCATCAGATAAGTAGTTGCATGCCTGGAATAATCATCAATGAAAGTCAAAGAATATCTGTTCCCGCCTGACATGGGATTTTTAATTTGACCGCATACATCGCTGTGTATGAGCTGCAGGGGGTGGGTAGTTTTTTCTTTGAGATGCCTGTGGAAGGGGAGCATGTGTGGCTTTTGCTTCAATAGAGCACTTGCATTTTATGAACACTTTGCAAGGTGCTATTGTCAAATCTTCTGGTAAGCCTCTCTTTATAATGTCCTGTATACTTTCTGGACTTCTGTGCCATAAGTGAATACATTTGCTGTGTAGGTTATAAGAGACTATATTGGCTTGCTGGTCTGTGGTGATCATCCATTTTTCCTTTTGTGAGGAATCGCTTATTACTGTGAATTGTGCATTCATCACCCTGGAACCTAAGGCTGCCTTCTAGTTCTGCAACTTACATAAAGCACTTCCTTTAAAAGGATTGTGCTCACCTTGTGGTGTAATGCAGTTCAGGAAGCCCTGGCTTCTACCTTCTGAAGTGATGCTTTTCCTGCTTGCTAGGAAAACTTTGTCTTTTGCACTGTAATCAATGTTTCTGAAGACGGTCTCATTGCTAGTCACGTGACTTGTCGCATCTGAGTCTATGCATTAGCCACTTGGCTTGCCACTCTTTGTTACTTTAAAAGTGCCACTCCATGATGTGTCTTCAGTTTCCTTTGTGATTGCTTTGACTCTTTTGTGGATAGCTCTAGCTTTCGCTGCTTGGCTTTCCAGATAGAACAGTCCTTTTTTAAATGACCAGTTCTTTTACAGCAAAAACAGGCTCTTCTTTCTTTGTTTTGTGCCTTTGTATATCTTAAGAGTTTTGTCATCATGGTGCGTATTTTCGTTCCTTCTGTCAAATCCATCGATTAATTTGCCTTTGACATATTCCAGTGTTAGTTCCTCCTAGGGTCTGGTTTCTAAAGTGTTAAGGTGTAAAGTGTAAGAGCAGTATACCGTAAGTCTCTGGAAGGCTGCAGAGGAGCAGGGCAACAAAATGGTTATCTTTGATGTCCTCTCCGATGGCACGTAGTTGCTCTATGATCTCTAGCACAGCTTTCACGTGGTCACACATTTGTTGGCCTTCTTCTAGTCTCATCTTATATAACTTTCTTAGTAGAAATAGCTTACTGTTGAGACTTGAACGCTCATACAGTTTTTGTAATGAAGTTCACATACCTTTGGCCGTTTTCTCTGTTCTTATGTGGATAAGCTTGTCATCTTCCACTAGCAAGCTTATAGTCTGTTTTGCTTGCCTATCCTTCCTATCCCAGTCATCCATCTCTCCGTCTGTGGGTCTGTCTGTATTCAGCACTTGCCACAAGTCATCCTTGCTAAAAAGCATTTCTAGTTTAAACTTCCACAGCTGGTAATTGGCATTGTTTAGCTTTGCAATTGCAAACTTCACATCTGAACCGCTGCCATGACTGCTGAGAAACGTAGGCCTAAAAAACCGAACTGATAAATAAGTAACCTTGCCTGCATAAATAAACCACATGTACAAACATATATTTGGAAAGGGCAAGGCCACAGCTTTATTTAAAATTTTACGACAGAAATTTTCCTGGATTAACCATTTTTATTGGAAAAAAACAATTACTACCAACATTTTATGTTGCTGGAATGGAGCAAGGTCCCCTTCAATGTCCAGGCCTCAACAAATATGTCAGAGGCTGTGGATTACATTTGTATTCTATGCGTGAGTGGCAAGCACGCATGTAGGCGTGCACAATGCCATTTTTGAGATTGCAAAGCAGTAAAAATGTTTCAGATTTGGTCATTTCTATCTGTGCAAACCCAACTTGATTTTATCTTAATTTTACCCAAAGAGGTGATTTATTCTGCAAACTTTGAAAGAAAAAATCTTAGGGGTATATTTAGCATTGTTTTTTGCCCTTAATTCACGCAGCTTTCATCCAACTTTTTAACCAAGATTTGATTTTACACATTCACTTTCCATTTCCTCTGGATGGATTTAAAAAAAGTAATGTGCAAATATCTGAAAAAGATTAAAAGATGTATGAGTGCTCATAGACTCACAGTGGTCACACATTTTTAAATCACATTCACTCTTTAGAAATCGTATCAAAAAAGATAAGCTTATGTGAAAATGTCTTTAAACGAGTTATCCAACATCTGTTCCTAAATGGAGGCATGCATTATTGTAACTATAACCCTATTTATCACTAAGTGAATGTAGATTCATATTTTTATTGAATGAATGAATGAATGAAATACTTGTATAGCGCACAATGCGAACTGAATCGCCTCTAGGCGCTGTGGCGAGCTTTGATCATCTGCTAAAAGAGGAAGGTCTTGAGTTTTTTCCTAAAAGCCAGGTGATTTTCTTCCAGGCGGATGTTGATTGGTAGAGCATTCCATAGCCCAGCTTATTCACCCAGCTTTTGCCCATTTTTCACCTTGCTTTGGAGCTGAGGATTTTTTAATCTCTGAGAGTGCTGAACCTGTCTTATCTATACAGGTTTAGCACTTCCTTGATAATTTTTTGTTTTTATTTTATATATATATATATATATATATATATATATATATATATATATATATATATATATATATATATATTAATATATTTATTTATATATTTAGAAAAAAAATAAAAGTAAAAAAAAAAATAGCATGCCCACCCCTCAGAGATAACCAGGTATGCAGGCTGGTATCTCCATAACAAGGGATATAAACTGGGGAGGGGGCCAGAGGCCAGACACATGGAAAATATACCTACCCATGCTGGCACCCTTGCCTGGTCTCAAGAAGTAATGAAGAGTTTGGTGCCCATCAGCATCAATCGCCAATGCCTTGGAGTGGGGAGCCTTGTTTATTGGGGTTTTTCCTTTCAAATCACCCCCCCCCCCCCCAATACTGAAGGCTGTCTGTTCTGGTGTCAAGATAGCAGAAGGACTGCACATTTTCTGCTCCCTTGCCATGGTGATACTAGCCTGCCAACTTAGTTTCCTGGATTGGCATTACAATGACATTTGACTCGGCAGCATTTGATTGTGCAAGATTTACCCATCAGCTGCGTTTTCTTAGCGATGGCTGCATTCATTTAAATTTTTAGGATTCCTTTCTTTTATTTTCATCTGGTGATCTGGTCAGTACATTGTTTTTCAAAACAAGAGTCTCTATTGCAGATACAGGGAAGAGACAAACCATTCAACACTGGCAGGGGTGCTTAAAAGTAACAGTTTTATTTATTTATGTAAAACCTTTATCCCAAAAAGGAAAATAACTGCTGTAATTGCTTATCCCCTTCCCACCAACTGTATGCACATATGTGGCCTCGGGTTTCAGGGGTTATACTGGGGTGATGCCTGCAGCTGCAGGCATCATCCCAGTACTGTTTTTTAGAGCCGGCGGTCGGCTCTTTAGGGATAACAACTCATGCAACTAAAAGCCACTTGGCTGTTACCTGAAGGAGCGAGAGGGGACACCCCCCTCCCGCTGCCTTCTGGCACTCTTACTGGGCCTCCTGTCCCACCGGGAGACCCGATCCGCGATCCGGTACTTCTAAAGTGAGACTGGAAGGATGCTGGAAACAGCTTTGTGTACACATGGAAGCAATGTCACAACATCCCTTCTGGTTTACTCGGCTGCCAATGGCGCCATTTTAAAATAAAATTACAGTATTCAGAATCGCCGTTTTTAGCGATCTGAATACTTTGAAGTGCAAAGGAGGGATTTGGGGTCTTTTAGACCCCAGATCTCTCCATAAAGAGTACCAGTTGCCACCTATTACTGTCACAAGGGATGTTTACATTCCTTGTGACAGCAATAAAAGTGATCTTTTTTTTTTAAAGTTACATTGTAAAAAAAATAAAAAATAAATAAAATAAATTAGAAAAAAAAGTTTAAACGCCCCTGTCCCAGTGAGCTTGTGCAGCAAAGAAAACGCACCTGCATATGTAAACGGTGTTCAATTCACACATATGAGGTATCGCTTTGATTGCCAGAGTGCGAAAAATCACTCTAGCACTAGACTCTAACCTGATATATATTTTTTTGAAAGCGTTGCCTATAGAGATTAGGTACTGTAGTTTGTCGCCATTCCACGAGTGTGTGCAATTTCAAAGCATGACATGTTAGGTATCTATTTACTCGACTTAACATCATCTTTCACATTATATAAAAATAAATGGGCTAACTTTACTGTTTCGTTTTTTATAAATTCATGAATGTTTCTTTTTTCCCCAAAAAGACCACTGCGCAAGTACAGTGTGACATAAAATATTGCAACGATCGCCATTTTATTCTCTAGATTCTCTGCTAAAAAAAATATAAATGTTTGGGAGTTCTAAGTAATTTTCTAGCAAAAAATACAGATTTTAACTTGTAAGCAACAATGTCACAAATAGGCTTAGGCATGAAAGGGTTATAAAGTATGAACTGAATTTTGGCTTCAGTTTGTTAGTATATCTAAATCTGTTAGTACATATAACACTCCCCTCCCCCCAGACTGACAATGCCACTGTTCAAATGTGCCTTCTGTGCTCCTTCACCCAGAGTGGAGGCAATTTAATTTGGAGGTGTATTACTGGTCAGTTCACCAGATGAAAACAGAGGGGGAAAAGCCTAAAAAATGCAGCCACCACATCTAATGACTGGTAAGCTGCAATATATTATGCTTCTGATTTAGGGTTTAATACTGATTTAATTTGCACTCTCCTTTCAACTATTATTTTCCTGCAGATTTATTTGTTTATTTCCATTTTTGAACCAAAGATATTAGTAAAATTTAACTTTTTGTTCATAACTTTTTTTTTTGTTTTTGTTACTTTTGTTTCTAATGATTGCATAAAAAGATTGCAATAAAAGTATTTTGCTAGACAGTATCACAAAAAGAGAGTGTCCTTAAAAAACCCCAAACATATATGTAATAGTTTGATATCTTAAATCGGTGTTTCTCAACCTTTTTTACAGTCAAGGCACCCTTTAAAATGATGCATACTCTTGGGGCACTCCATTCTAAAATGTAAAAAAGTAAACTAAAATGATTATATAACCCAGCAACATCCACACACCCATGTTAGAGATAATTTATTCTTCCCAAGCACTCTGGCACTGACTAGTATTCCAATGTTTCTCTTCTCCCTCACTCAGCTAATATGACCCCAGTGCTGATGGAGAGGGGCAGGGAAGGAGTAAACGAGGATACTGAAAAGCACTGCGGAAGTGCCGCAAAACGAGAGTTTTTAACCCCTTCTTTTGGGGTTGAAAGCATCCTGCTAGTGACTGAAAAGCACTGCTTAAACAACGCTAAGGCGCTGCTAAAACGAGCGGCTGCGGCCCCAGTGTAAAAGGGGTCTTACAGACAGAAGTTCATTCCTTTGATCTGAAAGAACAATGTTACAATGTTTCTCTTTGTCTCTGCCTAAGCTGTGTTGTGATAAACTTGGCAGGCTGCCTGTTTTTATTGACAGCTGTCAGCTTGAGCAGAGATCGTGATCTCGATTCTTTAACGATTAATCGTGCAGCTATAACAGAGCAGTGTTAATTTTGGCATTACATTTGGATTTAGTTTTAGTCATAGTCTTTTGACTAAAATGTCATTTTAGTTTTAGTCCCATTTTATTCATCTGCAATAGTTTTAATTTTAGTCTTATTTAGTTGACTAAAATCCCCAGTACATTTTCTAATTTTCTAAAATTGAATGAGTTTAGTTAAATTGTAATGCATTTTTAGGAATTTCTCTAGAATTTCCAAATTCATTATATACTACTGGAGTTAAAAAATCGAATATCATGTTATTAGTCATGGTATTAAGGTTTTAATAAACTTACAGATACAAATTTAGCTGCTCTGGATGGTCTAAAGTGACCTGTAATGCTGCACAGTACTCTGGATGGTAGTCTATGGAGGCGTGTAATGCTGCACAGTGCTCTGGACAGTGGTCTGAGGAGGCCTGTAATGCTGCACAGTGCTCTGGACGGACAGTGGTCTGAGGGGGCCTGTAATGCTGCATTGTGCTTTAGACGGTGGTCTGAGAGGCCTGTAATGCTACACAGTGCTCTGGATGGTGGTCTGAGGAGGTCTGTAATGCTGCACAGTGCTCTGGATAGTTGTACGAGAGGCCTGTAATGCTGCACAGTGCTCTGGACAGTGGCTGTAATGCTACACAGTACTCTGGACGGTGGTCTGTAATGCTGCACAGTGCTCTGGATAGTGGTATGAGAGGCCTGTAATGCTGCACAGTGCTCTGGATGGTGGCTGTAATGCTACACAGTGCTCTGGACGGTAGTCTGAAGAGGTTTGTAATGTTTCACAGTGCTCTGGATGGTAGTATGAGAGGTCTGTAATGCTGCACAGTGCTCTGGATGGCGGTATGAGAGGTCTGTTATGTTGCACAGTGGTCGGGATGGTGGTATGAGAGGCTTGTAATGCTGCACAGTGCTATGGACGGTGGTCTAAGGGGAGGCCTGTGATGCCGCACAGTGCTCTGGATGGTGGTATGACCGGCCTGTAATGCTGCAAAGTGCTCTGGATGGTGGTATGACAGGCCTGTAATGCTGCAAAGTGCTCTGGATGGTGGTGTGACAGGCTTGTAATGCTGAAAAGTGCTCTGGATGGTGGTATGACAGGCCTATAATGCTGCAAAGTGCTCTGGATGGTGGTGGGACTCTGGGAGGCCTGTAATGCGGCACAGTGCTGAATGGTGGTCACAGGTCTGTCGGGGGCCTATAATGCACAGTGTTCTGGATGTCGGTAGTCAGAGGAGGCCTGTAATGCACAGACAGTGCTCTGGATGGACGGTGGTTTGAGGGGAGGCCTGTAATTGTAATGTGCAAAGTCACAGTGCTCTCTGCTCTGGATGGTCGTCATCGTGAGTCGGGAGTGGGACTCTCGTTGGTAGGCCTGCAAAGCTCAGTGCTGCTCTGGTCAGTCGTCTGAGGACTTGGAGGCCTGTAATGCTGGCTGCACAGTGCTTCTAACCGGCAACCGCTGCTAAGCAAAGCACGCTATAGACTCGAGTCGCCTGCTTGCTGGAAGCATCACTCATCACTTTA
The DNA here is from genome assembly GCF_037356315.1 of Lithobates pipiens. NCBI lineage: Eukaryota > Metazoa > Chordata > Amphibia > Anura > Ranidae > Lithobates > Lithobates pipiens. The sequence continues at coordinate 167,702,026 of NW_027507790.1, read as the reverse complement.
TTCAAAACTAATCTTTTTCTATCTTTAATCTTTATCTTATGAATACTAATCTTTTTTAATCTTTATATAATGTTTACTCTGTAAATACAGTATATCATTTTCTTTTTTTACCTGTCAAGTGTAACATGCTGTGATGCATTATCGTACATTGGAACATGCCGTGCAAAAAGACAACCTGTCCTATTTTCTACCAGTGCACACCAACGCAGCGCATTACAAATCTATATTAGAATTATAATAATAAAAATATAGGAGGCAAGCAAAGTGAGAAAGTTGATTTCTACATAACTTATAATAATCCACAGTATGAACCTATTGAAAATACACAATAGTTTCTTTATACAGATTTTCATGTAATTGTTTTTACATAATCTGAGATGTTATTTGAGTTCATCACAAAATGGGCCGTATTTCGTGATCCTCCCTTGTTACGGTATTATATACCGTATATGCTTATGTTGAACCCATGTGAATATGTGAACAGCATTAGAAATATGTTCTGTCACATATGTTTGCTTTCAACATTTTTTTCTCTTGGTGGAAGTTGCTATGGCAACCAAAATGTCAGAATACTTTGTCTCCTCTGATGTAAATGTAAAGCACATAATAATCGCCTCATAATGACAACTCGAGTTGACCGCTGACGCCTGTTTCGATTGGCCTATCTTGTTATGTATTGGTGTTTTTCTCCTACTCGGAATACAATTGCCGGACTGTTTAGTGGCCTTTGGGAATATGAAGACAACATTCCAGTGGCAGAAGCCGCTGCGTCCAGTATAACATAACAATTGTGTTTGTTGAATATTAATTGCACATCGCCCACATCAGATATGTTCTACTCGGGTTCAAGCAAATGTTTTCTTTTTTGGGCAGTTAATGAGGATTGGTATTTGTGAAGCAGGCATCTAGGCCTCTAGGTTCCATTAGCTTCTGCCCTTCATGAGCTGCTGTGGTAAAGTGTCCATGGCCTGGTATCTGCTCCTATAGTACCAGTGTAATAAATGCCATTATTCAAGAAATGAATTCACAGGAGTGAACTGCGGGTTATCTAGGATTTGTTGGGTTCAATTTAAGATTTATTTGTGAAATGTTGAACTAATTTAAATGTTAAGTATAGGGTTTTTTCAGGGAGCACTTGTTCTGAGTTCATTTTGTAGTGCGTAAAGTCCATCTCCTTGGAGAGTAGAAATCTTGCTTTGTGGTGAAGCTGTTCCTGCTCTGCAAGTGTTAAATGCTTATTTATGTCTTAGCCCTTGTATACACGGTCGGACATTCCGACAACATAAACCGTCGGATTTTGTCAGACGGATTTTGTCCGAAACTGGTGCTGCATACACATGGTCGGACAAAGTTGTCGGAACATCCGATCGTTCGTAACGTGATGACGTTATTTAGTTACGACGGGACTATGTTCAGGCTAGTAGCCAATAGCTTTGGTCTAGGAATTTGATCTGAGCATGTGTGGCACTTTGTCCGATTGGAATTCTCTACAAACGATTGGACAAAGTCCGATCGGATCATGTTGTCGTAAAATTTTTATATCCAGCTCTCTAACTTTGTTGGTCGGACATTCCAACGGATAAAGTCCGATGATGCCTACACACGGTCGGAATATCCGACAACACGGTCCGATCGGACATTTTCAGTTGGAATGTCCGACCGTGTGTACAAGGGCTTAGGCCGCGTACACACGGGCGGACTGTTCGCCCAACTTTGTTTGTCAAACAGTTTCGGCAAACAGTCCGCTCAAAATTAGCATGGACGGACATGGCCACACACGGCACTTTTTGAGCGGACTGTTTCAGCGAACTGTTTGCCAAACAGTTCGCTCAACTTTTGAAATGAACGGACTCGCCCACGTAAGGCGGAGGCAAATCCGCCCATTTCGAGCGCGTGTACAGGTAGGCGGGGCCCGCGAAGGAGACGTCGCGGGCTCCGCCGCCTGGAATGGACTTAAAGGGGAACCCCAACGCCGAAAAAAATCGGCGTGGGGTCCCCCCAAAGTCCACAACAGACCCTTGTCCGAGCACGCTACCCGGCCGGCCAGGAAAGGGGGGCGAGCGAGCGCGCCCCCCCTCCTGAGCCGTACCAGGCCGCGTGCCCTCAACATGGGGGGGTGCCTTGGGGAAGGGGGGGCCACGCGGCCCCCCCACCCCAAAGCACCTTGTCCCCATGTTGATGAGGACAAGGGCCTCTTCCCGACAACCCTGGCCGTTGGTTGTCGGGGTCTGCGGGCGGGGGGCTTATCGGAATCCGGGAGCCCCCTTTAAGAAGGGGGCCCCCGGATACCGGCCCCCCACCCTATGTGAATGAGTATGGGGTACAATGTACCCCTACCCATTCACCTGTGAAATAAAGTACAAAAAAAGACACAACACAGAGAAAAAAATATTTTATTGCACAGCTCCGGGGGTCTTCCGTCTTCGGGGGTCTTCTCGCCGGACTCCTCCGCTATCTTCGTGTAGCTCTTTTACTAGCGGAGGAGCCCGGCTTTCTTCCTCCCCGCCGCCGGCCTCTTCTCCCGACTTCGGGGGTCTTGTCCCCCTCTTCGGTTCTTCTGCCGCCTTCTGTCGCCGCTGCCTTCCGTTCTTCTGTCGCCGCCTTCGGTTCTTCTGCCGGGCCACCGCGCCTTCTTGTAGCTCTTTTACAGGCGGTGGCCCGGTCTTCTGTCGCCGCTGTCGCTGTCGCCGTCGCCGCCTTCCGTTCTTCTTCTTCTTCTTGTTCTTCTTCTTCTTCCCCAGGAGATGTTGACACGTCGCTCTCTCCGGCCGGAATGCCAGAGCCGCGCTGTGCGGTCACTTATATAGTGACAATGGGGCGGTGTCACATGGTATATGTCACATGGGTTGGTCACATGGTGACCCCGCCCCCTTACGATGTCATAGTCCCCATGTGACATCAACCCATGTGACCAACCCATGTGACATAAAGCCATGTGACACCGCCCCATTTTTCACTATATAAGTGACCGCACAGCGCGGCTCTGGCATTCCGGCCGGAGAGAGCGACGTGTCAACATCTCCTGGGGAAGAAGAAGAAGAACAAGAAGAAGAAGAAGAACGGAAGGCGGCGACGGCGACAGCGACAGCGGCGACAGAAGACCGGGCCACCGCCTGTAAAAGAGCTACAAGAAGGCGCGGTGGCCCGGCAGAAGAACCGAAGGCGGCGACAGAAGAACGGAAGGCAGCGGCGACAGAAGACCGGGCCACCGCCTGCAAAAGAGCTACAAGAAGGCGCGGTGGCCCGGCAGAAGAACCGAAGAGGGGGACAAGACCCCCGAAGTCGGGAGAAGAGGCCGGCGGCGGGGAGGAAGAAAGCCGGGCTCCTCCGCTAGTAAAAGAGCTACACGAAGATAGCGGAGGAGTCCGGCGAGAAGACCCCCGAAGACGGAAGACCCCCGGAGCTGTGCAATAAAATATATTTTTCTCTGTGTTGTGTTTTTTTTTGTACTTTATTTCACAGGTGAATGGGTAGGGGTACATTGTACCCCATACTCATTCACATAGGGTGGGGGGCCGGTATCCGGGGGCCCCCTTCTTAAAGGGGGCTCCCGGATTCCGATAAGCCCCCCGCCCGCAGACCCCGACAACCAACGGCCAGGGTTGTCGGGAAGAGGCCCTTGTCCTCATCAACATGGGGACAAGGTGCTTTGGGGTGGGGGGGCCGCGCGGCCCCCCCTTCCCCAAGGCACCCCCCATGTTGAGGGCACGCGGCCTGGTACGGCTCAGGAGGGGGGGCGCGCTCGCTCGCCCCCCTTTCCTGGCCGGCCGGGTAGCGTGCTCGGACAAGGGTCTGTTGTGGACTTTGGGGGAACCCCCACGCCGATTTTTTTCGGCGTTGGGGTTCCCCTTTAAGCCCATTCCAGGCGGCGGAGCCCGCGACGTCTCCGTCGCGGGCCCCGCCTACCTTCACACGCGCTCGAAATGAGCAGACTTTCCTCCGAGCGGGAACAGTTTGCTCATTTCGAAAGTAGCCTACACACGGGCGGACTGTTCGCTCAAACACAGTTTCAGCGGACAGTTTTTCGGAATTTCCGAAAGACTTTGTCCGTCAAACTGTCCGCTGAAACTGTCCGCTGAAAGCCCACACACGAGCGGACTGTCCGCCCAAACACTGTTCAGCGGACAAGGTTGAGCGAACAGTCCGCCCGTGTGTACGCGGCCTTAGAGTACTGGGAACAGCAGTTTTACCAAAGCTGGCCCTACATCTGTATAATTATGTTATAAAATTGTTGTTTTCAGAACGTTTGATAAAGAGTTAAAGGGGACAACCCGACAATTCATTTTGACCAAAGTAAGCAAAAAGACCCCTTTCACACCACACCGCCCATTGCATCGGCGGTAAAACGCCGATATTTTTAGCGGCGTTTTACCGCTGGATTTGCGGCGCATTTCAGCCGCTAGCGGGGCGCTTTTACCCCCCGCTAGTGGACGCGAAAGGGTTAAAACCGCCGGCAATACGCCGCAATAGCGGCGTTTTGCCGGCGGTGATACAGCGCTGCCCCATTGATTTCAATGGGGAGCAGCGGTGGAGGAGCAGTAAACACACCACTCCTTCACCGCTCCAAAGAAGCTGCTGGCAGGACTTTTTTCTGACGTCCTGCCAGCGCACCGCTGTAGTGTGAAAGCCCTCAGGGCTTTCACACTACATATAATGGTGCAGCTTCTTTAGGGCGGATTGCAGGCGCTATTTCTAACGCTATAGCACCTGCAAAACACCCTGGTGTGAAAGGGGTGAAAAATTGACGGACAGGGATGGAATTTTTTGGTCAAATTTAACGGGAATGAACAAATTCCTAATTGTTAAATTCACCAGGCCAACAGCAATCTTATGCACATGCAGTTTTTTGGAGTTAATCCAACATGAAAATCGAGACATATACATGATCTTCAAATAAAAGGTTGTCCAAAAATCACTCTGTTTATGAATGTACCATTGAATGCTTGGATGAGTGATTTATATGCTTTCCCATCAAAACATTCAAGCACAATTCTGCAGGTGTATGGCCAGCATCACCTCGCATCACCTGATCCTCTGCTCCCTCCAGCAGCCAGTTGTCACCTCTTCTCCCCTACACACGGCAGTGGACTGTCCCACATCCTCATGTCCAGTGCCGTACTGTGGGCTTTGCATTCGTTTTTGCTGACTAAGAGGCCATCCGAATTTAACCTTTGCAGTGCATAGGCAACCCCACTGCAAGGGAGAAATTTTACTTTCCCAACTTTAACTTAAATCAGAGCAAAGGTATGTTTTATTGCAAACACTTTGAAATTGCAAGTAAAGATTGTGCATATATGCATACCTACAAACTGTATTAACTTTTGCATTGTCCTCAGTTAATATTATCTATATGTCGTATTGCCCGATCTGTTTTTTAGCCTTATGCTACCAGCTGAGGGATGTGTTTTCTGTTCCTCACAGGAAGTTCCCTGCGGGAACAGTTTTTTTTATTCTTTGCCAGGAATTGAGAACATACAGTAGACAGTTCTAATGCAACTGTCAACGAATGAGGAGAGAAAACACAAGATTGGACTTGTGTCTGCCCCTTGTGCAAATATAGCGTCATATTGACATATCTTATAAGAGGGAGGTATGCAAAACATTTTTACCTGCAATGTCAGAGTGTATACCATACAAGAATATCAGTATTATACAATCAAAATCAGTCTGTATATGCAGTAAATCTTGCTTGTTATACTCGCTGTGGAACCTAAGGGGATAAACCTCTGCATTGTGTAAAAAGGCTATTTGATCCTGTCTTCTCTGATCCTTCTCTTCTTTCACTATCCCCAATCCATCTCCTAATAAGACAGAGCCTTTGACATCACTCTGCACATGCTCAGTTCGGTGTGTATTGCTAGAGTTTTTTATTTTTCTTGGAAGGGTGCATGTGATCAGCACAGGGCCAATCAGCACTGTCCAGACAGCAGGGACGTGCGGTGAGGTCAGTGGCTGGTGAGGCTGTGTCTGTCTTCACTGGCTAGCATCAGAGCCAGATACACACAGGTTACAGATGTCACGATCGTTAGAGCGAGAGCAATAATTCTAGCTCTAGACCTCCTCTGTAACTTTAAACATGTAATCTTTAAAAAATGTATGGAGATCTTTAAGTACTGATGTTTGGCGCCATTCCACCAGTGTGCGCAATTTTAAAGCATGATATGTTAGGTATCTATTTACTTGGTGTAACATCATCTTTCGCATTATACAAAAAACTCAGATTATCTTTAGTGGTTTTTTTCTTTTTATATTCATGAGACAGTTTTTTTTTCCTAAAGAAACACGGTTGAAAAATTGCTGCGCAAATACTGTGTAACAAAAAGTTGCAACGACCACCATTTTATTCCCTAGGGTGTTTGCTAAAACAATATATATAATGTTTGGGGGTTCTGAGTCATTTTCTAGCAAAAAAAATGATGATTATTACATGTAGGAGAGAAGTGTCAGAATTGGCCTGGGTGACAAATTATTATATATTGTTTTTAACCACTTTCAGACCGGACCATTTTGCTGGTAAATGACCAGAGGTCTTTTTACAATTTGGCACTGCGCTGCTTTAACTGGTAATTGCGCGGTCATGCAATGTTGTACCCAAACAAAATTTGCGTCCTTTTCTTCCCACAAATAGAGCTTTCTTTTGATGGTATTTGATTGCCTCTGCGATTTTTATTTTTTGCGATATAAACGTAAAAAGACCGCAAATTTTGAAAAAAAATGATATTTTCTACTTTTTGTTATTAGAAAAATCCAATAAACTCAATTTTAGTCATACATTTAGGCCAAAATGTATTCAGCCACATGTCTTTGGTAAAAAAAAAGTCAATAATTGTATATTTATTGGTTTGCGCAAAAGTTGTCACATCTACAAACTAAGGTACGTTTTCTGGAATTTACGCAGCTTTTAGTTTACGACTGCCTATCTCATTTCTTGAGGTGCTAAAATGGCAGGGCAGTACAAAACCCCCCCAAATGACCCCATTTTGGAAAGTAGACCCCCTAAGGAAATTGATAAGTGGCATGTTGAGCCCATTGAATATTTTATATTTTTGCCTCAAGCGATTGAATAATGACAAAAAAAAAAATTTTTTTTTTTTTTTTACACAAAGTTGTCACTAAATGATATATTGCTCACACATGCTATGGGCATATGTGAAATGACACCCCAAAATAAATTCTGCTGCTTCTCCTGAGTACGGGGATACCACATATGTGGGACTTTTTGGGAGCCTAGCCGCGTACGGGGCCCCGAAAACCAAGCACCGCCTTCAGGCTTTCTAAGGGCGTAAATTTTTGATTTCACTTCTCACTACCTATTACAGTTTTGAAGGCCATAAAATGCCAAGATGCCACAAAACCCCCACAAATGACCCCATTTTAGAAAGTAGACACCCCAAGCTATTTGCTGAGAGGCATGTTGAGTCCATGGAATATTTTATATTTTGCCACAAGTTGCGGAAAAATTACAAACTTTAATTTTTTTTATTTTTTTTTCACAAAGTTGTCACTAAATGATATATTGCTCACACATGCTATGGGCATATGTGAAATGACACCCCAAAATAAATTCTGCTGCTTCTCCTGAGTACGGGGATACCACATGTGTGGGATTTTTTGGGAGCCTAGCCGCATACGGGGCCCCGAAAACCAAGAACCGCCTTCAGGTTTTCTAAGGGCGTAAATATTTGACTTCACTCCTCACTACCTGTTACAGTTTTGAAGGCCATAAAATGCCAAGATGGCACAAAACCCCCACAAATGACCCCATTTTAGAAAGTAGACACCCCAAGCTATTTGCTGAGAGGCATGTTGAGTCCATGGAATATTTTATATTTTGCCACAAGTTGCGGGAAAATTACAAACTTTTTTTTTTTTTTCACAAAGTTGTCACTAAATGATATATTGCTCACGCATGCCATGGGCATATGTGAAATGACACCCCAAAATAAATTCTGCTGCTTCTCCTGAGTACGGGGATACCACATATGTGGGACTTTTTGGGAGCCTAGCCGCGTACGGGGCCCCGAAAAACAAGCACCGCCTTCAGGCTTTCTAAGGGCGTTACAGTTTTGAAGGCCATAAAATGCCAAGATGGCACAAACCCCCCCCAAATGACCCCATTTTGGAAAGTAGACACCCCTAAATTTAGGGGTACACGAGTGAGACTAGGTAATAAATGGCGGGTGCCCTGAAACTATAAAAAATAACTAACCAACCAGCGTCACCTGTAACAGTTATATGGTGATCACTGGTGAAAGGGTTAACTAGGGGGCAATCAGGGGGCTTTATGCGGTAGTATATGGGGGTCCCTGGCGCTATAAAAAGCTGCGGCGAACCTAAATACCTACCTGCCTAACTAGCGTCAACTGTGACACTAATACAGCGATCAGAAAAATGATCGCTTATTAGGCTGGGTTCACACTGGAGCGATGTGGGAACGCCACGAATGCGCGGCGGGTTCCCGCATCACATGCCTCCCGGCGGCAGTTCACACTGCCCTATGCGAACTGCTGGGAGTGTCAGTGAAATGTTAATGACGCCCCCAGATCAGTTCGCATATCGCAGTGCGATCTGCAAACTCGGATCGCATGGTGTGAACACCCATGCGATCCGATTCTGCTGCGGACCAAAAAAAGGGTCCCGTGCGAGTTTGCGGCGGGTGCGACACGAATTCAGCCATACTATCTGTATGGCTGAACTCGAATCGCACAGAGATCGGATGTGATTTGCACTGCAGTGCGGTGCGAATCACATCCGTTCTCATAAACCGCTGCAATGTGAACCCAGCCTTAGTGACACTGGCGACGGGGGGTGATCACGGGGTTAAACCTTTATTGGGGGGGTTAGGGGGGTACCTTAGAACTAAAGGGGGCTAACCCTAACTGCCCTAACAGTTATTACAGTCACAAATGACACCCGCCGGGTGATCAGGGGGTTAAACCTTTATTAGGTAATAAATGGCGGGTGCCCTGAAACTATAAAAAAATAACTAACTAACCAGCGTCACCTGTAACAGTTATATGGTGATCACTGATGAAAGGGTTAACTAGGGGGCAATCAGGGGGCTTTATGCGGTAGTATATGGGGGTCCCTGGCGCTATAAAAAGCTGCGGCGAACCTAAATACCTACCTGCCTAACTAGCGTCACCTGTGACACTAATACAGCGATCAGAAAAATGATCGCTTATTAGGCTGGGTTCACACTGGAGCGATGCGGGAACGCCACGAATCCGCGGCGGGTTCCCGCATCGCATGCCTCCCGGCGGCAGTTCACACTGCCCTATGCGAACTGCTGGGAGTGTCAGTGAAATGTTAATGACACCCCCAGATCAGTTCGCATATCGCAGTGCGATCTGCAAACTCGGATCGCATGGTGTGAACACCCATGCGATCCGATTCTGCTGCGGACCAAAAAAAGGGTCCCGTGCGAATTTGCGGCGGGTGCGGCGAATGGCTGAACTCGAATCGCACAGAGATCGGATGTGATTTGCACTGCAGTGCGGTGCGAATCACATTCGTTCTCATAAACCGCTGCAATGTGAACCCAGCCTTAGTGACACTGGCGACGGGGGGTGATCACGGGGTTAAACCTTTATTGGGGGGGTTAGGGGGGTACCTTAGAACTAAAGGGGGCTAACCCTAACTGCCCTAACAGTTATTACAGTCACAAATGACACCCGCCGGGTGATCAGGGGGTTAAACCTTTATTAGGTAATAAATGGCGGGTGCCCTGAAACTATAAAAAAATAACTAACCAACCAGCGTCACCTGTAACAGTTATATGGTGATCACTGGTGAAAGGGTTAACTAGGGGGCAATCAGGGGGCTTTATGCGGTAGTATATGGGGGTCCCTGGCGCTATAAAAAGCTGTGGCGAACCTAAATACAGTGGTGTGAAAAAGTGTTTGCCCCCTTCCTCATTTCCTGTTCCTTTGCATGTTTGTCACACTTAAGTGTTTCGGAACATCAAACCAATTTAAACAATAGTCAAGGACAACACAAGTAAACACAACATGCAATTTGTAAATGAAGGTGTTTATTATTAAAGGTGAAAAAAAATCCAAACCATCATGGCCCTGTGTGAAAAAGTGATTGCCCCCTAAACCTAATAACTGGTTGGGCCACCCTTAGCAGCAACAACTGCAACCAAGCGTTTGCGATAACGTGCAATGAGGCTTTTACAGCGTCCTGGAGGAATTTTGGCCCACTCATCTTTGCAGAATTGTCCTAATTCAGTTACATTAGAGGGTTTTCGAGCATGAACGGCCTTTTTAAGGTCATACCACAACATCTCAATAGGATTCAGGTCAGGACTTTGTCTAGGCCACTCCAAAGTCTTCATTTTGTTTTTCTTCAGCCATTCGGTGGTGGACTTGCTGGTGTGTTTAGGATCATTGTCCTGCTGCAGAACCCAAGTTCGTTTCAGCTTGAGTACACGAACAGATGGTCGGACATTCTCCTTCAGGATCTCTTGGTAGACAGCAGAATTCATAGTTCCTTTTATCACGGCAAGTCTTCCAGGTCCTGAAGCAGCAAAACAGCCCCAGACCATCACACTACCACCACCATATTTTACTGTTGGTATAATGTTCTTTTTATGAAATGCAGTGTTCCTTCTACGCCAGATATACTTGGACACACACCTTCCAAAGAGTTCCACTTTTGTCTCATCGGTCCACAGAATGTTGTCCCAAAAGTCTTGGGGATCATCAAGATGTGTTGTGGAGAAATTGAGACGAGCTTTGATGTTCTTTTTGCTCAGCAGGGGTTTTCTCCTTGGAACTCTGCCATGCAGGCCATTTTTGCCCAGTCTTTTCCTGATGGTGGAGGCATGAACGCTGACCTTAACTGAGGCAAGTGAGGCCTGCAGTTCCTTGGACGTTGTTGTGGGGTCTTTTGTGACCTCTTGGATGAGTCGTCGCTGCGCTCTTGGGGTAATTTTGGGCGGCCGGCCACTCCTGGGAAGGTTCACCACTGTTCCATGTCTTCGCCATTTGTGGATAATGGCTCTCACTGTGGTTCGCTGGATTCCCAAAGCTTTGGAAATGGCTTTATAACCCTTTCCAGACTGATAGATCTCAATTACTTTCTTTCTCAATTGTTCCTGAATTTCTTTGGGTCTCGGCATGATGTGTAGCTTTTAAGGATCTTCTGGTGGACCTTACTGTGTCAAGCAGCTCCTATTTAAGTGATGCCTTGATTGTGAACAGGTGTGGCAATAATCAGGCCTGGGTGTGGCTATAGAAATTGAACTCAGGTGTGGACAACCACAGTTATAGTATGTTTTAACAAGGGGGGCAATCACTTTTTCACACAGGGCCATGATGGTTTGGATTTTTTTTCACCTTTAATAATAAACACCTTCATTTACAAATTGCATTTTGTGTTTACTTGTGTTGTCCTTGACTATTGTTTAAATTGGTTTGATGTTCCGAAACACTTAAGTGTGACAAACATGCAAAGGAACAGGAAATGAGGAAGGGGGCAAACACTTTTTCACACCACTGTACCTACCTGCCTAACTAGCGTCACCTGTGACACTAATACAGCGATCAGAAAAATGATCGCTTATTAGGCTGGGTTCACACTGGAGCGATGCGGGAACGCCACGAATCCGCGGCGGGTTCCCGCATCGCATGCCTCCCGGCGGCAGTTCACACTGCCCTATGCGAACTGCTGGGAGTGTCAGTGAAATGTTAATGACACCCCCAGATCAGTTCGCATATCGCAGTGCGATCTGCAAACTCGGATCGCATGGTGTGAACACCCATGCGATCCGATTCTGCTGCGGACCAAAAAAAGGGTCCCGTGCGAATTTGCGGCGGGTGCGGCGAATGGCTGAACTCGAATCGCACAGAGATCGGATGTGATTTGCACTGCAGTGCGGTGCGAATCACATTCGTTCTCATAAACCGCTGCAATGTGAACCCAGCCTTAGTGACACTGGCGACGGGGGGTGATCACGGGGTTAAACCTTTATTGGGGGGGTTAGGGGGGTACATTAGAACTAAAGGGGGCTAACCCTAACTGCCCTAACAGTTATTACAGTCACAAATGACACCAATGCAAAAAAAAAAAAAAAAATGACATTGGTGTCACTGTGACTGGGGGGCAGGGGTAATTGGGGGGGTGATCGGGGGGGTGTGAGTGTGCCTGGCATGTTCTACTGTGTAGTATCGTGTTGGTGCAACTCACCGATCCTCTCTCCTCGGTGTCGGAACGAAAAATACCGACACGGAGGAGAGATTACATCACTTCCTCTCCTGTGTTTACATTATAGGAGAGGAAGTGATGTCACAAAGACTTTCTATTCGTCGGGAGCGATCGCGAGGGGGTGGCCATGAATGAATGGCCGTCCCCTCGTCCGGGATCGCTCCCGAACGAATACCGACCGCCGCGGGCACCGGGCGGGGGCCCGATCGGGCCCCCGACCCGCGGGAAGGCAGGGACGTACATGTACGCCCATATGCCTGCCCGTGCCATTCTGTCGACGTACATCGTCGTGCGGCGGTCGGGAAGTGGTTAAGGTAATTTACTATATTTTCAAAATCTGTACTCAAGCAAGTGGTTTAAAAGGCAAATTACTGAAGTTCGAAGTTATAACTTCAAACCAGTAATTCCACAGTAATTAGATAAATAATAATTATCATATAACATATATATATAGCATAATATATGATTTAGCTTGTATCTTTTCAAGAGCAGCACATTTGCATTCTCCCTCTTACTTGTGTGAGAAAAACATGGGATTGTGAGTAAATCTTATACCCATAAACACATGTTTTTTCCTTGTAGTTTAGAGGGCTGGGCTGGAAGGGAGCATGTGTCTTTTGGTATTTTGCCCCATCTATTTTTCCTTCTATCCTGACAAGTGCTCCAGTCCCTGCTGCAGAGAAACACCCCCATAACTCGATATTACCACCTCCATGCTTTACTGTAGGAATGGTGTTATTTGGATAGTGAACTGTATTGGATTTCCACCAGACATACAGGGCTAATGCTGCCTACTGGCAAAGTAGGTGCCGGCCTAGAGCCCACATCAGTCAAGGGGGGCTCCAACCCGCATGTATTTCTGGGGCTCAAGGCAACTTAACTGCTCCTGGGGCCGGTGTCGCTCTTCTGGCCGTCCGCTGATCCTGGCTCAATAGCCTTGACGTCTGACAGTGTACCAGACTGCTGTAGGCAGCGTGAGTCAGCCAAGCATGCTGCTGGGACTGTAACCACACACGGCTTCATGCTCCAAGGCTCAGGGTACCAAGCTGCAGACATTCTCACCATGGGAAAACAAGCTTAAGTAACCCAGCTGGAGAGAGGGTAACAATGAGCAGTGTGTGAGCATCGCAAGCCCGTACTCTCCCCTGTCCTTGTGTCCTACATTGGGGCAGGAACTAGATGTCAGCTGCTTGTGATGGGGAGGAGCTGGATGAGACCCCATTGGCCTGATGTTGAGACAGGTGTCTTTGTAGGACCTGGTCCGCTGCCTGCTGTCTAAATACTACCCTAGCCTGTTTATATACTACCCTAGCCTGTGTATATACTACCCTAGCCTGTCTGTTTACTGCCCTAGCCTATGTGTATACTACCTTAGCCTGTGTATATACTACCCTAGCCTGTGTATATCCTGTCCTAGCCTGTCTATATACTACCCTAGCCTATGTATATACTGCCCTAGCCTGTCTGTATACTGCCCTAGCCTGTGTATATACTGCCCTAGCCTGTCTATATAATACCCTAGCCTGTGTATATACTACCCTAGCTTGTCTGTACACTGCCCTAGCAGTCTTTACACTGCCCTAGCCTGTGTAAATACTACCCTAGCCTGTCTGTATATACTGCCCTGGCCTGTGTATATACTGCAGTAGCCTGTCCATATACTACCCTAGCCTTTCCATATACCTGCAGACCATGGCTGGGGTGAGGAAGTGAGCCGGTGACACCACTATTTGTCTTCAGGCTGGGTACAGGGGTGGGCAGCACTTGGGAGCATGCGTGCTCCTTCATCAAGCTGTTACAGCCTGATGAAGGAGCACGCATGCTCCGAAGCGCCGCCCACCCTAGCCCGTTCCCGGAAGACACAGACTCTGCTGAACACCAAGCCTAGGGCACTACAGTGACCAGCACTGCTCCAACCATCCTGAAACAGTCATGGAATGGATCAAGCCACTCACCATCGGCTAAACGACAGATGCTGGGATCCCTGCACTACAGCCCCCACGAGTTGTGTCCTAAAGGGATAAACGGATGAAACGTTGTATTTAAGATGTGCCTTTACACCACTAACTCTATGTGAGTGTTTTTAAACCTTTTTAATACATTTTAGCCTGTTTATCGCTGCACTTAGAGGTCGCCGTCTCTCTATCTTTATTTATTGTCTCCTAGAGCTTCTTCTTGCTTTAAGACTGGCAGCCCACTAGTGCACAGCCCTTATTTTGGACCACTTTTATGGACTACCTTGATGAACTATATATACCCTAAACCTCTTATTGTGATCATTAATTTAATTTTATCTGGAGGAACCTACATATAGAGTTATACACTCATATCATTTTTCATTGTATGTAATTATATATATATATATATATATATATATATATATATATATAAATATTTTTTGCTAAATTCCGGAGTGCGCCATATTACCCTCTCCTTTTGTTGTGCTTATACTGGGGACTGGACCTTTGACTGCATTTTTTTGGGTACAGCTTCTGGAGTTCAGTTTCCCTTTAGTATCAGTTATATACTATAAAATCTTAACCTGAGATTTAACATATCTTGTCAAAAAGATTCTCACAATCACGGCTTGGTCCAGGTGCTGGAAATCAGGAACGCTATGCCTGGCAGCCTTCTGTTTATTCTCTTCCCATTCATGGCATTAATGGTCTTCAATGACCAATCTCCATCCGAGGGTTCAACCAAATCCATCCAGTGTCCATGCAGGCATAGCGTTCCTGATTTCCAGCACCTGAACCAAGCCGTGATTGTGAGAATCTTTCTGGCATGTCTATGAAGCGCTTCTGACCCCTGTAATGGGAGTCACCACAATCTGGTGAGTAGACTGTGTGGCCGGTGATGGTGGTGGATTACTGTTCCCTTAATGTTTGCCTAATATTAGGAGGATTCATCCAGAAGTTTCTGAGAATTTATCTGAATTTTTGAACATTTTTTTGTTTTTTGTTTTTGCTTTTTGTTTTTTTCATCACTAAAACACTTTGATGTTTTTTGATTGGACTTTAGTTGAAAGTTACTTATGGTTGTCACCATTGACACAGCATTTATCACATTTTTGTGATTATTATTATTTTCTTATTTGCATTTTTGTGATTGTTATATTTGCACTTGCACTTTAAAGGGAGCGCGGTTTGTAATTAACTTTTTAATTATTTTCTTGTCACTGTACTTTTAAGGCATGTAATAGTAAATACATGGCCTAATATTTGCAGTTGGTGTGGCCGATCCAGCATTGCGTGCAAAAATTTGTACATGCTTTGGGTGACCAGTCCCCCAAAGCATGTTCCCTTCACTGCTTGACTGGTGCAGCTCGCTGATGTCATCTTGTACAATGCAGGATCAGCAGTCCTGCATTGTATGGGAGGATTCTGGGGGCCACCCACATTCCAGAGCCTCACAGAGTAGAAAAGCCATCAGGGCACAATGAAGAAGGTATGTATGACACCTTATTCACCATCCACTAGGCAAAATGAGTAGATAAAGTGGAAATAAAGGCTTAATATAAACTTGCTTAAAGTGGAAGTTCAGTCAAACACTAACTATACTTAAAGTGGAACTTTATTCAGAATATTTCTGTTAGATCCCTTCTGGCTGACCCCTTTTGCCTGTATAGCTTTGTAAAACATTAAAAGTAAGCGTCTATACTGTTAAAATCCAGTAATACACTGTCTCATCCTGCTCTGCACATTTTTAGGCACGGCTGAGTTTGTAGAGGCTGATCTGCTGACAGCTTTAAAACAGAATTAAACCCTTCTATTCTTTACAGCCAAGGGAGCTGCTTCTGTTTGAGCTGTCTTGGTGCTGCATAAGTAAGTGATCAGTTATGATTCCAGCCATTTGACGTTTTGACAGTTTGGTTGAGGACACAAGCAAATGTGACAGTTAGCAATCCCAACATTCCAAGATCTGGTCACATGATCAGGTCCCAACTCCAGCTTCAGTGAAGAGGAGTGATCACTGACAACGGCTGCACAGCCTAAGCTTACTACATTGTCGGCTTGCCCTCTTGTACACAGAAGTCAGTGCTGGGACCTTATCATGTGAACAGACCAGAGCACCCTCAGAATAGGTACGTATACAGATCTTAGATAGAAGGGCAGATAGAATAGGCTTAGAATGGAGGTGGGAGTAGATTTTAGTATAGTTCTTGTCTGAGCTTAAAAAACACTTCTTCTTCCTCCCTCTTTACAGGGCCACCTACCTTTCGCGAGGGTGTGGCACTAAATTTCATAAAGTATGGGGCATTTGGACGGAGTCGCGTGACACCAACGCTGACTTGAATCCGGACTGATGGAGTTTCATTAGTGACTAGTGGAAGAGTTCTAAGTTGTGTGATATTCATGTAACCCTGGGTCATTATTTACGTGGGCAATAGGGGATTGGTAGGTGAAGGGTGATGCTTGCATATTTTATCCTGGGTCTGAGTGTGGACTGCGGTGGAGCATGGGCGAATTAAGTAACTGTCCTGAGTAATGTGCAGTGGTGCTGGAGCGTACAGGGGGAGGGGGGGTTTTTCTTTTTTCTGTTTGGATGCACACGCCAGTGGCGGTGTATCGGGTGGGGGGAGGGGGAGGGTTATTTGGTTGTTCCCTGATTGTTTGACTCAGGGGGGTTTTTGTAATAATCAGCCTGGGTATGCCCAATAGGCTGTAGGTTGTTTTATTGTTTACTTGCAAATTAATAAAAATAATAAAAAAAAAAAAAAAAAAAAACACTTCTTCCCCTCTCCTCCTGCTACGCTGTATAGTGCTGGTAAAAAAGTGAAAATACGCCATTTCAACGTGTTTTGGTTCAGTCACATGATGTAGAAGTTCTGACATCAGATGAGCAATGGAACCCGTTGGGTGATGTCACAGCTCCCCGAATTCAGCAGAATTCAGAGCTGTATGTAGGATTTACTTCCACTTAATCCCTTTTAGTGGGGAGGGGGACCCATCATAAGGCTAAACATTGTTCGTCTCTGTAGTCCAGCTTTATTGCGCAAAGTGCTGGAAATGCTTGATATGGCACACACAGATTTTTGAGTATCTAGATATATTTGTGTTGTCACTTGTCTTTCTCTTTATCCATAAAAAAGTTGATGGTCCTTTCGCTGTATGTAATCCTTATCCAGACACTGGCCAAGTCAGAAATGAGTTTTAGAAGAAATTGTGAGAGATGTGAAATCTAGTATTAGATGAAAAAATAATGGCATGTTCTCCTGCTTAAAGATGATTGTTCTTGTTCATTTTGAACTGCGTCAAAACTAGAACAAGCTGCACCTTCGGTCCTTATCTACTTGCCAACCGCCGCACACAGATGTACATCGGCAGAATGCCACAGGCAGGCAAATTTGCTGCCTATCGGGCACGCGCCCGTGGGTCCTGGGAACTCGATGTTCGCAGGCTGCCCGCGATTGCAGTGTGGAGAAGTAGAACGGGGAGATGCCTATATAAACAAGGCATTTCCCCATATTGCCTAGTGATATGACAGGGATCTACTGCTCCCTGTCATCAGGAGCATTGATCGCTGTCATGTCAGTAGAAACCCACCCCCCCACAATTAGAACACCTCCCTAGGACACACTTAATCCCTTAATCGCCCCCTAGTGTTTAACCCCTTCCCTGTCAGTGTCATTTACACAGTAATCCGTGCATTTTTGTAGCACTGATCGCTGTGTAAATGACAATGGTCCCAAAATAGTGTCCGATGTGTCCACCATAATGTCGCAGTCGCAATAATAATTGCAGATCGCCGCCATTACTAATATAAAAAAAATGCCATAAATCTATCTCCTATTTTGTAGACGCTATAACTTTTGCACAAATCAATCAATACATGCTTATTGAGATTTTTTTGATTTTTTTTTTACCAAAAATATGTAGAAGAATACATATTGTCCTAAACTGAGAAAGAAATTAGTTTTTTTATATATTTTTTGGGGGATATTTATTATAGCAAAAAGTAAAATATCTTGCTTTTTTTTTCAAAATTGTCGCTCTTTTTTTATTTATATCGCAAAAAACAAAACAAAAAAAAACGCAGAGGTGATCAAATACCACCAAAATAAAGTTCTATTTGTGGGAATAAAAGGACATCAATTTTGTTAGGGTACAATGTTGCACGATTGCGCAATTGTCAGCTAAAGGGACGCAGTGCCATTTTGCAAAAAATGCTCTGGTCGGGAAGGGGGGTAAATCCCTCTGGGGCTGAAGTGGTTATTCAACCTGCAGCCTTGTTTGCTGCTACTAGTGTGAGTGGTCATAGTGTGGTCCATACAACCCCTCCTCTGATTTATACAGTAAATCTGAGGCCGCGTACACACGCGGGGACTGTTCGCCCAACTTTGTCCGTCAAACAGTTTCGGCAAACAGTCCGCTCAAACTTAGCATGGACGGACATGGCCACACACGACGGACGAACAGTTTGCTGAAACCGTGCGCGATGACGTGAACGGCACGTACGACGGGACGAAAAATACGACGTCCTATACACTGCATTATAACTTTCGGCGTGTAAAGCCTTTCTGAGCATGCGCGGAACTTAGTTTGACGAACAAGCCTACACACGAGCGGACTGTTCGCTGAAACAAGGTTTCAGCGGACAGTTTTTCGGAAATTCCGAAAAACCTTGTTCGTCAAACTGTCCGCTGAAACTGTCCGCTGAAAGCCCACACACGAGCGGACTGTCCGCCCAAACACTGTTCAGCGGACAAAGTTGGGCGAACAGTCCGCCCGTGTGTACGTGGCCTGAGTGTATTTGTCTTCCATTACATTACATTTTTTTATTACAAATTACATATCAGCATCCACAGAGTGCAATGGTAAGCTGTGCCACTAACTATATGCTAATAGCTTTATGGTTAACCCTTAGAAGTGACCTTGTCAGTATTACAGTGATTATCATTTCCAGTTCAGCTTCCCCTGGGCAAGAATCAGAAGGATGATAGCTTTTTGTCATTGATAGTGTATGGTTTATATTTAACAACACACAAGTATAATTAGTGACAGGCTAAGAAGAATAGCATTGGCTTGAACTGTGCCTCTGCTGGGCGGCTTGTTTCCTGTTAGACCTCGGTACATTACAGATATAATTTATTCATCTTTATGGATTGCTACAAAGCATACCGTTTAGTCAGCTTTATGTAAACCAGAGCATCTGCAGTCATTTTTAAGTAGTTTGAAACAAAAAAAAGAAACATTTTTTTTCAGCTGTCAGTTCTGCTTGGTCGCGTCTCACCATTGATCTGATGTTACCGGGAGCAGAGTTGGTGCACACAGGAGACAAAGAGCTGCTGGAAGTGTGAAGGCTGGAAAATCCAACAAAGAAAATATCATAAATCTAAAGATGACTTGAAACACAAAATGGTTTAACCAATGAAATATCCTTTCCAAAGCCTCCACCGTTAAGAGTCTACTCTTGGGGATCCAAACAGTTTTTGAGATATTTACCCCTAGACAACCCCTGGAAATATAATTCTTTATTATACAAAGTTATTGTGAACTTCCTAGTAACTGTGCAAGTCTGCATAAATACATTTCTGACATGTCAAAATATACAGCAACAATATACTATTTATATTTAATACTAAAGATGGTTAGGTAAAAAGTAGTGCATCCTATGCAGTAAGGTAAAAAACCTTCTGCATGCAGCTCCCCCCCGTAGACTCCTTCTTAATACTTACCTGAGGGTGATCTCAATCCAGCGATGTGCATGAGAGCTGAGGCTATCTTGGCTCTCTCCCTCCTCATTGGTTCAGATACAGCAGCTGAAGGCATTGGCTTGTCGAGGGAGTGGGGAGGTGGGACCGAGCCTGACTCTGTGCGTCATACAGACACACAGAGCCGGGCTTGGAAGTGAGATGCACAAGGACCCCCATAGCAAGAGACTTGGCTTGTGGGTAGAGCAAAAAAGAGGAGGACCACTCTTTGCAAAACCATTGCACAAAGCAGGAAAGTATGACATGTTTGTTATTTTAATAAAATACAAAATTAATCTTTACAATTAATTGAAGTTTAGGTATGAATATTTTTCCATAGTTTCGTTGGTGCAGCTTGTGCCATACCTGTGGGATCCCTGCAGATGCAAGTGCCATACCTGTGGGATTCCTGCAGATGCATGTGCCATACTTGTGGGATCCCTGCGGATGCATGTGCCATGCCTGTGGGATCCCTGCAGATGTAAGTGCCATACCTGTGGGATCCCTGCAGATGCATGTGCCATACCTGTGGGATCCCTGCAGATGCATGTGCCATACCTGTGGGATCCCTGCGGAAATCACTGTAGAGGGTACCACTACTACAGTGATCTCCACTAGCTTCTGGGTCCTGTGCCAAATGGCTGCCCTGCCCTGCTTACTGAGAAAATCCATACCAGACCGAAGGGTCTGGTATCGTCTTGGGGGAGGGGACCTCATGCAAAAAATTTTTTTACATTTTGGCGGGGGTTCCCCTTCAAGAGTCTCAGCAAGTCGGATCATCTTGTTATGACTTCTGGTGCGACTTCTATTCAAATCAAGGGCTCCCATAGGGAACCATCGATTTTGAATAGGGGCAGAGAAACGCATACAGCGTTAAGCCTTGTAAAATCGCATTTAACACCTTTAACCGGCTGGTGTTTTTACAGCTCTAGCGCTGGAGCCTCAGAATGCACTGGTTTTTTTTGGAGCTTAAAAACGCCAATGCCTGTTACAGCTGAAAAATGCCATGGTGTGTATGAGGCCATTGAATAACATGGAGTGGCATTTTTAAGCTGCAAAAAAAAGCTCAAAAATGCCACTGTAAAAACGTCTGTGTGTATGTGGCCTTTTGTCGGGAAATGTTCGATGTGAGCTTGTTGTTGGAAAGTCTGACCGTGTGTACGCTCCATCGAACATTTGCTGTCGGAATTTCCACCAACAAATGTTTGATAGCAGGTTCTCAAATTTTCCGCCAACAAAACCTGTTGTCGGAAAGTCTGATCATGTGTACACAAGTCCGTCTCACAAAATTTTACGCATTCTCTGAATCAAGCAGAAGAAGCCACGCTGGCTATTGAACTTTTTTTTTTCTCGGCTCGTCGTACGTGTTGTACGTCACCACGTTCTCACGTTTGGAATTTTTGGCCAACCTTTGTGTGACCGGATGTATGTAAGACAAGTTTGAGCCAACATTCTTCAAACAAAAATCCATGGTTTTGTTGTCGGAAAATCCAATTGCGTGCATAATGCCGCGTACACACGATCAAACAATTGGGTGGAAAAGTCCGTCAAACTCAAGTCCGCCGGACAATCCCCCCGTGTGTAGCCTCCGGCAGACTTTTTTTACCCGAAAGTACGGCGGACTTAGAAAGTAGTTTTGCACTCCAATCTTCCCGCCGGACTTGCATTTCGGCAGACAATCCGGCCGTGCCTATGCCAGTCCGAGGTACTTTTGAAATAAACTGACTTTTCCCGCCCGGAGAAGGAGACGTCGCTGGCCCCCCCACCTGGCATGGACTTAAAGGGGAACCCCAACGCCGAAAAAATCGGCGTGGGGATCCCCCCCAGGTCCACATCAGACCCTTGTCCGAGCACGCTACCCGGCCGGCCAGGAAAGGGGGGCGACAGAAGACCGGGCCACCGCCTGTAAAAGAGCTAGAAGAAGGCGCGGTGGCCCGGCAGAAGAACCAAAGAGGGAGACAAGACCCCCGAAGTCGGAAGAAGAGGCCGGTGGCGAGGAAGAAAGCCGGGCTCCTCCACTAGTAAAAGAGCTAGCAGAGGATAGCGGAGGAGTCTGGCGAGAAGACCCCCGAAGACGGAAGACCCCCGGAGCTGTGCAATAAACTATTTTAACCCTGTGTTGTGTTTTTTTTTTTTTTGCAATTTTTTCACAGGTGAATGGGTAGGGGTACATTGTACCCCATACTCATTCACATAGGGTGGGGGGTCGGTATCCGGGGGCCTCCTTATTAAAGAGGGCTCCCGGATTCCGATAAGCCCCCCGTCTGCAGACCCCGACAACCAATGGCCAGGGTTGTCGGGAAGAGGCCCTTGTCCTCATCAACATGGGGACAAGGTGCTTTGGGATGGGGGGCCGCGCGGCCCCCCTTCCCCAAGGCGCCCCCCATGTTGAGGGCACGTGGCCTGGTACGGATCAGGAGGGGGGGCGCTCGCTCACCCCCCCTTTCCTGGCCGGCCGGGTAGCGTGCTCTCTCAAGGATCTGATGTGGATCTGGGGAGGATCCCCACGCCAATTTTTTCGGCGTTGGGGTTCCCCTTTAAGTCCATACCAGGTGGCGGGGCCAGCGACGTCTCCTTCACGGGCCCCGCTTACCTGGAGACGCGCTCGAAATGAGCGGACTTTCCTCCGCGTGTGTGGGCGAGTCCGTTCATTTCAAAAGTACGGCGGATAGTACGGCGGACTTAGTACGCCGTATTAGTCCACTGAAAAAGTGCCATGTGTGGGCAAGTAGCCCATTCGGAAAGTCCGACGGAGTTGTAAAGTCCAAAGTCTGGCGGGAAGACTAAGTCCGCCGGATAGTCGGCTATGTGTGTACGTGGCATAAGAGTTACTTTATGGTAAACACTTCAGTTCTAATTCAAATATGCTTGCTTAAAATGAAAGGAAGGGCTGGAGAACAACATACCTGTTCAATGTTTTCCCGTTGCTTTGATACCCACTGAATTTTCTACTAAATCGCAATCTAAATACATTTCTTCTATGCACTCACGTGACCGCACAGTTCCTGCTGTTTCGATTTAGATGGCGATTAAGTAGACAGGTATGTTGTTGTGTAGCCTTTCCTTCCACTTTACAATACATGACACTTTCCCTTTAAAGAAGACAAATCAACCATACATTTTCAGGGTCGTGTTTTAGGTTAAGTGGCCTTTCAAGGTTCCGGGATAGAATAGACACAATGGCTCAATATACATTTCTTCATATCTAATAAACGGATACAGATGTGAAGTTGACATTTCAATGGAAGATCTCCCACCAGACAACTGGTACAAATGCAGCACACAGACATTCTATTCACTATGACAGGATTCACACTGGCGTCATTGTTTCCTAGCCCACGAGCCTCTAAAGTGTTAGCATATTGATTCCTTCGACATGCTGGTCATGAATGAAAGCTGCCTGCTTCCAGTACACACTTTTTTTTCTCTGGGGAGGAAGTAATGCGTTTCTTTTAAACCATCAGCCAGGCACATGGATGGGGATGCGGGAACTTGATGCACCTGTAATGTAGAAATTACGTGCAGAGAACTATCACCCTACAATAATAATAATAACAGAGTACATCAAACCGCGCTTCCATTTCCAGGGGAACGTCACTTCTCAATGTAATAACATAACATTTCTGCTTCAGTGGTTTTAGGACTACTTTGGAAATGTAAGTGCGTGTTGAATAAAAATAATCCAACCAAATGACAGCCAATTTTCTAGAGCAACGATGGTAAAATTTGATAGCCTTTATGTTCACCTGTCTGCAAAATGTAATAAGTGGACCATGCCGCAGCAAGCTCTTGTACTCTGACTATTATTCAGAGAGCAACGCATGTGGATTTTTGCAGTGATTTTTGCGACTTAAACAATAAGTTATATTATGTGAAAGAGCTACTTACAACATTGATATGCGTTTTCATAAAAAGAGTTGAATGCAAAAGAATACGTGTAATCGGGTTGGCTGCCATTCTTGGCTAAAGGTTCCTAAAAGTGAGAGTAGCCAGTATTACTTGAAGATATGTCCTTATACCACTATTTTTTTCTGGATGTGCTACCCATGATAATATCTTTATATTCTGTTCCAGCACTAATGCCGTGTACACACGACCGGACTTTCCGACAGACTAGGTCCGACAGTCTTTCTGACAGACTATCGGTGGATTCCAACGGACTTTCCGAACGAACGGACTTGGGCACACACGAACGGATTAAGTCCGTTCATTTTGAACGTGATGGCGTAAGACGGGACTAAACAAGGAAGTTCAATAGCCAGTGGCCAATAGCTTCCCTTGCATCATATTTGGTCTGTCGGACCAGCACACAGACAAACGGTTTTCCCGATTTTAGTCCGTCGGAATTGAGTTCGTCTAATAGATTTGAAACATGTTCTGTTTATAGGTCCGTCGGATTTTTTTCCAAAAAACAATCGGACTAGCTCAGACACGATCGGATTGTCCGACGGACTAATCCCTTCGGACCTAGTGTGCCAGAAAGTCCGGTCATGTATACGCGGCATTAGTGTTCAAATCAGCCTGATCTCTGTTAACCACTTAAGGACCAGGCCTATTTTCTACACTTGGGGTATACAAGTTAAAATAATTTTTTTTTGCTAGAAAATGACTTAGAACGCCCAAACATTATATATATATTTTTTTCAGGCACCCTAGAGAATAAAATGGCAGTCGTTGCACCGTATTTGCGCAGCAGTCTTACAAAGCAATTTTTTTGGGATAAAATACACTTTTTTTTTAATTTAGAAAATAGTAAAGATAGCCCAATTATTTTTATATTGTGAAAAATAATGTTACACCTAGTAAATTGATACCCAACATGTCACGCTTCAAAATTGCATCCGCTCGTGGAATGGTGACAAACTTTGACGCTTAATAATCTCCATAGGCAGCATTTAAAAATTTCTACAGGTTACCAGTTTTGCGTTACAGAGGAGGTCTTTTGCTAAAATGATTGCTCTTAGCCCTTGTACACACGGTCGAACTTTCTGACGGAAAATGTCCGATCGGACCGCGTTGTCGGATAATCCGACTGCGTGTGGGCTCCATCGGACTGTTTCCATCAGAATATCCGACGGACAAAGTTTTAGAACTGGGCTATAAAACTTTCCGATAACATGATCCGATCTGACTTTTTTCCGATTGTGTGTAGAGAATTCCAATCGGACAAAGTGCCACGCATGCTCAGATCAAATTCCTAGATCAAAGCTATTGGCTACTAACCTGAACGTAGTTCTGTCGTAACGAAATAATGTCATCACATTCAGAACGATCGGATTTTCCGACAACTTTGTCCAACTGTGTGTATGCAACACCGGTTTCTGACAAAATCAGTCGGATTTTGTTGTCGGAATGTCCGACCGTGTGTACAAGGGCTTACTCTAACGATCGCGGCAATAGCTCACATGTGTGGTTTGAACACCGTTTACATATGCGGGTGCGACTTATGTATGCGTTTTCTTCTGCGTGCGAGCATGCAGGGACAGGGCACTTTACATTTTTTCTTATTTATTTTGCTTTTTATTTTTTATTTTTACACTGTCCCTTTAACCACTTAAGGACCAGCCTCGTTTTGGTGTTTATAAGTTTAAAACAGTTTTTTTTTCGCTAGAAAATGACTTAGAACCTCCAAACATATACAAATATATTGTTTTTTTCTAACACTCTAGAGATTAAAATGGCGTTCATTGCAATACTTTTTTTCACACTGTATTTGCGCAGCGATCATACAAGCGCACTTTTTGTGGAAAAATTAACTTTTTTGAATAAAAAAATAAATCAGCAGTAAAATTAGGCCAATTTTTTTTAATATTGTGAAAGATAATGTTACGCCGAGTAAACTGATACTCAACATGTCACGCTTCAAAATTGCGCCCGCTCGTGGAATGGCAACACATTTTTACCCTTAAAAATCTCCATAGGCGACGTTTAATAAATTCTACAGGTTGCACATTTTAAGTTAGGGCTAGAATTATTGCTCTCACTCTACCGATCGCGGCAATATCTCACATGTGTGGTTTAAACACTGTTTTCATATGCGGGCGCTACTCACGGTTGCGTTAGTTTCTGCGAGTGAGCTTGGCGGGACAGGGCACGTTTAAAAAAAAAATTTAATTGATATTATTTATTTTACCTTTTATTTTTTATTTTTGCACTGTTAAAAAAAAATAAAAAAAATGGCACTTTTATTCGTATTACAAGGAATGTAAACATCCCTTGTAATAGAAAATGACAGGTCCTCTTAAATATGAAATCTGGGGTCAAAAAGTCCTCAGATCTCATATTTAGACTATAATGCAATAAAAAAAGTCCCTTTAAGAGCTGTGGGCAGAAGTGACGTTTTGATGTCGCTTCCGCCCAGCAATTGTATGGAGACGGGGCGGGGGGCATCTTCCCCTCCCCCGTCTCCATACCCGACAAGAGACAGGACGCGATCGCCTCCGCCACTGCCGACGGCTCCGGTAAACGGCGGAGGGCACCAAATCGTGGCGGGGGGCCCTCTCCAACCACCAATAGACGTGATCTTGCAGCGAATCTGCCACAGAGATCACTTTTATCTTGTAGTGGACCTCCCGCTGAAGAAGGGAATAGCTGCTGCTGCCATAACAACAATATCCTCCTTCAAACAGCCACCGTAAAATTGCGGTGGGCGGTCCGTAAGTGGGTAAAAAAAAATGTTTGGATCACTTTTATTCCTATTTCAAGGAATGTAAGCATCCTTTGTAATAGAAAAAAAAGCATGACAGGACCTCTTTAATGTGAGATCTGGGGTCAAAAATACCTCAGATCTCACATTTACACTTAAATGCAACAAAATAAAAATATATATTTTTTTTCCAATTAAAAAAAAGTCCCTTTAAGACCGTTGGGCCGAAGTGTTGTTTGATGTCACTTTCGTCATTCAATTGCGTTGATTCGAGTGGGGACCATCATTCCCTCACTCGACTTAGTGCCTCTGAGCAGAAAGGGTCGTATCGTCTCTACAACTACTGACGTCTCTGATAAGAGGCGGAGACGACCGGGCACGCGGCGGGAGGGTGGGGGGCACCTCTCTCACTGCCGATAAGTGTTCTCACGGTGAATCCACTTTTATCCTAAAGCAGACCAGAAGCAGAAAAAGACTGAGTAGTCCATCGGACCTGCCCATTTTATTTTTATATATATATATATATATATATATATATATATATTTTTTTTTTTCAATTAAAAAATGCATGTTTGAAGACACTACCTCTGTTGGTAGTTTATTCCAGTCATCAATTACGCTTTCAGTAAAATAATACTTTCTAAGATTCGTTTTAAACTTTCCTCCAGTTAGTTTGAGGTCATGTCCTCGTGATCTTGATTTTGGTTTCATTTTGAGAAGACTGCCTTCCTGAACCTTATTTACCCCCTTGATGGATATAAAGGTTTCAATCATGTCTCCCCTTTCCCTTCTTTCCTCCAGACAATACATATTAAGTTCACAAAGTCGCTCTAGATATGTTTTATTACCCACACCTTTCACTATTTTAGTTACCCGTCTCTGGACTCTATCTTATCAATATCTTTCTGTCCAAATCTGGTCCAAATCATTTGGTGGAGGGGGGATTATGGTGTGGGTCTGTTTATCAGGGGTTGGGCTTGGCCCTTTAGTTCCAGTGAAGGGAAGTCTTAAGGCGTCAGCATACCAAGACATTTTGGACAATTTCATGCTCCCATCTTTGTGGGAACAGTTTGGGGATAGCCTCTTCCTGTTCCAACATGACTGCGCATCAGTGCACAAAGCAAGGTCCATAAAGACCTGGATAAGCGAGTTTGGGGTGGAGGAACTTGACTGGCCTGCAACCCAATAGAACATCTTTGGGATGAATTAGAGCGGAGACTGCGAGCCAGGCCTTCCGATCCACATCAGTGCCTGACCTCACAAATGCGCTCATGGAAGAATGGTCAAACATTCCCATAAACACACTCCTAAACCTTGTGGACAGCCTTCCCAGAAGAGTTGAAGCTGTTATAGCTGCAAAGAGTGGGCCAACTCATGATCGAACCCTACGAACTAAGACTGGGTTGACAATAAAGTTCATGTGCGTGTAAAGGCAGGCGTCCCAATACTTTTAGTAATATAGTGTACTGTAGATTGTGCCCATTTCGGTAGAACTTTATACAGAAAATAAAGTAATTTTAACCACTTCAGCCCCAGAAGGATTTACCCCATTAATGACCATACCATTTTTTGAGATACGGCACTGTGTTGCTTTAACTGACAATTGCGCGGTCATGCAACGGTGTACCCAAACAAAATTGATGTCCTTTTTTTCACACAAATAGAGCTTTCTTTTGGTGTTATTTGATCACCTCTGCAGTTTCTATTTTTTGCACTATAAACAAAAACGAGTGACAATTTATTACTTTCTGCTATAAAACATTCCCAATAAAATGCAAAAAAAAAATGTATTCATCAGTTTAGGCCAATATGTGTTCTACATATTTTTGGTAAAAATCCCAATAAGCGCATATTGATCGATTTGCGCAGAAGTTATATATATATATATATATATGGATAGATTTAAAAACGTTTCATTTCTTTTTTCATAAAGAGTTTATTAAAGATTTTATCAAACAGTACAGAAATTCCAATTTTTGAGTATTCAGATATATAAAGGAGCCTGGCTCAGAGTACAACATAGAACATCAGTACATTTGAGCAACATAGCCCGCAAGGGCTCCTTGGATACATTTCAATTACATTTCCTGGCCTAGAAATGTTCAATGCGTTCCTCTAACATCAGTGCTATCTAGTGTGAGATATCTCAGGGAGCTATTCACCTGCTGGGGCTGTTGAGGGTGTAGAGCCGCTACATTGATTCCTAATTAGCTTTCTGAGAGAAGTGGGAGAGGGAGCCAACGACTAAGTCAGCCCCCTGTTCCACAGTCGTCTAATGCTGGGACTTTGTCTGGGGGGTTGTAAAAGAAAGAAGAAGTTGAAAGGTAGAAACGGGGGGGGGGGGATATATTGAGATCTGAAGGTGAGGAGGGGGTGGGGTAACCACCAGCTACCCTCTCCATCTGCTTTGGGTATCGAAATTTATTATATATGCGCCCGATGCCTTTAGATTGTGTCTTAGAGGATAATAGTGGGCCGTTAAACTACTTAGATATTGACTTATATCAAAGCATAGTAACCTTGGGATTTTTGCTAGTTAAACCAACTATCCCATATGTTTGAGAAACTGGGGATCCTATCCGGGAAGTGTGTATCAGCTCCTCCATCATTGCTATGTGGTTAATGCGTGATGTCCTTTGTTTCATTGAAGGGATTGATTTGGACCTCCAATGGACCGGTAAGCAAAGTCTAGCATCGTTGATCATGTGAATGGCCACCGATTTCAAATATCTGTCTATTTATCTGCAGTAAATGTTTCCTTTGGGCGGTCCGGAAGTGGTAAAAAAGTGGTAGAGTTGAGCATCTTACGGTGGGTTTTTGATGGATGTGTCTTGGCTACATTGTTACACCATTAAGACATTAAAATGGCATCAAAGGTTTTTGTATGGTTTAAAAATAATAACATGTAATTTATTCAAAATGACAACAAAGTTTAAAGTGGTTATAAAGTCAGATTTTTTTTTACCATAATGCATTCTATGCATTAAAAACAAAAAAAATGTAAAAAATATTTTAATTTTGTACTCGTTTCCAAAGCTGGAAAGCTCACCCTGTAAACCAGACTGGCAGTATAATGTGTTGACACTGCCTGCCGTGCCTTAAAGTGTAACCCAGAACAGAAATATCAGCCTGTATATGCAGTAAAGCATGCTTGTTATACTCACTGTGGAACCTAAGGGTTAAAGTGACTGTAAATGATCACCTTGTAAAACAAGGCACTCAGTTTAAAATGGAAATGAAAAGCAAAAACTTTTTTGTATAGAAATAAATATACTATATAAATAAAATGTGTTACCCTTTTTTATAAATGATCCCATTCCCTCTGTTCTCAGCTGCATAAGAGCTGGGGGGAGGAGAAAGAGCAGCACACTGAGCTTCCCATTGAATGGGTGTGGCGGGGGCTTGTCAGGACAAATCTGATCATTGGAGGAGAACATGCTGAGTTTCCAGCATAGCTAGAGAACTGACCACGCTGTGCTCCCCTGCTTAGTGTACTCGGTTTTTATTAGGAAAGTAGAGGGAGTGGCAGGAACACCAGGGATTTTACACAAAAGAAGTAATGCAAAGAGAACAGGATACTTTATCATACAAGTACTTGGTACAGCAGGCACATATCAGGAATGTGAAGTTTAGGGTAACAAATGCTTTAATCTTCCACATTGTTTAAAAAGGCTGTTTGATCCTGTCTCTCCCTTCTTTCACAGTCCCCAATTCTTCTCCTTATAAGGCAGAGCCTTTGGAGTTACTCTGCACATTCTCAGTTTGGTGTGTATTGCTAGAAGGTTTAATTAATTATTTTTAGCTTGGGAGGGTGCTTGTGATCAGCACAGGGCCAATCAGCACTGCCCAGACAGAGGGTCAGAGGTCTTGCAGTCTCATAGGACAGTCAGAGGAGAATGAAAAGCTTTAACCAGACACTAATAGAAGTCACAAGACTGCTATATACTGCTGATGAGAAAAGATATTTAGCAGTTTATATTTACTAAAATAATTGCATTTCCATGTTCTGTGTACTGTGGGAGACCAGATATACTGAATGCCGGGTCCTTGGTTTGGTAACGCTTTGAGGCCCCTTTCACACTTGTGTTACTTGTGCTGTAACTTGGGACTACAAAGTCATATGACAAATCATACCCCATGATTTCCGATGAGTACCATTCATATCGGTGCGACTTCAAAGTAGTCCCTGCACTACTTTGGTCCAACTTTGATGCAATTTGAGGTCTATAGACCTCAAGATTACACAAGCACTGCTTAAAGACGCATCAAAATCGCACGACTTTCAGGTAGAACGAGTGTGAAAGGGGCCTAAGAGTATTGGAAGGCAGCTGGAAACATGATTTGTCTGCGCCTGCTTCTACTATTGCATCATCATGATTTGTGCCATATTTGGGTAGACACATACAGTACTGTATGTACATATGGTATAGCTTATTAGAGTTTTTTGTTAAAATAGACATTAATAGAATAGTTTGTCAATGGACTGCCTATCATAAACTGTTGATTTATTAGAAAATACCATATTTTCATTATTTTTACCCCCTGAACAAGGGTTTTCATGGCAAGATCACAGGTACTGTTTTTAAAAAATGGCTGATTTAGAAATATTTAACCACTAGGCATCCGCTCTATTGTCGAAAGACGGCTACACCGTGGGCCCAATTGCCGGGAGGGCGTCCCTGGATGTCCTCTTGTTTACTTCCCCGATGCGCATCGGGAAATTCTGTGTTGGCCGTATCCCTTGGACACAGCCTATCAGAGATTGTGCTAAATGGCCAATCACAGCGGCCACTTAGCACTCGATCTGAGTGTCCAATGAGAGATGATCTCATATGTAAACATATGAGATCATCTCTCATCACTGGCTCTCCCTCCTCACACAGAGACACAGAGTGTGTGAGGAGGGAGAGCGACCTGCTGCAGCGTGAGTGTCCCCAGTGCCACCTGTCAGTGCCATCTGTCCCCAGTGCCACCTATCAGTGACAACTCTCCCCAGTGCCAAGTATAAGTGCCATCTGTCATCAGTGTCAGATGTCATCAGTGCCACTTATTAGTGCCATCTGTCATCAGGGCCACGTATTAGTGCCATCTGTCATCAGTGCCACATGTTAGTGCCATCTGTCATCAGTGTCACATGTCATCAGGGCCACATATCAGTGCCATCTGTCATCAGTGTCACGTGTCACCAGTGCCACGTATTAGTGCCATCTGTTATCAGTGCCACCTGTTATCAGTGGCACATATTAGTGCCATCTGTCATCAGTGTCACGTGTCATCATTGCCACGTAATAGTGCAATCTGTCATCAGTGCCACATCAGTGTCAAGTGCCATCTGTCATACGTGCCACATGAGTGTCACGTGTCATTGTCCTGGTGCTCCAGGGCCTTCAAAAGTGTAATAGGTAGTTAACAAGTTAGATGTGTAATTTATGCTCCTAGAACACGTGATGGTGCTCCCTGCATGTTGGGCCTCTCTAAGTGGCCAGGCTGTGAAAAAGTCCCACGCATGTGGTATCGTAATACTCAGGAGGAGTAGCAGAATGTATTTTGGGGTGTCATTACAATGACAACTTTGTGGAAAAAAAAATCTTCATTTTGCAAAGAACTGTGGGAAAAAAAATGACAACATCAAAAACCTAACCATGCACCATACACTGGCAGATAGTCAAAGTCATTTGTACTGCATACATATATGCTTAGTTTGAATTGCTTACATATGTGCTTAGTTGCATTAAACCATATACAAATGTGTTTATTTTTTTTTTTCACAAAATTTTGTATTTCGCACATTCCAGTATACAAACAGTACATTCAACAGAGATGCATCTGAGAACCACATACATTTCACTTATACATATTTTTCCTTGACAGCTTTTTTTTGGAGATAAACAAAAACACATAACTCCTCCCCCCTCCTCTGTCAGTAACAACCACATACAAAAAGTGATTTTTTATTTTTTCCCCACCCCCCGAACCATAGAAACTCCCCCCCCTATAGGTTGTCTGCTTGTCACATCCTGCTTGACAATATACAGGAAGAAACTTAGTCATTACCCCTTCCTTCATCCCTGTAGAAACATTATCTTGGCCCAAAGGTGCCATCCCGCTAATTACCTCGGTCTGCCTCATCCTCCAACATATTTTCGGAATCCAGCCATCGAAAACCACACCTTCCTAAACTTCTTGGGAGCCCCTCTAGCTTCATACGTCATTTTATACATCAGCATGTCAGTATTAATTATTTTTATCCACATCCCTAGCATCAGTAATTCGTCATGTATCCATACAAATGTGTTTATTTACATTAAACTGTATACATATATGCTTATTTGCATTAAACTGTATACATATGTGCTTATTTGCCTAGAACTACATACATATCTGTTTTTTTTTGCCTAGAACTACATACAAATGTGCTTATTGCCTTGAGATGCATGAATGGCAAGAATACTTGTATTCCTGCATGTTTGCATACCTGGGTACCTGCATTTTTACGGGGTTGTATAGCGGTAGACCATAATTGTCTAGGCCTGCATCCTTGTGGAACTGCGTATTCGTTTGTCTAATACAGTCACTTTATTATGTATCTGTTAGCCCTTGTACACAGGGTCGGAGAATCTGTCGGAATGTGTCCTATCGGACCGTGTCGTCGGATAATCCGACTGTGTGTGGTATGCATTGGACTGATTCCGTCGGAATATCCGTCGGACCCAATTTTCCAACATGTTGGAAATATTTCCCGACCAACTGGGCCAATCGGACATACTCTGATCATGTGTAGAAAATTTTGATCAGACCAAGTGCCACGCATGCTCAGATCAAATTCCTACATCAAAACTATTGGCTACTAGCCTGAATGTAGTCCCATCGTAACGAAATTACGTCATCACGTTCTGAAAGATCGGATTTTTCGCCAACTTTGTCCGACCGTGTGTATGCAACAGTTTCGGACAAGATCCGACGGGCAAAATCCGACGGATTTGGTTGTGGAAAATCTCCGACCGTGTGTACAGGGGCTTAGACTAGCTAAATGACTTAGAAGTGTGCCACCGCCCTTAGGTTCAGTGGTCTGGAAATGTTCACGTCTCCTGTTGGACCAATGGCATCAGGTTGATCTGAACCACTGTGGCGCCTGATATCAGATCAAACCTGGTTAATACTTGGATGGGAGACTGCCCAGATTTCCCTCTTAAGTGAAAGAAGCATCTGAGGTTGCTGTGTTTGAGAGTATCTCAGACCATGAGATTTTAGAGCAGTCTCTGAGGTGGTTGCTCCTTCCTTTAGCCGGGTCAGTCTTTGCCTTTGCGTTGGGTCTTGGAGCAAAAGTTATGGGCTCATTATTGTAAAACAATTAAATGGTAGCAGCTTCAAAACTGAATAGGGGTATGATGTCTATCTTTAGATCTCAATCTGCTGGCATCCTATTGCTTCAGATAGGCTTGGTCTGTTCAATGATGACCTCTCTGCAAGAGGTAGGTTGCGGGGCCCATAATCATCAGGAAATACACACCCTTGGTGCCGGGTTGTTTCCAGGCTCCTCAAAGATTTCTGTAATTGTAGTGGAAAGTTATCTGTTTTCTTTTTTGTGATCATCCTTTGGGCTGGCCACAGCTTCTGAGGTTCACAAAGCTCCTAGCCTTGGTGCTGGACTTGCTAAAGAAGCAGGGTGATGTCAGTCTCAGTATACCACAATAACCTTTGCTCAGAAAGCAGTTGGTCCAGATTTTCCTTCGATACAGTATACAGGAAGCTGTATCTAGGTCGAAGCACATTCCTTATGTACAGTCCTACTCCAGGTCTTGGAGAGGATCATTCTCTCTGTCTGGAACTTGAAGATCCAGGCATTGGATTGCCAGAGGGCTTTGTTCCTGGGGGGTGTTGCACTGCTAAAGATTGGTGGTTGATGGTTCGGAATCTAGAAAGGTTGAATTCTTCCTTTCAGGTATTTGAAGATAACCACTGATGCCAGTTTCTCTAATTGGTTTGAGGGTGGCTACAGTTCAGTGGACCTGGTCTCCACAGGGGAGTATACTGCCCATAAATATCTTGGAGTTTTTGGCCAGTACACCTTGCTCTGGATTATGGTACAAACCAATTGTAGGTTCTATCCGGAAAAGCCTTTGCGGGGGCATATATATCAACTACCAGGGCAACACCAGGAGTCATGTGGCTCAGGAAGGGAACATTATGTCTCTATTGTCCATGTATATTCTAGGTATAGAATAGTAGCAGGGGGAACTCTGCAGGTGAATCTACTAGATTCCAAGTTCTACAACAAGTTGGGACAGGTTGTGACCGGAAAGAGATCCCACTGCCAATAGGGGTAGATGTACTGGTAACACCTTAGGGACCAGTTCTCCCTTATTTGATGCTTTCCCTTTGTTTCGGCTTCTGCCACATCTTTTGCGAAGAATCTGGAAGGGGGTAACACTGATAATAATGTTAGCCGAATTAGCCCAGGAGGGCTTGGTACACTGACATAGCGAGTCTTGTGGGGGTCACTCCTTGGACACTCCCAGTCCAGCGGGACCTAATGGTCTTGAGTTCTGTATCTCAGCACTGTTGAGCCTCTGGAAGCCATCTTTGGGGAACTTCAATTACATGACTATTTTTTTGCCTGAGGTGAAGCCAGGAAGTGGCACCTGCAGAAATATGTTAGTGGGAGATTTTCTCTTTCTTTCTCCAATCGGTAAGGGAAAGAAGAGTGGCCTTAAATACCATTAACGGTCAGAGTTCGTCCCTATACATTTTTTTTCCAGGGGCTGTTTCTCACTCCTTGATTCATACTTCATACAGTGTGTAACGTAGACAGTCTCGCCTGTCACGTCATTCTTGTGTCCTTAGGACTTGAATTTGATCTGGTCTGTCCTTGCAGAGGCCACTTTTTGAACTAATCAAGATATTCTGTTGGTCCTTATCTGGGAAGGTGGCGTCTTTGATTGCTATCACTTCACTAAGTGGAGTGTTAGAGTCGGCGGCTCTTCATGCAAGGAGCCATTTCCGGTCTTGCATCATATTAAGGTGATGTTGTGTCCTTATCCATTTTTTGCCTAGTATGGTGTCTGGTTTTCACTTGAATCAAGACAATGTCTTGCCTTCTTTTCTGATACTCAGTTTGCAGGAATTGGATCACTACATACTCTGGAGGTTGTTCTGGTGGTCAGAATTACTTGATTTGTCAGTACAGGTGAGGAATCTTGGTTTGTGCTGCCAGTAGAGCCCAGGATGGGCAGGAGGCATCCAAGTTAACTATTTTTATTGGATTTTCCAGTTAATTATTTGAGCCTATGGCTTGAAAGGCAAGGTCCCCCACCCGTTTTTTTTTTGTTAAAAGCACTCGCTACCAGGTGTGTAGGGGCATCTTGGGCCATTCACCATCAGGTGTCAGTGGCTCAGGATTTAAGGCCATTACATGGTCTTTTGTTCATACATTCACAGATTTTTTACCAGGTGGATATCAAAGCCACGGAGGATACTGCTTGGCCACAGTATGTTTTAGATGGCAGAAGGAGTCATTCTCAGGTGGCAGTTTCTGTGATTGTGTCTCCCTTCCCTCAAGTGCATTGCTTTAGGACATCCTATATAGCAGTGATGGCGAACCTTGGCACCCCAGATGTTTTGGAACTACATTTCCCATGATGCTCAACCACACTGAAGTGTGCATAAGCATCATGGGAAATGTAGTTCCAAAACATCTGGAGTGCCAAGGTTCGCCATCACTGCTATATAGTCTATATTATTATGGTTGCTCTGTGTCCAGTGATGTACAATAAATAAATGAGGATTTTTACCTCATACTTACCTATAAAATCCTTTTTTTTGGAGTACATCACGGGACACAGAGGTCCCTCCCTTCTTTTTGGGGATATTCTTTGCTTTGCTACAAAACTGAGGTCCTTCCTGTGTAGGAGGGGTTATATAGAGGTGGACTTCCTGTTTGACTATCTGCCAGTGTCCATCCATCAGTAGGTGGCGTATAACCCATATAGTCATTATTATGGTTGCTCTGTGTCCCGTGATATAGTTACATAGTTGCATAGTAGGTGAGGTCAAAAAAAGACAGAAGTCCATCAAGTCCAACCTATGTGTGTGATTATATGTCAGAATTACATTGTATATCCCTGTATGTTGCATTCGTTCAGGTGCTTATCTAATAGTTTCTTGAAACTATCGATGCTGCCCCGCTAAGACCACCACCTGTGGAAGGGAGTTCCGCATCCTTGCCACTCTTACAGTAAAGAACCCTCTACATAGTTTAAGGTTAAACCTCTTTTCTTCTAATTTTAATGAGTGGCCATGAGTCTTGTTAAACTCCCTTCCGCGAAACCATTATCCCTATTGTGGGGTCACTAGTATGGTATTTGTATATTGAAATAATATCCCCTCTCAAGCGTCTCTTCTCCAGAGAGAATAAGTTCAGTGCTCACAACCTTTCCTCGTAACTAATATCCTCCAGACCCTTTATTAGCTTTGTTGCCCTTCTTTGTACTCGCTTCATTTCCAGTACATCCTTCCTCAGGACTGGTGCCCAGAACTGGACAGCATATTCTAGGTGTGGCCAGACCAGAGTCTTGTAGAGCGGGAGAATTATTGTTTTATCTCTGGAGTTGATCCCCATTTTAATGCATGCCAATATTCTGTTTGCTTTGTTAGCAGCAGCTTGGCATTGCATGCCATTGCTGAGCCTATCATCCTAGATTTCCCC
Source organism: Lithobates pipiens (assembly GCF_037356315.1). NCBI lineage: Eukaryota > Metazoa > Chordata > Amphibia > Anura > Ranidae > Lithobates > Lithobates pipiens. The sequence goes on along the minus strand of NW_027507790.1, from coordinate 167,664,772 downwards.
AGAGGTTCTCCCCCCAGTGTATAGATTGCATTCATATTCTTGCCACCCAAATGCATTATTTTACATTTTTCTACATTAAACCTCATTTGCCCACCCCATTAATTTGTTCTTTTTTTTTTTGCAAGATTTCCACATCCTGCGGAGAAGTTATTGCCCTGCTTAGCTTCGTATCGTCCACAAATACAGAGATTGAACTGTTTACCCCATCCTCCAGGTCGTTTATGAACAAATGAAACAGGATTGGCCCCAGCACAGAACCCTGGGGGACCCCACTACCCACCCCCTGACCATTCCGAGTACTCCCCATTTATCACCACCCTCTGAACTCTGTAGCCAGTTTTCAATCCATGTACTCACCCTATGGTCCTTGCCAACAGACCTTATTTTGTACAGTAAACGTTTATGGGGAACTGTGTCAAATGCTTTTGCAAAACCCAGATACACCATGTCTACAGGCCTTCCTTTATCTAGATGGCAACTCACCTCCTCATAGAAGGTTAATAGATTAGTTTGGCAAGAATGATTCTTCATGAATCCATGCTGATTACTGCTAATGATACTGTTCTCATTACTAAAATCTTGTGTGTGTGTATATATATATATATATATATATATATAGTCCCTTATCATCCTCTTCAAGAGTTTACATACTATTGATGTTAGGCTAACTGGTCTGTAATTCCCAGGGATGTATTTTGGGCCCTTTTTAAATATTGGTGCTACATTGTTTTTTCTCCAATCAGCTGGTACCATTCCAGTCAGTAGACTGTCAGTAAAAATTAGGAACAATGGTCTGGCAGTTACTTCACTGAGTTCCCTAAGTACCCTCAGGTGCAAGCCATCTGGTCCCGGTGATTTATTAATGTTAAGTTTTCCAAGTCTAATTTTAATTCTGTCCTCTGTTAACCATGGAGGTGCTTCCTGTGATGTGTCATCAGTGTTGCCTATCAGTGCCCATCAGAGCCACCTATGATTGGCCATCAGTGCTGCATATCAGTGCCGCATATCAGTGTACATCAGTTCCACCTCATTGGTGCCACTTTATCAGTGCAACCTCATCAGCGCCCGTCAGTGAAGGTAAAAACGTACTTATTTACACAATTGTATGACAGAAACAAAGAAAAACTTTTTTTTCCCCAAATTTTTAGTCTTTTTTTATTTGTTTAGCAAAAAAATAAATAAATGCAGAGGTGATCAAATACCACCAAAAGAAAGCTCTGTTTGTGGAAACAAATGGATAAAAAATGTTGTTCGGGTACAGTGTAGCATGACCAGGCAATTAACATTTAACAAGTGACAGCCCCGAAAGCTGAAAACTGGCTTGGGCAGGAAGGGGGGAAAGTGCCCAGTATTGAAGTGGTTAAGAATTTTTTTTTTTTTTTTTACATTTTTTAATTTGATATGTTTTATAGTAGAAAGTAAAAAATATATATTTTTTCAAGATTTTCAGTCTTTTTTCGTATTATATTATATATATATATATATATATATATATATATAAAACCTAGTGGTGATAGAATACCACCAAAAGAAAGCTCTATTTGAGTGAAAAAAAAATTCTATACATTTTGTTTGGGTACAGCATTGCATGACCGTGTAATTGTCAGTTAAAGTAGTGCAGTGCTGCATAGCAAAAAACGGCTTGGTCATGAAGGGGGAAAACCTTTCGGAGCTGAATTGGTTAAATCCCTTCTCTTGTGCAAGATGTCCCACAAGGCATTGCTCCTCACACAATCACATTCACAAGGTCTCAGGCACTGGCTGACATGTATGGAGGGTGTACTGAGCTGTATGTGTGCTGCACTGTATTTTCTGATATGTAAACAAATAATGCATTCCGTATGCTGGCCAACTAATCGACTGACCACCTAATCAATTATGAAAATAATTGACAACTATTATGCCGATTAGTTGTTTCAGCCCTAGTAACAAACAATATTTACTGATTCAGCTTCCCAGCAGAGACCGCAATTAGCCTTCCCTAGTTTTGTAGTCAAATATGCTTCCTGTTTTCCCTTTTCATAGTTATTCCTTTACGGCTGGCATTGTTTGTATTATAACACGGTGAGCGAGGAATTAGACAAATTATGACCCCCAGATCACATTTCAGAGTTACAACATACTTCTATGTGCTGTTACCGGGACCAAACAGAATGTAGTCCCTTTCATTTTCCATATGACTAATTGCTATGAAGTGCTGGGTATGCTGTAATGCTTGTATCTCAGGCACACAGATGCCATATATCTGGGATAGATCACCAAGTTGCTCTGATGCATCAGCAAAGCAGAATGATGCCAGTTTACCAATATGGTGAACAGAAGATGTAAGAACATTACTGGAACTGCAGTAATACTGGTAGGGAATCCCTTAACCACTTGCTTACTGGGCACTTAAACCCCCCTCAGTCCCAGACCAATTTTCAGCTTTCAGCGCTGATGCACTTTGAATGACAATTGCGCGGCCATACAACACTGTACCCACTTGAAATTTTTATCATTTTTTTCCCATAAATAGAGCTTTCTTTTGGTGGTATTTAGTTACAGCTCGGAGTTTTAATTTTTGCTAAACAAACAAAAAAAGATGCAAAAAAAAAAAAAATCAATTAATTATGAATTATCAATCAATTAATAGTTTGTTATAAAATTTTGCAAACGGGTAATTTTTCTCCTTCATTGAAGTGCGCTGATTAGGCGGCACTGATAGGCTGCACTGGTGGGCACTGATGGGCTGCATTGGTGGGCACTGATAGGCTGCATTGGTGGGCACTGATAGGCTGCACTGGTGGGCACTGATAGGCATAGTTAAGGCGGCACTAATAGGCACAGATAAGGTGGCACCGATGGGCACAGATAAGGCGGCACTGATGGGAAAAGATGGGCACAGATAAGATGGCACGGATGGGTGGCACGGATGGGCACTGATAGGTACCACTGATAGATGAGACTGATGGGCACTGATAGGTGGCACTGATAGGTGGCTCTGATAGGTGGCACTGCTGGGCACTGATGGGCGGCACTGCTGGGCACTGGTAGATGACACTGATGGGCACAGATATGTGGCACTGGGGTGCAGCACCTTTGAGGCAGATTGTGGGCACTGCTGGGTGGCACTGTGGGTGGCACTGCTGGGTGGCACTGTGGGCACTGCTGGGTGGCACTGACGGGGCACTTACTATTAATACATGTGGCACTGCAGGGGGCAGGTGGGCACTGGCAGGGGGCAGGTGGGCACTAGCAGGGCTGGCCGTGATTGGGACTGATGTCCCGATCACGGCCGCCGGTGATCAGCTTTTTTCTTTCTCCTCGCGCTGACAGCGCGAGGAGGAATAATAGCCGATTACCGGCTCTGTTATATCACATGATCAGCTGTCATTGGCTGACAGCTGATCACGTGATAAGGGGTCGGGATCGACCCCTTGCACGGATCGGTGATCAGGCGAGTCTCATGGACAAAAAAAGATGCAAAAAAAAAAAATCAATTAATTATCAATTATCAATCAATTAATAGTTTGTTATAAAATTTTGCAAACGGGTAATTTTTCTCCTTCATTGAAGTGCGCTGATTAGGCGGCACTGATAGGCTGCACTGGTGGGCACTGATGGGCTGCATTGGTGGGCACTGATAGGCTGCATTGGTGGGCACTGATAGGCTGCACTGGTGGGCACTGATAGGCATAGTTAAGGCGGCACTAATAGGCACAGATAAGGCGGCACCGATGGGCACAGATAAGGCGGCACTGATGGGAAAAGATGGGCACAGATAAGATGGCACGGATGGGTGGCACGGATGGGCACTGATAGGTACCACTGATAGATGAGACTGATGGGCACTGATAGGTGGCACTGATAGGTGGCTCTGATAGGTGGCACTGCTGGGCACTGATGGGCGGCACTGCTGGGCGCTGGTAGATGACACTGATGGGCACAGATATGTGACACTGGGGTGCAGCACCTTTGAGGCAGATTGTGGGCACTGCTGGGTGGCACTGTGGGTGGCACTGCTGGGTGGCACTGTGGGCACTGCTGGGTGGCACTGACGGGGGCACTTACTTTTAATACATGTGGCACTGCAGGGGGCAGGTGGGCACTGGCAGGGGGCAGGTGGGCACTAGCAGGGCTGGCCGTGATCGGGACTGATGTCCCGATCACGGCCGCCGGTGATCGGCTTTTTTCTTTCTCCTCGCGCTGACAGCGCGAGGAGGAATAATAGCCGATTACCGGCTCTGTTATATCACATGATCAGCTGTCATTGGCTGACAGCTGATCACGTGATAAGGGGTCGGGATCGACCCCTTGCACGGATCGGTGATCAGGCGAGTCTCATGGACTCGCCGATCACAGGCCGCTCGTGCACGGGACAATGTCAATAGACGTAGTCCCGGAAAAGGAGATCCGCGCTGTAGCCGTCATTTGGCTATAGCGCGGATCTCAAGTGGTTAAAGGGCACATATACTGCACACTTCAAAAAAGAAATCACGGAGAACATTATCATTATTATATACTCTATGATTTACTTTGCACCAACAGTTTACACAGCACTTTAAAAATGTTTGCAGATAGTACACATACAAATTCAATACAAGAAGGTCTCCTGTTCATGAGAGCTTACAATCTAAAGGATGGAGAGAAATAGCAAATACATTTTTATTTTTAATACTTTCTGCCATGTGGTTCATGTGATCCGTGTTGTAGAATTGAACTAGTGTGCCATGTGACCTTTCCACAAAATTGGTCACATAACCAGCACTGTGGAAGTTTAAAGTGGTTGTATAGTCATTTTTGTGACTTTTACCTACAGGAATGCCTATAATAAGGCTTACCTGTAGGTAAAAAAAAAAATCTCCTAAACCTATACGGTTTAGGAGATATTCCCCTCGCAATGCGCCGCTGACTGCAGCGGCGCATGCTCACAGTGGATTCTCGGCTGAAAGTCCAGCAGACGCCGGACCCTGCTGGGAAGAAATCTCCTGATATCACTGCTCCGGCCACTCACAGCGCCGGAGCCGCGATACCCGGAAGAAACGCAGAGGGAACATGTCAGCTCCCCAGATGTTGGGGCCTCGTTCTAAGGTAAGTATTTAATAATGAGCAATGAGCTAGTATGCGGTGCATACTAGCTCATTATGCCTTTTCCTTTGCACGTGAGTAAAAAAAAAAAAAAAACATCAGTGGGTATACAACCGCTTTAAGGCCTCATGCACAATGGACGTTTTGCTACCTTGACACCTTTCTTCTTGGCAGCAGAGTTTTGACAGAAAAAACTCTTGAGGCTTGTAAACCCGTATAGGTACACCAAGTGCTTGGGCGAATTTAATCTAGCCTTTGAAATCAATCACTCAAGCACTAAACACTCTTAGCATTAACAAGCATTTCTTCTGCCGAAATGCTGCTGCTCCTGGAGGGGCTGGTGTTTTTTTCTGCCTCTAAACTCCTCTAAATACTTGTGTGTGTATAGAAACATAGGCTAACATGCAGGGGTGTTTAGAGGCAGAAAAAAACCATGGTGGATTCCCCTAACAGCAGCGTTAAAACCGTTCAGTAGGTATGAGTAATGTAAAGTGAACGTATTCCCAGATCATGCACACTAAAATATTGATTTAACTGCTTCCCACCCACCATATAGTGGAATGCCAGACGGGCGGGAGCACTCTAGTTCTGGAAGAACGTCATATGAAGTCCTCCCGTTCTCGGCATGCAGCGATAAGTGGTGCGCCATGTCCCTGGGACACGGCACATCACCATTCACGGTAAGAGCCTATGACGCAGGCTCTTTACCATGTGATCAGCTGTGTCCAGTCACAGTGTAAACGGGAAATGGCATTTACAAAATTTTATGACCGAAACTAAGAAACCGTTTTTTTAATTTCAACATTTTTGATCTTTGATCTTTTTCGTTTCTTTATCACCCCCCTCCCCCCCAGCAGTGATTTAATACCACCAAAAGAAAGCTCTATCCGTCTCAAAAAAATAAAAATGTTGTCTGGGTAAAGCGTTGCATGTCTGCACAGTTGTCATTCAGAGTGTGACAGCACTGAAATCTGGAAGGGCAGCCTGGGCAGGAAAGGAAAGGGAATGTGCCCAGTAGGCAAGTGGTCGAAGTACTTATCTCTGTATCTATAAGCAGTGTTAAGAAATCAGTATTCAAAATTCACAATATAGGCTTGGCTTTTTTCAATAAGAACAGAATTTTGGCAAGTTGCCAACCCTTTAATGTAGATAACCAGGTACTGGTACTACGTGAATGAATGAAAGGGGGGGGGGGGGGACTGATTTTCTTCAGAGGAATGGGGAGATTTAGTGCTCTGTAGAAGGAGAGACACTGGTACTTGTGAGGGTAGAGGGTATATTTATCAAGTCCATAGAATTGCAGCAGTCATATTCTTCTTCCTCAAATCCCAAACTTTTTGTAGAATGAGTTTCCAGGTGAGGATCCAATAGCTGTAATAATTTACAAGGAAATGCAGCTTATTTATACAAATCTCAGTCTTATGCCCGGTACACACGGTCGGACTTTCCAACGGAAAATGTGCGATCGAATCTTGTTGGAAAATCCGATCATATGTGGGCTCCATCTGACTTTTTGCGTCGGAATTTCTGACACACAGAGTTTGAGAGCGGGATCTAAAATTTTCCGACAACAAAATCCGATTGCTTAAATTCCGATCGTATGTAGACAATTCTGACAGACACAGTGCCACGCATGCTCAGAATAAATCACGAGACAAAAGCTATTGGCTACTGGCCCATTTATAGTCCCGTCGTACGTGTTCTACGTCACCGCGTTCTGAACAATCGCATTTTCCGCCAACCGTGTGTATGCAAGACAAGTTTGGGCCAAAATCCGTTGAAAAAAAATCAGACGGATTTTGTTGTCGCAGTGTCCGACCGTGTGTACAGGGCATTAGACTGTATAAAACTAGAGTCTTTCAGATTCAAATAAATGAAGTTTGAACTATGTCACTGTAACTTCTGACTGGCAATGTTACATATTAGCAAACATCCACAGAGGATCTCCTCTGGCAGGCCTGTGTACCCCCGATCTGTGTACAGCGATACCAATCAGGAAGGATGTGGAGGGTGTAGCTAGGACGGGGCGGCTGCCAGGTCACTGAAATGTTTTGGCTGTGATGTAATTGCTGTTGCACACAATAAAATATTGGCTGATAATAGCAATGGGTTGAAAAGCATAGCTAGGAATTGTATGTTAGACAATGATGAGAGCTAGTTTAATCTTTGTTCCCCTATTAAAATTTGCCAAAAGTCTTTTTTAACACTTAAATATATGCTGCAAAGCACTAGATATATACTGGGGGAATAATCCTATTTGTCATACCTTTAAAACCAGAAGTCCAGGCAGATATGAAAAATGGTAAAGACAAACCAAATAGATAGACAGATATGAATTTTGTATTTTAAAGAGACAGCGTGCCCACTTTAGTTGAAATAGATATGAAATATGAAAGTTAATGTGTTAGGTGTATATTAACCACTTGACCTCCAGAAGATTTACACCCTTCACGACTATGCCATTTTTTGCAATACGGCACTGTGTTACTTTAAAGCGGAGCACCACCCAAAAGGGAAAGCTCCGCTAGTTTACCCACCCCCCACTGCCACATTTGGCTTGTTGGGGGAGAGGTGTGATTGGGTACCTGGTTTTGACAGGTACACGCTCCCACTTCTGGGTATGATCATTGCATGGCGATCTATGACATTTCCGGTCCCTCCTCCTTCCCCCCGCTGCCTTCTGGGAAACACAGAGATCCCAGAAGATGGTGGGACCATTCAGAAAGTGCAGCACAACTTGTGCACTAGGAAACAGGCTGAAGGCTTCACTTCCTGTTTGCCTTACTACAGATGCTGGCGCGTGCAGGCCCGAAGCCGATTGACAAATCAGCTAGGGGTGCCAACATCGCAGGATCCTTGGACAGGTCTTTATATTAAAAGTCAGCAACTACAGTATTTGTAGCTGCTGACATTTAACATTTTTTTTTTTTTTTCAGACTGGAACTCCTCTTTACCTGACCATTGCGTGCTCATACAACGCTGTACCCAAATAAATGTATTTTTTTATTTTTTTTCCCACAAATAGAGCTTTTTTTTGGTGGTATGTGATCACCTCTGCACTATAAACAAAAAAAGACCAACAATTTTGAAAAAAGAAAATAAAAATTCTATCTATCTATCTATCTATCTACATATATACATATATATATATATATATATATATATATATATATATATATATCTATATATATATAATCTATATCTATCTATCTATCTATCTATCTATCTATCTATCTATTATATATATATATATATATATATATATATATATATATATATATATATATATATATATATAGATAGATAGATATAGATTTTACTTTCTGCTATAAAGCATATCCAATAAAAAAAAATCGAATTTTGTTATAAATTTAAGCCAATATGTATTCTGCTACATAATAAATATCAAAATATATTGTATGGTTTGCACAGAAGTTATAGCGTCTACAAACTGTTATGTTTGTATGTGTGTGTTTGTGTATATATCTATAGATATAGATATATACAGTTGTGCTCATAAGTTTACATACCCTGACAGAATTTATGATTTCTTGGCCATTTTTCAGAGAATATAAATGATAACACAAAAACATTTCTTTCACTCATGGTTAGTGTTTGGCTGAAGCCATTTATTATCAATCAAATATGTTTACTCTTTTTAAGTCATAATGAAAACAGAAACTACCCAAATGACCCAGATCAAAAGTTTACATGATTTTGGCCTGATAACATGCACACAAGTTGACACAAAGGGGTTTGAATGGCTATTAAAGGTAACCATCCTCACCTGTGATCTGTTTGCTTCTAATTAGTGTGTGTATAAAAAGTCAATGAGTTTCTGGACTCCTGACAGACCCTTGCATCTTTCATCCAGTGCTGCAGTGACGTTTCTGGATTCTGAGTCATGGGGACAGAAAAAGAATTGTCAAAGGATCTGCGGGAAAAGTTGTTGAACTGTATAAAACAGGAAAGGGATATAAAAAGATATCCAAGGAATTGAGAATGCCAATAGGTAGTGTTGAAACTCTAATCAAGAAGTGGAAAATGAGGGTTTCTGTTGAAACCAAACCACGGTCAGGTAGACCAACTAAAATTTCAGTCACAACTGCCAGGAAAATTGTTGTGTGTGGAAAGAAAAACCCACAAATAACTTCAGGTGAAATACATGACTCTCTGAAAACATGTGGTGTGGCTGTTTCAAGATGCACAATAAGGAGGCACTTGAAGAAAGATGGGCTGCATGGTCAAGTCGCCAGAAGAAAGCCATTACTACGGAAATGCCACAAAGTGTCCCGCTTACATTACACCAGACAGCACAGAGGCAAGCCTGAGGCCGCGTACACACGGGCGGACTGTTCGCTCAACTTTGTCCGCTGAACAGTGTTTCAGCGGACAGTCCGCCCGTGTGTGGGCTTTCAGCGGACAGTTTCAGCGGACAGTTTGACGGACAAAGTCTTTCGGAAATTCCGAAAAACTGTCCGCTGAAACTTTGTTTGAGCGAACAGTCCGCCCGTGTGTAGGCTACTTTCGAAATGAGCAAACTGTTCCCGCTCGGAGGAAAGTCTGCTCATTTCGAGCGCGTGTGAAGGTAGGCGGGGCCCACGACGGAGACGTCGCGGGCTCCGCCGCCTGGAATGGACTTAAAGGGGAACCCCAACGCCGAAAAAATCGGCGTGGGGGTCCCCCCAAAGTCCACAACAGACCCTTGTCCGAGCACGCTACCCGGCCGGCCAGGAAAGGGGGGCGAGCGAGCGCGCCCCCCCTCCTGAGCCGTACCAGGCCGCGTGCCCTCAACATGGGGGGTGCCTTGGGGAAGGGGGGGGCCGCGCGGCCCCCCCACCCCAAAGCACCTTGTCCCCATGTTGATGAGGACAAGGGCCTCTTCCCGACAACCCTGGCCGTTGGTTGTCGGGGTCTGCGGGCGGGGGGCTTATCGGAATCCGGGAGCCCCCTTTAAGAAGGGGGCCCCCGGATACCGGCCCCCCACCCTATGTGAATGAGTATGGGGTACAATGTACCCCTACCCATTCACCTGTAAAATAAAAGTACCCAAAAAAAAAACACAACACACGAGAAAAAATAATTTATTGCACAGCTCCGGGGGTCTTCTCGCCGGACTCCTCCGCTATCTTCGTGTAGCTCTTTTGCTAGCGGAGGAGTCCGGCTTTCTTCCTCCCCGCCGCCGGCCTCTTCTCCCGACTTCGGGGGTCTTGTCCCCCTCTTCGGTTCTTCTGCCGGGCCACCGCGCCTTCTTGTAGCTCTTTTGCAGGCGGTGGCCCGGTCTTCTGTCGCCGCTGTCGCCGTCGCCGCCTTCCGTTCTTCTTCTTCTTCTTGTTCTTCTTCTCCAGGAGATGTTGACACGACGCTCTCTCCGGCCGGAATGCCAGAGCCGCCCTGCGCTGCCACTTATATAGTGCCAATGGGGCGGTGTCACATGGTATATGTCACATGGGTTGGTCACATGGGTTGATGTCACATGGGGACTATGACATCGTAAGGGGGCGGGGTCACCATGTGACATCAACCCATGTGACCAACCCATGTGACATATACCATGTGACACCGCCCCATTGGCACTATATAAGTGGCAGCGCAGGGCGGCTCTGGCATTCCGGCCGGAGAGAGCGTCGTGTCAACATCTCCTGGAGAAGAAGAACAAGAAGAAGAAGAAGAACGGAAGGCGGCGACGGCGACAGCGGCGACAGAAGACCGGGCCACCGCCTGCAAAAGAGCTACAAGAAGGCGCGGTGGCCCGGCAGAAGAACCGAAAAGGGGGACAAGACCCCCGAAGTCGGGAGAAGAGGCCGGCGGCGGGGAGGAAGAAAGCCGGACTCCTCCGCTAGCAAAAGAGCTACACGAAGATAGCGGAGGAGTCCGGCGAGAAGACCCCCGGAGCTGTGCAATAAATTATTTTTTCTCGTGTGTTGTGTTTTTTTTTTGGGTACTTTTATTTTACAGGTGAATGGGTAGGGGTACATTGTACCCCATACTCATTCACATAGGGTGGGGGGCCGGTATCCGGGGGCCCCCTTCTTAAAGGGGGCTCCCGGATTCCGATAAGCCCCCCGCCCGCAGACCCCGACAACCAACGGCCAGGGTTGTCGGGAAGAGGCCCTTGTCCTCATCAACATGGGGACAAGGTGCTTTGGGGTGGGGGGGCCGCGCGGCCCCCCCCTTCCCCAAGGCACCCCCCATGTTGAGGGCACGCGGCCTGGTACGGCTCAGGGGGGGGGCGCGCTCGCTCGCCCCCCCTTTCCTGGCCGGCCGGGTAGCGTGCTCGGACAAGGGTCTGTTGTGGACTTTGGGGGGACCCCCACGCCGATTTTTTTCGGCGTTGGGTGTCCCTTTAAGTCCATTCCAGGCGGCGGTGCCCGCGACGTCTCCTTCGCGGGCCCCGCCTACCTGTACACGCGCTCGAAATGGGCGGACTTGCCTCCGCCTTACGTGGGCGAGTCCGTTCATTTCAAAAGTTGAGCGAACTGTTTGGCAAACAGTTCGCTGAAACAGTCCGCTCAAAAAGTGCCGTGTGTGGGCAAGTCCGCTCATGCAAATTTTGAGCGGACTGTTGCGGCAACTGTTTGACGAACAAAGTTTCAGCGAACAGTCCCCGCGTGTGTACGCGGCCTCAAACCTTCAGGCACAAAGTCATTAGGAGTGATGAGACCAAAATTTAGCTTTTTGGCCACAACCTTAACCCTTTCATGCCTAAGCCTATTTCTGACATTTGTTGCTTGCAAGTTAAAATCCGTATTTTTTGCTAGAAAATGACCTAGAACCCCCAAACATTATGCGCTTGTCGACCGCCTCACACTAATATACGTCGGCAGAAGGGCTCGTACAGGCAAACTAACGGAACTGTACGCTGCCTTTTAAGAGGCGGCCTGCGGGAAAGCTCCGTGAGTCGGGTCGCGGGTCCTGTGGACTCTGTGTCCATGGGGATACCCGTGATCGTCTCACAGAGAGGAAGAACGGGGAGATGCTAATGTAAATAAGCATCTCCCCATTCTGCCTAGTGACATTCTCACTGATCTCTGCTCCCGATCACAGGTTACACATAGCCACGCCCCCCCCACAGTTATAATCACGCCCCGGGACACACTTAACCCTTACCCTGCCCCCTAGTGGTTAACCTCTTCACTGTCATTGTCATTTAGACAGGAATCGGTGCATTTGTATAGCACTGATTGCTGTATAAATGACAACGGTCCCAAAAATGTGTCAAAAATGTATGATGTGTCCGCCATAATGTCGCAGTCACAATAAAAATCGCTGATCGCCAACATTACATATTTTTGTTTATAGTGCAAAAAATAAAAACAGCAGAGGTGATCAAATACCACCAAAAGAAAGCTCTAATTGTGGAAAAAAAAGGACGTCAATTTTGTTTTGGAGCCATGTCGCACGACCACGCAATTGTCAGTTAAAGCGACGCAGTCACAAAAGTGCTCTGGTCTTTGGCCAGCAAAATCGTCCCGGGCTTAAGTGTTTTTATATATATTTTTTAGCAGAGACCCTAGAGAATAAAATGGCGATCGCTGCAATATTTTATGTCACACTGTATTTGTGCAGTGGTCTGTCAAATGCAATTTTTTGGGGAGTAAAGACACTTTCATAAAAAAAAAACTAAAAAACTAAACAGTAAAGTTAGCCCAATTTTTTTGTATAATGTGAAAGATGATGTTACGCCGAGTAAATAGATACCTAACATGTAATGCTCTGAAATTGCGCACACTCGTGGAATGGTGACAAATTATGGTACCTAAAAATCTCCATAGGCGACGCGTTAAAAAAAAAAAATGGTTACCACTTACCAGGTCAGAGTTACAGAGCAGGTCTGGTTCAAGAATTTTTGCAGGCTGAGGGGCCCCAGAAGGTCTATTCTGAATGGAGAAAATCATTTTTTCAATTTTCTCTGGGATTGTTAGCTTCTGTATTGGGTTCTGGAGCCTGGAGACTTTGAAGAGTCTTGGGGGTGATGAAGCCTCTAACCCTGTGTCCAGAGAACAGCAACCTGAGTGGGCAAGTGTGCACAATCTTTTTAATTAAGGGGCTGAGTGTAGTTCAGGGCTCCTTTTCCCCTGGATGTGTGAGCAGACACTGGGGAGAGTTCATGGTAGCCACAAGGAGGGACCGTTTAACTAGACTGTTGCCTGAAGGCTATTAAAGAGGAAGTAAACTTCCTCTGCTGACATTTACTTATAGGTGATATTTCTTGGACCTACAGGTAAGCCTTAATCTAGGCTTACCTGTAGGTCAAAGTGGTTTGTAAGGGGTTACAACCAGTTTAACCAGACACTGATAGAAGTCACAAATACCTTTTCTCATCTGCTGATGAGAAGAGGTATTTAGCAGTTTATATTTACTAAAATAATTGAATTTCCATGTTCTGTGTACTATGGGAGACCAAATATAGTGAATTCAGGCTCCTGCGTTTAGTATCACTTTGTTGAGCAATACACTTGTTAGAAACCAAATTTTATTATATATAGTAACTATATTTTTGCTTCTGTAAGTGTATGTCTGTGTACGTGACCTAGTTATGACTAGTATTCTAAATTCTCTGCACAAGAGGCTTAAAGGAGTTGTAAAGGCAGATGGTTTTTTATCTTAATGCATTCTATGCATTAAGATATAAAACCTTCCGTGTGTAGAAGACTCAACAGCACCCCCTAATTACTTACCCAAGCCCCATCTCTCCAGTGTCTATGCTGTCTGGGACACTCCTCTCGATTGGCTGAGACACATCAGCGGCACCATTGGCTCCTGTGGCTGTCAATCAAAGTCAGTCAGCCAATCAGGGGAGAAAGGGGTGGGGTCAGGGCTCCATGTCTGAATGGATACACAAAGCTCTGACTCAGTTCAGGTGCTGCCATAGAAAGCTGCTGGCTGAGGGGGCACTTGATAGGAGGGGGAGCAGGAGCAGCAAAGAGGGACCCGAGAAGAGGAGGATCTGGGCTGCTCTGTGCAAAACCAACTTCATAGAGGAGGTAAGTATAACATGTTTGTTATTATTTATTTATTTTTTAAACCAGACGTTTCAATCACTTTAAAGTATAACTAAAGGCAAACCGTTTTTGTTTTGTTTTGGATAGCATGGAGAGGGATTAGACCCCCTGTCAGTTTTTATTGCTGTCTGTCCCCTTATTGAGGAGATTCACCCTCTCTATCTGTCCTGTTTACCATTTTAATTTTTTTTATTTTTTTTATAATTGACAATTTTTATTAAGTTTCAGTGTGAACAATACAATTGTTTAAAACAATTGTTGCCTCTATCATATTATAACTGATACAGCCTCTGAAGGGCTTTACCTACCATGCCTATGTCTATACTTAGGAATATGCCTATGTCTATACATTAAGAACTGCCCATAGTCGTATGATTTCTCTCATAAGACAGATTGACGATGAGGTCATGAGTCTGGATTCTAATTCCCGTAATTGCTGTGCTGTCTGTTGTCTCAGTAGCCTGGTACTTTTCTTCCAGGCCGTGGAGATCGCTATGCAATGTCCCCATATGACTGTTTTGTGTGCTTCCCATAGGGTTTCCACAGAGATCTCCGGGTTATTGTTTTCTACAAAGTACAGTTTTAGGGTGTTCTCTGGTTCCGACCTATGGGTGAGATCTTTCAGGAGGAAGTCATTCAGCCGCCAGTGGCAGTGTTTGACCTTAGAATGGTTAATTTTAAGCACCAAGAGGATTAGTGCAATGTCCGACCATGATATAGGCAAGATATCCACATCCACGATTGCTCGCGGGGAGGGGGCATTAACAAAAAAGGTAGTCTAGTCGTGCGTGTGTGCGAAATGGATGGGATAAGTGGGAGTATTAATGTTCCATTGGGTGTTCTACGTGCCATGCATCAAACAAAGCAAATTTGCGAGTGACCTGACGCAATTGTTGGGATTGTCTGGAGAGGTGTGAAATCACCTCCTATGACTAAAAAGGAATGTTTGGTTCTGAAAAGGTGGTTGTACACCTTAGTCACAAATAGCATCTGGTTCACATTTAGTGCATAAATGTTGCAGAAAGTTATGTCAGAGTGTTGCCATTTGCCACTGAGGATCAAAAATCGACCGTAGGGATCGGAGTAGAAGGAAGTGGGAGTGAATGGAGATCCCTTTTTAATCAGGATGGCCACCCCTGCTTTTTGGAGGCTGGAGCCTAGGTACCCCCTGGGGAATAGTCGCGACGCAAATGCCAAATAGCCTGTTTTGCTAAAGTGTGTTTCTTGTATAAATATGACCTCTGACCCAGAGTCCCTGAAGCTCCTCAGTGCTAATTGCCGTCTAAAGTTTGAGTTCAGACCATTGACATTATGTGAATAAACCTGTACCATGTTGTGATTGATATGTGAGCGGGAGATGGTGAAAAAGAGTATGTTGAGGTGTGGTATACTTATCCAGCCTAGAAATCCAGGGAAATGAGCCTGGAGACCAGAGATGGCATCCCCCACAAATGGAATGATACAGGAGCCCAGGAGAGAAGAGCCACAAGAGGGAGAAGAGAAGAAGGTGGAGACACAAAAACGTGTAAACAAAATAAACCGATAGCATAATTCTCAACACAAGGATTAAAGGTCTATCATTATTAGACCAAGAGTTCCATGTTACCCCCATCGTCCTAGAGGGGCGAAGGGGGTAAGTAATAATTAGAAAGGAACTTTTGAATCACTAAACAAGTGAGGGGGGTAGTGTCGGAAACCGAAGTCCAATCAGTACCCAAGATCTAGGACCTGCTGAAAAACAAAGCGTTTAAATACTAAACAAAGCTGGGGGACAATACTAGTCATTGTAAGGAATATTTTGAACCTGTGAGCAGAAGCAAGCAGGCTATGGGCCACAATTATAGGGTCGTCCGCATCAGGGCCTGATGTCAGGAAGGCTAAGACCCTGACTAGGCAGCCCAGATGCCAGAGGACAGAGCGTCCAGGAGGGACAGCGGTGGTTACCTGCTGTGGGGGATCGACCACCTAGGGAGGGAAACAAAATGAATGCAGTCATCGCATATACAAACTCCAACTTTGGCAAACTGTGCATAGACAAAGTGTTCCTCCAGGATCGGGCCCATCTTCTGTGAAAAAAAAAATGGATCAAAAAGGACGAAAAATGGCCCTGGTAGTGTTCAGGTAAGCCGATGTTTAGGGCTCATACAGGGATGTCTGGGGGCTGTGTACTCCATTTCAATGGGGGGGGAGGGGTATGATATCCCAACCTGGAATGTCTGGGATGGGGACGTTAAGTGTCTCACAGAAGAAACAAATGTCCTCAGGTACTCGAAGCGTCTCCGTCTTCCCGGTGTGTGTAGCTTTCAGGCTAAACGAGTGCACGCTACAAATTACATCTCTAGGTTTGAATGCTTGATCTTTAGGCTTCAAGGATCTGTGGGGATAGGGACCTGTAAAAAACGGGTCCCCGTACCTCCCTCCCCCTCCGCAAGATGCTCATTGTGATGCTGGAGGGGGGAGAAAGCATATACGCGGAAGTTCCACTTTTGGGTGGAACTCTGCTTTAAGCTTTTGACCTCTTTAACCATCTTCATATGACATCTTTCAGGATAACTGCCGGTGCACGCCGGTGGGGGGCGCGCAGCGTAGCGATTGGTGGCGATGTCAGTCTGACACACGGCAACTGGCCAATAATTAAAGTAATGTTTTGTTTGCATATCAGTGCTGCAGTGCAGTGCATTTTAAAACATACATGTCCGGTTTTTCAGAATTTCAGTGCATTTGGAGGCCCATAGAAGTAAATGGCACTGCATTAAAATGCAAATAACATACGTTTTGATGTGTTGGCAACAGGTATTAACAAGCTGCGATCATTGACTATTAACCCTATTCACTCCAAATTCAAAAAGGCATTAGAGACGTTCAACACACAAAAAACACTTCTGCCTATCAAGGCAAAATAACGGGACCTCCATACACATGCATAGGTCTAAATGGGCCCTAAATGTAAACATTCCCTGGAGTTCTCCTTTAACCTCATTTATAGTCTCTGTGTTTTTCATTTATTTCTGCTATCATGAAGAGAGGTTTTAAATCTTGGGCTGCAGAGCTGAGATGTCTGAAAATTAATGGACAGTACGTAAACTATGAGAAGAAAAAGAAATGTCTGTAAATGTCAGTATTGATTTTTATCCCTTGTTTGAGTATCAACCAAACCCTTTGTTCTTATCAAATGTTAATATGATGCAGGATTGGATATTTATTATTTATTTGCCTACACTCAAGTAATGCTGGGTTTTTCTATGACAGTTGCTGTGGTAAAACGCGATGGCTTAACGTTAAAAGGTCGGTCCACCCTAAACTATTAGGTACAGGAACTCCAGGCCACTCTTTTTGGTGTATCTACGTTATTTTAGATTCCAAAGAATAAAACCCACAAAGGTAGGGATAGGTACACCCAAGGCTCCCGAGAGGCACAGTTGGTAATTTTGACAGTGGCATCTCACTGTTAGGGATCACTTTAGCGATTGCTTTTGACAGGTAGTGTGAAGGCGTTATATCACCTTCTCTTTACCTATTTTAATCCCCCAAAGCCTGCAGCACCACACTGCAACCAGTGCGGCCTTATTCAATCGAATAGGTCACGTTTGGTGGGTGGTATTGAATGCAGGGCACAACGGGGGATACTTTATAGCCATGCTACAATGCACAGCATTATGGCATAGCATGTGTGTACCCCTGTATGCCTTCCTTGGCAGCTTGGGGGTGGCAGTTTGGGGCAGTAAAAATGCAGCTCAACCACCAGTTTGTACCACCCATCATCTACAAATGTAAACTAAGCCTGAGGGCCTAGTTATACTGACGTGCTGCTGTAACACACAGAAAAAAATGCGTTTGACCCTGCGTTACTGGAACACAGATCTACAGTAGGTGCCAGCCTACCTGAAGGTACAGTACACCACAACACACTTCTGGGTTGATTTACTAAACCTGGAGTGTGTAACATCTGGTGCAGCTGTGCATGGTAGCCAATCAGCTCCTAACTTCAGCTTATTCAATTAAAGTGGTTCTAAAGGCTCAAGATTTTTTTACCTTCATGCATGCTATGTATGAAGGTAAAAAAATCTTCTATGTGCAGCAGCAAACCCCCCCCCCCCCCCCCGGCCCTCCCTAATACCTGAGCACCATCTTGATCCAGCGATGTGCACAAGAGTCTCGGCTCTCTGGGGCCTCCCTCCCTATTGGCTCCAGCTGCTGCCAATCAGGAGAGTAAGGGGTGGGGCCGAGCCGCGGCTCTGAGTCTGAATGGATACACAGAGCATCGGCTCGGGAGCGAGCCTGCTTGGGTGCCCTCATTATTGCTTGCTTTGGGGGCAAAAGAGTCGGTGAGGGACTCAAGAAGAGGATCGAGGCTGCTCTGTGCAAAACTATTACACAGAGCAGGTGAATATGACATGTTTGTTGGTTAAAAAAAAAAATCATTTAATATCACTTTAAGCTTGGACAAAGAAAAACTGGAAGCTGATTGGTTTCTATGAGCTGCACCAGATTTTTGCACGCTCCAGTTTTAGTAAATCAACCCCATAATGTGTACTATAGTGCACTGTGTTTAAAAAAATACTGCTAGTATCTCTTCCCATGCTATACCAGCCTATTCAAAATAAATGGGCTGCTTTAACACAGATCAATGCTTTAAAAAGCATTTTTACTTCTGTATGTGTTGCTGTTAGAAGATTTTCTCCCACTTCCTGTCTTGGGGACAACCTTTTTACCAGACAGAAAATTAAGGAATTTTGTGGTTTACACAAAAGTTATAGCATCTACAAAATAGGGGATAGATTTATGGCATTTTTATTATTTATTTCTTACTAGTAATGGCAGGGATCTGCGATTTTTACCAGGACTATGACATTGCGGCAAACCGGACACTTTTGACGCTTTTGTGGGTCCAGTGATATTTATACAGCGATCAGAGCTAAAAATAGCCACTGATTAATGTATAAATGTCCCTGGCAGGGAAGGGGTTAACACTAGGGGGCAATCAAGGGGTTAAGTGTTCCCTAGGGATGTGTTTCTAACTGGGGGGTTGTACTGACTAGAGGAGGAGAGAGATCGCTATTCCTGATCACTAGGAACAGCAGATCTCTCTCCACTTGCCTGTCAAAATGGGGATCTGTTTGATTACATACACAGATCCCCGCTCTGACTCTCTGTGGAGCGATTGCGGGTGGCCGGCGGACATCGTGACCGCCGGGCACATGCATCAACTCCGCGCGTGCGCCCCCTATCGATCTTAAAGTGGCTGACGTACACCTACGGCGATTTGCGCAGCCGCGCCAACTAGACATGTGCATACTGAAATATTTTGTTTCAGAATTTCGCTTTCGTCCAAAAAATACATTTATTTAGTTACTCCCAAAATTAGTTTTTATTTATTTTGTTTCATTAAAAAATGCATTCGTCAGAAAATCCGAAATAATTAAGGTCGAATCTGTCATTGAAGGTTTATGGTGTCTGTCGAATGTTCTAAGAAGATTAGACGGAGCAGCTAAACTGTACCAGGACACAATCGTACATTTCCGGTCGAATGTTCCGCCTACAAGCTATAGTAGAATTCTAATGTATGACACTAGTAATAATTATATTTATTAATTATTATTACTAGTCAACCAACATTAGAATTCTTCTATAGCCTATGGGCAGAGCATTTAACCATAAATGTCCATTCGCAGCGACTTCTTCGTCGAATCTTCATGTTGAATCTTTTCTCTCTATGTAGAATAATCTTGGACTAATAGAGATAGGTTAGGCACTAGTGATGGCCGAACAGTTCGCCCGGCGGTCATTTCACGGCCGAATTTCGGCTGTTCACGATTCGCCCGATCGGCAGACTATTGCCGCCGTTCGCCAGGCGGACTTCCGTGTTTTCTGTGTAAAAGAACTTTGACCTATGATGACATATCCATCATGGGGTACAGGACAGCCAATTGAGACATTACAGCACATGGACACTTGGACATTCCCCCTAACCTATAAATACACCCGATCCGGCGACCATTTTACATTCTTTCTTCTGTCACTATAGGGAGAGGTTGCTGTGTGGAGCAGGGAGAGATTCCAGTGACCCAAATCGCTAGCTATTTGGTACACAAAAGTTCTTTTCAGGACTGGTATAGGTGTTAGGTGTATATAGGTTTGCTGTGCTACTGATTGTTGCAGCAGCCTGAGTGTCTTTTGTCAGTTTAGAGAAAGGGACAAGACGGTGTGTGCTGCAGGGAGAGCCAGTTTAGTCATCATCATTAGCTGTTACTATCAGGTCCACAAAGTGCTATTCCAGTTATTGTTCCAGTAGCCACTGTTTTGTCAGTTTATATAGGGACAGGCAGGAAGCAGTGTGTCAGGCAGTGAGGGTCAGTTTAATCAGTAGCTGTTACTATTAGTTCCACAAAGGTTCTTTTCAGGATTGGTATGGTAATAGGCTTGTACACGTATAATATTCGTTCTTCCAAATATAGAAAGAATATTATACTTGACTGCTGCCCTTCTGCTGCAGTCTGCTAATCATTCACAACCCACTTGTTCCACAAACCTCCTTATAAGGACTGTTAACTTGGTCTGTCTAGGGTGCTACAGTACATAGGGTTGAGTGAGGTACAGTCTGCCATTCTATAAGGACTGGTATAGGTCCACAATACATAGGGTTGAGGTGCACTACTGCTGACCTCTGCCCTATACTGCAGCAGTCCTTCATCGGTATAGGGACTGACGTACAGTCTGCTAATCACTCACACACAACCTACTTGGTCCACAAAAGTCCTTATAAGGACTGGTAAGGTATAGGGTGCTACAGTACATAGGGTTGAGTGAGGTACAGTCTGCTACTCTATAAGGACTGGTATCGGTCCACAATACATAGGGTTGAGGTGCAGTACTGCTGACCGCTGCCCTATACTGCAGCAGTCCTTCATCGGTATAGGGAATGACGTACAGTCTGCTAATCACTCACACACAACCTACTTGGTCCACAAAAGTCCTTATAAGGACTGGTAACTTGGTCTGTCTAGGGTGCTACAGTACATAGGGTTGAGTGAGGTACAGTCTGCTACTCTATAAGGACTGGTATAGGTCCACAATACATAGGGTTGAGGTGCACTACTGCTGACCACTGCCCTATACTGCAGCAGTCCTTCATTGGTATAGGGACAGACGTACAGTCTGCTAATCACTCACACACAACCTACTTAGTCCACAAAAGTCCTTATAAGCACTGGTAAGGTATAGGGTACTACAGTACATAGGGTTGAGTGAGATATAGTCTGCCATTCTATAAGGACTGGTATCGGCCCACAATACATAGGGTTGAGGTGCACTACTGCTGACCGTTGCCCTATACTGCAGCAGTCCTTCAGGGTCATTTAAAAAATGACAGGCAGAGGAAGAGGCAGACCCTTCCGCAGGGGTGGTAGGGGTAGGGCAGGCGAAACAGGCTTGAGCCAAAGTGGGAAGTTGCAGAAGGTGCATTCAATTACTTTAAAGGACGCACCAGACTTGGTTGAGTGGCTCGCTCAGCCTTACTCTTCTGCACCCTCCTCATCCTCTCGATCTGCACCCTCTTCTTCACTCTCTGCTATGTACACCCCCAAAGACACTACCACCAACAACACCACCACCACCACCACATACCTTCCGCTTGAGTTACAGGAATTATTTTCCGATCCATATCAAGAGGACATTTCTGATGCGCAGCCACTCTTGGTATTGGATCAGGAAGAGGAGGTAGCAACAACTGCTACTCAGCAGTCTGACGACAGTACCCAGATCAGCCCAAGGAGGAGGTTGGTCCCCGGTGTTGCTGCCTACTCCGAGATCTCTACTTATAGCGGTGGGGAAAGTGACGTTGATGATGACATGTCTAGTGATGTCATGTGGGTGCCCACAAGAGAGGAAGAGGAGGGGAGTTCAGAGGGAGATATGGACCAGCAGATAGGGAGGAGAAGCAGGAATAACTTACATTGCACAGGAGGGACAAAGCAGACTGCAAATGTATCAGGAGCGAGTCATCGACCATGTACGGTCACATCTGGCACTCCCAGGACACCGGCACATGGCTCCGCAGTGTGAGCTTTTTTTAACGTGTCCGCTGCTGACAATAGCGTTGCCATCTGCAATCTTTGCAGTCAACGCATTAGTCGCGGTAAGCCCAACACTCACCTAGGGACGACTGCCTTAAGAAGGCACATGAGCAGCCATCACGAGCCGAGTGGGAGCAACGGAACACACAAAGCCACACTGCAGGCTCTCACCGTCCAGCCTCATCTTCTACTTCTCCTTCTCCTCTCTCCTCACAATTGTCCTCCACTCCACCTTCCATCACACCAAGCTCACGTTTTTCTGCAAAAAGGCAGGCTTCCGTGGGCCTAATGTTTGAGCATAAAAAAATGAGGACGCCGGATAACCCTCTTGCCCAACGGTTGACGGCTGGCTTGTCAGAACTCATAGCCTGCCAACTACTGCCATATAAACTGGTGGACTCCGAGGCCTTTCGCAAATTTGTGGCCATTGGAACACCACAATGGAAGGTCCCAGGAAGGAAGTATTTCTCAGAGAAGGGCATACCAGAGCTATATGGCCATGTTCAGCGGCAAGTGAATGTATCTCTGGCACACAGTGTCGGTGCCAAGATACATCTGACCACAGACACGTGGTCTAGCAAACACGGGCAGGGAAGGTATATCACTTTTACTGCCCACTGGGTGAACCTTCTGACGGCCGTCAAGCATGTAACCCGTGGCACCCGTGTAGATTTGGTTTTACCGCCACGGATTGCATGCAGGGCTGACTCTTCTTCTCCTCCTCCTCCTACTCCATCCTCTTCCCTCTCCTCCTCAGCTGACTCCTCCTTTTCCGCTGCTAGCGTCTCTTCCGCTGCGCCACCCAAGCTCCCCAGAACCTATTCGACATGCCAGGTGAGACGTTGCCATGCCGTGCTGCGTCTGTTGTGCCTGGAAGCCAAGAGCCACACTGGCCCGGCACTCCTTTGAGCTTTGCGTTCACAGGCAGATCAGTGTCTAACACCGCTCAATTTGACAGTTGGTAAAGTGGTGTGTGACAACGGTGCCAATCTGCTTAGCGCATTGAAACAGGGCAAAATCACGCACGTGTCATGCATGGCACACGTCTTAAACTTGGTCGTGCAGCGATTCATTGTCAAATACCCTGGGGTCCAGGACATATTGCGGCAGGCAAGGAAAATCTCGGCCCATTTCAGAAGATCTTACATGGCCATGGCTCGCCTTGCTGACATTCAGCGGCGACACAATCTGCCGGTCAGACGTCTTATTTGCGATTGCCCGAAGCGATGGAACTCAACCTTATATATGCTTGATAGGCTGCTCCAGCAGAAACGTGCAGTTAACGTCTACCTGTATGAACTCTGCGGCAGAACCGGTTCTGGGGAGCTGGGTTTTTTTTCACCACGCCAGTGGCTGCTCATGCGCGACGCATGCAGACTTCTGCGGCCATTTGAGGAGATCACCAAACTGGTCAGTGGCAGCCATGGCGCCATCAGTGACATGGTACCTTATGCCTTCTCTATGGAGCGTGCATTGCGTCGTGTCATTGATCAAGCTGTGGAGGAGCGGGAAGATGAGGAAGTCGCAATGCTGGATGAATTCCCAGGGGGGGCTACTCTATCTGAGACAAGTCAACAACACGAGTCTGAAAAGGAGTCAGAGGAGGATGGTGCCGGGGCGGATGAGGAGGAGCAAGAAGAGCATGCTTTAAACCTTTCTGGGATCCCTGTTGTGCGTGGATGGGGAGAGGAGAATGAAGAGGACGACATTATCCTGGATGATGAGCAGGAGCCAGGCCACCACACCGCTTCCACTTTAGTGCAAATGGGGGCCTTTATGCTCCAGTGTTTTAATAGGGACCCCCGTATAAAAAGCATAAGGGTCAAGGACCAGTACTGGGTGGCAACGTACATAGACCCCCGGTACAAACACAAAATGGCAGAAATGTTACCGCCGTCACAGAGGGCTGGCAGAATGGAGCACTTCCAGGCCTTGCTTCGAGAAATGCTGCATTCTGCCTTTGCGTGCGCTGGCAGAGGAGCAATTCCCACTCCCAGGGAAGGAGTTATGGGTACCAATCCAACAGCGCCTGCAAGAAGAGGCCGGTTTGAAGATGTGTTGGTGACTTCGGATATGAGGTCATTCTTTCAGCCGACCCATCGACAGGTGTCATCCGGATCCAGCATCAGGGAACGCCTAGACCGTCAGGTGTCCGACTACATCGGGTTAACGGCCGATGTGGATGCTCTGAGGAGTGATGAACCCCTGGACTACTGGGTGAGCAGGCTTGACCTCTGGCCAGAGCTTGCCCAATTTGCAATCGAACTGTTGGCTTGCCCCTCATCCAGTGTCCTGTCCGAAAGGACGTTCAGCGCAACAGGGGGGATCGTGACCGATAAGCGTACTCGCCTAGCTCACGACAGTGTTAACTACCTCACATTTCTAAAAATGAATGAGGCATGGATCTCGGAGGAATTCAACACATGTGACCAGTAGACCATGTGTATGTCTATAAACAATTTTTTTAAACAAGCACAAAGACCTTCTTTCTTCATTTGGCTCACTTCCTTGTCCAAAAAATACACACCGTACTATATGCCCGTACCCTCCTCTTTGAAGAGGTTGAGTGGTGTCATATTTCTACTGGGGCTGCTTATTATGAGGGGCTCCCACCATCCCTGTGCTATGCTGACATCCTCCTGGGGCTGCTTATTATGAGGGTCTCCCACCATCCCTGTGCTGTGCTGACTTCCTCCTGGGGCTGTACATCTGCTGTGCATATTTTGAGGTGCTCCCACCATCCCTGTGCTATGCTCATTATGAGGGGCTCCCACATCCCTGTGCTGTGCTGACTTCCTCCTGGGGCTGCTTATTATGAGGGGCTCCCACCATCCCTGTGCTATGCTGACATCCTCCTGGGGCTGCTTATTATGAGGGTCTCCCACCATCCCTGTGCTGTGCTGACTTCCTCCTGGGGCTGTACCTCTGCTGTGCATATTGTGAGGTGCTCCCACCATCCCTGTGCTATGCTTATTATGAGGGGCTCCCACCATCCCTGTGCTATGCTGACATCCTCCTGGGGCTGCTTATTATGAGGGTCTCCCACCATCCCTGTGCTATGCTGACATCCTCCTGGGGCTGCTTATTATAAGGGGCTCCCACCATCCCTGTGCTATGCTGACATCCTCCTGGGGCTGCTTATTATGAGGGGCTCCCACCATCCCTGTGCTGTGCTGACTTCCTCCTGGGGCTGTACCTCTGCTGTGCATATTTTGAGGAGCCCCCACCATCCCTGTGCTATGCTCATTATGAGGGGCTCCCACCATCCCTGTGCTGTGCTGACTTCCTCCTGGGGCTGCTTATTATGAGGGGCTCCCACCATCCCTGTGCTATGCTGACATCCTCCTGGGGCTGCTTATTATGAGGGTCTCCCACCATCCCTGTGCTGTGCTGACTTCCTCCTGGGGCTGTACATCTGCTGTGCATATTTTGAGGTGCTCCCACCATCCCTGTGCTATGCTCATTATGAGGGGCTCCCACATCCCTGTGCTGTGCTGACTTCCTCCTGGGGCTGCTTATTATGAGGGGCTCCCACCATCCCTGTGCTATGCTGACATCCTCCTGGGGCTGCTTATTATGAGGGTCTCCCACCATCCCTGTGCTGTGCTGACTTCCTCCTGGGGCTGTACCTCTGCTGTGCATATTGTGAGGTGCTCCCACCATCCCTGTGCTATGCTTATTATGAGGGGCTCCCACCATCCCTGTGCTATGCTGACATCCTCCTGGGGCTGCTTATTATGAGGGTCTCCCACCATCCCTGTGCTATGCTGACATCCTCCTGGGGCTGCTTATTATAAGGGGCTCCCACCATCCCTGTGCTATGCTGACATCCACCTGGGGCTGCTTATTATGAGGGGCTCCCACCATCCCTGTGCTGTGCTGACTTCCTCCTGGGGCTGTACCTCTGCTGTGCATATTTTGAGGAGCCCCCACCATCCCTGTGCTATGCTCATTATGAGGGGCTCCCACCATCCCTGTGCTGTGCTGACTTCCTCCTGGGGCTGCTTATTATGAGGGGCTCCCACCATCCCTGTGCTATGCTGACATCCTCCTGGGGCTGCTTATTATGAGGGTCTCCCACCATCCATGTGCTGTGCTGACTTCCTCCTGGGGCTGTACCTCTGCTGTGCATATTTTGAGGTGCTCCCACCATCCCTGTGCTATGCTCATTATGAGGGGCTCCCACCATCCCTGTGCTGTGCTGACTTCCTCCTGGGGCTGCTTATTATGAGGAGCTCCCACCATCCCTGTGCTATGCTGACATCCTCCTGGGGCTGCTTATTATGAGGGTCTCCCACCATCCCTGTGCTATGCTGACATCCTCCTGGGGCTGCTTATTATGAGGGTCTCCCACCATCCCTGTGCAATGCTGACATTCTCCTGGGGCTGCTTACGGTGCAGGTGTCAGTGCTGTATATCACGGTGCTGATGTCAGTGCTCTCTGTCACGGTGCTGCTGTCAGTGCTGTATATCACGGTGCTGGTGTGAGTGCTTTATGTCACGCTGCTGATGTCAGTGCTCTCTATCACGGTGCTGCTGTCAGTGCTGTATATCACGGTGCTGGTGTGAGTGCTTTATGTCACGCTGCTGATGTCAGTGCTCTCTATCACAGTGCTGCTGTCAGTGCTGTATATCACGGTGCTGGTGTGAGTGCTTTGTGTCACGCTGCTGATGTCAGTGCTCTCTATCACGGTGCTGTTGTCAGATGACTCTATCACGGTGCAGGTGTCATTGCTGTATGTCACGCTGCTGATGTCAGTGCTCTCTATCACGGTGCTGTTGTCAGATGACTATCACGGTGCAGATGTCATTGCTGTATGTCACGCTGCTAGTGATCATCTCCTGCACCCTCTTCTTTGCCTACCCTGGTCCCAGACCTTCCCTCTCCTCCATTGCCTTCATGCGCTCCACAGTCCTGAATTGTCACAACAATTTCCCATATAAAAAAAGAATGCTTGTAGTTGTCGATCCCAGATTCACCTCATACATGTGTTATGTCATTGGCCATGTGGTGGGACTATGTTTGCACAGCTATTAATTATTTTGTGGCTGCAAATTTGACCTGTAGGTTTGCGAAGTTCGCCTCCCATTGAAGTCAATGGGGCCCGCCGCGAACGTTACGGTCCGCGAACTATCGGCCGCGTTCACGGTCCGCGTTCGCGAAACGTCCCGTCGGAAGTTCATCCATCACTATTAGGCATATTCAACTTTTTTTGCTGTTGTCTCTATAATGTGGAATCTTTTCTCTCTATGTGGAATCTTTTCTCTCTATGTAGAATAATCTTGGACTAATAGAGCTAAGGTTGGGCACATTCGACCACAAGTTCGATGGACACAGATTGCTATTGTCAGTGTCATGTCGAATCTCCTATCTATATCGAACTGTTGTCGCAACGAAAATGAAAATAAAGCATTTGTTTATGTCGGATCTTTCAGTTTTCGGATTCTGCAACTTCGTTAAGGTTTGTTAAAACGATAACAAAAATACCCGAAATTCGGACGAAAATTCATTCGGATGAAAACTAATGCACATGTCTAGTGTCAACCTGCCGCCGTATAATGACAGCGGCTGGTTGGCAAGCAGTTAAAGACAAGTAGAGTTTTGAATTACGTTTGAACAACATTTGTCAAGTCATCAAATGTAATGAGAATTTTTGTATGAATATTTGTATAAACTTTAATTAGAAAATGTACTAGTGTATGGCCTACTCTACCCAAAATTGAAAAAAAAAAAAACATTTTGGTTATAGGTACAATATAAGGTAGGGAACCAGGGTGTATGTGGTACACTGCAGGGGGTTATTGGGGTTGTTTTGACAGGTCCAATATTAAAAGTTTTTTTCTGTTCATCATGACATTTTTACAATTACATTTGGGTTCAGTAAGTCCCTTTGAGCCATCTCACCGTAGCACCGTAGCATCAGTGGTTGTTCTGCACTTTCATGTAAGACAGAAAACTTTAAGATTATTTATGACACCTATTTAAAAACAAAACAAAGAAAAAGCGATATTCTTGGTGATAATAATTCTTCCGAATTTTTTTCATTTAATAAAGCAATTCATGCTTCTCGTCACTCTAATTCTTCACATATGCCCTTTAGGGCTGTGGGAGCGGCAAAGTCCATTTGCTCCACTGGGCCCAAATGCCAAACTGTCATGAAGAGCACCTAATAACGCCATGTAAAATTGTGTGAACTATCAAACCGTATTGTACTTCCACACTTCTTGCTCCAGGCCTTTGGTGGCATTTTCGATTTGAGCGCACATGTTGCTGTTTGAAAAGTGGGAACAAAGTAGCGGATCTTTATACTCGTTTTATTAAAAAAATGTCTTTCTTTCTACAAACTGTGATTTATTATCACATTTACAAACACAAACATTGTTTTTTTTGCCAATATTAAAATAAAAAAATCATTTCATAAGTAATATTTTGGTTATAGCTGAGACCTAGTGGCCAGAATCAGCCCCTAGTTCTGTATACTTTGCGGACCAATTCACACTATGCATTCCTCTAATGTATCTGCAATAATACAACATGATTGTATGAATTAAAGGATCCTATTTTCATTTTTTTTTTTTTTGTGCTCAATCCTTATACAAAAAAAAGCAACAAAACTAAACAAAACACACCTTTTCTTTTTTTTCACCAGTGTTAATTTAAAAATAGTGTTACTGCAGATAAAACATGCACATTTTATTTTGTAATTTGTCCTATTTAAAATGACGCTACAATTATGAGTCTGGTACAGAGCATTACAAATGAAAGTGTTTTCCAATTTTGATCTTTTTTTAAATGTGAAACATGTAAATTTATGTTGTGTGTTAAAATATCTAACTGTTAAAAAAAATAAAAAAATATATCAATGAACAAAACAAAAAGCAAAAACAAATTAAATTATAATTGGTTAATAAATTAGAAATGAAAAAAAAATCAACAGGGAAACAATAATGAAATGCATAAGGAGTTAATTAGGGCTGATTAGAGTCATCTAAGGGTTTGGCATTAAACAGAAATATTTTACAAAAAAAAAGAAAAAAATAAAAACTTTTTTTTACTTGTCAGGTTTCTTTAAACTGTTACTAAACCCACAACAGTTAAATCAGTCTGTATATGCAGCAAAGTATGCTTATGATACTCACTGTGGAACCTAAGAGGTTAAGACTGAGCATTGTGTAAAAAGGCTGTTTGATCCTCTCTTCTCTGATTCCCCCCTTCTTCCACTGTCCCCAATCCATCTCCTGATAGTACAGAGCCTTGAGGGCACTCTTCTCCTGCTTATGGTTAGTGGGGATGCAGCCTCATAGGACAATCAGAGGAGAATGAAAACTCCTCCTACAAGCTTTAACTGGACACTGATAGAAGTCACAAGACTGATATATGTATATACTGCTTATGAGAATAGGTATTTAGCAGTTTGTATTTACTAAAATATTTGCTTTACGTGTTCTATGTACTGTGGGAGACCAGATATAGTGAATGCAGGGTCCTGGGTTTAGAAACACTGTAACTGATCTCATTTTTAGATCCAAGTTCATCTCTGATCTGCAGATGAATAAACAGAATGATACAAACGTTACAATATGTAACTGTATCTTTCTGTAATGTCTGAGCTGTGTTATTCATAAACACTGTCAGACTGTTTTTTATTTTATTTTATTTTTTTATGACAGCTAAAGCTGCTGACCCTCTCACAGCAATATGGTTTTGATTAATCACTGTCCTGGGAGAGGGGTGTAGGGCGGAAGGACTGGGTGTGCTACACATGACCTGTCTGCAGTGATGACCTTTTTTTGGGCATGTGTAGCATGGCCGAAGTCTACAATTAGTTAATTTACTTAGACCCAATTTATCTACATCATGATGTCACCACACTGTCCTCACATTGGCATTCACTTATATGTGGACATAAAGAATGCTAGCTTTGTCAGTATAGCCCATAGCAGCCAACCAGGATTTTGTAATTCATTTGGCAATCTGCCTTGGGAAAATTAAAGGTAAAATTAGATTTGTTGAGAGGAGGAATACCACTGCACCTTTCCTTGTTCTGGTTTTCAAAATGCAGTTCTGTGACCTTTACTCATAAAGTCATTGGGTCTCATTTAGGTGTGTCTCCTAAGAATTTTTTCCCCCAGATCAGCCAATGATATTCAGTCTCGGACAATCTGTTCTTGGCTTGTCATTTTCCTTTTTGGGATCGGAATCTGAAAGTTTGATGTCAGTTGACAGAAATACAAGTCCTATGAAAGACATTTTGATAAATTAGGTCTACTGTGAGATGCTCGGCTAATATATAAAAGACTGGGTTTTATTTTTCATTATAGGGTTCAGTTCCAAATGATAAAAAAGCCTTTTCCTCTCAGTAAGTGCTCACATCAGTATGTGTATCTACAAAGTCCATGATGGACAAAGGACGCCTAACATTATGTATTAGATTAACCACAAGATTTGATTTTTCAGAGGAAGCATCAATTTGTTTTGAAATGGTGTTGACAGGGAGGCATTGTGCGTTCTCTTCTCATATTTGAATACACAAATATGGTTATAGTCAGGGTTATGTCAGCATTAACTGGCCTCCATTAGCAAATTCTCTAGAACGTGTAAAGATCCACCTGTCTTATAGTGGATTTAAAGCAGTGGTATACCCACACATGGAAAAAAAAAAAACCCTAGCAAAGGCATAATGAGCTAGTATGCACCACATATTAGCTCATTATGAAATGCCCACCTTAGAAAGAGGTCCCGTATTGCAACCTGGTTCATGCCAAGGGAGCTGACATTTTGCCCTCTGCGTTCCTTCTGGGTTCCCGACTCCAGCACTGAGAGTGGTCTGAGCCGCAATGACATCACTCCCGCGCATGCAGGCAGGAGTATTCTTTCCGGCAGCGTCTCCCGGACCTTCAGCTGGGCCTTCATAGTGCATGCTCCGCTGACGTCAGCCGCTACATGCAAAGTGAATATCTCCTAAACCATACAGGTTTAGGAGACATTAATTTTACCTACAGGTAAGTCTTATTATAGGAGGGGAGTTCTGTAGGTAGCTGGGTGGCAGATTTGAAACAAAGGCTGGTAGCTGCCCCAGCTTGAACCACCTTGGGGGAGACCAGCCTAAGGGGAGGCATAATTGATGAGAAAGACTTTGGCAAACAGAACAAACTCCTCTTCTTCCCCCACGACCCCCTTTGCTTTGCCTTATCTCTCCCCCTTCACTTCCCTCTCTTTCCCTTTCCCTCTCTCTCCCTTTCTCCTCCCTTTTCTTTGCTCTCTCTTTTTGTCTCCCCTACTCTCTCCTTTTTTTCCTTTCTCCCCCCTCGTTCTCCTCTCTTTTTCTTCCCCTCTCTGTATATATTCTCTCTCTCTCTCTCTCTCCCCCCTCTCTCTCTCTCCCACCCCCTTATCATTTCTCTTTCTCCCCCTCTCTCTTTCTCCCCTTTCTCCCTTTTCTCTCTCTTCCCCCCCCTCTCTCTTTCTCCCCTTTCTCTCTCTTCCCCCCTCTCTCTTTCTCCTTTTTCTCTCTCTTTCTCTCCTTTCTCTCTTCCCCCCCCTCTCTCTCCCCTTTCACTCTCTTTCTCCCCTTTATCTCTCTTTCTCCCCCTCTCTCTTTCTCCCCCCTTCTCTCTTCCCCCCTCTCTTTCTCCCCTTTCACTCTTTCTCCCCTTCCTCTCTCTTTCTCCCCTTTCTCTCTCTTTCTCCCCTTTCTCTCTTCCTCCCCTTTCTCTCTCTTTCTCCTCTTTCTTTCTCTTTCTCTCCTCTCTCTCTTTCTCCCCTTTCTTTCTCTTTCTTTTCCTCTCTCTCCCCCTCTCTTTCTCCCCTTTCTCCCCTTTCTCTCTCTTTCTCTCCACTCAAACTATATATCCTTTCTCCCTCTTCTCTCTCTCTCTCTCTCCATTTTTGCACCCCTCTCTCTCCCACCCCCATATCCCCCCTCTCTCTCTCTTTCTCACCTCTCTCTCTTTCTCTCCTCTCTCGCTCCACCCTCTTCCCCCCCTTGTTCTCTTTCTCCCCTCTCTTTGTCCCCTTTCTCTCATTCTCTCCTCTCTCTCTTTCTTTCCCCTCTCTCTCCTCACTCTCTCTTTCTTTCCCCTCTCTCCTCTCCCCCCCTCTCTCCTCTCCCCCCCCCCTCTCTCTCTATGGTGTCCTTTTATGAAGCAGTGAAATCTATTCACTGCTTCATTCTCGGGCATTCACAGAGGAGATGTTTCTCCTCTGTATGCCAGTTTATAAAGCGGAGTAGATCGCTTCACCCTTGGAGGAGTGAAGCAATCTACAAACGCTTCTAACACCGGAGAACGGCCCCTAATACTGGAATCTCGTGAGACTTCATGAGATTACAGTACTAGAAATTCACCGATACACAGAGATGTCAATTTATTAAGCAGTGATAAATTATCACAGCTCAATACACTGACACACGGTGTGATTAATGTTAGCAAAATAAAGAGTCCCCCTACATAATATATACATGTATACACACACAGACATTATATATACATGTATATACACACACATTATATATATATATATATACATATACACATTATATATATATATATATATATATATATATATATATATATATATATATATATATATATATATATATATATATATATATATATATATACACATAAATATGACAGGGGGACATGGTTACATTCTCTCTTCACTCCCCGATTCTCCACCTCTGAGCTGGTGAATCGGGTAGTGTGAATTCTGACACAGATCGCCAGTGAAGCGCTGAGACCGCAGCTTCATAAACTGGCCGTTACTGTGTCATTCTATGAGGATTCTCAGTGTGTGGAGATAATCGGCGGGAGAACATGTTCAAACACTTCTCCCCCCCATTATCTCTGGTTCATAAACTGTTTATGGGCTACGATCAGCGGCGATCCTCTGGATCTCCACTGATCACTGCTTCATAAACGGATACCTCAATCTTTTCTCCTCCTTCTCTCTCTCTTTATCCCCATTTTGCTCCCCTCTCTCCTCCCCTCCCCCCTTATCCCCTTTCTTTTTCTCTCCAATCTCTGTGTTTCTTCTATCTCTCTCTCCACTCTTCATTTCTTTCTCCCCCCCCCTCTCTCTTTCTCTCCCTCTCTCTTTCTCCTCCCCTCTTTCTCTCCCTCCCCCCCTCTCTCTTTCTCCTCCCCTCTTTCTCTCCCTTCTCCCCCCCTCTCTCTTTCTCCTCCCCTCTTTCTCTCCCTTCTCCCCCCTCTCTCTTTCTCCTCCCCTCTTTCTCTCCCTTCCCCCCTCTCTCTTTCTCCTCCCCTCTTTCTCTCCCCCCCTCTCTCTTTCTCCTCCCCTCTTTCTCTCCCCCCCTCTCTCTTTCTCCCCTCTCTCTCCCCATTTTTGCTTCCCTCTCCCACCCCCTTTCTTGCCTCTCCCTCTCTCCTTATTTTCCCCATCGCTCTCATTCTGCCCCTTTCTATTTCTTCCTTCTCTCTTTGTCACCTCTATCTCATTCTCCCCTCTCTCTTTCTTTCCACACTCTCTCTATATTTTTCCCTCTTCTCTCTCTCTACCCCATTTTTTCTCCCCCCCCTTATCCCCTCCCCCCCTTATCCCCTCATTCTCCCCCCTCTCTCTCTTGTTATCTCTCTTTCTTCCCCTTCTCTCTCTCTCTCTCCTCTCTTTCTTTCTCCCCTCTCTTTCTATCTTTTGTTCCCCTTTCTCTCTTTCTCTTTTTCTCTCCCCCCTCTCTAACTTTTCTCTTGTTTTTCTTCCCCATCCAAATGTCTTTCATAATATCAGTCACGCTCAAATTTTTGTTACACTGTTTTTTTTAATTCATTACAGACTATTTAACCACGCCCCTTTAGGCAACACCCAATATTTAAAGCAATGCAAACCATGCCCACCCTTTCTTTTTCACTAGGCCTAGGGCGTAATCTATGATTCTGCACACAGACCCACTCATTCATAAAACCGCTCAGAGGGCTGTTCTGCAAGTAGAAACCTTTTTATAAACCATGGAAAACATTAAGGCACCCAGCATCATGTAGAACCAACATTAGAGAGACCCTGTCACCACATTATATCTCCGTGCCGTGGCTAATCTCTCCTAAAAAACACCCGTTTTCCTGGCTGTTCACCGACTCTTTAGGGTTTTGCAGATCAGGTGTTGTGACTTCACTGTAACTTTCCTGATCTACGTATTTGTTGCAGGTCAGTATTGAAGGGTCAGCCATGCAGCCAGCATTTTGATTGGTCACAGCCTCTGTATTACTCTCAGCGCAGGTTCCTATTGGATTGTGGACACCGTACATTGAAGTATGTTTATACTGCTGTGCCAGACAGAGCATTTGTGTTGTGTGCATTGAACGGTTGTTATTGACCTGGGGGAGCGATCTGCCCTGAAGGATCATTTAGAGACAGATGTATATTAGATGTATTGTTCAGAGCTCAGCAGCATTATTACATGGAGTCTATTTACTCCAATCATTAAAGCGCAATAGATGTCTTAGAATGCACGCGGGGCTTCTGATGGTTTCCATAGTAACAGAACAGCTGTATCTTTACTGCCCATTGGGAGAACAGTCTTCCCTGGAACTTAATGTATATGGCAATAAAAAGATGGAACACAACTGCTTTGAAACCCAGAGAGTTGTCATTGATAACTCCTAATTTTGTGGTTTTATGGTCTCCTGTTCTCTTGTGTGTACAGTGGAGTCCGACGGGAACATCTCCGATGTCACAGGTGCTTATAGAGCCGCCATTGTATGAGATCTGTACCACGACAGTGCTGAGCGTTTTCCCTGATCGTATTTTTAGCATGTTTTAAAGCTATATCAAACCCAAACATTTATTACATTGCAGTCTACCAATTCTTAGATAGGATGGCTGCATTTGTTTTATTTTTTAGGCTCCCCCCCCCCTTTATTCTTACCTGGTGATCCAGCCAGTAAGTCTGTTTTTTTTTTTAACAGAACAAATTGTCCTGCAGATGTAGAAGTTAGAGGGTTGAGGCAAATCATTTGCCACTGACAGGGGTGCTTACAATGGTCAACGTTTATTTATGTAAAAGCTTTATCCCTAAAGAACAAGACTATTTTATAACTGCTTAAAAAATGTTAGTTGGATTTTGGCTTCAATTAGTTTAGTGTATCTTAATCTGCTAGTACAGTGTTCTAAAAAAAACTTTGGCCCTTTGCTTGCCTTTATCTGGCCCTCGAGGACACGATTCCATCTACTGACACTGATCCACTGTGCTCCCCACAGCCCCCTTAAAATTTATTTGTACAACATTAGATATTTCTGTCAGCAAGATCCATTCAAAAAGATCAGACAACAAAGAATAAAGAAGAGAAAAAAGAGAAAAGGGATGAGCAGCACAGAAAAAATGAGGAATAGTGTGAAAGAAATACACCAAACTTTTACCTGCTAGAATCTCTTTTTTTTTTTTTTAGGCCTGAATAAGTGCAGTAAGCAAGTACAGTAAGAGCCGGTTCACACAGGGGCAACACGACTCTGGCTGCGACTTTGCAAGGCGACCTGGACACGTCCTGAGTGCGCACCACAGCGCGACTTACAAGGCGACTTCAAGTCGCCTCCAGGACAGGCGACTTTCCAGTGGCCAATCAAAACACCAATCAGCTCTGTGGGAGGGCGGGGGGAGGGAGGGGTTTGCTTGAGAAAACAATTTCCCCTTCCTGTATCGTTGCTTCAGCTAAGACACGATCCGACTTCGGAGGCGACTTCCATTGAAATCAATGGGTACAAGTCGCCTAGAAGTCGGATTGAAGTAGCACAGGAACCTTTTCTGAAGTCAGAGCGACTTCAGTAGTGTGCATTAAGACGGCTCTCATTCACATATATATAGGCAAAACTTTTTATTTATTTATCTTTTGGATAGAGTGGAGAGGGATTAGAACATCTGTCAGTTTTTATTGCTATCTATCACCCTCTCTATTTGTCTTGTTTACCATTATCATTGAATGTGAAAGTAATAGAAAACTCCACATTTTGAGTTGTCCCCAGAAAAGTAATAAAGGGGAAATCTTCCAATGGGGACACTCGTTTTGGTGACCCAGGGGTCCCCAAGAAAACCCCCCCTAATTTGTAAGTATTTCATCTCACATTCGATTTAACTATGGGACAGGAAGCAAAATATCTGCAATGGCCCACATATGGCAAAAAAACCCAAAACTGACTGACTGTTACCCTCCTTATTCTATACAAAATGAAAAGAAAAAAAGTTTTGTCTAGAATTCTACTTTAATTGTGGCTGCGAGGTCTCACTGTTGGAGTATCCAAGACCTAAAGTCATGGTTGACCTAACCCACCAGGCTCCAACCTGCAGAAACTTCAACATTTGGAATACTTTCAGAGGAGTCCTTAAAAAAAAAAAAAAAAAGAGGATGACCTTTACAAAGCAAAGGTGCTGACTATAGCTTGTAAGTTGGGACTATCTCCTTGGTGAAATGGTTAACATAGATAATCAGCAAAGTTGATGCAATACTGTGCTGCAAACTTTACAGCACAGGACTTTAACCACTTGCAGACCGGACCAATTTGCTGGTCAAAGACCAGACCCCTTTTTGCGATTCGGCACTGCGTTGCTTTAACTGACAATTGCGCGGTCGTGCGACGTGGCTCCCAAACAAAATTGACGTCCTTTTTTTCCCACAAATAGAGCTTTCTTTTGGTGGTATTTGATCACCCCTGCGGTTTTTATTTTTTGCGCTATAACCAAAAATAGAGCGACAATTTTGAAAAAAACTCATTATTTTTTACTTTTTGTTATAATAAATATCCCCCAAAAATATATAAAAAAACATTTTTTTTCCCTCAGTTTAGGCCGATACGTATTCTTCTACATATTTTTGGTAAAAAAAATCGCAATAAACGATTATTGATTGGTTTGCGCAAAAGTTATAGCGTTTACAAAATAAGGATAGTTTTATAGCATTTTTATTAATAATTTTTTATTATTTTTTTTTTACTAGTAATGGCGGCGATCAGCGATTTTTTTATTGTGACTGCGACATTGTGGGGGACCCATCGGACATTTTTGACACATTTTTGGGACCATTGTCATTTATACAGTAATCACTGCTATATAAATGCTTATAAATATAAGTGAAAGGGTTAACCAGTGGGTGGCAGTGTAGGGGTTAAGTGTTCCTAGGGGTGTGTTACTAACTGTGGGGGGGTTGGGCTTTCATTTAGTGAACACTGATCTCTGCTCCAATCACATGGAGCAGAGATCAGCGTCACTAGTTGCTAGGCAGAATGGAGAAATGTTGTTTACACAGCATTTCCTCCATTCGGCCGCTCCGTGAGACGATCGCAGGGATGCCCGCGGCGATCGAGTCCGCGGGTCCCGCAACCGGACTCACGGGGGTCCCGACCAGCGCGGGCTCCCAATGGCAGGCCGGCATTGAATATTGGACGTACCTGTACGCCAATATGCCTGCCCGTGCCATTCTGTCGACGTACATCGTCGTGCGCTGGTCGGGAAGTGGTTAAAGTGACATTAAGCCCAAAAGCAAATATTTATTATATTTCACCTTACCAATTTTTAGATGTGATTACTGCATTAGCCTTATTTTTTTAGGCTTTCTTCTATTTTCATCTGGTGATCCAGCCTGCAAGTCTGTTGTTTTTTAAAAGAACAAGCTCACCAGCACAATGTATCAGTTACAGAGATGAGACAAACAATTTAACATTGGCAGGGGTGCTTACAATGATCAGCTTGTATTTATTTATGTAAAACCTTTATCCCAAAAGGAGCAAAAATTGGTTGCTGCTTAAAAGCGTCAGCTGGAGCTTATCACAGTGGTGACTGGTGCTCAATATTTTGGGGGGTGGGTTTGGCAAACCAACGCCATAACCGTACAGCAAACCCGACATCACTTACATGGCACAGTGGCTTAGTAATTAGTGATGTGTCCTTGTAGGGCCAGAGTTTTGGCTTTGTTATCCATAAGTGGTCAGTCTGCATAGAAATTCTGTTTTCTTGTCTTTGTTTGGGTCTAATGCCAAAATCCATTCACAATACTGGTTGATTAATTGTCCTGTATCCAAAGCTGCATGTATGGTGTTTGCACAGCTGTGGTAGGGACATTAGACTGTAAGCTTCTTTGGGCTAGGATGGAAGATAGCATGCTCCAACAGGCATTTTCATGAGTGAGATAAACAATTTTGTGTATTGTTCGAAGCACTGTAGAATATGTTGGCATATTTCTGAGTCAAATAAATAGCTCCCCAAGGAGAGAACAGGGGGAGCTGTAACGTCATTCTTCAATTTCCAGGTGAAGAAGCAAGCGATGATGCGTAATGAGGATCCGGCACTTGTGTGTATAGAGCCTAGGGATACATATTTTATCATGTGAAAGAAAAAAAAGTTTGGTATCATTTCATAGCAAGATTTTGTTGTTAATGTATGTCAAAAGTAATATGAAATTCTGAACAATCCATCTGTTAGAGTATCTGTCCATATGCAGAGCAGCTTCAATAATCTATATTGGAGAAAAAAATATAATATAATTACCATATTTCATGTCCATTATAATTCTAATAATTACAGATCATTGCAATGGAAACATTTTCTCCTGTAATGTTGTGGGATTGATTTAAAGTGACTTTAAAGGTTCTGATTTTTTAATATAACAAATATGTTATACCTAATAGTATTGCACAGAGCAGCCCTGATCCTTCTCTTCTGGGGTCAACCGCCAGCGCTCTCGGCTTCTCCTTTTCAGTGTATTCTCCCATAGTAAGCATGTTTTTTTGGGCTCACTTCTGAGTCAGCTCTGTGTGTCCATTGACACACACAGTGCGGCTCGGTTACGCCTCCTGCTCTCTTCTCAATGGATTTGACTGCTGTGTCTAAGTTTATGAGGAGAGAGAGAGCCGTGAGTCTTGGGCACAACACTGGATCAAGATTGGGTTCAGGTAAGTATTTAGGGGGAAAATCCAGAAATCAAGGTAGAGAGAGAGAGAGATATCACCGTTCCAGGTAGGTCAAGCGACAGTAGAAAACCTTTTCATCCAGCTTGGAATCCCAGGTGCCGGCAATGCATAGAGCAATCAAAAACAGGAAGAAGATCTGGACAGCCACGCTCAAACTTTTTTTGCCTTTTATTCAAAAATTCTTATGAACAAAAATACAAGCCACAGCAGGAACAGACAGGAGCTAACACGTTTCACACTTCAATGTAGTGCTTAGTCATATGACTAAGCACTACATTGAAGTGTGAAATGCGTTAGCTCCTGTCTGTTCCTGCTGTGGCTTGTATTTTTGTTCACAAGAATTTTTAAATAAAAGGCAAAAAAAAAACGTTTGAGTGCGGCTGTCCAGATCTTCCTGTTTTTGATAAGTATTTAGGGGGAGCTGGAGAGAGGGAGATGCACATGAAAAGTTTTTCCTTAATGAAAAGAATGCATTAAGGTAAAAAACGTTTAACCTTTACAACAAACTTAAAAAACTATGAGGAAAGACGTAAAGCTTGGTCAGTAGATCCAAGAGCAACCAGTTAGTAAAGGAACTGTCACCCTATGCAAACACCTCAAACTCAATATACTCCGCACACACGTTCCTGAAAATGGCTATAGTAATGCTGAGTGCTGCAATGACCACCGGCTGGAAACCGTAGATAATCAGAGTGAAGAGATGTCATCAGCACACCAAGGATTCCTCTAGTCTAAAGGGTCCAAAGCTTTATTCACATGGTCATACGGTACACATCAGTCACTGCCTGATGAAGGGGTCCTGCTTGGCTCTGAAACTTTGCTGTATGTGTACCGTGTGACCATGTGAGTAAAGCTTTGCACTCTTTAGACTAGAGGAATCCTTGGTCTGCTGATAACATCCCTTCACTATGCAAACAGCTAGCGTTAATTGAGCTGTTACCCCTTGTAGTAGTTTTTAATTTTTCCCTTGCCTCCATAAGATCCCTTTCACACTGGGGTTTTTTTCAGGCGCTTTAGCGTTAAAAAAAGCGCCTGTAAAGCGCTTGAAAGAAGCCTCATTTGCAATCCCAATGTGAAAGCCCAAGTGCTTTAAGTGCCCTTTCACACTGCCAGCGCCCAAAAAATGCTCGTAAAGCGCTGCTTAAACTTGCTGCGCTTTACCAGCGTTTTTCGAACGCTAGTGGGGCGCTTTTAAACCCTGCTAGTGTCCATATAAAGGGTTAAAAACACCCACAAAGTGCCGCTGCCAAAAGCGCTTTGCAGGCGCTTTTCAGGTGTTTTGCAGGCGCTTCCCGTAGATTTCAATAGGAAGGGGCGCTTAGGTGCGGTGTATTCACCGCTCCAAAAGCGCTGCATAGAAGCAGCTTGCCGGACTTTTTTTGACACCCTGCCAGCGCAGCGCCTCAGTGTGAAAGCACTCGAGCTTTCACATTGGGATTGCAGTTGCGGCTTCTTTCAGGCGCTTTACAGGTGGTTTTTTAAAGCTAAAGCGCCTGAAAAATGCCCCAGAGTGAAAGGGATCTCAGTGTGAAAGCACTCGGGCTTTCACATTGGGATTGGAGATGAGGCTTCTTTCAAGCGCTTTACAGGCGCTTTTTTTAACGCTAAAGCGCCTGAAAAATGCCCCAGTGTGAAAGGGGTCTAAGGCATTAAACATAGCTTGAGAATTTTATATACACTTGTAGTCTTTTATAGCTGTGTGGATTCTCCTCACTTCCAGGGCTCTGTCATTGATAACTTATGCTAATAACTATATTTTTTTATGTAAAAATAAGTCTGCAGTGGGAACTTTTTCATATTTATTCTCACAGATTCCCTTTAGGCTTTTAGCATTATTACAAATAATTTGTAGGCGATTCTATATCTTTGAAATGTCAGAAGATCTAATAAATAGTGCCTAAACCACCAGAATGGGAGACAGTCACTATCTCTAGCTGCCTGTAAATGCTTAGCAGAAACACAAGATCTATATTTTCCCCTCTGACCGAATGGCGATCTGCCTTGTTTTTTCGGAACGATCGTCGGGTCCCAGCAGACATCGCGTCCGCCTGACCCGCTGATTGGCTGCCTCTGTGTCCAGTCACAAATATATAGAGAGAACTGCAAAGGGAGGATTTTTTTGATGCCACAGATATAACATCCATTTGATAAAAGTATGAAACATTTTATTAATTAAAAAAATATAAAAAAGAGTAAACAAATGTTGACTCTCACTTACAAATAAACATAAATAAAATGATCAGAGCATGATAATGAACAATATAGTGCACAGAGAGCTATATAAAAGCCTGTTGGCTCCTGTTGTGTCCAATGACAGTGGGAGCAGGGCTCCAGCAGGGTGTGCATGCCCCAGAGCCCGAAGGAAAAAATCACGTACAGGTATGTGATTTTGTGCGTAAGGGCCGCCCCGCCGCAGTATATGTACGTGGGGCGGTCCTTAAGCGGTTAAGCTTTAACAGCAAAAGCTGGAAGCTGATTGGTTTCTTTGCAGAACTTCCCCAGATTTTGCCCTCTCCAGTTTTAGTAAATGAACCCCAATGCCACGATTAAAGTGATCATGAGAGCTGTCATTGCCAGCCCACTCTTGAAAATGCTAGTTGATTGTCTGTCTCTGGTGTCAATAATTTTGATTCACAGACACAGAACAAATGTGTCAGAAAAATGGCAAAATGATTTCTACATTTTTATTTCTGTTTAGTAAAGGTTCTATCCGCGGTTCTGGATTTTTCTTTACTTTCATTGTCTAATAATGGTGCTAAGTCCACTGAGTCTTCATGGTAATTATTCATAATTTGGGTTAGGAAATAATTTTTAATCATGTATGCCATTTATTACAGCACCTGCAATTTCTGATAAAGCAAACTCACAATTACATGACTAAACGTCTAATCTTTATGAAACATCCACAGCAGTTTATGTTTGGATGTGGGCTGAAAAAAAAAATCAATCATTCAATCATATCATTAACAAATTCCATACAAAATACTTAGCACCCCAAAATTATACGTTGTTCTGTATTCTCTAAGGGGTGGTATTGGGAGGAGGGTAAGGGGTGGACCCAAGGAATGGTGCT
Organism: Lithobates pipiens; assembly: GCF_037356315.1. Lineage (NCBI taxonomy): Eukaryota > Metazoa > Chordata > Amphibia > Anura > Ranidae > Lithobates > Lithobates pipiens. The sequence goes on along the minus strand of NW_027507790.1, from coordinate 167,622,643 downwards.
GGGAGGTGAGTAGGGGGCAGAGTCAAGGGGTTACTCGGAAGGGAGGAGTTCCTGCACCTATTCCTTGAGAAAACAAACCCTGGTTATGGGGCATTATTAACATTGAATCTAACTGATGATGTTACAGTTGACAACAGATTAGGGGGTGAGGGAAATTTACAAACAGGGACACCCTCTCACCCCGGTGACAAATGGCTAAGAGAGGATTTTGCTCTTTTTCTACTTCATTTGGGCTTCCCTGACAAGAAGTCATGGGCAATCTCCCCGGTGAGACACAATCGGTAAGAGAAAGATTGATGGGGCTTTAAGCATTCTTTTACAAAATGACCTGAACAAAATAATGGAGCGGGCAACTACATGGCAAATGAAGTAGAATATGGAGAAAGGAAAGGTAATGCACTTGGAGGCTAAAAACACAAATGCAAAATATCTGGTGGACCTAGTGGAAAACAGACTGAGTAATAGCATGCAATGTCAAGCTGCAGCTATCAAAGCCGGCAGAATATTAGCATGAATAAAAAAGCGGATATACTCCAGAGATAAAACTATAATCCTGCCACTTTATAAAACTGGTTAGGGCATATCTGGAGTATTACATCCAGTTCTAGACACCGATCCTCAGAAGGGATATGCTGGAGCTGGTGAGAGTCCAAAGAAGGGCGAGGAATTTAACACGGGGATTGGAGGACCTCAATTACGAGAAAGCACTACATTTATTCTCGCTGGAGAAGAGGCGCTTGAGAGGAGATATATTTTCAAATACCTTAATGGTGATCCCAGCATAGGAAAAAACTATTCGGCCTCGGAGTGTAAGAGGACATGGGGCCACACAATGAGATTGGAGGAGAAGAGGTTTGACCTAAAGCTGCACAGAGGGTTTTTCACTGTCAGGGCAATAAAGAGGTGGAACTCTAATGAGGTGGAACTCTCTTCCACAATTGGTGGTGTCAGCAGGGAGTATTGATATGTTTAAAAGACTTCTGGACGTGAATCTTAGTGAACACGATATACAGAGATGATTATCGACCCTGACACTTGTACACCAACACAGGTTGAACTGGATGGACTTGTCTTTATTCAACCTTTGTGTAACCATGTACTCTAGCTTCAACTAAAGAAAATATGTTTTGACTTGAGATATACTTTTAGCCTGCTGGTAGTTAAAAATGGAAATGGAATATCTTATATTCTTTTTTTAACTATAGTAAGTTTTTTTTTAGATACAGAGCTGGTAGTGTAACTGGAAGTGTAGTTAAAGGGTATGTTAAACTTTTGAAACATGTTACATCTCACATCCCTACTTTGGTGGAGCATGATACCTGTCAATACCAGGTACCTTCTCCGCCCAAAAAATGTCCAAAAGTTGAGAAAGGGAGGCGGAGGAGGAAAAGTGAAACTTACCTATTTGGGTGACTTTAAGTTTCAGTCCATGGTCTTGTTATAACATCCTTTACACCCCTTGTAATTATGACCTTGTACAGGACTTCTGCTAAATAGTGATGATATGGAGTGTGGCTGCATTCTCAAATGGGAAACATAGGTCACCAGTGATTTGTTCCTTATAGAACAGAGGTCCCCGAACTTTCTAAACAAAGGGTCAGTTTACTGTCCTTCAGACTTCGGAGGGGGGGGGCAGACTGTGGTATCTGTGGGAGGACTAGTTGCCTCATCTTTGATGTCAATGGAAGGAATAGTGTCCAATTGTTGGTGTCAGTTTCAGTTGGAGGAATAGTACCCCATCGTTGGTGTCAATGAAAAGAATTCTACCCCATTGTTTGTGTCAGTGGGAGGAATTGTGCCCTTTTGTTGGTGTAGTGGGAGGAATTGTGACCTTTTGTTGGTGTCAGTGAGTGGTATAGTGTCCCATTGTTGGTGTTAGTGGAAAAATAGTGCCCCATCATTGGTATCAATGGAAATATTAGTGCCGCATTGTTGGTGTCAGTGGAAGAAATTGTGCCCCATCATTGGTATCAATGGAAGGAATAGTGCCCCGTTGTTAGTGTTAATGGATGGAATAGTGCCCCAAGGGCCAGATAAAGGCAAGCAAAGGGCCGCAGTTTGGAGACCACTGTTATAGAATCTTAGATGTGAATATGCAGTTGTTACTGTGTTTTTTTAAATGCTATAAAATGTAATATATTAAATATTTGTTTGAAAAACAAATATTTCCTAGAATAGTTTAAAAGGGTTAATCACTTTCTTTTTTTCATCATGTTATGTTTTTTTTTTTCTTTGGAGGAAAGAGGTTGAAAATCGGACTGCTAAGTGTGCAGTAATCCCGGCCTGATTGCAGCCATGTTCACTTGGTTAATCTAGGAGTTATTGTTGTCTTAACACATAGTAGTGATTTTTATGATTAAAGTTGGGATATAAAAGCCATAAATATTTACCAGCAGCTACTTTAGAGTCCCGGTTGGGATATTTTGAAACAAGTGATTTATTATCGTTTTTCAACCACTAAGTGAACAACACCTAATGCAGTGCAATAAAACCGTCTTGTCATTCTTTATACACTTGCTGGCAGGCACATTCTACTTTGTGGCAAATTATACCAGCCCATACTCAAGCTATCATTTGCCCTCTGCAAATAATGGAAGTAGTGAACTGGAAACAATCCAGTTGTTCAAAACATGAAGACAAAGCAGTTAGTGTTAAAGAAGCACTCCGCTCAACACAGTTTTTATGTGCAATTGACAAACTGAGAAACTACAACCAAATATTGTATATGTTGTGCTGCCAGCTCTGCCAGATACAGGTGTAAAAAATTCAATTTTAGCTATTGTGTGTGGAGGGTCTCCTTTTCCAACTCATCATAGTAAAGCAGAAGAAGGAGGTCAAAAAGGGATCATTGGTTATATTGTATTTAGTGATTTTAGTGACTCATTCTTTTAAGACAATATCCAGCTGCATATAAAAACGATTTCTTCTTGTAATGCAGCCAGCAACATCATCAGTCTTTTTTTGCTGAAATAGTGTTTAAGACGTGTTTAAAGTGATTGTAAACGCAGTTTTTTATTTTTTACCCTCCCTGGCGGTATGATTATTTCAGATTTTTGGTGCTGAAAGCGGTACAATTATTTTGTATGGAAATTTGTTGTTTTATATTGTAGGCCTGTAATTCTTAGGAATAACTCACTTAAATCTGTCCAAACCAGAGTCTAGCAGACATCCCGGGTATGATTAAGTTTGGAAAATGAAATCATAAATTATAATATAATAAATAACTATAAATAATTATACCAAATAATAATATAATAATAATAAAAATGATTCAATAATGTAATCAAATCAAAAACACTGAAATTTGCTCAGCTGCAGAATTGTCACTGTCATTACTTGTCAGTATTTGATGATGGATCTCCCCACAAATCGCTATCGCTTAATTCTGCGAGTGATTCTAATTTATTAGCGCTGTTTTCTAGCTGGTCTAAAACCACTTTTGATGTAAAGGAACAGTTTTGGTTGCTACGGACAATCTCCAGTTTCCAGGCAGAAAGAACAGTATTTATATTATAAAACTGCATGCCAGGCACTGAAGAAACCACAAGGGACAAAAGGGAGGTGAAATAATTACATACAGAAATGTAATCTGTAAGATTACAGTGCCCTGTATGTATAGTGTATGTTTAACTTTTTGAATTTGGTGCCGTTCTCCGTCCCCGTGCGTCTCAACGCTCGCAGGGAACAGAGCCCGGTGTAGTGTCATATTTTGCTCCCCATCATAGAATGCTCCGGAAGTGACGTTGCGGCCAGAAATTTAGCACTGCGCATGCGCGATGGGTTCCAAACACTTGCGCCATGCGTTCTAAATGATTTGCGACAATGCAGACCAGTGAAACCGTCAGATAATGTCAGAGAAGTGAGGGGAGGTAATCCCCCCCCCCTGAGCCACAGTTACCCGCTCTCTCTCCGCCGCTCTCTGCTCTGTCTAAAGTTAATGTCACGATTACCTCCCCTCACTCCCGTGACATTATCTGACGGTTTCACTGAACTACATTTTCGGAAATCCTCTGGAACGCATGGTGCAAGCATTTGGAACGCATCGCGCATGCGCAGTGCAAAATTTCTGGCCGCAACGTCACTTCCGGAGCATTCTATGATGGGGAGCAAAATATGACACTACATCGGCTCTGTCTCCGCTCACACTGCAGGGAGACATCGCTGGATCCAGGAGACAGGGTAAGTAAGCTCTTCCTGGATCCTGCAATGAGATATTCCCGAGCCAGACTCGGCAATAACACCAGGGAGGTTAAAAAATGAAAAGGTTTATACTTATCTTATCTGTGCAGTGGAATTGCAAAGAATGGCCCCAATCCTCTTTTTCTGGGGCCCCCTGCTGGTGCTGTCTGCTCTTCCTCTTATCTGTGTGCTACCCTAGGAAGAAGCTTCCTATCATGGCACACTTATGAGCTCAATCCTGAGCCTCGCTGTCTGTCTATAGACACAGACAGCACAGCTCAGTCCCGCCCCCGCTCCCTTCATCACATGATTTGGATGACAGCAGTGGGAGCCAATGGCTCCTGCTGCCTCAGCAAATCCTGTGAGTCCAGGAAGTGTGAGAAGAAAGCTACTGCAGACAGTCACAGCGCTGGATCAAGATAGGGCTCTGGTAAGTATAAGGGGAGGTGAGGAGGCAATACTTTTACCTAATCATTTTCTACCTTATTGCAAGGAATCCATTAACCACTTACCAACCGCCCTGTAGCAGTTTCACATAATATGTGATCCTGCGCTTCCAAGTAGGGGGCTTTGATTATAAACAGCGGGAGACGATTAGCGGGTACTGTGGACTTGATGCCCACTGGCACCTACCAATGATCCAGCAGAGAGGCAGAACATCAGTCTGCCTACGCAAACAAGGCAGATTGCTGTTCTGTCAGCAGGCAAGGCATGGATCCTATCTCTCTACAAAGCAGGGACAAGGATCCATGTCTTCCCCCAGTATAAGAATCTCCCACACTGTACAAAAACACTGGCTAGGCACACAGTTGACCCTTGATCACCCCTGATGTTAACCCCTTCCCAGCCAATGTCATTAGTACAGTCATAGTGCATATTTTAGCACTGATCACTGTATTAGTGTCACTGATTCCCAAAAAAGTGTCAGTGTCCGATTGTCTCTGAATATCACAGTCCCGCTATAAGTCGCTGATCACCGTTATTACTAGTAAAAAATAATTACAAATTCCATAAATATATCCCATAGTTTGTAGACACTATAACGTAACGGTATGCCATTTCACACAATATGCCGCCCTGCCGCAGTATATATGTGATGGGCGGTCCTTAAGTGGTTAAAGGATAAGCCCTGGTTCACACTGATGCAATTTCTCATGCATTCCAGAATGCATGGAATCACATGACAATGAAAATAACATGACTTTCTATGGAGACCATTCACATATATGCAGTGCAATTCTGTTTCGATTTTGAAAAGGCATAGCCAGTGCAGGAGAGATCTTCATTCCTGTCCAATAGTACATTAGGAGTGGACATGGGGGAAATCCTAAATGAAGTTTTGGGTAGATAAAGTATATACAGTACCCCTGTAAGTTTATCATAAGCACACTTTGTATCAATGATTTGCACTTACAATTCTTAGGTTTGCTATTGATTACCCAAACAGTGTTCTAGTTGGTGGCCTACGCTTCTATTTTTTATGTTTCAGTATGTTTATGTCCATACATACACACATATGTGTGTGTGTGTATGTGTATATATATATGTGTGTGTGTGTGTGTGTGTGTGTGTGTGTGTGTGTGTATATATATATATATATATATATTAATAATATATACATATACACACACACACACATACATATATACGGTATCTCACAAAAGTGAGTACACGCCTCACATTTTTGTAAATATTTTATTATATCTTTTCATGTGACAACACTGAAGAAATGACACTTTGCTACAATGTAAAGTAGTGAGTGTTCAGCTTGTATGACTGTGTAAATTAACTATCCCATGAAAAAAACTCAACACACAACCATTAATGTCTAAACCGCTGGAAAGTGAAAATGTCCAAAATGGGCCCAATTAGCCATTTTCCCTCCCCGGTGTCATGTGACTCATTAATGTTACAGGGTCACCTCATGGCATAGAACTCTCTGAGGATCTGAAAAAAAAAGAGTTGTTGCTCTACACAAAGATGGCCTAGGCTATAAGAAGATTGCCAAGACCCTGAAACTGAGCTGCAGCACAGTGGACAAGACCATACAGCGGTTTAACAGGACAGGTTCTTCTCAGAACAAGCCTCGCCATGGTCGACCAAAGATGTTAAGGTGCACGTGCTCAGCGTCATATCCAGAGTTTATCTTTGGAACATAGGCATAAGAGTGCTGCCAGCATTGCTGCAGACATTGAAGGGGTGGGGGGTCAGCCTGTCAGTGTCCAGACCATACGCCGCACAATGCATCAAATTGGTCTGCATGGCTGTCATCCCAGAAGGAAGCCTCTTCTAAAGATAATGCACAAGAAAGCCCACTAACAGCTTGCTGAAGACAAGCAGACTAAGGACATGGATTACTGGAACCATGTCCTGTGGTCGGATGAGACCAGATGGTGTAAAGCATGTGTGGCAGCAACCAGGTGAGGAGTACAAAGACAAGTGTGTCTTGGTGTGTCATGGTCTGGGGCTTCATGAGTGCTGCCGGCACTGGGGAGCTACATTTCATTGAGGGAACCGTGAATACCAACATGTACTGTGACAAACTGAAGCAGAGCTTGAGTACACGAACAGATGGTCGGACATTCTCCTTCAGGATCTCTTGGTAGACAGCAGAATTCATAGTTCCTTTTATCACGGCAAGTCTTCCAGATTCTGAAGCAGCAAAACAGCCCCAGACCATCACACTACCACCACCATATTTTACTGTTGGTATAATGTTCTTTTTATGAAATGCAGTGTTCCTTCTACGCCAGATATACTTGGACACACACCTTCCAAAGAGTTCCACTTTTGTCTCATCGGTCCACAGAATGTTGTCCCAAAAGTCTTGGGGATCATCAAGATGTGTTGTGGAGAAATTGAGACGAGCTTTGATGTTCTTTTTGCTCAGCAGTGGTTTTCTCCTTGGAACTCTGCCATGCAGGCCATTTTTGCCCAGTCTTTTCCTGATGGTGGAGGCATGAACGCTGACCTTAACTGAGGCAAGTGAGGCCTGCAGTTCCTTGGACGTTGTTGTGGGGTCTTTTGTGACCTCTTGGATGAGTCGTCGCTGCGCTCTTGGGGTAATTTTGGGCGGCCGGCCACTCCTGGGAAGGTTCACCACTGTTCCATGTCTTCGCCATTTGTGGATAATGGCTCTCACTGTAGTTCGCTGGATTCCCAAAGCTTTGGAAATGGCTTTATAACCCTTTCCAGACTGATAGATCTCAATTACTTTCTTTCTCAATTGTTCCTGAATTTCTTTGGGTCTCGGCATGATGTGTAGCTTTTAAGGATCTTCTGGTGGACCTTACTGTGTCAAGCAGCTCCTATTTAAGTGATGCCTTGATTGTGAACAGGTGTGGCAATAATCAGGCCTGGGTGTGGCTAGAGAAATTGAACTCAGGTGTGGACAACCACAGTTAGGGTCCTTTCACACGGGGCGGATCAGTTCTGATCCGTCCCGTGGATATCCGTTTGCTCAGCGGGGATCACTCCGCCGATCCCCGCTGAGCAGGGAGATGACAGCTCCGTCTCTGCACACTGCGCAGGGACGGACCTGTCACAGCGCCGCTCTCCCCTAGGGGAGATCGGATGACGACGGACCGCAGTGCCCGTCGTCATCCGATCCGATCCGCAGACGGATGGAAAAATAGCTTTTTCCTCCGTTACACTTTTTCGGATCGGAGCGGGTCGGATGTCAGCGGACATGTCACCGCTGACATCCGACGCTCCATAGACCTCTATGGAGCACCCGTTCAGGTCCACCTGAAAAACTGACAGGCGGGCCTGAACGGGACGTCAGTGTGAAAGAGGCCTTATAGTATGTTTTAACAAGGGGAGCAATCACTTTTTCACACAGGGCCATGATGGTTTGGATTTTTTTTCACCTTTAATAATAAACACCTTCATTTACAAATTGCATTTTGTGTTTACTTGTGTTGTCCTTGACTATTGTTTAAATTGGTTTGATGTTCCGAAACACTTAAGTGTGACAAACATGCAAAGGAACAGGAAATGAGGAAGGGGGCAAACACTTTTTCACACCACTGTATATATATATAGGACTGAAACAACTAATCGTTTATGAAATGAATCGATTACTATTTTCATAATCGAATAATAGGCCACTAACACTAACATAATGGGGTTAACAAAAAACTAAAATTAGCCCTTTATAGTACAAAAAGAGAAAATCGCTACTGTAAATATTATTTTCACTGTCCCATAGTAAAAAATTAACCCCTTACAGTAGCGATTATTTGCTCTTTTTGTACTAATTTTAGTTTTTTAACCCCATTATGTTACTAAACATCTCAGGCCTGGGTCACACCTCTGTGTTTTTTGGTGCTTTTTGCAGAAACTCACTACAGTTCATTTACATGGTTTCCTATGGGACACGTTCACATCCATGATTTTTTCAGCTGCTGCGTATTTGGAAAAGACAAGGACTTTTTATTAACGCAAAACTGAGCTATTTTGGTTTTTTGGTTCAATATACTTCAATGGAGAAGCTGCAGAAAAGCATGTAATAATGCGTTTTTGCGGCAATTTGTGTTTTTTAATCTGCCCAATAACAAATTGGCCAAAAAAAATATGTAAAAATGCAAATTGCAGCAAAATTACCTTTTTTTTTATTTTTTTTATGTTATTAACCGATTATTCGATTAATTGAAACAATAATCGGCCAACTAATCGATTATGAAAATAATCGTTAGTTGCAGCCCTATATATATATATATATATATATCTCATTTATTTATAAATGTATACAGCATCACTCCATTAGGCTTGTCTGATGCAGACATTTTATTGAGGTATACATTTAATCAAACAGCCTCATTAATTATGAAATCTTATAAGGAGACACTTGGCATTTTCCTTTCATAATTGCTTTTTGGCATTTTGCTCTCTGCACAAAGACATCCAATATAGGGACTGTTTTTATGACTTTCATCATTTCTAAATTAAAAAGTCACCATGATGGAGGTCTACTGTCAGAATAATGTCACTCTCTCTCTATCTAACAATGAGGTGCCTCACAATAATGGCATCTTATGTAAAAGTCATGTATGGTTAGAGTGTAATTCTCTGTGATGTCTTAAGAGCTTTTAATGGTGCAGCTTTTTCTTTGTGGTGGTCAATATAATTACACGTTATGTCAATATAAATCTTTTTTCTGCTGATTTCCACAGCACTATTTCACTGTGACCTTCGGCCATGAAGCTCAGAAGCCATTGGAGCTGCGATGTGAGGAGGAGACAGACAGGGACGAGTGGGTGGACGCCATTCACCAAGCAAGGTGGGCCATTTTAGAGTAGATATTCAAACACATTCCAGTCTGTTGATTGTCTGTTGCACTTATGTTTCTTTTCATCTCTGTCAGGTTCCCCGTTGTCTCCAGGATACTATTTAGAATATTAATTCTAATCTAAAAAACACTCAGTAGTGTGACATCTCTTTACATCTTGTCTTTAATGTCTCCATATAGTTGTAACCCCCTTTTACACCCTCTGCAGGCTACTGAAGCGGTGGTGCCACCTGTGTGGTAACCAGGACCAGATTGGGAATAAAAACCAGCCCTGGAAATAATTTTATACCTACCCTAGAGCATTATTATTCCAGCCCAACAGCATAAAGCCATTATTTTCTTGTTCATAAAAGGGAAAACCATGCATTCTAAAGCACATTTGAGTGTATTTTTTATATATATATATATATATATATATATATATATATATATATATATATATATATATATATAAATGAGCATATTCCAGCTAAAGGTCGTAAAAGTGGAGCAATCATCAAGAATAGTCCACTTATTGTACGGTGATATATTGCCAGAATAAAGAATAACTTTTATATCAGTGCCCCCTTACATTATTGTATTCACTCCCCCTTAGATCACTGACCCCCCCCTCAGACTGGCCTGGCGGCACTGTCACTGACCCTCTCTCAGTTGCACCGTGCAGGGCTCAGCCAGTCAGCTCCAGCTTGGTGGCTCTGGTTTTATCCTATATCCTCTCTCCACAGTCCACACCCGTCTGACTTCTCCCATGACACCTATCCCGGCGGCACTTCCACTCTTGACTCCTCTCCAGACTCTCCCCTCAGAGACTGCAGACATGATAAAAGACAAGAGATGGTCAGAGGTTGTGAACATGATACACAAGAGATGATTAGAGGCTGCGAACATGGTACAGGAGATGCCAGGGGCTGCAGAAATGATACAGGAGATGTCAGAGGCTGCGGACATGGTATAGGACAGTGATAGCGAACCTCGGCACACCAGATGTTTTGTAACTACATTTCCCATGATGCTCGACTACACTGCAGAGTGCATGAGCATCATGGGAACTGTAGTTCCAAAACATCTGGGGTGCCAGGGTTCGCATTCACTGGTATAGGAGGTGGTCATAGGCTGTACGGACATGGTACAGGAGTGGTCATAGGCAGTGCAGACGTGGTACAGGAGTGGTCATAGGCAGTGCAGACGTGGTACAGGAGGTGGTCATAGCCTGTGTGGACATGGTTATAGGAGGTGGCCATAGGCTGTGCAGACATGGTATAGGAGGTGGTCATAGGCTGTGCGGACATGGTATAGGAGGTGGTCATAGGCTGTGCAGACATGGTATAGGAGGTGGTCATAGGCTGTGCAGACATGGTATAGGAGGTGGTCATAGGCTGTGCGGACATGGTATAGGAGGTGGTCATAGGCTGTGCAGACATGGTATAGGAGGTGGTCATAGGCTGTGCGGACATGGTATAGGAGGTGGTCATAGGCTGTACGGACATGGGATAGGAGGTGGTCATAGGCTGTGCGGACATGGGATAGGAGGTGGTCATAGGCTGTGCAGACATGGTATAGGAGGTGGTCATAGGCTGTGCGGACATGGTATAGGAGGTAGTTATAGGCTGTGCAGACATGGTATAGGAGGTGGTCATAGGCTGTGCGGACATGGTATAGGAGGTGGTCATAAGCTGTGCAGATATGGTACAGGAGGTGGTCATAGGCTGTGTGGATATGGTACAGAAGATGTCAGGGGCTGTGCGGACATGCTAAAGGAGATGGTAGGCATACTATAGACACCCCCCAGGCACGAAATTTAAAGGAATATTACACTTTTATTGTTTCACTTTAAGCATTATTAAAATTACTGCTCCCAAAAAAACTTTTTTTTGCATTGATACATGTCCCCTGGGGCAGGACCCAGGTCCCCAAACACTTTTTATGACAATAACTTGCATATTAACCTTTAAAATTAGCACTTTTGAATTCTCCCATAGACTTTTAAAAGGTATTTAGTGGCTTTCAAATTTGGCGCGAACACCACAAATTGTTCGCTATGCGGCGAACAGGCGAACAGCCAATGTTCGAGTCAAACTCATGTTCGACCTGAACATAAAGCCCACCTCTACTGAGCATAAGCAGAGTGCTCTGTTCTATCAACAAATGGATTGAGGACAGTGGAAGAAGGGGAGGATCAGAGAAGACAGGATCAAACAGCCTTTTTACACATTAAGGATTAAGGACTAACCCCTTCGTTTCCACAGTGAGTATAACAAGCATGCTTTACTGCATATACAGACTGATTATACTGTTGTGGGTTTAGTAACACTTTAAGTTTAGGAGTGAAGGAATAAGGAGTAATACTTCTGTTACTCCTTGCTCTTGTAGGTTCTTTCTATCTGTGTGACTACTTCCACTAAGCTAGCTCTCCAGGCCACGATCGTACATTCTGCCTCCTCCATGTACAATGCAGAGTTAATATCCCTGCATTGCATGCGATGATTCTGAGGGACTGCTCACTACCTAGAGCATCAGGCTGTGCAGCCTCTTCAGCTTCCCCTAGACCTAATGAGCATAGAATCCTTGTGGTATGGGGGGGGGGGGGGGCACACTGCAAGGATAGATTTTGTCTAATTTCCAGAGTTTGGGCCTTATGTATAACAAATATTGTCCCAGTTGAGAAAATGTGCCAGTTGTAACAATAACCCACACTGTATTGTACTTGAAGTCAATATATTGTATAGGGAAAAGGGAAACATTCAAGTGAACAATCATACCTGTAGTGTTCTTCAGTCTCAGTGAGTGGATGCTGCAAAGACTAACAGGCCGCTTCAGTCTTTCACTGTGCCCATGCCATGTTCTTCCTGTAAAGTGTGCCTAGAGAGATACTTTTCTATTTCCATGTGGTCATGTCTTCTCGGGGAAAGGTTGATAACTGACCAGTCATGGCCCAGAAACCATGTGAGGAGTGATATATTACAGGTAAGTAGACCCAGTTACAAACTGTAAAAATTGCACAGAAAAATCGAGTATTTTTTTTTTTGAGAACTGACAATTTTATTTTATTTTTTAAAATTGAAAAAACGGAGTACAGGACATTCAGGTTGCAGAAGTTCAAAAGACCTGAGACACAGGCATCTGAGTAGAGACATAGCAAAGAAACCACTAACCAAGGCACTTCAAAGGATATCAGCTGAGGTTATAGTAACAGAAGGAAAATATCAGTCTTGCTTCCAATCAGAGGATAAGAAAGTAGGCACTCAGAGCCAAGTCTAATCCCTACTGAGATACTCAGTTGGTAACCCAATAGTCACTGTACCGAATACAAGAAAGAAATCGATGTAAACAAAAGATAGGTGTAGGGAAGAAGAGAGGGGCAAGGGGTGGGGAAAGGGAGAATAAAGAGACCACCTGCTGCAATTCCCAATTAATACCGGAGACAACTACCCCCACATGCTCTACAGCAAAAATCTAGTATTTTAATGCTTCCGTGCTACATTTTTCCTTCCTATTATTTTAAGAGGCCCTATACAGTACTCCTTTATTTTGTACAATACTGCTGAAAATGCTTGTTAAATAATTTGTTTGTGTGAAACAAAGTAAGAAAATGCAAAACCATAACCCAAATAGGCAGTATAACAATATGTTTCCTGTATAGGCTGGGCCCAGGAAGAGGCAGGTTAGGTTCCAGCCAGGGAGGAAGCCTCTTCTGCCTCTGTTAATGTTTCTGAGGACCTAGTTGTCAAATTGAAGTCCTCCCAAGGTAATCTACAGGGCTGCATTGTCAGTTTGACACTCTGTGTACCAGGAGTGCTGAGAATGGATCCTGTTTAAGATTCGGTTCACACTGGTGCGACATACTCTCCGACTTTGAGAGTCATTGGTCCGACTTGTGTTGGTCCGACTATGGAAAAGGTTCCTGCACTACTTTAGTCCACTTTCAGCCCATTAAATGTTCATGAAGTAGTATCCAAGTCGGATCAGCTACTTAACTGATCCGGCTTGTAACATGCGAGCAGACCCAGCTTGCACTCATCTCAAATCGGATCCTTTTCATTAAAGTCTGACCGATGTTGCCGGGCAAAGTCGTAGGACTTTCATGTCAGAGCAGTGTGAACCCAGCCTAAGCCCTCTTTCTCACTGAAGGCGGGTTTGAAATCGTACGAGTTCAGCTGAACTTGCACAAGTTCAAACCTGCATTTGAGTGAGAGTACGGGGGCAATTTGAAAGACATCTGTGTGGGTTCACGCACAGATGTCTATTGAAATCACCCCCAAAGTCTGCAAAAGTAGTTCAAGAACTACTTTGGGATCGGTGCGGTGCCACAAAGCATCCACCGATTCAGGCGATGCCATTGCCCGCAGTAGGCTGCGATTTGGCATGCGTCTTGACATGTAAAATCGCATGTCAAATCGGCCCGATGTGAACAGTGACTAAGTGAAGACTTGAAACAGGTTGCAGCTGTTCTTTGTAATTGCTGCTTTGATCTGCACATGCAATTGTTAAAAAAAACAGTTTAACCATTAAATAACCCTTAGTAAACCTAACCAGCATCTATTAACACCTTCTTCTCCTTCTTCCTTTATTTTTTTTGTTGAAATTTTGTTTTTATCATTCAAATGTAAACTAATGTTTGTTAATTTTTAGATTTCATTTTTGTGTACATAATTTTTTTTTAAAATGTAAATAACTTACCCACAATTTGTACCACAAACCAAATTTTAATGTAATTAAAAAAACTTAGCTCAGTTTGAATATTTTCTTAATTTTTTTGTCACACTGGTTTAACCACATTGCAGATTTCCTCCATATTATTCCGTGGACCAAAAGGTGGCAACCCTAGGCCCAGTGAACAGCAACTGCAATTTCTTCACCCTGTTAGGTCCAGCTGCTGTACTTGCAAGTACACGCCACATCAGCTGAGGGCAGGGAGGTTGGGCACACTTTGTAGTCTTCAAAGGATCTTGTTCCAGTACTCGCTATAAGTACCAAATGAACTGCAAAGTGAAATATTGATCAAAAAATAAATTGAACATTAAACCAATTACAAAATCATTTTGGAGCGCTCCTTGCACCAGTCATGCTTACCTCTAACGTAAGTGGTCAGACACTATAGCTAGCTTCCGTGTTCTTCGCCTATGGCAGCCCTCTTACCCATAAGGCAAGCAGGCCTACCGGTACTCAGTTACTCCCAGGTTTACACAATACTATAGTGCCTGGCCACTACACCAAGGCAGATGCAAACTGATAGCAGCTCCTGCTTCTTCTTGCAGTGCCTAGGCAAGGGTGATGTCTTCCTCCCAGCCAGATCTCGGAGACTGTTGAGCAGGCCAAATCTTGTCAGAAGACATTCCTACACTGCGCTGCAGCGACCTCTAAAAAGATTTGGGCTACTTGACTTGACATGATTTCCACAGATCTTGTTGGTAGGAGGTTAATGTCGCCCTCTTTTTTTTGTTTTTATTTTTTTGCATATTAGCAACGTTTAAAAGCCCATGTTGAATAAACCGACCTTGCCTGAAGTGCAAGGTCCACTTTAAGTGCAGTTACACAATAAAGAGAGTTAATTGAGCAGGTGCAGTAAAAGAGTAATTCAATAATAGGACAGTACAGAATATTGAATTTAGCTGAGTAAACCTTTGTAAATTATTCAGCTTCAGAGATAGTGACCAGTTCTGTTTAGCTTTAATAAGCCTTACAGTTCAAATACTTCTAGATTTTCCACCCAGATGAGACCCCATTACAGATTTGTATCTCTCAATGACCTGGTAAACTAGCTGTAAGGCAAAACTAGTTCTTCTTAATGACCTTCCTAAACTTTTCATTTCTGTTATCTTCTCCTAGTCATTTACATGTAAATGATTAATATTTTGGTGTAGACACTGCATTAGTTAAAGGGCTAAATCAAGAGCTAATAAGGTATTACTGATACATATTATTTCAAGTACTATACTGTATAACAACATTGGCTGTACCTCGGCCTTGTGTATTCCTGGTGCAGTGTGCATCTTTGTGCTTCGATGACCTAATCAGGGAGCCATAAAATGCATAATTTAGCAATTTAATATTTTTTGCTATGCTATACCACATCTCCTGAAATTGTCCTGACACCGACAGCGTCTTGACAACAGCAAAGTATCTCATGAATAAAAGGCAAACATTTCAGATGGGAGAGCAGTGCCTAGGGGAACGCTGAACTTACACATGGGGCAGCAATAATAAACTGACCTCCACCAATGCATTATGTGACAAATACACAAGGGAATGCAATCCAACCTCTCTTTCCTTTGTTCCATTTGTTTTTAGTTTTTATGTTGTGCTACACTCCTTATTTTGTGCCTTCTAAAAAGTGGTTCTGCTATCTTCTGCAAAAACAAACATTAGCCCCCCTGGACATGGTACACAGCAACCTGATTACAGCAAAAATAAGACAGGAATAACAATGAAAATATGAGCAGACCCAGGAATGGCCAAACTGTATGTTTGAATATAAATGTTTTACCCATTTATATTTAGAATTCATCTGAATTGGAAAAACATTAAGGGGCAAAGAGTGTGTGTGTGTGTATATATATATATATATATATATATATATATATATATATCTATATATATATATACAGTGCCTTGCAAAAGTATTCGGCCCCCTTGAACTTTTCAACCTTTTGCCACATTTCAGGCTTCAAACTATGTCTCTATCAGTTTTGCACATCGAGAGACTGAAATTCTTGCCCATTCTTCCTTGCAAAACAGCTCGAGCTCAGTGAGGTTGGATGGAGAGCGTTTGTGAACAGCAGTTTTCAGCTCTTTCCACAGATTCTTGATTGGATTCAGGTCTGGACTTTGACTTGGCCATTCTAACACCTGGATACGTTTATTTGTGAAACATTCCTTTGTAGATTTTGCTGTATGTTTGGGATCATTGTCTTGTTGGAAGATAAATCTCCGTCCCAGTTTCAGGTCTTTTGCAGACTCCAACAGGTTTTCATCCAGAATGGTCCTGTATTTGGCTGCATCCATCTTCCCCTCAATTTTAACCATCTTCCCTGTCCCTGCTGAAGAAAAGCAGGCCCAAACCATGATGCTGCCACCACCATGTTTGACAGTGGGGATGGTGTGTTGAGGGTGATGAGCTGTGTTGCTTTTACACCAAACATATCGTTTTGCATTGTGGGCAAAAAGTTTGATTTTGGTTTCATCTGACCAGAGCACCTTCTTCCACATGTTTGGTGTGTCTCCCAGGTGGCTTGTGGCAAACTTTAGATGAGACTTTTTATGGATATCTTTGAGAAATGGCTTTCTTCTTGCCACTCTTCCATAAAGGCCAGATTTGTGCAGTGTACAACTGATTGTTGTCCTATGGACAGACTCTCCCACCTCAGCTGTAGTTCTCTGCAGTTCATCCAGAGTGATCATGGGCCTCTTGGCTGCATCTCTGATCAGTCTTCTCCTTGTCTGAGCTGAAAGTTTAGAGGGACGGCCAGGTCTTGGTAGATTTGCAGTGGTCTGATACTCCTTCCATTTCAAAATGATCGCTTGCACAGTGCTCCTTGGGATGTTTAAAGCTTGGGAAATCTTTTTGTATCCAAATCCCGCTTTAAACTTCTCCACAACAGTATTACGGACCTGCCTGGTGTGTTCCTTGGTCTTCATGATGCTCTCTGCGCTTTCAACAGAACCCTGAGACTATCACAGAGCAGGTGCATTTATACAGAGACTTGATTACACACAGGTGGATTCTATGTATCACCATCAGTCATTTAGGACAACATTGGATCATTCAGAGATCCTCGCTGAACATCTGGAGTGAGTTTGCTGCACTGAAAGTAAAGGGGCCGAATAATTTTGCACGCACCACTTTTCAGTTTTTTATTTGCTAAAAAAGTTTAAAATATCCAATAGATTTCGTTCCACTTCACAATTGTGTCCCACTTGTTGGTGATTCTTCACAAAAATTAAAATTTTATATCTTTATGTTTGAAGCCTGAAATGTGGCAAAAGGTTGAAAAGTTCAAGGGGGCCGAATACTTTCGCAAGGCACTGTGTATATATATATATATATATATATATATATATATATATACACACACATATATTTATTTATTTATTATGGCCAGTGATAATTTAAATGTAAGCCGCTGTCTATGTTAGTGATCTTGGTGATGGTGGAACCACTACTCAGGTCATAGTGAACAGTGGAGGCATACTAGGGATGCACCGATACCAGAACGACTACAAGTACCGATACTTTTCCTCAAGTACTTGACAATGCCAATTATCGATACGTTTTTTCTTTGTGTGGTGCAATTTGAGCCCATACAAAATGAATGGGCTCAAATCGCACCCCAAAGAATCGCAGGGGATTTGAACAGGAATGCAGTGCGATTCCTGTCTGAATCACATGCGGTTTCCCACACTTCTTCTGTGTGAACCCAGGCTGAAGTCACTATGACAAGCCTGGGTTCACACAGGAGCGGTGCGGGAAACCACATGTGATTTGGACAGGGATTGCACCGCATTCCTGTTCAAATCACATGAGATTCTTTGCACGAGCACAAGTACTCGTGCAAATGCTTCGTATCTGCACTGATACCAGTATTGGTATCAGTGCAACCCTTAGGCATACTCCACATAATTCAACAACATGCAACTTGATCCTTACACAAATACACAGAACTTTTTATAAATGTAATGCCAAAAAAGCAGAGACAGAAAAAAAACCATATTGTGCCCAAGCCCCAAGAAGTACACTTCTACCTCCTTCTCACAGACCCTGATAGAGGTGTGGGTATTCATTCTGCATGAGATGATACAGACCCTAGATTAGTGCCCATGCATGCTTTTTAGGTGTTGCAGTATTGAGGTACTATGAATGTGCAATATTGCAATGTGAAGTGTGAAGAGGGCCTAAGGTACAGTAAGCAAAGTTTTGTTAGCATGATTTCTATGGTGGACAGGATTAGTAGCTGTGGCCCAGCTGGTTTGTGGGAAACAGCTAGTGTATAAACTGATATTGCCATTTGCACCTTGGTGAGTTTCCTATGCCCAGTCATAGCATTCAGAAAAGAAATCCAGACAGTCTGAATAGGAAGATCTTGGGCTAACTATGTTTGTAAAATTACAGTGATATAGCTATATCACTAGCTATATAATACCATTTTAGTTATATTAGTTAAAAAAAGGTAAGTAATTGAGTGTTAGTGCCTTCAGCACCATGGACAGCACAGAAAATACCACTATTTATATCCACTAGCATCTGTTTAAAAGGAAATAATTACAGTAAAACCTTGGATTGCGATCATAATTCGTTCCAGAAACATGCTTGTAATCCAAATTACTCGTATATCAAAGTGAATTTCCCCATAAGAAATAATGGAAATTGAAAAGATTCATTCCACAACCATTTATTCATAAATTCTTCAGTTTATAGTCCATATAAAAAGATTAGAACAATGTGACAGGTTGTGTAACCATAAAATGTCCATCTACAAATGGAAGTCTCCACAAGGGGATTAGAAGCAACATCCATAAGGAGCTACAGAGCATAAAAGAAGAGAGGAGCCTCTAAGTGTAGCAATATGATTACATTTAATGAAGGTACAACCAGTGACTGCCTTTCCATTAGGAATGCCTGGGCTCTACCCCCTCTCTCCTTGCCACCCCTCCTATATGCAATGGATAGATTCATGTAAGCATGAATCTTTCCACGGCCGCTGTGGCCACCCCTATTCATGCATTTGGCCCCACCGGGTGCATGAATTACAGCAGACTTTTTTTAAGCACCTGATTAAAGCCAGAGGCTCTAGTAGGCTTCAAAATAGGGTGGACTCGGGTCACAGAGAATGCGCTACGATCCCACCCAGGTGTGTTACAGCAGCGAATGAATATGTGAGGTGTGAGACCCGTTTTCTGATTGGCTGAAAAGAGAAGACTCACGATTGGCCGCTGAGCAGGAGAATGGGAGGCTGCCAAGCAGGGGAAGCTGTCCACATAGACCATCCTCCGCACTGATGGCTCTCACTGCTGTCAGTCTGCAATCGTGACCAGAAAGACTATCCTGCAGTGAAGCGATATGAAAACAAGGCTTGACCCGCTCGTGAAAAGGATGTCGTAGATGACGGTGAGGAGGATGTGGATAGCTTTACCCCAGATTCCTGCTTACTTAGATGTGCCACTTTTACTTATCAACTATGTGAGTTGTTAAATGTTGTACCTTCATTAAATGTAACCATATTGCTACACTTATAGGCGCTTCTCTTCTCTTTTATACTCTGTGACCTACTTGTATATCAAGACATCGCTTGTATATCAAGTCAAAATGTATTAAACAATTTTGCTTGTCTTGCAAAACACTCTCAAACCAATTTTTTACTGTATTACTATTCTTGGCCTACGTTGTGAATAAAGCTCTAATTTGAATTATGAATCATGAGAAAATGTAGAAGTGCAATGTAGACTGACCAGCCACTTAATTAGGTACACCTTGCTAGTGCCAAGTTGGACCCCCTTTTGCTTTCAGAACTGCCTGACTTCTTTGTGGCATAGATTCAACAAGGTGTTGGAAACATTCGTGTGCTCCACATTTTGCTCCATGTTGACATGATAGCATCATGCAGTTGCTGCAGATTTGTTGGCTGCACATCCATGGTGCAAATCTCCCATTCCACCACATCCCAAAGGTGCTGTATTGGATTGAGATCTGGTGACTGTGGAGGCCATTGGAGTACAGTGAACTCATCGTCATGTTCAAGAACCCAGTTTGAGATGATTTGAGCTTTGTGACATGGTGCAATATCCTGCTGGAAGTAGCCATCAGAAGATGGGTATACTATATTCATAAAGGGATGGACATGGTTAGTAACGATACTCAGATAGACCATGGCATTTAAACAATGCTCAATTGGTACTATTGGGCCCAAAGTGTGCCCAGAAAATATTTCCCACACCATTACACCCCCAGCCTGAACCGTTGATACAAGGCAGGATGGATCAATGCTTTCATGTTTATGCCAAATTCTGACCCTACCATCTGAATGTCACAGCTGAAATTGAGACTCATCAGACCAGGCAACGTTTTTCCAATCTTCTATTGTCCAATTTTGGTGAGGCTGTGCGAATTGTAGCCTCAGCCTCAGCTGTAGCCATCGGCTTCATGGTTTGATGTGTTGTGTGTTCAGAGATGGTATTCTGCATACCTTGAGGGATGTTTAAGTTACTGTTACCTTTCTTTTATCTCAAACCCATTCTACTCTGACCTCTGGCATCAACAAGACATTTTTGTCCACACAACTACCGCTCACTAGATTTTTTATCTTTTTCAAACCATTCTCTGTAAACCCTAGAGATGGTTGTGCTTGAAAATCCCAGTAAATTAGCAGTTTTTGAACTACTCTTTTTGAAAGACCAGCCAGTCTGGCACCAACAACCATGCCATGTTCAAAGTCTTTTAAACCCCCTTTCTTCCCCATTCTGATGCCCGTTTTGCAAGTCATATTCACCATGTCTAGATGCCTAAATGCTTTGAGTTGCTGCCATGTGATTGGCTGATTAGCAATTTGTGTTACGAAGCAATTGAACAGGTGTACCTAATAAAGTGGCCAGTGAGGGTACATATCACATGAAACTGCTTCATTCCCTTATCCCTAGTAAATTGGAACTTGTGCTTCCCAAGAACAATGAATAGTGAGGGGGTTTACTAAAACTGGAGCATGCAAAATCTGATGCAGCTCTGCATACAAGTTCCTCCACCCCAAACTCGCTCATCCATGTCTTTATGGACCTTGCTTTGTGCACTGGTCCAAATCATTTGGTGGGGGGTTATGGTGTGTCCGGCTGTTTTTCAGGGGTTGGGAATTCTTAAGGCATCAGCATACCAAGATATTTTGGACAATTTAATTCTCCCAACTTTGTGGGAACAGTTTGGGGATGACCCCTTCCTGTTCAAACATGACTGTGCAACAGTTCACAAAGCAAGGTCCATAAAGACATGACATTTGGGGTGGAGGAACTTGACTGGCCTGCACAGAGTCCCGACCCCAACCCAAGAGAACACCTTTGGGATGAATTAGAGCAGAGACTGCGAGCCAGGCCTTCTTCTCTACATCATTAACACAAACAACAAGTTCCTGAAGTGCTAGAGACTGTCAGTCTTATGTGGATATACGTGGATAAAACTAATACCCAGTGCAACTGGCAACCACTGGAGAAATGGGGAACAACAATCAAAAGACAAAAAAGCAACACTCTGTGGGTAGGAGCCCAAAAATATGTATATGTGAACCATGGACTGAATTCCAAGGTAGTTTATTGCACTGTGGACAATTAACCAGCAGCTACAAAAGGCTGTTAGAGCTGGTACAGTCTGCAGCAAATAGTAAAAAGCATATGGCTATATAAATACTTTATATAGCATGGGCTTTGATAAAGCGCATGCATGCGAAACACGCACGCCATGGCAACTCCTTAGCTTGCGGTTCACCACCATATAGGGTTCCTGTTTCTGGAGGGGCGTTGACCAGGGGTCAAGTCCTGGGGAAAAAAGTGTGGTAAAGGGTACTTAGAAGGGTAGAAGCTTGTCAAAGTCCTCCATATCTGGTGATGGACAGCAGATAAGACATCCGATGATCAGATTGCAACTGCAGCACAGCAATTGCAACATTGAAGAACTGAAATAACTGTAGAATACAAAGTCCATTTTATCCATCGGACTGCTGCAGTTCACAAGTCATAGATGTGCAGGCACTTGGCCACCATGATAGATGTAACTTTTGCTCATTTATACTGACAGTTCAGGTACTTGACCATCAAAGCAGATAGAACAGTTCAGGTTCTTGACCATGATTGCAGGTGGAACTTTAACAAACCGTTCAGCTGATAACTGGAAAAGTCTTTATAGATGGTTGCTACTGTCAAATGCAATTGTTTCCTTTCTCTTGGTTGACATCAAGGCAGGTGTTACCAAGATTGCTGGTCCAACATTCCATAATTACCAACAATGCCCATTATAGATTTCCGAACAGGTAAGCCATAATCACTAGTGGTCTGGCCTAACACTAAAGGAAAAACTCAGCTTTCTACTTTACTAGGTGAAGTATTATTCAGGAAACCACTCATCTCCCACCTGAACTCTACACTATTCTGTAAATAAACGAAACTGTGTCAAACTATAGGCCCAACTTTGAACTACTTAATGTGTGTATTTCCTCTGTGTACTCTGGTCTCCTCCCGCACTCTAAAGACATTCTAGTAGGCTAACTGGCTCTTTTCTACACTGACCCCAGTATGTGCATACAAACTACACATGCATAATGTGTCATCATATTCTACATGCCAGTCCCAAACCCAAACAATTGGGGAGGATTGAGGATAACCAAACCTGGGAACCTATTTAATCATTTACCATGCAAATTTTATGAAAGCTCAATCAAGTGCATCACACGTGGTGGTCAAAGGATCGCTGAGTTTCCGATATAGCAATGTATATATTACTAGAACACTTCATCTTAAAGGACTTACTTTAAAAAATTTGCAACCATCAAAATAACATGATTATCTCTAATTAAAACCAACAATTATGAGTAATCTCATTATTGAACACAATAATTGGCTGAAGTGATTTAAACTCTCAATCACGTACAAAAAATCTACACAATTAGACATCAGTTGTATGTTAAAATCAAATGTAAACCTTTAAACTGATAACATTTTACTTATATCACCCTTTCTCTCATTGTACTGTGCACATCCTGTGAATTCTGTTTTTAAAACTTATGCGCACTCCGATAGTGGTTCTGCGTTACAGTTCCACATTGGCTGTCATAATCTAACTTAAGCACACACAGAAAGGGGCAATACAAGGAGATGCATTTTTTTTATTAATTTTTTTTATAAATGTTTGGGTATTCTTTCTTACACCCTTCAAATCATTAAAAATACGTAACCCATCGCAGATGTGAAAACAATTTTGCTATCAATAATCAAACACTAGATTTTTTTCTATTGTTATTTCAAATTCAACTTAATCAAAGAAAAAAAAACTCTTAAATAGCTATCATTTAGCATCAAAACTATCAGCTGCTCTGTTTACAACCAGTTCTAACCAGAAACTTTCATTACATTGATATATTACATATAAACAATAATAAAATAGCGCAAATTGTCCATTTGTGATCTCCTTCTTTAATTCTGTTCAATCAACCACATATTGATGCTGTTTAGTACTATCTAGGAACTAAACAACATTACACAAAACACTTTAGACAAAATACAAAACATATGGCCATTTGTTGATTCGTGAGTGCACTCTCTATTACTAATTTTTAATGAACTCAATTAATAAATAATCATCACGTGAATTTCCTTTACAGGAAGTCCATCAAAAGTTGGCAATAATTCAAAATAGTTGAAATGCTATCACATTTGTGCACAAACATTAGGCATCACCATCCTTATTGATTTTTCTATTTCAACCTTGTTCAATCCCCTACAGATTTTGGAAATTTCTTAATTTGTAGGGACTGATCTTGTTCTTTCTGTGTTAACGAAAAAAACGTAAAAACTATTTGTGTTGTATTCTAGAATATCACACTTTATTACATTTACCAATAAAAGACAATACAAAGTAGATAGACATTCATCTCTAGTGATCATTTACTTATGCAGTTACTCTTAGCTTGGTCATAATATTATGTAGACCTTTACTACTGTAATGACTAACTTTTGCAAATGATTGCCATTACAATGCTACAACATGGTTTTGTTGGTGGGTAGAGCCTTTTTCCTTTTCCGTTTCCAGTAGATTGGAATGAAGAGCTAAATAATTATAATGCTTATGGCTGCTTTTCATGAATTTAAAGGGTGTTGACCTCAATTAGCCATTTTCTTTTATTTGTTTCAAATGAACTAATAAGTTATATAGTAAAAATGAACAATTTCACCGGAATTTTATTTTACAAAAGTCTTTTTCTTTTGCCTTATAAAATCTCTTGCGTCACCCACATATAAATATCACATTTTATATGATAAGTTTCACAGAAAGTAATATATGAAGTCAAAAGATAAAACATTTCCTTGCTTCGAAAACACTGAAAAAGGGAGGAGGAGAATCTGGAGCGTCTGTTTCGTCCATCTCCCTATTCTGTTCTGCCTCACACAAGACAATGCAAGAGAGGGGTCATATGTCTCTCACACAAGCAGGCTGCTCATCTCACAAATGCTTTTTCATTCTCACTTTACTCATACAACTTAAACTTACTTAGACCCTCAAACATAAGTAGCAAAACTTATTTTACAAAACAACCATACTTGCCATCACCTTTCTGTCTTAATTCAGATAACATTGTCACATTACTGCATTTATAATGTCTTCATACAAGTAACATTTCCTCAACATTAGCTAGCAAAAAAACAAAACACAAAGAGCTCAACGTTTATTCGAATAACCTCAAAAAAGCTAATTGCTCTGGAACTGCCTGTAGCCCAGAGTCCCATGCCTTTTCACTATTATAAATTGAAGCTTTCTATCAGACCCAATCTGGATACCTAATGGAACCTGCTAGGGGTGCCCTTTTTCACCACTACTATACATACTCACTATGAAACATCTTCACCTTGCTATAAGACAAACCCCAACATTCAGGGTCTTTCTATTGGCCAACGTCATTTATAAATTATCTCTCTATGTAGATGACCTCTTATTATATGTTTCTAATCCTCCTGTCTCTATGCCAGCCATTGTCATAGCATTCATGGAGTTTGACTTAGTAAGCAACTTCTAAGTAAATTACGATAAAACTGAGGCCCTTAACATATCCTTACCCAAGACTACTTTATCCTAACTTCAATCTACTTTTGTTTTTAAATGGCAACAAAGGGCTATTAAATACTTTTGTATCTAAATTCCTACCTCCTTGTCTACCCTGGCGGATCTCAATTATACGCCCCTGGCGCGGACGATTCATATGTGTCTTAAATCATATGATAAACCAAACATTTCTTGTTTTGCCCATATGAATGTTGTCAAAATGGACATTCTGCCTAAATTTCTTTACATCTTCCAGGTGATCCGTCCCCCCTCCTCGTTTTTTTTTTTTTTTTACCCGACGGTCAATAGGGGGTCATTCGGAACTTTGGCTCAACCACTTTAGCGCTACCTAAGATCAGGGGAGGTTTTGCTCTTCCTAACCTCTTGTTATACTTCAACTCTCTACTCCATCCTCCACTGCCTCCACCCACCAACTCACTCACTGCCCAGGAGAGCACCAATCACTTCAAACAGAAGATTGATACAATTCACAAGCAGATCCCCACCACTATAGACGAGTTTGCTAAACTACTTGCTAACGTCCATGCCATGTTCACCCTCTGGCTCTGTTCTACACTCTGTAACCCACATGTTCAATCTTTCCCTCTCTTCTCGCATCTTTCCCAACGCTTTAAAACATGCACTTGTCAGCCCCATACTTAAAAAGCCCTCAATGCACCCATCCAATCTTAACCTATGCCCCATCTCCTTACTCCCCTTTTATCCAAACTCCTTGAATGTCAGGTCTACAACCGACTGAGTGACCACCTTGCTGATAATATCCTTCTTGATCCCCTTCGGTGTGGATTTCGTCCTCAACACTCCACAGAAACTGCTCTCCTAAAACTAACAAACGATCTACTAACGGCCAAAACCAATGGACACTATTCTATACTCCTACTCCTGGACCTCTCTGCTGCCTTTGATATGGTTGACCACTCCCTCTTCCTCAAAAAACTCTGCGCCTTTGGTCTCTGTGACTGTACTCTTCGCTGGTTGTCTTCCTACATCCAACCGCACCTTTAGCGTTTCTAACAACTCTACTTCCTCTTCTCTTCTTCCTTTCTCTGATGGGGTCCCCCAAGGTTCCGTTCTTGGTTCTCTCCTATTTTCAATCTACATGGCTTCCAATACCACCTCTATGCTGAAAACACACAATCTATCTCTATACCTCTCAGCTCACTCCCTTCGTCTCCTCACGTATCACTAATTTACCATCAGATATATCAGTCTGGATATCACACCACTTTCTCAAACTCAATCCATCCAAAACTGAACTTAGAATTCTTCCTCCCCCATGTGCCCTCTGTCAAAATTGATGGCACAACTAAAAGCCCATCCCTGCGTGCCAGGGTCTTAGGTGTAGTCCTGGACTCTGAATTCTCCTTTAAGCCCCACGTCCAATCACTGTCCAAATCTTGTCGCCTCTACCTCTGCAACATCTCCAGAATATGCCCCTTTCTAGCCAATGACACAACAAAGCTCTTAATTCACTCCCTGGTCATCTCTTGCCTCGACTACTGCAACTTCCTTCTCATTGGCTTACCTCTACATAGTCTATCCCCCCTTCAATCTATCATGAATGCTGCTGCCAGACCCATCCACCTTACCAATCGCTCTGTGTCTGCTCCTCCCCTCTGCCAATCCCTTCACTGGCTTCCGCTCACCCAACAAATTAAATTCAAAATACTAACAACTACTTCTAGGACTTTTCCAGAGCCTCTCCAATCCTATGGAATGCCTTACCCCAATCTATCCGAATCCGATTATCTCCTACTCTATTAGCTTTTAGACGATCCCTGAAAACCCTTCTCTTCAGAGAAGCCTGCCCTACCCACACCTAACAACTGTATATTCATTTTCTCCATCAGCTCATTCCCCACAGTTATTACCTTTTGTTCCACTTGACCCTCCCTTGACTTGACCCTAGATTGTAATCTCTAACGAGCAGGACCCTCTGATCCCTCCTGTATTGATTTGTATTGTAACTGTACTGTCTGCCCTAATGTTGTAAAGCGCTGCTCAAACTGTTGGCGCTATATAAATCCTGTATAATAATAATAACACTAATAATATTTTCATGCAGCGTTGCTACTTCGGATAATTGATTGGTACCATGGTAAATCCACTAAGATTTGGACGTCATTAGACCTGATATCTCTTGATGTCATGTCTCCAGCGTTGACGAATTGACTAGGCCACAAAACAGCCTTTGAGTTGTTGCTGTCCCAGTCTAGCAGACCGGAGCACTCGCTATCTCAGATCTGTCAGATTCTGGTTCAACTCTCTTACCCAGTTCCACCACCATTGCTTTAAAAGTAGGAACGGGAATTTAATGTATCCCCTGATTAAATGGAATGGGGCAAAACACTGACGCTTTCCTTTAAATTGTCTATCTCATGCCCAAGAACAAAATTACCAAATTGTGTCTAGGTTGTATCTCTGCCCTACTAGCCTACATAAAATCAATCCTAATTTACCAGACACATCCCTTTGGGATAAAATTCTCCACCTCTATGACAAACTTGTTGGGGGCAAATTCCCAAACGAACTTCGCATAACTATACTGTCTATGTTTGCAGGCTCCTATAAGCAAATCAAGAAGCGCTTTATTTGTCATTTTCTGATGGCTGCCCGCTCTGTTGTCACTACATCTTAGTCCCAACCAGCGGTCCCCTCTTTAGCTTATGCTTATTTCTCCTCTACCCCCCCCCCCCCCACCCTTTTTTTTTATTCCTCTTCTATTTTGCCTTCAGATATCTTTTATCTTTTTCCATTTTTTCTAACCTTCTTTCATTTTTATGTACATTCTGTAATATGAGGTTATGGCTATATTAACTGTAGCACCACTACATATTCACGCCATATTTGTTGTGCTTTTTACTAGTGGACTACTAGTTAATTAAAATACAGTTATTATGCTTATTTTACCATGCTTCAGAGACCTACAATATATATTATCATAACTAAGTGATATTTGACCTCTTATTAATATGAACTTAATGTATACTTGTTCATCCATTGGAAATGGACTGATTATCTCATGTTTTCACTCTATATTGTTTAATACTGATTTAAAGAGATTCAACATAAAATGAAGCTTTCTGACAATACAACTATTCCTTGTACATCAGTCTCTTGCTCAATTTTATAAAAGCTGCAACACTTTTGCAAGAAATGATGTCCAGTCCTGAGCACACACAGATTGAATATCCCACTTCCAAGTATCTTATAACGGATATGTGATAGTTTACGTTTTTGGGGTTGTATTAAATATGTGCAAAGAGAGATCACACAAATACTTAAAAGTATAACATTTAATGAAATAAATGACCGATAATAATATTAGATATTATATAAATAATTATTAACTAAAGATACAGTTTCTGCCATGGGTCCCTCCCACTTGCATGACGTGGCCAAATAATCAGACCAGATGCTTGCATGATGCAGCTCTGGAAATGAGATAGGTACTCCAAGCTTTTGTGATAGTGTATATACTGAATGTCGAATTGGTATGACTACCCAATCATTAACAACATTACCTTCTAGGGAAGATAGTACATTTCTGACATTCCTTTAGTATGAAATCAGCTAAAGTAACCATCCTTATATGTTTTGTACGGCCCCTTAACCAGGTTTAGAATTCATTATTAGATATTGCGAGCTAATAATAATAAGCAAATATGAAATATGCAATTTCCCCATTACCTCTATGCCACACACTCCAGCAACTAAGATAAAGCTTTTTCCTTTTCTTTTCTTTTCTTTTTCAGTAAATGGTGAATAAGTAACCTTAATTCCCCAGACTCTCCAATAGTGCTTGGATTCTCAGGTCTACCTCTACTGTACTCTACAATTTGGGGGCTCCTTTTCTCCATGGAGGATTTTTTTTTTCACTGCTAGAAAGGTAACAGGAGGTGTGAGAACATCCCTATTCAGGATCTCCCTGAAGAAATTGGAAGCCAG
The DNA here is from genome assembly GCF_037356315.1 of Lithobates pipiens. NCBI lineage: Eukaryota > Metazoa > Chordata > Amphibia > Anura > Ranidae > Lithobates > Lithobates pipiens. Next base: position 167,593,421 of record NW_027507790.1, on the reverse strand, counting down.
TAAATTACTTGGCTCACCCAACTCCACTTATAACCGAAAGATCACTTTTAGGGGCCAGTAAACCTAACTCATACATGGCCTTACAGAAAATGCTATCTACTTTTTTACTATGTCAGGTTTTGTAAAAGAATCTTGGTTTGTTTCCGTGATAATTCAGTCTGTACCCCTTGTTTTTAGCATCCTTCTTTCCAAATCCTGAGCATGTTCCTAATTATGATATATGATGAACTTCTGCTAATAATATCCCTTTTTCATGCAGCTATTCAGATATCCTGATAGAGAGAGAGGTCCTGATGCAGAAGTATATTCACTTGGTACAGATTGTGGAAACAGAAAAGATTGCTGCTAATCAGCTGCGACAACAGCTTGAAGATCAAGACACTGAAATTGAAAGACTGAAATCAGAGGTATTTGTCTACAAATTTTTTATCTCATGCTTGTACTGAAGTTTGTATTGAACGTGACATCATTTTATGAAGTTACATTATGTAGATGAGACAAAAAGAAACTGAGTTTAAAGTGTATGTAAACTCTAACTTCTATTATATGCTGTATTTTTGGTTGGATAAATATACCATTGAAAGCAGTTTGGTATATCTGTTTGATATGTGCAAAAAACAAAACTATTGAGTGAGTCTGCAAAAATCCAGTGAACGTGGTACTTACTGTAGTAAGGTGGCAACACGGTGCCTCTGTTCCACTAAAAATCCAAGTTCTGCCCAGATTACCTTGGAAACTATAAAATAACTCCATCCCCCACCCCCCACAGTGGGGTTAAATTTACTAAAGAGAGAGTGCAAAATCTGGTGCCGCTCTGCATGGTAACCAATCAGCTTCTAATTTCACCTTCTTCGATTAAGCTTTGACAATAAAACCTGGAAGCTGATTGGTTTCTATACAAAGGTGCACCAGATTTTGCATGCTCCAGTTTTATTAAACCCCCTTCCTGCCCTATCATGATATCTTAGCTGCTCCTTAGTGACAAGTGAGCGTTGTCTTCTTAGGACAGGAAGTGTGTAACTAGCAGGATCACCAGGTAAAAATAAAGGAAAAATAGCTTAACAAGAAAAAGGAAACAAATGAAGCCACCTCATCTAAGGACTGGTAAGTTTCAGTATATAAATCTTTTGTTCTTGGGCTTAGAGATGCTCTCAGGTGATGCGGTTTCCTTGTTAAGCTGGCCATAGATGAATCAAAATTTGGCCGGTTCAGCAGGGCCCCGGACAAATTTCAATCAATCTGTGGCCGCTTCTGTTGAATAGAAGATGATCGAACGATTTACGTTTGATGAACAGGCTTGTTGGAAAATATTTCTTGATCAGCAGCTGCAGCTATGGCTGAGTTTATTCTGACAGCTGAGAGTCCCTTCTGTCAGAATACAATGTCTGGCGATAATGAAATTCTTTTGATATTTATTTGTAGGTTGTTTTCAGAAATATGGAAGTTTTTCTCTTCATGCCTTGCTCATCCACAAGCAGTTCTTTGAGAGATTTTTCTTGATTGTCCAAATCCTTTCTTGATTTCATCAGTTCTCAAAGTGGTTGTATACTTCATACATGAAAAGAAAACATATCCCTCTATAGGGTATACTTACCTCAATGCAGAGCACTAGGTATTATTTCTGCTGTCAGCATGAGTCACTTCTGATGAGTTTTCCTGACACCAAGAGAAACATGGTGACAGGAGAGTACCTCCAGCTGATTGACAGCCTTAATTCTGTTCCTGTGTGCTGTTTGAAGGGGGGTCCATTTGCTACAATTAGCTCTCAGAGCTCCCTCAGTGATATAACATAAGCTCCCGCCCCCTGCTTTTCAGAGCAGAGAGATCCTGTGTAAATTCTTCACTTTGAATGGATGTAGGGGAAATCTTATAGATAAACAAGTACAACTTATGTAGGTGGATTTTCTTCATGTCTGTGTATTACCTAAGGCCAGGCACTTCACTGGGCATATGTAAGGGTCTACAACTGCTTTAAAGCCATTCTAAACACAAGAATAAAAAATGTAATCATTTGCAACTACTAATCCAATGATGATATGGCTGCATTTGTTTTTTGTTTTTTTCACCCAGTGGTCCTGCCAGTAACACCAGTAACACACGTTCTGCCCTAGGGTGAAAACTCTTACTTACTGCGCTATATCTATGGAGGAGCAGCATTGACGCCATAGGGCAAAACTACAGAACACCTCCCTCTTTATTTTTCTTCATAACATGGGGAGAGGGGGTTTGTAGTGCACAGAAATAGCTGGGTACAATACTAACTAGAGTCAGCAGAGAAGTTATCAGCTAATAAGGTTTCTGGTAGGAGCAGCAATTATTTTTTGCACTTGTTGAATGGATATACCAAAATATTTTCAATGGTACATATGATAAAAAAAACAAAAGGGAGCGAATATGAGAAGTTTATTGGTAGGGTTTGCAAACACTTTAAAGAAAACCAGTACTGAGAGGATGCAGAGAGACTATCATTGCCATCCCATACTAAAAATTCTATCTGGTCTCATGCTAATGTTGTGTTCTCAATATTTTTTGGGAAAAGACCTGGGACAAATTTGCAGAGCTGCATTTTTTCTTTCTAATTTGTATTCTTGTTCCAGGTCAATGACTCAAAAAGTATTGAAGCCATAGACAGCCTGACAATTAGTATTCCTAGAAGCACTGGCAGCCCTTTGATTCTGTTAGTACTGAGTACTGAGTTCCTTCAAAGTGAACTGGATCTACAGTGCCTTGAAAAGTATTCACACCCCTTGACATTTTCCATTTTGTCATGTTGGAACCAAAAACGTAAATGTATGTTATTGGGATTTTATGTGATAGACCAATACAACGTGGCACAAAATTAAAGGAAAATGCTAAATGTTTTTCATGATCTTTTACAATTAAATATGTGAAAAGTTTGGCATGCATTGTATTCAGCCCCCCTGAGTCAATACTTTATAGAACCACCTTTCACTGCAATTGCAGCTGCAAGTCTTTTTGGGGATGTCTCTACCAGCTTGGTACATCTAGAGGGTGACATTTTTTGCCCATTCTTATGGCTTCCTTTCAACAATGGCTTTCTTCTTGCTACTCTTCCATAAAGGCCAGATTTGTGGAGTGCACAACTAGAAGTTGTACTGTGGACAGATTCTTCCACCTGAGCTGTGGATCTCTGCAGCTCCTCAAGAGTTACCATGGGCCTCTTGGCTGCTTCTCTGATGAATGTTCTCTTTGCCCGGCCTGTCAGTTTAGGTGGACGGCCATGTCTTGGTAGGTTTGCAGTTGTGCCATACTCCTTTAATTTTCAGATGATGGATTGAACAGTGTTCCATGAGATGTTGAAAGCTTTGGATATTTTTTTATAAGCTAATTCTGCTTTAACCACTTGCATACAGGGCACTTTCAGCCCCTTCCTGCCCAGGCCACTTTTGAGCTTTCAGCGCTGTCACACTTTGAATAACAATTCCGCGGTCATGCTGCAATGTAACATTGTTATCAAGTTCTTCATAGAAATAGAGCTTTCTTTTGGTGATATTTAATCACTGCTGGGTTTTTTGTTTTTTTACTAAAAATAAAAAAAAATCCGTAAATTTTGAAATATTATCTATATAGATATTTTTAGTTTCTGTCAGTACATTTTCTAAATAAGTAAATTTTCTCCTTCACTGATGGGCACTTATGGGCTGCACTGATGAGGTGGCACTTATGGGCACCGATGAGGCGGTACTTATGGGCACTGATTAGGTGACACTGATGAGGAGGCACTAATGTCGCACTGATGGATGGCACTGCTAGGTGGCACTGATGGGCCTTAATGGGCAGCAATGATGGGCATTGATGGGCAGCACTGATAGCCAGAACTGACTGGCATCACTAATGGGTACTGATTGGTGGCACTTGTCAGCACTGATTGCTGGCACTGGTGGGCACTGATTGCTAGCACTGGTGGCGTGTTATTGGAATTGAGGGCACTGATGATCAGTGCCTGGATTGCATGTCTTGATGTCTCCTGGGAGGAGATGCCGCTGATTGGCTCTCCTTGCCGCACACTCTGTTAGTGTGAGGCGATGAGAGCCGATTACCGCCATCTTCGTGTTTACATGTGACCGGCTGTGATTGGACACAGTCAATCACATTGTTTAAGAGCCACAACTCTTTACAGAGTTAGGGGTTGCTGCACGCTCGTTCTGGCACAACGTCATATGGCGTCATCATAGAACATATTGTTATCAAACAATAAATAGATAACAGTGGAAGCACTGAAGTCATTAGTTCTGAGCAGCCTAGTTTCCTCTGCTCTGCCTTCCCAGAGAACTTGCTCTGTGTTAGCATTCGAGTTTAGAAGACTGAGGAGCAGGGTGAGCTGATATGCTGAGAGAATGACTTCAGTGTCTCTGCTTTGAATTTTGAGGATGAATTGCTCCAATGTACCTGCTATTTCAGGGATCAGTGAAGATTTATTTTAAAGCTACTTTACTACTCCATAACCTGGCTACAGGTTTGCTTTAAGTGTTGCACTTTTGCAACATTGTAGCCTTATTTAGGTCAGTTCAATTTCATGTAAACTTTCTTTTCTTACTAAAATCGTGGAGAATGAAAGTTGTAGGCAGCACTCTAAAATCTGTTAACTTAATTTTCATGATCACTGTGCTGCTTAGAGGAGCCTTTTGCTGTGAAATGAAAGAACACCATCCTGAAACATTTACAAGGTTTAAGATTGTAAGTTGGCTTCACCTAACTCTGATAAAGGCCCTATGAACAAAAAATACACTAGCGGATCAATTGATAGGATGTGCAAACGTTTCAACTTGACAAGGTTGATTTTTTTTCGAGTCTGTTATGGCTTTTGGCACATGATCTCTGCTAAAGGAAGGATCAACCAAACTGAATTCGGATCCTCTCCTTTAGAGACCTTATGACCATTTTTGTCTAGGCTTTTTAGGCAATTTAACACTAGGTGTGTAAGTTGTTGCATTGTAATCATGGCCAGAGAAACCATTAGTCATTATACTACTTGATAATAATTGACCAGTATAGGGGCTCTTTGAGTTCCTCATAGATTGAAGAGCATGTTTTTTTTTTTTTTTTTCAAAGAAACTCTAATTATATTTTGTCTATGGTTACATAATATTTTGAAGCAATTTACAATCTTGTCCCTTAGTAGTACTTAGGATTTGTGAAATATGATTGAACAATGTATTGTAATCATAAATGAGAAGAAAGAGAAGATGAAACATTATGAAAATCCTGCTGTTAAAGGGTAATTTGGTGGAAGCTACAAAGAATGCAAAGTTCAAATTGATTTCTTTAATCGCTGTTGTGGTTGGTCTTGATTTACCATGCCGCATTAAGGCCAAATTAGTTCTATAGAAGAACTTTCCTCTAAGAATCTTAAGCATAATGTTTCTTTTGGGAAGGATTATACAAATCTGTATAAACAGTTGTAAAAAAAAACTAACAGTTATTAGCTAGAATGTACTGGCTCAGGACAGAGATATTACAGGACAAACAGTTACAGCATTGCCTTCATACAACAAATGGAATTTTTTATATCATCACTTCTGTTACAAATTTAGGTAGCCAGTGTCAACTTGCCCCTTCAGGTAGAGGTCCATTCAGTATATCAGGCCTCCCTCTCTCATATGAAAACAATGGCTGGTACTTCTGGGTATGGTGGAGCATGTGATCTCCTCATAATAAGCAATGATGGTGCCACTTACTAGCAGTCAATGTGAAAGTGTAGGCTCGGTCATATGATAGAGGGGGGTGACATCACTGCTCCCTCTAAGGCCCCTTTCAGACCAGGCAAACTCATGCAGATCTGCCTGCTCAGCGGGGGATCTCTCTGTTAAAGCACGCTAAACAGGTCAGATGACAGGTCCGTGTCTGCTCCGCTATGCAGAGTGGACACAGTCTGCTGTTTTCTATGGGGTGGTCGAATGGAAATGGACCCACTGTCATCCAATCCACCGGACGGATGGGGAATGGATCGCCATCTGTCTGTTTTAGCAGGCAGGACAGGATCGGATCGGCAAGTATCAGCGTACACATGTCCGCTGACATCCACCGCTCCATAGAGAGCTATGGATGGTCAGATCGTATCCACCTGAAAAACTGACAGGCAGACCCCATTGGTTCATCATTGGCCCAAGCCTCAACACCAGCTGACACCAAGTGTTTTGTGACAACTGCGACAGAGGAAAGAGCAGCAGGGAGGTGAGGTGGGCTTTAAACAGACCCTGTCACTTTTCCCTGAATGGACAAAGTCACAGGGTTTCTATAAGCGACTAGATTTCTATTTATTATTAAAGAGTAGTGGGATTAATTCATTTTTTGCTCTTGAGTCTAAGAACACATCTAAAACTGTATGTAGTAAAAATTTGGCCTACTATGTAGAGGCAGTTAAGTAATTTTACACAGTTAGAGCAGCCCTGATTCTCCTCTTTTGGGGGTCCCTTGCTGGCGCTCTTGGATCCCCCCAGCTGAGTGCACCCATAGAAAGCTGCTTGCTTTAGAGGCACTTGCGCATGTTCGCTCCCGAGCCCCCTTCTGTGTGTCCATAAGACACACAGAGAGGGGCTTGACCCCATCCCCTGCTCCCTTTGTCACTTACTGCAATTGACAGCAGCGGGAGCCATTTTTTTTATATATATTTATTTTATTTTTTTAATTTTACACTTTTTTCTTTTTTAAGCTAAGAACATTTTCACCAAAAACAGAAACTACTTCTTGCCAAAAATGCAGTATCCTTGTCCCTTCCTTTGAACTGCACGGAAGAATATCTTCCTACCTAGCTATTTGCTGTAAGCTACCAATTGCCCTGCCACCCATGTAATAGAGATGAAGAGCTATGGACATGTTTGTAGTCCATATCAGGAGAACAATCCAGGTTGACAACTATGGCTCCCTCCATAGATGGGAAGGGCTTTATTTTCAGAAATACCAGGCAAACATTAACCAAAAGAAGCTTGAAGAAGAAAAATGCAACCACCACAACAAATACTAGCAGTCTGCAATATATTATATTTTTCTTTTTTGGGTTTAGGTACAGTTTAAAAAAAAAAATACAGCTGTTCTTTGAAGCCCTCATAGATTTGTTAGAGAGCCTTAGTGAACAAACAGCACCAGGAAGGCCAAGTAACACACCAGACAGGTCAGGGATAAAGTTGTGAAGAAGTTTAAAGCAGGGTTAGGTTATAAAAAAAATATCCATCATCCTAAAATGGAAAGATTATGGCACAGCTGCAAACCTACCAAGACATGGTTTACCTAAACTGACAGGCCAGGCAAGGAGAGCATTAATCAGTAGCAGCCAAGAGGCCTATTGTAACTCTGGAGGAACTGCAGAGATCCTCAGCCCAGGTGGGAGAATTTGTCCACAGGACAACTATTAGCCATGCACTAGACAAATCTGGCCTTTATGGAAGCATGGCAAGAAGAAAGCCATTGTTGAAAGAAAGCCATAAGAAGTCCCGTTTGCAGTTTGTGAGAAGCCATGTGGAAGAAGGTGATCTGGTCAGATGAGACCAAAATTTTACTTTTTGACCCAAAAGCAAAATGCTATGTTTGTCGGAAAACTAACACTCCTCATCACCGTCAACACACCATTCTTACCGTGAAAGATAGTGGGGGCTGCATCATGTTGTGGAGATGATTTTCTTCAGCAGGGACAGGGAAGTTGGTCAGAGTTGATGGGAAGATGGATGGAGCCAAAAACAGGGCAATCTTAGAAGAAAACCTGTAATGCCCCATACACAGTCGGACTTTTAGACGACAAAATTTCAGATTTTTTTCCGACGGATTTTGGGCCAAACTTGTTTAGCATACACACAGTTGCACAAAGTTGTTGGAAAATCCGATCGTTCTGAACAAGGTGACGTAGAACACGTACGACGGGACTATAAACGGGCCAGTAGTCAATAGCTTTCGTCTGGTAATTTATTCTGAGCATGCATGGCAGTTTGTCCGTGGGAATTGTCTACACACAAATTTAAATGATCAGATTTTGTTGTTGGAAATGCCGATGGAAAAAGTCCAATGGAGCCCACATACGAACGGATTTTCCGACAACACGATCCGATGGCACATTTTCCCATCGGAAAGTCCGACTGTGTGTACAGTCTGCAGAAGACTTGAGACTGGGTTGTTGTTTAGGACAATGACCCTAAACATACAGCCAGAGCTACAATGGAATGGTTTAGATCAAAGCATATTCATGGGTTAGAATGGCACAGCCAAAGTCCAGACCCAAATCCAATTGAGAATCTGTGGCAAAACTTGAAAATTGCTGTTCACAGATGCTCTCCATCCAATCTGACAGAGCTTGAGCTATTTTGCAAAGAAGAATGGGCAAAAATGTCACTCTCTAGATTAGAGGTTGACCGATATGGGTTTTTCTCTGGCCGATGCCGATGCCGATATTTAGAAATCATGGCGGCCGATAGCCGATATATGATGCCGATTTTTTTGGGCCGATATGTTAGGCCAATTTTATTTTATTTTATTTATTTTTTTTCCTTTTTTATTTATTATTATTATTTTTTTTTAATCCCCCTTGATCTAACACACCTTTCCCATTGGGGCGTTTTTCAGGCGCTTTTGGGCTAAAAATAGCGCCTGTAAAGTGCCTGCAAAATGGCTCCTCTGCAGTCTGTGTGAAAGACAGAGTGCTTTCACACTGAGGCGATGTGCTGGCAGGATCTTAAAAAAAAAGTCCTGCAAGCAGCACGTTTGGAGTGGTGTATACCGCTCCTCCACCACTCCTGCCCATTGATATGAATGGGCACCACTGCCGAAGCGCATGCAATGCGATTTGGCAGCAGTGCTTCATGGGTGCATTTAACCTCTTCCTTGGCCGCTAGCTGGGTTATATGTACCCCACTAGCAGCTAAATAGCACCGCTAAAATGAGGGTAAAGAGCCGCTAAAACTTGCGTTTTACCATCAACGCTCCAGTGTGAAAGCAGCCTTCATAAGTGATACAGAAAATTTCTTACATTTAAACAGTTATTAAACAAAAAAAACCTCCAGTTTACTTGTATGTATGATTTAGATAAAAAAAAAAAAAACCTATGTATTAAATAAAAACAGGTAGTCAAAACTTTTGGACGAAAAAAAAAAAAATGGGCTAACTTTACTGTTTTTAATTTATTTTTAAATAGTGTATTTTTTCCCCAAAAAAATGCATTTGAAAGACCTCTGTGCAAATGCCATGTGACATAAAATATTGCAACAACCGCTATTTTATTCCCTAGGATCTCTGCTAAAAAAATATATATAATTTTTGGGGGGTCTAAGTGATTTTCTGGCAGAAAATACAGGATTTTTACTTGTAAGCAACAAGTGTCAGAAAAGATTTAGTCTTTAAATGGTTAAACTGGGAACTTCTACACAGAGATGATTTCATTCATTCAGAAGTGTAAACATTGTATCATTTAGTTCTTTTCTTGGCAGTCTGCCCAGAGAGGAGGAAAGTGTTGCTATGACGACTCAGGCAACTCACACTGACTTCTATACAGAAGTCTTTCCAAGTCCCGCTGTAGTTCTAAATCGGGTTTTTATCAGCACAATCGGCCGATGCCGATTATTTAAAAAACGGCAAATATCGGCTGATATATCGGTCGACCTCTACTCTAGATGTGCAAAGCTGGTAGAGACGTCCCCAAAAAGACTTGCAGCTTTAATATCAGCAAAAGGTGGTTTTCAACACTTTGTAGTATTCAGGGGTGCTGAATACAAATGTACGCGACACTTTTCACTTATTTGTAGTAAATTTTGAAAACCATTCATTATTTTCCTTTCATTTCACAATTATGTGCCACTTTGTGTTGGTCTATCACATAAAATCACAATAAAACAGATTTACATTTTTGGCTGTAACATGACAAAATATGGAAAATTTCAAGGAGTAAGAATACTTTTTCAAGTCACTGGATCGATGCATCTAGGTAGCATGCCCAATGGCCATAACTGGTTAAAAGTTATTGCTCCACCACTATTAGGTAAAGTGGTGTATGTCCATATTTACTTTAATCTTGAAGAAAGCATTGGATAAATGAAAAGGTAGAAGTAGTCATTGACACTAGTACGGGCAGGCCGTGCATCCTGCATTTGCGTTTTCCATTTAAATGCATGCACCTTTTTAAATATGCGGCCATAGGAAAACCGCATGGTATGTTTGACGATGCGGTTTCCCCACAGTTCCTGCACCCGTGATTGCACTGCTGTCTGAGATGCGTGGGGGTGCAATTCAGAATGAATGGCAGCCCCGCGCGTCTTGCAAGAGCATTGCGATTTGGTTGCAGGTGTGGGAATCAATGCAATACCTGCAACCAGAACGCACAGTGCGGGCCAGTGTGAATCCAGCCTTAGGGGATTATGCGGGATATACAATACATAAACCTATTTTACAAAATGATTTCTCAAAGATTAAATGAATAACAGATACAAATATAAGCATGCTGCTTGAGAAAGCACAACCTGTCCTTATGTCATTTATAACAAAAGTAGAGATTTGAAGTGCTGGGTGATTTAGAAGAGTAATGTTTGTAGGGCCCATTGTTCATTGTCCATGAACCCGTATGAGGGGAAAACCAGGAGCAGGTGAGCTATGTTATTCCATAATTTTAGCTGTTTTATGTGATTTATACTAGTATATAAGAGGTTTCTGATCATTTGAGTAGTAGCCAATATCTTTCTGACTGTAATTATCCTGTTCTGTGAATAATCGTTGTTATTGATGTCATTTTTTAAAAATGAAAATCTGAAAAGATAGATATTTTGGTTGGTTGGAGGATCATTTTGACCAATAGCTTTTTTTCTGTTAGCATTAATTGGTATTTTTCCTAGAATGTTGGAATGTCATTTGATTTCATTGGACTTTTGTCAAATCTTCAGAAAAAAAATCAAACCATGCACAGTTACTCCACTCCTTTTGCTCATCATTTGATTACATTGTGTTGCTGTTTAATTATATTTGACCTTGTTCATAATTTTTTTGTGGCATTTACCAGATTGTAGCTCTCAATAAAACGAAGGAACGGATGCGTCCTTACCACCTCAACCATGAAGAAGAAGATCCGGACATCAAGAAAATCAAGAAGGTAACCTGCAAACAAAGGAATAAATCTATGTCATTCTATTGGGGTGCCCTTATAGTCATTCAGAGCATACCTTTTGCACAAGTCTTTCAGACAGCAGCTTACCTACAATACAGATCCTTGGCTCTTCTATTTCTAGAGTAGTAAATCCTTTCCTGTGCATATACTATTTTCAAGTGTTTACAATGGATCAGCTAAAGTTTCTTATGTACCTGGAGTTTTTCCTTTGAACTCGTTTTGACAACGACATTGTTTCTGACAACTATTTCATTTTCTGAAATAGTGGTCTGACACTTTTACTGAACCAAAAATGCTTTTATGCTTCTTGAAAGCTTTAGAAAAGTCAAAAATCTTTATGTGCCCATCTGGCTAATGTCTCTAAGTGTTGAAGCAAGAGGGTCCACTTGGCAGCCAGGTAACATGGTAGTCTACATGGCAGCCAGCGTTTTCAAAGGAAAAGGGCAGTTTATGTTTTAGCAGGTTTCCTTTTAAGTGACCCATTTTCTTATGCAGGATAGATGTTTCCTATTTGTTTGATGATTTATATTAACAATTCTCAAATGATGACTTACACCAGTTTTAAGCTAACCATAGATGGTGCGATTTTCTTTCCTGCAACTACAGGTTGCAGGATAGAAAATTGCTTGATTCTCCTATCAACACAGACAGTGTTGATGGGGGAAATCCCTCCCGCAGAGACATTGGGGTTTATTTACTAAAGCTGGAGAGTGCTACATTAGGCTTACTTCTGCAGAGAGAAACCAGTCATCGTCCAGGGTCTATTGCCAAAGCTTTATTGAACAAACTGAGGTTAGAAGCTGATTGACTAGCATGCACAGCTGCACCAGATCGTGAGCGCTCCAGTTTTGGTAAATCTCCCCCATTGTGTACAAATAAAATCTGACAGGCTTGTTGTACCCAAGTTGATCAATTCAGTCTGCCCATACATGATTCGAATCACGGCCGGTCCCTGCTAACTGGCCGAGATTCAAACCGTCTATGGCCATCTTAGATAGAAACCACCTGCATGCAAGGTAATTTCTGATTGCAAGCAGTATGAGGTATACTTATAAAGCAGTGAATGTGACTTTAAATAAACATTCACTGCAGGTAAATATTCCTGGTGCATTGTTTTTTTTTTTGAAGATTATTTTTATTGTAGTTACAAATCTACTAATTGTAGATTACAAAACAGAGCCTCTTGGGCATACCTAGGTTCGGAGACACAAAAGAAACAAAAACAATAGAAGCGAGACTACAATATCCTAAAACAACCTAGAGTTGGATACGTAATCCATCTATACAAACTGGGGTACAGGAGCTCTTCCCATCCATCTTCAGTGGCAAACACATGAACGAGATGCCCTCCCTCCTAGGACCCATTCACCTAGGAGATCATCCACCCTGTGTGGCAGAAACACAAAGTTCTGCCACCTAAGGAAGAACAAATCGTATATCCTAAAGCTCATTAGTCGTCAAGAGAATCTACAGTTGTATCTGCAGACTCCATCCAGATATTCCACATTTTTGAATGTCTTAGCGCACCCACCTGGACAGATACGTGCATTAACGAATCTTTTCCAGAAATTAATGGATGGGGCAACAGGGGATTTCCACTTGAGTACAATGGCCTTGCGTGCATAATACAGTAATAATCCTAAAAGGGTTCGGACCACCTGGCGATTTTCCAGAGGTTCTACAGGACACGCTTTTCCCGTCAGTGGGACTTGAATGGTGGTAACTGTTATGCACACTACCAGACTTTCCGTCAGAATAAACTCAGTCTTTCCGACGGAGTTCCGCTGAAATGGACTTGCCTACACACGATCACACCAAAGTCTGTTCGTTTAGAACGCAATGACGTATTACGTAACTAGAAAAGGAAGTTCAATAGCTGGTAGCCAATAGCTGCCCTAGCGTCGTATTTTGTCCGTCGGAATAGCATACAGAAGAACGGTTTTCCTCAATAGGAATTGATTCCGTCAGAACGATTTAAAACATGTTCTATTTCTAGGTCCATCAGAATTTTTGAAAAGGTCAGATGAAGCCCACACATGATCGGAATATCCGATGAAATGATTCCGTCTGACCTTTTCTGCTGGAAAGTCCGGTCGTGTGTACACGGCATTAGAATAAATGTGATGACCTCATTCAAAAACAAATTTATTTGTGGACAGGTCCGGAAAACATGCATGGCGTCCACTGAGGGGTGCGGCGCATCGCCAACAAGAATCTGGAATGTTTAGATATATTTTATGTAATTCTGTGGGTGTAAAATACACTCTATGTAGGATTTTAAATTGATTGAATAGGCGGTCCCTCACGGAGACCAATTGTGAAAAGGGGCATGTCCACACCTCCTCCCAGTCCTCTGTGTCCATTGTAGGAAAGTCTTCAACCCATCTGGCCCTGAGAGTTTCAAGTCCCCTATGTACATTAGGTAGTAGTTCTTGGTATATAAACGGACAAAGGCTTGGTTATAGATTCGTCTGAGCAAATCCTCCAGAGTCTAAGTATATAAAGCCACTTGTGAGTTCTCAAATTGAGTATTGAAAGAGTGTCTCAGTTGCAGATATTTAAACAGATGTTTGGTAAATCATATCTTTGCTTCAACTCGTCAAAAGCCTGAAGCTGACCCCCCATGCATATTTGGTCCACATATTTAATGCCCTTCCGTGCCCAGATGTTTTGGTCAGGTATGGAGATTATCTCCGGCAAGACTGGGTTGAGATAGAGAGGGGTATGTGGTGAGATATGCCCAGAGGGCACAGGACACAGGGAAAGTGCCACAGCCCATGCCCTCATCCGATATCGGCCAACTGTGTGCATGGGTCAACTGGCCAGCCAAATAATACTTGTACAGATCAGGACAAGCTAGACCTCCCTCACCCCAGGGCCTCTGTAGCTTAAATCTCGGCTGGCTCATGCCCCAGAGAAAGGAAAGCAAAGTTGTATTTATTAGGCGGAACACTTTTTTGGATATCCACACAGGGGAATGTCTAAGGACAGAAAGAAAAACAGGTAAGAGCTTTATCTTAAATAAATTAATTTGCCCAATCAGGGAGAGGGGAAGATGAGCCTAGGCCTTTAAACTCTCCTTCAGAGTTTGTACCGATGGAGCTAAATTAAGCATGTAGTAGTCAGCTGGGGATTGAGAGATATGAATGCCAAGATATTCAAACTGACTTGTCCATATCAGTAGGAAAGTGGGGTCCGACTGGGATTTTGCCACATTGTCAATTGGTAGTATTTGGGACTTCACCCACTTAACTTTAAGACCTGAGCAGTCAGTGAAATTGGAAAGAATGTCTAGTGTCTCCCAAAGAGAAGGACCAGGATCATTTAAGAAAAGAAGCAGGTCGTCTGCATACATGGCCAGTTTTTTCGTGTATAGAACCCACCTGGAAGCCCCTGACCTTGTCAGACTTTCTAATAGCAGAGGCAAGTGGCTTCATCACCAAAGCAAAAAGGGCTGGTGACAGCGGGCAAACCCTGCCTCGTCCCCCTTACAATTGCAAATGGGGACAAAAGAGCGCTGCCCAGTTTAACCTGCGCCATTGGGGACCTATATATAATGTCAATCCATCTGCGGAATTCTATCCCAAATCCCATAGTTTCCAGAACCAAGGACATATAAGACCAGGCCACCGAATCAAATGCCTTCTCTATGTCTAATGCGACCAGGACCCTGGTAGAGGTCTCAGATGGAGGCAACTGTAGATGTGTGAAAACCCTGCATAAACGAATGTCCGTCAACTTTCCTGGCATGAAGTCAGTTTGATCAGTGTTGACCAGAGATGAGGGGAGCATCTGTAACCTGGTAGCCCAAATCCTGGTCAATATTTTGAAGTCATAAGGAAATCGGCCTATAAGAGGCACATTGAGTATTGTCCTTACCAGGTTTGGGGATGCGAACAATATGTGCTTTGGGTCATGGAAGGGGTTAGGGATGAACGTTCCTTGCAGTCAGAGTATACTTGAAAAGTGATTAAGGTTGCATAAGCTCTGTACCATTCACAAGGGAGGCCGTCCGGCCCAGGCTTTTTACCACTGAGAAATGAACGAATAGCTGTATTTCCTCAGTTGTAAAATCCTTCTCCAAGAACTCTATGTCCACCTGCATGAGAGTAGGTAAGTGCAGAGATTGTAAGTACTCTCCAAGCCTCTCCTCAGGCGTACCAGGGACCGCTGCATAGAGGTTCTCATGGAAGGTACGAAATTCATGTAAGATTTGTACCGAGTCTGAGACTACCCACCTGTCAGGGATGCAAATCTCAGATATCACTGTTTGCATTTTGTTTTTCGCAACAAGATTTGGCAAGAGTTTGCTATTCTTGTCCCCAGACTCGAAAATCCTTCCAGCCAATGTATTTAGAGCTAGGTGCGTTGCTCTGGTGAGATGTAGAGACAGCGCTCTGTTAATTGGCAGAAATGATTAAGTTGGGGAGACAGAAAAGGTTTTGGCAGCCTTAGATTCATCCCCCTCAAGCTGCTGAACCTGCTGATATCTCAGAATGAACCACTTTGATAGCTGAGGAAGGCCTCCCAGACCATCTGTGTGGAGGCAGAATTCTCGTTGAGGTCCCAGTATTGTTTTAACTTGGGGGAAACTTTCCTCAACCATAGAGTCCTGCAGCCACTTGGTTGCCAAACGCCAGGAGTTTGCACCCCTGTTCCCTGAAAACACCAAGGTAACCTCCAGTGGGGCATGATCGGAGAGGCCCGCAGGTAAGTACAAGGCCTCCCGAACCACCGTCAGAGCACAGGGGTTGCCGAAAACCAAGTCAAACCTGGAACGTGATCTATGAGTAGTAGAGTGAAAGGAGTAGGCCCTAGTGTTATGGTGTTTTCCTGCTTGTGTGATTGGCTTACTGATTTTCCCAGAAGATACAAGTCAGATATCAGGCATCTGGTGAGATACTCTCAATAGGAAATCAGATCTAAAGGGATGTAGGCCCAGCAGCTTTCCTAATTAGAGCCCTGCAGGTGCAGCAGATGATTGATAATTATAAAACCACTCCCATTAGATCCACTTTCCCACATGGATACAACCAAGTTTGTTAAAATCCTTGTAATGTACACAGATCACCCAGAGGGGAATGTTTTTTCCTCAACAAAAGTTACTCTTTAAAGACTTTCTCAATGTTTTGTTCGCTTAATGTATTTAGGCCTGCCAGTCATAAAGAGCCTTCATCTCGATGTTTTTGGTCTGCAATACTAGTTATTACTTTATATTGACATTCACTGTTGGATAAAAGCATATATTGTTGGAAACATGTTTATTGTGAGGCTACTTATTGATTGATAAATTAGGGAGAGCACAATTTCTCAATTCTACTAACACAATTTATCTGTTCAGGTTCAGAGCTTTATGCGTGGTTGGCTGTGCAGAAGAAAGTGGAAGACAATTGTTCAAGACTACATATGTTCACCGCATGCAGAAAGCATGAGAAAGAGGAATCAAATAGTGTTTAACATGGTTGAGGCCGAGGCAGAATATGTGCATCAGCTTTATATCCTTGTGAATTGCTTCCTCCGGCCGCTAAGGATGGCAGCCAGTTCGAAGAAACCACCCATCAGCCATGATGATGTGAGCAGCGTTTTCCTCAACAGGTGACAACACTTTGCCTCATACTCATATGTAAAGTAGGTCATGCTATCATTAAATGCATTTTTCAGCTTAAAACCAAACTCCAAACTCCAAGCAGATATAAAAAAGACACACTAATACAGTTTTGTGTTTAATAAATCAATAAATGTATTTAAAATGCAACCAGTGTAAGTACCTGATTTTCCTTTTATTCACTTATGTAGATAGCAGCTGCTTTCCTTTGTTTGATATGCACATCAAATACAGTCAGCAGATTCCTATCTACTTCATTGGTGTAATGTGGTTCTGAACCTGTTCTTGACCATCATCTATGCCCGGTTTATGTAGAGTACAACAGCACTCTCACTTGGAGAGAGAGAGGGACCATTGTGTAGGCCAATTAGACAAGTGGCATGTAAAAATCCAAACAAGGAACACAGTTGAAGAGAGTAGTTGAAGAGAGCAGAGAGATGATGTTATCAGTCTGCTTCCAGTCTTTCACTGTCCAATCTAATGGCTTGAGGCTTGGAAGAGTGCATCTAAATGCAACAAAGAAAGTGGTGCCATCTTCTGGCTATGCTGGGTGGAAGGGTTGTAAACAATTTATGACTGGACAGACAGAAATACAATTCTCATTGTTGTTAAATGGAGGGCCCAAGATCAACAGCAAGTCTTTATTGGTCTCTCAAAACAGACAAACATAAATTGCTTTACTTCAGCCAAAAGTAAAGCAGACAGTTCAGTCCTTGTAAAGAAAGGCATACAACACAGGTCACTGCCAGTCTCTGTCCCAGACTGGGGTTTAGGGTTCCCACTTGTTTTGGGATGCAGGACAAGACACAGGAGCTAAGCAGACTACCCCAGAACTCGCTCACCCCACATGGGTAACAATTTCTCTTGACTTAAAAAGTCCACAACTCAAATAAAGGGGAAACATACCGGTCATACAGGAAACACTCCCAGCATCCTGTACAATATTTATTTATGATATATATAAAATGAGAATCACAGATCTGCGTTATACCTTAATGAAATGTATATATATTTATATATAAAATATCTATATTTTTTTTATTATATATACACAGTGCCTTGAAAAAGTATTCATACCCCTTGACATTTTCCAGATTTTGTCATGTAATGCCGCATACATTCGATCGGACTTTCCAGCGGACTAGGTCCGACGGTCTTTCCGACAGACTTTCAGAATGAACGGACTTGCCCCCACACACACACACACAGACTAAAGCCCATTCATTTTGAACGTGACTCCAGTTATGACGGGACTAGAAAAGGAAGTCAATCTTGCAGCTTTCATTGGCGAGATTGACACCTTGCGAGCCCCGTCACCTAGTATGGATTTTAAGGGGAACCCCCTAGGCCGAAAAAAATGGCGTGGGGGTCCCCCCAATGTAAACACCAGACCCTTATCCGAGCACGCAGCCCGGCTGGTCAGGAAAGGAGGTGGGCCCTCCTGAACCATACCAGGCCACATGCCCTCAACATGGGGGGGTGGGTGCTTTGAGGAAGGGGGGTGCCCTGCGGCCCCCCCACCCCAAAGCACCTTGTCCCCATGTTGACGAGGACAAGGGCCTCTTCCCAACAACCCTGGCCGTTGGTTGTCGGGGTCTGCGGGGGGCTTATCAGAATCCAGGAGCCCCCTTTAATAAGGGGGCCCCCAGATCCCAGCCCCCCACCCTATGTGAATAAGTATGGGGTACATCGTACCCCTACCCATTCACCTGGGGGAAAGAGTGTAAAAAAAAAAAACACACTACACATGTTTTTAAAGTAGTTTATTAGGCAGCTCTGAGGGTCTCATTCGACTTCTCCACGCTTTCTGGTTCTTCTCCTGCTCTCCGGTTCTTCTACCGGGCTTCTCCGCTATCTGCTGCTCTTTTGCTAGCGGTGGCCCGGCTTTCTCCTTCGTCGTCACCGTCTTCTTCTTCCTTCTTCTGTTCTTCCGATGGTGACACGTCGCTCTCTCCCACTGTAATGCCGTGGACATGGTGCGCAGCGGCTTATATAGGCATAAGGGGCGGGGTCACCGGGTGATGTCACTCGGTGACCCTGCCCCTTATGACGTCACAGTCCCAGCATGCCTATCGCGCTCGCTGCCATAGGAAAATGTGTTTTTCCTATTACAGCCAGCGCGAGATGTACAGTACCCTGTCATCGAGAACCAGCGCGATCTTAACATTCTCGTGGGCAGGTGCTGTATCTGCCCTTGCATCGTATTTGGTCCGCCGGACCAGCATACAGATGAACGGGCTCCCTGATAGGAACTGGGTCCGGTGGACTTTCAGCGGGAAGATTTAAAACATGTTCTATTTCTAGGTCCGTCTGACTTTTGGGAAGAAAAAGTCCAACTGAGCCCACACACGATTGAATTGTCCGATGGATTCCGGTCCACCGGACCAAGTCTGCCGGAAAGTCCGATCGTGTGTACGGGGCATAACAATCAAAAACGTAAATGTATTTTATTGGGATTTTATGTGATAGACCAATACAAAGTGGCACATAATTGTGAAGTGGAAGGAAAATGATAAATGGTTTTCAAAATGTTTTACAAATATGTGAAAAGTGTGTCATGCATTTGTATTCAGCCCCCCAGAGTCAATACTTTGTAGAACCACCTTTCGCTGCAATTACAGCTTCAAGTCTTTTTTGGGGATGTCTCTACCAGCTTTGCACATCTGGAAAGGGACATTTTTGCCCATCATTCTTTGCAAAATAGCTCAAGCTACGTCAGATTGGATGGAGAGATTCTGTGAACAGCAAGTCTTGCCACAGATTCTTAATTGGATTTAGCTCTAGACTTTGAGTGGGCCACTCTAACACATGAATATGCTTTGATCTAAACCATTCCATTGTAGCTCTGGCTGTATGTTTAGGGTCGTTGCCCTGCTGGAAGATGAACCTCTGCTCCGGTCTCAAGTCTGCAGACTTTTAACAGGTTTTCTTCTAAGATTGCCCTGTATTTGGCTCCATCTTACTATCAACTCTGACCGGGTTCCCTGCCCCTGCTGAAGAAAAGCACCCCCACAACATGATGCTGTTTCCACCATGTTTCACGGTGGGGCTGGTGTGTCAGGATGACGTGCAGTGTTAGTTTTCTGTCACAAATAGGGTTTTGCTTTTAGATCAAAAAGTCCAATTTTGGTCTCATCTGACCAGAGCATCATCTTCCACATGTTTGCAGTGCCCCCCACATGGCTTCTCGTAAACTGCAGACTTCTTATGGCTTTCTTTCAACAATAGCTTTCTTATTTCCACGCTTTCATAAAGGCCAGATTTGTGGAGTACACAACTCATAGTTGTTCTGTTCTCCCACCAAAGTTGTGGCTCTTTAGCTCCTCCAGAGTTATCATGGGCCTCTTGGCTGCTTCTCTGATTAATGCTCTCCTTGCCTGGCCTGTCAGTTTAGGTGGGTGGCCATGTCTTGGTAGGTTTACAGTTGTGTCATACTCTTTTAATTTTCGGATGATGGGTTATAAGTGCCCCATGAGATGTTCAAAGCTTGGGGTATGTTTTTATGACCCAAGCCTGCTTTAAAGTTCTCCACAACTGATCCCTGACCTGTTTGGTGTTTTTCATTGACCTTCGTTATGCTGTTTGTTCACTAAGGTCCTCTAACAAACCTATGAGGGCTTCACAGAACAACTGTATTTATACTGAGATTAAATTATACACAGGTGGACTATATTTTCTAATTAGGTGACTTCTGAAGGCAATTGGTTCCACTAGAGATTTTAGTTAGTGGCAGGGGCATTGCTAGGTCTGAAAAAGATCTGAGGCTAGAGCCCATAGCAGCGGTCACCAACCTTTTTGCAGTCTATCTGTGCAGTTGAGGCAGGTGTAAAAAAATGCTATAAACTAAGAATACTTTCAGAAATAGAAGTGTTAATAGTTTATTTTTATCAATTATAAAAATGAAAAGTAAATAAACAAAAGAGAAATCCAAATCAAATCAATATTTGGCATGACCATCATTTACCTTCAAACCAGCATCAGTTCTTCTAGCAAACAAATTTTGAAGGCACTCAGCAGGTAGATTGTTTCAAACATCTTGGAGAATTAACCACATATATATTCTGTGGATTGTGGCTGCCTCAAATCCTTCAGTCTCTTTGTGTAATCCCAGACAAACTTGATGTTGAGATCAGGGCTCTGTGGGGGCCAAACCAGGACTCCTTGTTTTTCTTTACGCTGACGATAGTTCCTGCATGTTTGGGGTTGTCCCGCTGCAGAATACATTTGGCTCAATTACACACCTCCCCAATGGTATGGCATGATGGATAATTAGCTGCCTACATTTCTCAATATTGAGGACACCATTGATCCTGACCAAATCTCCAACTTAAGTTGCAGAAATGCAGCCCCAAATTTGCAAGGAACCAACCACCATGCTTTTCTGTTGCCTACACTCATTATTGCACCCCTCTCTAGCCTTTCAGCAAACAAACTACCTGCTGCTACAAGCAAATGCACTGCTCAAAAAAATTCTAAGGAATACTTTGAAAACACATCAGATCTTAATGGGAAAAAATATCATGCTGGATAGCTATACTGATATGGACTGGGTAATGTGTTAGGAACGAAAGGATGCCACATCACTTGATGGAAATTAAAATTATCAGCCTACAGAGGGCTGAATTCAAAGACACCCGGAAAATCAAAGTAAAAAATTATGCAGCAGGCTAGTCCATGTTGTTCATTGCAGCAACTCAAAATGCTACTCAGTAGTTTGTGTGGCCCCCCAATGCTTGTATGCATGCCGGACAATGTTGGGGCAAGCTGCTAATGAGACGACGGATGGTGTCTTGGGGTATTTTCTCCCTGATCTGGACCACGGCATCACTGAGCTCCTGAACTAAGTGAGGTGCAACCTGGCGGCTTCAGATGGTCCGAAACATAATGTACCAAAAGGTGACCCATAGGATTTAGGTCAGGCGAGCATTGGGGGTTATTCAGTGGTGTCAGTTCCTTCATCCTCCAGGAACTGGCTGCATACTCTCGCCACTTGTGGCATCGTCATGCACCAGGAGGAACCCAGGACCCACAGCACCAGCGTAGGTCAGACAATAGGTCAAAGGATTTCATCCCGATACCCAATTACAGTCAGGGTACCATTGTTTAGCCTGTAGAGGTCTGTGCGTCCCTCCATGGATATGTCTCCCCAAACAATCACTGAACCACCACCAAACCGGTCATGCTAAATGATGTTACAGGCAGCATAACATTGTCCACAGCTTCTCCAGACCCTTTCATGTCTGTCACATGTGCTCAGGGTGAACCTGCTCTCATCTGTGAAAAGCACAGGTTGCCAGTGGCGGACCTGCCAATTCTGGTGTTCAATGGCAAATGCCAAGCGAGCTCCATGCTGCTAAGAAGTGATTAGAGGGCCCACAGGCCACCCTCATGAAGTCTGTTTCTGATTGTTTGGTAGGAGACATTCACACCAGTGGCCTGCTGGAGGTCATTTTGTAGGGCTCTGGCAGTACTCATCCTGTTCCCCCTTGCACAAAGGAGCAGAAACCAGTCTTGCTGATGGGTTAAAGCGGAGTTCCACCCAAAAATGTTACTTCCACTGTCCGGATTCCCCACCCCCCGGTGTCACATTTGGCGCTGGGGGGAGGGGGGGGGGAATCAGGTACCTGTCTAATACAGTATCCGCGATGATCTACACCATGTCGGCCCCTCCCACCGATGTCTCCTGGGAGACACACAGGTCCCATGAGACTACAGGGTCCACTCAGAACACGCAGCTCGACTTGCGTATGCTCAGTAGGGAACCAGGCTGTGAAGTATTTGTAGCTGCAGACTTAAAAAAAAAAAAAAAATTCTTTAGGTGAAACTCTGCTTTGAGGACCTTCTACAGGCCTGTCCAGCTCTCTTATGCCCTGTACACACGATCAAACATTCCGACAACAAAATCCATGGATTTTTTACGATGGATGTTAGCTCACGGTCACACAAATCTTGTCGGAAATTCTGATCGCCAAGAACGCGGTGACGTACAACGAGCCAAGAAACATGAAGTTCAATAGCCAGTGTGGCTCTTCTGCTTCTTTCCGAGCATGCGTGAAACTTTGTGTGTCGGAATTGGGTACACGCGATCGGAAAAATTGATTTTTGCCAGATCTCAAATTTTGTGTGTCGGAAATTCCGATAGAAAATGTCCGATGGAGCCTACACACGGTCGGAATTTCCGACAAAAAGCTCCCATCGAACATTTTCCGTCTGAAAATCTGAACGTGTGTACGCGGCATTAGAGTGACTGCCTGTCTTCTGGGATTTCCTCCAAGCTCTTGAGACCTTCTGACAATGGTACAAATTGATGTGCTATTCATTCCTGGAGGAGTTGTACTGCCTGTGGAACTGCTATAAGGTCCAGGCAGGTATCATCTCATGCTATCAGTAATGACACTGAACCTAGCCAAATGCAAAACTAGTGCAAAAAAAAAGTAAATGTCAGTGGCCTCCACATGCAAAACCATTCCAGTTTTAGAAGCCTTCTAATTGTTGCCCATCCAGTGCACCTGTTGTTAATTTCATTAACACCAAATCAGATGAAACTGATTAACAACCTACTCTGCTACTTAACTGACCAGATCAATATCCCAGGAGTTTAATTGACTTGATGCTATACTCTGATTAAAAAGTGTTCCTTTCATTTTTTTGAGCAGTATGTTTTTCTGGCCGACCACTGCATTTACAGTTCTTAACGTTGCTGGTTTCTTTGTGCTTCTTAAAAAGAGCTTGAACAACACATTTTGAAACCCCAGTCTGATTTCTAAGAGAGACCTTGCTGATGCAATGCAACTACCTTGTGTCTTGCGGCTGTGCTCAGTCTTGCCATGCTGTATGACTTGTGACATGGAACCAAAACGTCACATTAGTAGCAGCGTTTGGCTGTTCCCCACCCAGTTTAAAGCCTCCTGCACAGCCTTTTCTGTTTAAGATAATGACTGCGTTTCAACCTACATATCAAATTGATGATCATTAGCACCTGCTTGGTATAATTGGTTAATCATACACCTGACACTAATCCTACAAAATCCCTGGTTTTGTGCAATTGTACAAATTGTGCAAGTGTAAGAATTGATGCTGGTTTTAAGCCAAAGGATAGTCACACCAAATATTAATCGGATTTCGATTTTTCTTCTTGCAATTTGCAAATTGATAAAAATAAACAATTCATTTATATATATATATATATATATATATATATATATATATATATATATATATATATAGTGACGATCCAGGGTGATTAGGTTCAAGTGGTGCTTGCAATTTTCCAGAAACGTGCCACTCCAGACTTGCGTTTTTAGGGCATGGCAGCCCACTTTTATTTAAAGGAAACAAAAAAAGTTCAAACAAGCAGTAATCTTCCCTCGCAGGGGGTTCCACCATCACTACAAACGATAGCTTCCTGGCTTACTCACGGTCAGCTTCGTGCTGCTTTATTCACAGGCTACACCTGCCTGCTTCAGACATACACACAGACTGCCATCTGCAGCCTTAGTCTCCGAGACCTCCTGTCTCTTTCTTCTGGAGCCATCTCCTACTGGAACCCACCTAGACTTCCTGTCTGCCGGGCGGAGCTGTCTCCAAGTCTGAGCACTGACTTCTTTTCCTGGCATGTTTATGAACCCAGCCCACAGGTGTGTAATTAGTATTCCTGCCAAAATAAGGCATATACTGCTTATATGCACCTGTGACATGGGGGTCGCATCTCCACATATCCTTCCCCCCTGTTTCGCACCGGAGGGAAAAATACAAAATGCTTCTTCCTAAAGGGGCACTCCAACAACTGGAAGTACCCTCACCGGGAATCGGGAGATCATGTACCAAACGGTTAACAAACATTGGTCCCACCAATTCCAATGGGCAAGCTTTTCCAACACTGCCTGTACCACCTGGCTCCACCCATTGGTACTATGCCGCACCACCTGATCTGACCATGATGGAGACACCCAAGTGTACAGTGAGTGCGTTTTTGCCAACTACAGCATTTAACGTAAAGTTTCCGTTATTTCTATACATCTCATGTCTAAATTTGTGACCTCTTTAACCACTACAATACAGGGCACTTTCACCCCCTTCCTTCCCAGACCAATTTTCAGCTTTCATCGCTCTAGCGCTTTCAATGACAATTGCGCGGTCATGCTACACTGTACCCAAATGAAATTGTTATCATTTCGTTCGCACAAATAGAGCTTTATTTTGGTGTTATTTATTCACGACTCCGTTTTTTATTTTTTGCGATATAAGCGCAAAAAAAGCGGAAATTTGGAAAAAAAACAATATTTTCTTTTTTCTATTTGAAAAGAAATCCAATAAAATCAAATTTTGTCATAAATTTAAGCCAAAATGTATTCTGCTACATGTTTTTGGTAAAAAAAATTCTGTTAAGTGTATAATAATTGGTTTGTGTGATCAGGGACATATGTACGCAAATGATCATGTACATATGTGTGCAGGTGATCACGTACATATGTGTGCAGATAATCATTGGGACATGT
This sequence comes from Lithobates pipiens, assembly GCF_037356315.1. Classification (NCBI taxonomy): domain Eukaryota; kingdom Metazoa; phylum Chordata; class Amphibia; order Anura; family Ranidae; genus Lithobates; species Lithobates pipiens. The sequence continues at coordinate 167,568,223 of NW_027507790.1, read as the reverse complement.
GATTTTAGTGGGACATATGTGGGGGACATGTTTTTATTATTAGGGACATGTGTTTTTATTATTTGGGGACATGTATGTTTTGGGGACATGTGTGTTTTGGGGACATATGTGGGGACTGTGTTTGTACTGTGTAGTGTGTTGTGTGTTGACACTAGACTGATGATCAGTGAGTAAAAAGCTGTAAAAAACAGCTCATACTCACTGATCATCAGCCGGCTGCAGCGTTCTGCTCTCCTCTCCTCAGCGATGACTTCCGTGTGAGGAGAGGAGAGCCGATTGCCTAGCAACCGGCTGTTTGTTTACATCACATGACGGCCGTGATTGGACACGGCCGTCATGTGATCAGGAGGGCCAATCACAGAGCCCTCCTGCCGATCTGAGATGTGCCGTGTCCGGGTGACACGAGCACATCGGGATCGCGCCGCTGCGCGGGCACGCGCGCGATCCCGCTACTTCTGAAGGACGTATCTGAACGTCCTATCAGGAGTAGACGGCTCCCACCCGGCCGTATATATGCATTGGCCGGGTGGGAAGTGGTTAAGGACCTTTCCCTCCTCCAAGACATGGAGGGGCTCATCCACTGTAGTCTGAGAGGTTGAGACCTTGGAAGAGACCTCCACCTCCTTGGAGGTATCCACCATCACTGTCTGTTGCTCCCTTGGAGCACTGCCAGACACATGTCTCCTCTTCCCCACCAACTCAACAATGAGCCTCTGCAGGTCAACAATAATCACACTGGCATCTTGACACATGCTATTACTTAGTTGCTGGGCTGTGGACAACCCATCGCTTGCTAGGACAGTGTCCGAGGAGGGACCACACACCAGGAAGCAGTTACTCTTTATGGGACCTTCCCACAGTTTCACATCGCCCCCTGTTGTCCAACACTTCATCAGCGATTGTTCTTGCACAACACTTTTTTTTCACACCAGTTTTCACAATTTCTGTTAGCGCTGGTATTTACAATACCTCTGCCTTGTCTAACAGCACTTCAGAGTGCTTGTCATACACAATCTTTGTATGAAGCAATCCAGCACACTGTGAGACAACTTTCCACATCAATACAAAACATTGCATTAAACAATTAAACCATTTGTGATTACTGCACAATACAGCCCGCAATATCCAGCTCCAATCAGCCATACCCCGTGGTACCAGTTCTGCAAACACAGAAGAGGACAGCAGGATATATACTGGCTGTACACTCCATGCTACTAACATTTCATTAAGCACGTCTGTCACAAAATACATATTTTCTCTTTTTTTCATTGTGGACACAATTTCCGCTGTGCGTTTACACTTGCTGGGACCTTCAGCCACGAGAGGATTAGTCTCTGCAACAACCCATGCATCTTGGCCTATAGGCTGTTCTGCAGACACCTCTCCTGGCACAGCAGCCATAGCGTCCACTACTCTCTTAGCTGCAAAAGCTTCTTCCAGCATTGCTATTAGTCTCTTGGCCAAATCATCCCAGCAGGTATTGCTCTGTTGGACTAAGGCTTCATGCACACGAGACGCCGGTGAAAACTCTGCTCTAAAAAAGCTGAAACGCGCGTTTAGAAACGTTTTGCCGCATTAGCCGCGTTTGCGTTTATAAGGATAACATCATGTAGACCCTCCCCAAGCTCTCAAAGCATGTTTTTTTTAACTATTTCTGCCATATGGGATTTGTCCCATAATTGCACGTGATTCTAAATTACTTCAATTAATTGGTTTTGGGTTACATCTGAAGTCATTTTCAGAGATGTGTCTTCCAAGATGATCAACTTGCTAATCACAATCCAAGGTGTGGACAAGCCTAGCTTGGGGGAAGGGGGGTTGCTTGTGGAAAAAAGTTTCAGTTTCATGAAGGATGGGTGTTCAACATTGAAATGGTGGGGGGTTGGGGCTGACTAGACATTGGTATGCCGGTTTTTCTATGTGAAAAAAAGACAATGCTATGGTTTGGCCAGACGAGGTGGAGTCACTGATTAGATTAGAAATTGGATGAGAGTTTGGGGCAAAGAAGTGGAGGCATTCCTCATTGTCCAAGCTACTGGAAACAATAGAGATTTTATGGGATTGTATCACAAAGTAAATACGCTATATGAATTATATAAAGTAATTACAACATTTTTTTTTAACTTTTTTTATTTTTTTCTATTGTTTTCCATCATATTTCTGAGTTTTCAGGTCCAAAAAATTGGGTTCCTTTAAAAACGCTTATAAACGCAAACGCGGCTAAACGTGGGTGCCATGTTTAGCCACGTTTTGCGTCTGAAACATGCAACTTTTTGCGCCTGAACCCATTTTTCTGCTTCTGGAAAAACGTGGTTAAACGCAACTGCATAAAAACGGCAAAAAACTAGACTGTGTACATGGACACATAGGATAACATTGAATGAGTTCAGGGGCAGTTGAAAAAAGTGTCCAACTGCCTCTGAACACGTGTTTAACCACTTCCCGACCAGCGCACGATGATGTACGTCGACAGAATGGCACGGGCAGGCATATTGGCGTACAGGTACGTCCAATATTCAATGCCGCCCTGCCATCGGGAGCGCACCGCCGGCAGCACGCTCCCGCGCTGGTCGGGACCCCCGTGAGTCCGGTCGCGGGACCCGCGGACTTGATCGCCGCGGGCATCCCCGCGATCGTCTCACGGAGCGGCCGAATGGAGGAAATGCTGTGTAAACAACATTTCTCCATTCTGCCTAGCAACTAGTGACGCTGATCTCTGCTCCATGTGATTGGAGCAGAGATCAGTGTTCACTAAATGAAAGCCCAACCCCCCCACAGTTAGTAACACACCCCTAGGAACACTTAACCCCTACACTGCCACCCACTGGTTAACCCTTTCACTGCCAGTGTCATTTACACAGGAATCACTGCATTTATATAGCAGTGATTACTGTATAAATGACAATGGTCCCAAAAATGTGTCAAAAATGTCCGATGGGTCCCCCACAATGTCGCAGTCACAATAAAAATCGCTGATCGCCGCCATTACTAGTAAAAAAATAAATAATAAAAAATTATTTTAAAAAATGCTATAAAACTATCCCTATTTTGTAAACGCTATAACTTTTGCGCAAACCAATCAATAATCGCTTATTGCAATTTTTTTTACCAAAAATATGTAGAAGAATACGTATCGGCCTAAACTGAGGGAAAAAAATGTTTTTAATATATTTTTGGGGGATATTTATTATAACAAAAAGTAAAAAATAATGCGTTTTTTTCAAAATTGTCGCTCTATTTTTGTTTATAGCGCAAAAAATTTAAACCGCAGGGGTGATCAAATACCACCAAAAGAAAGCTCTATTTGTGGGAAAAAAAGGACGTCAATTTTGTTTGGGAGCCACGTCGCACGACCGCGCAATTGTCAGTTAAAGCGACGCAGTGCCGAATCGCAAAAAGTGGTCTGGTCTTTGACCAGCAAAATGGTCCGGTCTGCAAGTGGTTAACAGCATCTCGTGTGCATGAGGCCTAAATCGTCCCAATGAGACCTAAACAGACCAAGGGGCTCAACAGCATCTGAAACACTGCTCTTGTCAGTTTTACACTTCTCAACATTAAACACATCACTTTGTTTTACCCTGCATTGTGGCAACACATTCTCAACCACACCATGTTGCTGTACCCCACCCTCATCATCATGACCTCAAGATTTTTAACTTTAACACTTGCCTCATCATTGCAGACCTCAAGCTTTTTAACTTTAACACTTGCCTCTCCACTGAACAGGGCACTGCAGCAAGGCAAGTACTTTTTAGCACAAACAGGGGATCTCCCATTCGGGGTCTCTTCCATTCCCGTGTGCACAGTCACATAATCAGTCTTTCTCACCCAGTCTGCACACTACAGGCAACAGGCAACCGCTCTTCTCTTGAACTTCCAGTCAGCCTCTTGCTTTCTCCTGCTGTATTTCTCCATGCGGTTACCGGGTGAAATGAAAGACTCTCTGGCTTCCCTGCCCTCTTTTTGGGAAGAGTGAGCCACCTCTTCAGAAGAGCCCCACCATCCAGGTGACACTTCACTGGTTGCTATGGGAGAATGCCTTCTCCCTGCATCGCTTCTCCAGTAACTGTACAATCTTCTTGAGCCCACCAGCTAGGACTCTCATCAGGGTCATTCCACCATTGGACATAGGGCTCACGCCTGACCTTGCCTTTGTTGCTACGGGCAACAACATGCATCCTTGCAGCAACAGATGCAGAGTTCCTTCAAAAAAAAAATTGCGTACTGTCTCCTTACAGCTGAGACACAGCACCTATCAATACACACAGTCTCTGACACTCACGGTTTTCGGCATTTGCGAGAATCTGGACCAGCACCATCCGTGCCCAACACCAATTTCTCCACCAATTATGACGATCCGGGGTAATTAGGTTCAAGTGGTGCATGCAATTTTCCAGAAACATGCCACTCCAGACTTGCGTTTTTAGGTTATGGCAGCCCACTTTTATTTAAAGAAAACAAAAAAGTTCAAACAAACAGTAATCTTCCCTCGCAGGGTATTCCACCATCACTGTATAAACAAACTATAGCTTCCTGGCTTACTCACTGTCAGCTTCGTGCTGCTTTAGTCACAAGCTACACCTGCCTGCTTCAGACATACTCACAGACTGCCATCTGCAGCCTTAGGGTCCTTTCACATGGGGCGGATCAGTGCTGATCCGCTCCGTGGATATCCGCTTGCTCAGCGGGGATCGCCGGAGCGATCTCCGCTGAGCAGGAAGATGACAGGTCTGTCTCTGCACACTGCGCCGGGAAGGACCTGTCACAGCGCCTCTCTCCCCTATGGGAGATCGGGTGACGACGGACACTGAGGTCCGTCGTCACCTAATCCGATCCGATGACGGATGGAAAAATTTGCTTTTTCCTCGGTCACACTTTTTTGGATTGGAGCGGGTCGGATGTCAGCGGACATGTCACCGCTGACATCCGACGCTCCGTAGAGCTCTATGGAGCATCCGTTCAGGTCCGCCTGAAAAACTGACAGGCGGACCTGAATGGATCGCTAGTGTGAAAGGGGCCTTAGACTCTGAGACCTCCTGTCTCTTTCTTCTGTAGCCGTCTCCTACTGGAACCCTCCTGGCCAGACTTCCTGCCGGGTGGAGCTGTCTCCAAGTCTGAGCACTGACTTCTTTTCCTGTCATTTTTATGAACCCAGCCCACAGGTGTGTAATTAGTATTCCTGCCCAAACCAGGCATATACTGCTTATATGCACCTGTGACATGGGGTCGCATCTCCACAATATATATATGTTCTGAAAAATGACTATGATAAAGGGATATAAAGGTTTGTAGTACAGCTGGCTTCCTGTCTAGTAATCCCATAGAAGATGATTTCCAAATGTCACAAATAGCCCAGGTTCACACTGAGCTGCGGGAATGAAGCTGTGTGAGTTCAGCTGAACTCGCACAATTTCACTCCTGAAAGTCGGTCCCGATTTCGGCCGTGATTTCAGAGACATCTGCGCAGAAACCTGTAAATCACAGCCCGCAGGTAAATTGCAGGCCGAAATCGCAAAAAGTAGTACAAAAACGACTTTTTGAAATCGGTGCGGCACCACAAATGCAGCATCGCACCAATTAGGATGGTGCCATTGCCAGCAATTGCCACTGATTTGACATGTCAAATCACATGTCAAATCGCACCAGTGTGAACCAGGGCTTAAAGAGGAGGTTAAACCCTGATGGGTTTTACTTCTTCTTTGTATCCCTACAAAAGTAAAGCATAATGGGCTACTATGTATCGCATAGTAGCCCATTATGTCTCACTTACCTGAAACCGAAGCCTGCGATGTCACAGTTGTCCCGTCTTCCACGAAGCATCCATCTTCCTTTCAGGTATCACGGTTTCCGACGCTGTGCTGTATCACGGCTCCGTCACTCCCACGCATGCGCACGGGAGCCACCGGTCACGGCACAATCTCCTTTAGAAACGGCACACTTTTCTATAAAATCAATAAAAAGATTTAAAAAAAAGAAACGGCACACTTGCCGTTTCTAAAGGAGTCTAAAGTGCGCCCACGCCGTTGTCTACGGCCCATGCCCGTAGATATCGGCACTCGTCTCATTTCTAAATATCTCCTAAACCGTGGAGGTTTGGGTGATATTTCGAGCACCTACAGGTAAGCCTTAATCTAGGCTTACCTGTAGGTAAAAGTGGTTGTAACGGGTTAAAAAACACTTTAATCCTTCTTTTATGGCTGATAATAGCGAACAATAGACAGCTCTGCAAGTAACATGTTTCTATAATTTTTTTTTTTTTTGTACTCTTAAAAGCATGCCATTTGTTAATCCAGATAGACAGCTTCGGTAATATTGCATGTACATGTTGCCTGGCACTATACTTGTCTGATCTGCATAGATGGGTTATAGAAGCAGCTTAGCACTTTAAAGAATAGAAAAAAAGCCTTAAGAATTCCACCAGTGGTTCCCCAAAGGCTCCTAGCAGTGAAGACGTTAAAACGGGTTCCGTACTTTGTTCTGCGTTGGTGACAACGTTTTTGTCATAAGACAGCAGCAACATTTTATCTGCTGCGGCTATTATAGAGCTGACTGGATCCTGCAACATAATGATTTATCTTCCCTGTTCCATCATTCACATTAATGATAAAAAGCTGCATGAAGCTTGCTGAGTTTAACTTGGAAACATGACTGACATAATGGAATCATCAAACACAATTGGAGATACACCGTGTGCCTAGATTATATGTCATAATCTATCAGCAGCCTCCGGGATTGACTGTTGGATTCCAATGTTTGCACATGCTGTTCTTTATCTCTTGATATTTCTTGTGATTTCTTAGTAGGCTTTCAGGAAAGGACAGTTTATAGGAATTTAGGAGAGATGAAGATAAAATAAACTTAGCGGGTTTTTTTTGTAGCATCCTATTGTTCTGTGAAAACTGAATTTGCAGAAGTGACATAAAGCTAAACCAGGTATATTTCCCACAGTAGGGGCCAATTCACACACGTTTGTAATGCTTGTTGCTGCATGTGTTTTTGTGTGTTTTAAATATACATTTGTGTGTATTTAAACATGTTTTTTGATTCTGAGTGAATTGCGGTCAATACAGCTGTGCTGAGAGTGTGCGCCCTACGGGCTTCCAAGTGATCTGGAGTTCAGATCACGCGAGCGCCATAACAGTCAGTCATGATGCTCACGTGGTCTTAAGCCCTGCCCTGCCTCCCGGCGACCTAAACCTCTTAAAGGGAGGTGGGGCGGGGCTTAAGACTGCGTGAGCGCCATGGTTGACTGTCATGGCGGTCACGTGATCTGAACTCCCAATCACTGCTTGCTTGCAGTGCATTGCTGCCCGATGATTGGCCAAGCATGCACTGTGACCCCGCATGCTTGGCCAATCGCAGCGCCGGCAGCGAGGAGAGCCATGATTGGCCACAGGCATCCTATCCTGCCTGTGGCCAATCATAGCTCAGGCTGTGTAGTGCACGCCCCACACTATATAAGGCCGCCTTTAAGGCGGCCTCCTGTAGTGTGTTACTTTGCATCTGAAGCAGTGGGTGTTCTGTGTACCTTCAACACAGTACACACCAATCGTTTTTGGCTGATTTCCTATCTTGCTGCTGTGTAGTGGTTGTTGTCTGTGCCCTGACTGCAGTATACACCACTATATTCACCTCACCTATATAGCTAGTGATCTAGCTTTAACCACTTAACAACTGCCCATTGCCGATTAACGGCTTCAGGACGGTTGTTTAACTCAGAGAGGCCGTTAATTAACGGCCTCCCAGAATTCTGCTCTCGCGTGCCCCGAGGTGTGCGCACTCGAGAGCATCCGTGACCGCCGGGTCCACAGGACCCGGCGCATCACGGTAAACGGCCGCTCATAGCGGCCGTTTACCACGTGATTGCTCCGTCAAATGACGGAGTGATCACTTGGAAACAAACCGGCGTCATGTTATGACGCCTGTTCCTCCCTCCCCTTTCTGTACCGATCGGTACAGCGGAGGGGAAAGAGATCGGTGTCAGCAGCGATGTGGGCTGCATCTGCAGTGCCCACATCGCTGCTCACCGAATTTAACCCCTCAATTCCCTGCCAATACTCTGCAATACCAGTGCATACTCTGCAGTACCCTGCCATTACTCTGCAGTACCCCGCCATTACTCTGCAGTACCCCGCCATTACTCTGCAGTGCAGTACCCTGCCATTACTCTGCAGTGCAGTACCCTGCCATTACTCTGCAGTACCCTGCCATTACTCTGCAGTACCCCGCCATTACTCTGCAGTACCCCCCATTACTCTGCAGTAACCCCCATTACTCTGCAGTACCCCCCAATACTCTGCAGTACCCGCCATTACTCTGCAGTACCCCCAATACTCTGCAGTACCCTGCTATTACTCTGTAGTACCCCGCCAATACCCCGCCAATACTCTGTAATACCCTGCCATAAATTGCCATACCCAGCCATACTCAGAGATACCCAGCCATACTCGGTGATACCCTGAAATACCCAGCCATAGACGCCCCCCACCCCTCACCGCCCTCCGGTGCTTCTACCAACTCGCCAGTACGATCAAAGCCAGAATCTTTTTTTTATTTTTTATTTCAGGCTTCCCAGCCTAGAGGTGAGATGTGGGGTCATATTGACCCCCCAGATTTCACTGTAAAGAGGACCTGTCACCCCATATTCCTATTACAAGGGATGTTTACATTTCTTGTAATAGGAATAAAAGTGATCAAAAATATATTTTGGGGGAAAAAAATGTCAAACTAAAATAAATAAAGTAAAATGAACAATAAAAAAATAAAATAAAAATTAAAGCGCCCATGTCCCCATGTGCTCGCATGTGCCACACATGTGAGGTATCGCCGAGAATGTTAGAGCGAGAGCAATAATTCTAGTCCTAGACCTCCTCTGCAACTCAAAACATGTAACCAGTAAAAAAATATTTAAAGCGTCGCCTATGGGGATTTTTTAAGTAGCGACGTTTGGCGCCATTCCACGGGCATGTGCAATTTTGAAGAGTGACATGTTTGATATCTATTTACTCAGCATAACTTCATCTTTCACTTTATGCAAACATTGGGCTAACAAGTGGTTAATAATAGAGCTTGCAGTCAGTAGTGTTAGGAGATAGTACGTGCTGTCTGCGTGCTCTGTACCCAGTACATACCGCTATAATATAGGGCAGGCCCCTACTTTCAAACATCCAACTTACAAACATCTCCTACTTGCAAACGCAAGGAGACAGCAGCAAGTGAGATGAAAAAAGATGGACGACAAAACAAATTATACAGGGGTGATAACCCTTCCCTATGTTTTCCAAAAAGCTTAAAGATAGTTTTTTTGACTGGAGCTACACTTTAAAAATGTACCGGTTGAAAATGACAAACAGATTCAACTTAACACAACAAACCTACACAGTCCCTGTCTTGTTTGCACCGCCTGTATACTGCTGTTCTGAGTATATAGGGCCTGGGGGCCACACGCATTTCCTTTTTTTAATATGGGTACGGGGTTCCCCTTAATATGTGTACAAGACCCAAATAGGCTGGTAATGGGCAGGGAGGGCTACCCATGCCATGTTTCTCAAGGATTTTCAACCATATTGCAGGAACCAGATATAACATTAAAACCGCAAGCAGTTTTAAATGGTGTTATTTCCGTTTAATGTCATTTTGTGCAGGGACTGTTCTAAACACGGGAAACACGTGGCACTTCACAGGCATACTACAGACACCCCCCAGGCACCATATTTAAAGGAATATTTCACTTTTTTTTTCACTTTAATCGTCATTAAAATCAGTGCTCCCGCCAAAACGGTAGTTTTTAAAACTTTTTTTTGCAGTGACCCATGTCCCCTGAGGCAGGAGGCAGGTCGCCAAACCCTTTTTAGGACACTATCTTGCATATTAGCCGTTAAAATTAGCACTTTCCAATTCGAACGTTCGAGTCCCATAGACCTCAATGGGGTTCTAACGTTCGTACCGAACGCGGGGGTCGTTCGCAAGTTCTGGTGCGAACCGAACCGGGGGGTGTTCGGCTCATCCGTAATCTCTATGCATAATGTGTTGTATTTAGCTTTCTGCACTGTTTTGCAGTACTCAATACTAAGAACAGAGGCATGTTTCCAGAGACACAGTGTGAATGAGTGCAGCACATATCTGGCCCCAAATGCCCCCAATGCTGGTCTTTTTAAGGGCAGAGTTTTCAATGTTCATTCTGGCATATTTTCCTAGATAACACTTCTTGTACTGCTTTCTACTTCTCAAAAGCTTTCCTCAAGCTTCAATCGAGCTGCACTATAAATTAACTACAGCTTACATCTTGCATGGGGAACATCTGACTACCAATGATATGTTCTCTGCAGCTAAGATCAATGCCTAAAAAATAAAAATACTAAATAAAATATATATATTTAAATATATATATATATATATATATATATATATATATATATATATATATATATATATATATATATATATATATATATATATATATTTACAGGGCAATGACTGATGTTGGCGCTTCAATCATCACGGCACCATGGTTGTTATGGTGTTAGGATGATTGAAACACATTATTTCTATTATTACATTGTTATGACAAATTAAATAGTTCAACTCACCATAATGCAGAATCAGTGGGAGCCCTGAGTGTGTCACTTGCCACCGTCGCCTGCCACCAGATGCAGATTGTCACTTGTCACGAGTTACGAATTGTCACTTGCCATGTTACCTGACACATGTTGGGGATTTTCACTTGCCACATCAACTGCCACACGTTGTAAATTGTTCACTATCACCTGCCACACATTGCGAATTGTCCACTTGCCACGTCACCTGCCACAAGTTGCGTATTGTCACTTGCCACATCACCTGCCACATGTTGCAAATTGTCCACTTGCCACGTCACCTGCCACGCATTGTGGATTTTTTACTCGCCACGTCACCTTCCACAAGTTGCAGTTTGTCACTTGCCACACATTGCAAATTGTCCACTTGCCACGTCACCTGCCACCCAGTGCAGATTGTCCACTTGCCACGTCACCTGCCCCAAGTTGCGGATTGTCACTTTCCTGCTAAGGTGGGGGATGGGGATTGTCATTTACTGTGTCCCAGTCTGAGTCAGGCAGCAGAGAGATGATGTAATCTCTCTGCTGCCTGCACAGTGAATGAGGGCGGAACTGTCAGAATTCAGGGTGGGTGCTGGTGGTGAGAGATGATGTTATCTCTCTGCTCCGCCACCAGCTGATTGGCCAGTCCACCCACCGAGCCTCCCAGCTGGCAGCTTCCCCCCCACCCTCCCTCCCCGCCAAGCCACCCAGCTGCGTCCGCTTGTACAGTCATTGTGACTGTATGAGAGCAGAGTGGACGGGCAGCTCAGCGGCTCACCCACTGCCCGCTCACCGGGCCCTACTCGGCTGCGGACCCCATAGTGCCCACGTGGGTTGCTATGGCAGTAGTTCCGCCACTGTATACACACCAAAGTGAAAAGATGCAACCCCAGATCCCCAAGCTGGAGACTGGAGTAGGGGATGTGAATGCGTCACAACACACAAAACTAAAGTACAATATTTCAAATTTTGAATTCTACAAAATATATTACATTCTGGACAAGTGTAGAATAAAAAAAAAAAGGGGGTGGGGTTATTCCCAAACATCCCAGGGAATTGTAAAGATGAACAAAAACACCACTCGAGGTGGACAGTAAAGACATGAACTGAGCGCATTCTCCACCTAACAACTTTAGTCACTGAACATCCAACCGCTGCATCCAGGGTTTATCAAGTTCTCTATCAATAAATGGTGAGTATCTATGGTATAATGAACAATAAAACAAGATATGTTTCTCTTAAAATAATTAATCACTTCTAACCAAAAGTAGCATTTCTGATAAAAAGCACATGCAATGCATTTTATGTAGGTAAAACGATATGTAGATTTCATTTGCATATAACTGAAATGGGGGATGGTGTCAATAGTTTCAAAATGTAGCACAGTGTATATATATATATATATATATATATATATATCACAACATTAATGATCACTGATATAGATAATGTGCTTATCTGAGTAATACAACCTAATTTTTGTTGTAATATTTTTTATTATAACAGTAAAGGTGGGCAACATAAATCTAGTGTGATAGTTGACACTCTTTTTGATTAACGCATCAATATCTAGTTGGATGGATGTAGTAGCAGTTCTCAATCAATTATCAAGGTGCTCATCAGATTTTGGTTCTAATTTTGCTCTTCATGTGCTTCATCCTTGAAAATCGTTGTTCACAAATATAGGTGCTGCTCAAAACTGATGACATAAATAAGGTGAGATTGTGAAGAGTGGGATATTTTTATTTGGGAAGAAAACACTTATTAAAGTCCATTAAAGACACAGTCAAAATTTTCTTCAGTTACATGTCTGCTAAGTGTAAATGCATTTTTACAGAAAATTCCCCCCAAAAATCAACATTTTTAGGTAAGTTTACGATTTTGTGTTGGGTCGCGTGTTAGGTACCCCTGATGTAAAGTATATATTGTAATATTGGAGCCTGAGATTTCCAGCTAGCTGTTGGTAAAAGCAAACAGTCTTATGGCGCGTACACACAATCGAATTGTCCGGCGGAATTGGTCCGGCAAACAATCCGCCGGACTTTATAACAAACGGACTTGGCCTCACACGGACGCTCCGAAAGTCCGGCGATTTCTAACGGGGTGACATACAGCACGTACGATGGGACTAGAAAAAAGGAAGTTCAATAACCAGTAGCCAATAGCCTCCATCTTGTACTTGCTTCAGAGCATGCGTCATTCTTAGTCCGCCGGACTAGCACACTGATGAACGGATTGTCCACTGAAAGCCAAGTCCGGCGGACATATTTGGAGTCAAAACTATTTTCTAAGTCTGCCGGACTTTACGATGAAAAAGACCGCTGGAGCCCACACACGATCGAATTGTCCAGGGTACTCGGTCCACCGGACAATTCCATCGTGTGTACGTGGCATTATACTCACAAAAAAAAAACAGCAAACAAAACAGCTTTCTTTAGCAAGCAAAGGCAAAACCGCCAGTATTCCCCATCCCTTAACAGGGTTTTTTTTCTAATTCCCTGCCTGCCTCAGGGGTCCCAAAGAGGAGATCTCCAAAATTCAGCAACTGTGTTGCAGTCACTAGCCAGTCCACACTGCTATAGACTCTAGAGGCACCAGCTGATGGCTTCCTGTTCCTCTTTAGGTTTCTCTTTCAGGTCGCTTAAACCCTTCAGGACCAAAGCCCCTGTAATCAGGGTTTGGACTTTTTTCTAGGGAGTAAGGAATAAGCACGAACACTTACCTTATTACTTGTTCCACCTGGAATCCTGCACTCTCCTCAGCTATTGGTAAGTTAGCGGGTCCTTGATGTCCTTACAGACAATGTAGGACAGCTGGTCCGGCATTGAAAGTGATGATGTCTGAAGGCCATGACTGGATGACCAGTGAAGAGTAGCGACTTTGTGAGACCTTATATAGGGACTGTCCAAACTAACTTTCAGGCCATGTTTAGGAAAAACAATAGACTAAGATGCAGATGCAGCTTAGTGCCCTGCCCTTATAAACACATGATTGGTTGGTGCAAGTTGACCCCAGATCTAAAAATGCGAAGATGCCTTACAAGTTTTCTAACAAAACGTTACTACGAGTTTTATAATAGCAGTGTTTTCAATTCTTTGATCTAGGGGACACAGTTCACACATCCACACGCAGAAGAAAATACTCTTTACAAGACTGCTACAGTTGTAAAATGGAACATTGTAATTTGCTGTGAAAATGCTGCATATGTTGGCAAAACCTTAGGTCCTTTTAAACGATGTTTCTAAGCCAAATAAGTGACATAAGAAGAGCACTTACCAAAATAGCCAAGGGAGAACCTATTAATCTAAGTAAAGCTGACAGACCACCAAGAGGGGGAACAAAGATTGCTTCCTCCTATGCATACTAGACACACATCCTGTAAACTTTACATCCGGGAGAGTTAAACACAAACCTTTTCGTGACATGTTTCTTGGATGAACACTAGAGCCTAAAATTGCTTACTGTTCATTTTCTGGCTGCCAGTGTCTGTCCTCCACTTGTGTCCCAAATGCTATCCTCATTCACCCATAGATATGGACAGAACCTCTTGAATGCAGGAAGGTCTATCCAGGTTCTAAGAAAGATGCATTTTATTGGTTATTTGGATGAGTTCTTGGACCTGCGATGTATACTATACCTCTGTCTCCTTTTTTCTAGTGCTTTGTTCTCATTTTGGATTTATATGTTACAGTTTGTCTAATAAAAGTTGCATTAAGTACAAGGATTTAAAGCAGGGCATAGATGATGCATTTTTTTGTTGAACAAAAAAATGATTTGATTCCCCCCTTTAACACACCCGTGTTGATGGAGGAATTCCCTCTCATGGAGCTATTGTATTCTAATAGAGGGGAGACTATAGCCGGAAGCAATGATTGAGCAAAAAAAAAAACAACCTGACATGCTTGTCTTACAGAAGTCAATCGGGAGCATGTCCATAGATGGATCAAAATTCAGCATTTCCCTGCTGAATTGGCCAAACTTCGATCCATCTACGGTCGGCTTAAGTGAGATATGACTGCTGTGATATCTTCATAGACTAATCTATAATTTTATTAATTTCAGATTCATATTGCAAAAGCTGGCAGCTGTGCCTTGTTTACTGAGAAATAGCTAATTACTACTGACCTTTATGGTAGATGACCTGTGATTTCACCTTTATATTCTTCATTCTTTGTTGATGTATTATTTATACATTTTATTGTTCATTATTTCCAGGCCTACTGCAGACACCTTTAATATTTCCTTCATACAGCTATTGGAAATCAAGTTAAATATTGAGTTGCTGTTTTCCAGTAACACTTGATCTTTGCGTTAATTGCTAAATATTGAGGGATTATAATGTGTCAGTAATGTGTGTTGTTGTTTTTTTTTTTTTTTTCAGTGAAACCATCATGTTTCTTCATGAAATATTTCACCAGGGTCTGAAAGCCAGAATTACTAACTGGCCTACTTTAATTTTAGGTATGTAAGCTTGTTTTCTAATACTATTAATAATACATGAATGAGAGCTGCCAAGTTGAATGGCTACTGCCTTGACGTTTGGGACTTGTGTGGCTTTTTGATATGTTCATATCATTTTGAAGTCTTCCTTGGGTTAGCAGAAACGGCATTACTTTTTTATCACGCTGAATTATACAGTATATCACTGATTGCTTCTCTTAATCACCAGTCTGTTACTGAATAAGAAGTGCTAGGAATTTTTTTTTTTATGTCTGGCCCTTAAGAAGTGGCATTTTTTTGTTTTATTGTTTGTGATCCTTAAGTCACTGATATTATTTGTTAGGTCATTCATGTGTCAAGGTATGTCCCTAAAGCTTTGATAATCGCAAGGTATACTGCTTTCCAAAACATCTTGACATAAAGAAACAGTACAACAGGGTGATTGTAACATGAAGTGAGCTTTTAGAAATGTACAAGGAGATTGCTGCACATCTCTGAACTACTCAAGGTGCAAGAGGGATGAAAGGTAGCCTCAGCCCTGGATCCTCCCGACTTGGTTTGCCCCGCCAAGGGGCTTAGTCATAGAGGTACACCACTATGACTAAGCCCCAGCGGGGAGTGCAAAACACATCAGAGAACGTGACTTATTGGAGGAGCAAGTGCTGAGGCCATCTTTCATCTCTCTTGCACCTTGAGCGGCTCGAAGCTGTGTGGCGTTCTCCTTGTACATTCCTATGGCATCAAATTAAGCATTCGCACCTGCATCCTGTTTTGGAGTGGGTCTACCAGAGCCATATTGCCGGTGCTTGGAGCTGCGCTCCACAAAGTATTTATACAGTGAAGTTTTCCCCTACTCTTTAGTAGAAATACATGCACATATTCTAAGAAATGGGAATCTCATCTTCTAGAGGAGGAACATTTTGATTCCCCCAGTTCCTTCCACTTTAGCTGATAGAGTGTACTTCCTACAGTGTTGGTGTAAGGAGATCCATTGTGGCAATGGAACCCTGACAGGAATATGCTTTATGCAGGTGGATAGACATAAATCTCTCTATCCATAGAGACGTTAATGAGATTAACCTTTTTGTCCCCAGTCCTAGCAGCCATCAGATGTCCCAGGAATATCCATCATCAGATTCTTTTGCAACTTCGTACCTGCTTGTGTGTGTAATGCCACGTACATAGGACCGGTTTTTCCATCCAAATAAACTTGTCAACTTGTCTTTTTTGGTCAGTTGGAATAGCATACAGAAGAACGGTTTTCCTGATAGAAATTGATTCTGTTGGAAAGATTTAAAACATGTTCTATTTCTAGGTCCATCTGAATTTTTGAAAAAAAAGGTCCGCCGAGGCATACACACGATCGGATTATCCGATGGAATGATTCCGTCTTACCTTTTCTGCCGGAAAGTCCAGTCTTGTGTACACAACATATATTATATGTATAATCAATTTAATTCAGATTGGTGCTCTGACAGCAAGCAGTGGAATGTTTTAAAGAAGAAAATGCACAGAATAGAACTATGTACCACAGCAGTTTAGTGGTTAGCATTACACAATATTATTGGCCACCAGCCGCCTAGTCTAAACAAAGTCTGTGCAGACTTCCTCCAATTAGCACTGTCTTCCCCTATTTGATGCCTGCTTATCTGTTTTTCATGAAGAGTCTGAAAGTTGTTTAGATCTTTCTTCTTCTCAATATGGACTTTATACCTAATGTACATTTAGCACTGACCTCCTCAGTAGTTGCTGGTTTTATTTGGGCTTACCGTTACCTCACCTTCTCGCCTCTCCGTCACAAGGGTCCAGTTGGAAAGTAGCCCAAATGATGTTGAATCCGACACTTAGTCCCTTTCTTAACATTTATTCCAGATAAGCACAAACGTCCTTCAATAGAGGGTCAAAGGATAAAGGGGGAGTTCAGGCACCTAGTAATTGCGGATTAGAGGAATTGGTCAGATCCAGAGGACAAACGGCTCCACAGACTGGATCCAGCAACCATCGGATAGGCCCCTCTCACTTGACCTAGCAGCCGATGAGATGCTCAACAAAGTCTTTGCCACAGACTTGTCAATTAAACTAAGAAATCTTGAGAGTGTTAAATAATTACCATACAGTACCAGTTTCTTTCAGCTGACCCCGGGGATACTGTATGGGTGTTGATCCGGGTTGCGTCCTATAACTGAGTTTCCAGGCTCCTCCAGAGATACTAGCCTTGTGCTTTGTCCTCTACTAGAAAAGTCATCCTCTGTATCCTCCAGTTTTCTTGGCTTCTCCCCGCAGGCGAGACAGCACAGGACCACCCCTGGATCAGTAGGCCCCAAGACTTTTTTGGGCCTACCCTCTCAGTTGCAAAGCCTCAGGCCAGCTGGCCCGAGGCACAGGACCATGTGACCCAGACCCCAGGTCAGGAGGGCCATGAGGTCAGGAAAAAGACGACCAAAAATGGCGTTGGTACCTTAAATACCCTTTCCCAGAATGCACAGCAGGGTAACCACTCCCACTGAGCTATTTCCGAGCAAGAGGTGGTATTCAATACATTAAGCCTGCTGCATTTCCACACTTACCGGCGGTGACAGCGACACCTACGGTCAAGTGGGAATCAGTGCAACTCAGCTGAACTGACACAGAAACCAGAATTTTTGGGAAAAATTAGCCTGAGCCCAACTGTAGCTTCAGACAACTAAATTTGAAAAATAATAGCGTCTGCCCATTAGGCGCAGGGAGCTACATACATAATCTATGTATGTAATATTTTGTAACCATGACATGTACACGTGTTGGTTTACATTTGAGGTATTGAAAATTTCAATAAAGTACATTGAACAAGAAAATTAACTTAAAGTGGATCTGAACTCAAAAAGTGAAGATTTTCTTTCTAATAGGGAACACGTAGATGTGTTAATTGTGCCTAAGCAACATACTGACAAATGTACCTTCTTTAATTCCTCTAAACAAACAGTACTTCATTTTCTGGTATGTGAGGGTGCCTAGAGTGTGAGATAAAAAGGTAAAGCTGCCTGTGATTGCTAGGCTACCAGCAATACTAACTAGATAGGAAGGTACATTAAATGTACTTGTTTTAAACATTTTTAATTTACAGTTCATGAGTCATGAATTACTTCCTGGTTTCTAGGCCTAGACAACTGATGTCATACATCCCAGGAGTCTTCAGGGGAGAAGAGGGGTTTTCTCAGCCAAGCACTCCCTTCTGCCTGCATGCCTGATGATTCCAGGAAGTAAATGCTACATGCATCGTCTGCCCTTACTCAAGATGGACAATTCTAGGGGGGGTTTCAAAGTGATTTCTCAACCAAATAAAGCATGCAGACATGGATGGATGAGAGAGTTTGCTTTGAATAGTAAAAGTGAATTAAATAGCGCATTTTCAGTTTGTGGTGCAGTTGTAGTGAAGTTCTGCTTTAACTAACTTCAATACTGGGCACTTTCATCCCCTTCCTGCCAAGGCCAATTTTCAGCTTTCAGTGCAGTCACACTTTAAATGACAATTGCGCGGTCATGCAACACTGTACCCATATGAAATCTTTATCATTTTGGTCACACAAATAGAGCTTTCTTTTGGTGGTATTTAATCACCACTGCTGCCGCGTATACATGACCAGACTTTCTGGCAGAAAAGATCAGATGAAATCATTCCGTCAGATATTAAGATCGTGTGGGGGGGATTCATCTGACTTTATTTCTTCAAAAATTCCGAAGGACCTAGAAATAGAACATGTTTCAAATCTGTCCGACGGAATCAATATCTATTGGGAAAACCGTTCGTCTGTATGCTGGCCCGACAGACCAAATACAACGCTAGGGCAGCTATTGGCTACTGGCTATTGAACTGCCTTTTCTAGTCCTGTTGTATGTCATCACGTTCAAAACTAACAGACTTTGGTCCGTCCGTGTGTGTGGGCAAGTCCGTTTGGTCGGAACTCCGTCTGACCTTTTCTGCCGGAAAGTCCGGTCGTGTGTACGCGGCATTAGTTTTATATTTTGCAAAATAAACCAAAAATGACTGAAAATTGTGAAGAAAAAAAACACACTTTCTTTTGTTTCTGTTTTTGAAAAATAAATAATCTTTCTTCTTAGAGGAGTTCAACCCACCCCTTTAAAAATTAAAAACGTTAGGACACTTACCTGTCCTGAAGTCCAGCAATGTCGGCACTGCAGCCGATGTTTCGGGTGCTGCCACCACCATTGCTGGTAAGGGAACCCGGCAGTGTAGCCTTTCAGCTTCATGGTCTGGTCACTATTGCGCATGCGCGAAGCGTGCTGTGCTCTCACTGGCCGAGCTGAAGGGGAAGGGGGAGGGAGGAGCAGGGGGGACGAGCTGCTGACATACTTTGCCGTGGCCCAGTCTCCCGAAAGTGGGGACAGGGTACCTGTAAAAAACAGGCATCCGCTCCCATCCCCCCGAAAGGTGGCAAATGTGGCACCGGAGGGGGGGGGTGAGATAAGCGGAAGTTCCACTTTTGGGTGGAACTCCGCTTTAAGTTTAGGCCAAAATATATTCTGCTACATTTCTTTGGTAATATCCCAAATCAGTGTTTATTATTTAGTCTGTAGAAAAGTTAGAGTCCACAAGCTATAGTATATACTGTATATCTCCTGATGTACTGACATCGTCATCTCATTACTTGAGGCCTACAAATACCCCCCAAATGATCCTTTTTGGAAAATAGGCAGTCTAAGCCCTTGTACACACGGTCGGAGATTCCGAAGGAATGTGTCCTATCGAACCGTTTTGTCAGATATTCCGACTGTGTGTGGTCTGCATCGGACTGTTTCCGTCGGAATATAGACGGACCAAGTTTTAGAACTTGCCGGTAATATTTTCAGACAAAATGCTCCTATCGGACATACTCCGATCATGTGTAGCCTACTCCGACGGACAAAGTGCCACGCATGCTCAGATCAAATTCCTAGACCAAAGCTATTGGCTACTAGCCTGAACGTAGTCCCATCGTAAGGAAATAACGTCATCACGTTATGTGCAGTTGGATTTTCCAACAACTTAGTCCGACCGTGTGTATGCAACATCACTTCCGGACTTCTTCCGGAATTAATCCGTTGGAATTACTCAGACAGATTTGGTTGTCCGAATCTCCGACCGTGTGTACAAGGGCTAATGTATTTAGTAAGAGGCATAGTGCGTTTTTTAAAATTGCACTTGTTTGTCACAATGTTTTGCAAAAAGAAAAAAAGAAAAATAGTTTTTTCTACAAACTGCCGCCTGTGTAGTATAGCTTCATCATATGACTGGTGTGGCGGTAATCAGGGACACTGACTGGTGACAGTATGTAAAAAAAAAAAAAAAATATATATATATATATATATATATATATATATATATATATATATATATATATAAATATTTTATTTTTTTAATACTTGTTTAAAACATATTTTTTTTTTTTTTTTTTACAATTTTTTTTTTTTTTCCATACTGTGACCAGAGCAGTGCTGTGTTACCATAGTTCACTGTTATAAGCAACCGGTTCCTCTTCAAATTGGCTTAGTCTGTGAGTCTGTAGCACATCATCATTACACTATCGTGTATGCTTCACTGATGCTTATTTATCTTTGTTCCCTACGTAGTACAGAAATGTGGGTGAGCATTAGGTACATATGAGAATTAACCTGTTTATTTAATAAGGCATTTGAACATCAAATCAAGATGTCCTCATCAGATTCTTCTCCATAGGGATACCTCCCCTGTCCAACAATGGATAATGTACAGCTGATCATATTAGTATAATTGATAATTCGTCTGTATGTCCTTACAGGGGTCAATTAGGGTTGCCAATATTTTTGGATCATTCGAAAAAATTCCCTAGGCTAGGGCAATATAAGACAGCTAAAGGGAGAAATTGCTGTGGAAGAGAAGAACTAGTCTTCCTTGAGATGCTTTTATAAATATTGTAAGGTTTCTTTTGCTATAGATTAAGTATGCTTTTAATGACAGGTGCTTTCAATGTAATGTGTTTGTGATCCAAGTCAACTCTGATGATTGCACACAACGTACCATCTTGTGCTCAGTCATTGCTTTACTGTGCTATTCTTCTACAGCTGTTGTGAGTTATTTTATGTTTTTACAGGAAAGGGCAAAAGCTTTCAGAATAGTGTTGACATGAAAGATGAAAGATAGGTTTGTTTATTCACAGTTTCTCAACTTTAATAGATTTCATCTAAGTAGATACTGTAAAGTTTCTGCAGAGAAAATAGAGTCGAGTCTAGTGATATTTCAATGTTTCCAGCATTACTAATGGGTAGGTGAACACTTTGTTCCCAACAATTCCTGTGGATGATATGCACTACTCAAGAACACAGATGTCGTGTACAAGCTGAGAATAAATTGTGGGCCCCCTTGTCTATCTCATAAATATCTATATATCTATTTATATATCTATAAATATCTAACAGGTTGACTCCTGACCTTTAAATGAATTACAGGTTTCTGGGGTTCCCTTTGGACTCGATACAAAAGCTAGAGAAGCAGGTCAAAGGCATCTTCTAGCCTAGTTTCTAAAAAATCATTTGATTTAGACATAGGAATTCGTAGGCTTGAAGATTAGTAGTTAAATAATGCACACCGAATCACGAAATCAGTGCATAAAGGGTTTATTACATAAATAAGGGTGGTGAAACCCTATATTGGGTCTTCTCTAGAATAACCTAGGGATAATACACTCTAAATAAATAATAGGCTGCACTCCAAATAGCTGACTTTTTATGTTTCATATATTTATGAAAGGAAGCATCATATAAAGACATAACAGTAAAGTGTAGCATATGCACAAGATTTACCCACAGTTCCTCTGTCCATACCAGGGGTCTCCAAACTTTCTAAAGGGCCAGTTTACGGTACTTCAAACTTTGGGGGGGGGGGGTGCATGATGACCAGTGGGATAAGAAAATGTTCTGGCATCAGTGGAAGTAAGCAATGCTCCATGATTGGTATTAGGGAGAGGAATATTGCCCCATCATTGGTGTCAATCGAAGGAATAGTGCGCCATCATTTGTGTCAACGAGCGGAATAGTGCACCATCATTGGTGTTAGTGGGAGGAATAGTTCCCCATTGTTGGTGGTGTCTGTGGCAGGAACTACGTGAGCAACAGTGGGGGAAATAATGTTCCAAGGTCCGTTTAAATTCAAGAAAAGGGCAGCATCCGGCCCATAGTTTTGAGACCACTGGTCTAGACCAATGCTCTCCAAACTACGCCCGGAGGTTGAATGTGACTCTTTGCTTGTCTTTATCCAGCTCATGGGGCACCATTTCTCCTACTAACATTAACAGTGGGTCATAATTCCTGCCACTGACATCAACAGTGGGGCACTATTACTCCCACTGACACCAGCTATGGGGCACTATTCCTCCCACTGACACCAATGATGGGGCACCATTCCTCTCACTGACACCAATAAAGGGCAGTATTTCTGGGAGGAATAGTGCCCCATTGTTGGTGGTGTCTGTGGCAGGAACTACGTGAGCAACAGTGGGGGGAATAATGTTCCAAGGGCCATTTAAATTCAAGAAAAGGGCAGCATCCGGCCCATAGTTTGGAGACCACTGGTCTAGACCAATGCTCTCCAAACTACGCCCGGAGGTTGAATGTGGCTCTTTGCTTGTCTTTATCCAGCTCATGGGGCACCATTTCTCCTACTAACATTAACAGTGGGTCATAATTCCTGCCACTGACATCAACAGTAGGGCACTATTACTCCCACTGACACCAGCTATGGGGCACTATTCCTCCCACTGACACCAATAATGGGGCACCATTCCTCTCACTGACACCAATAAAGGGCAGTATTTCTCTCACTATCATCAATGACGGGGCATTGTTACCGATGCCTGGACATTTTTCCCTCTTACTAGCCACAGCCCAGCCCCTCTAAAGACTGAAGGATAATAAACTGGCCCTTAGTTTAAAAAGTTTGGACACCCCTGATCTAGACAAAGGCAAACTCTCAGCTACAAGCATCATCTACTGTACATTTTCATTAGAACAAGGAGGAGATCCAGACTAAAAATTACAACAATTAACAAACATCAATACACATGGATAGATACCAGAAAAAAACCTTTAGCAAGCATGTGGACACTCCGGATCAGGTGGAGGTGGATCTCTCTTGAGAAAGGAGTTTTTACTCCAAAACACTACCACTTGAGCCCCAGTGTCCGCATTCCAACTAAGGTATCTAGCCATATGTATTGATGTTTTTTTAATTGCTGTACTTTTAGCCTTGATCTCCTCACTGTTGTAATGAAAATGTTTATGATGCTTATAGCTGAGTTTTTCCTTTGTCTAGTTGGAGGAACTGTGGGGAGATCTTGAATGTACTAATATTTATTTGATGTCTTTATTTGATTCTTCCTTATATGAATATTTAAGACCTGAAAAGTTAGCTGTTTGGGGCACTGCCTATTATTTATTTAGATTGAAGATTAGTAGTGCCATGCCAGTAATATAGGAAAGGATCATCACTACATGGGAGCCACTCACTAGGATTTACCGAAAACTACAATTTCAGAATTGGATTGTTATTAAAGATTCAACCCATAAAAATAATGTTCTACTATATATTATTGCTTTTTATCCTGGACTGCAATACCTGGAGGAGACTTGGTAATATCAGGGGGTACCTGGGCCATCAATGTATTCTGTTAGTACAAGAGTTATAGTGTAATCGGGGGATTGTATCTTCTATAATACATCATATTATGGTCACAGTATACTGTAAATGGAAAAACTTCGTTTGGTTAACTGTATCAGTTTTGTGAGGCATTTTTATTGAATGCAGTCTATTTTCCATAGAGCTGACTGAGGACTGAGTCAAATTAACATTCATTTTCAATGGCAGTGATGAGAAAATTCAAAGGAGCATAATGGAATTATTATTTTTTTTCATTTTTAATTGAACACATTTCTAAAGGTGTGTGTGGTTTGTTGTTTGGATAAGGCAATTCATCCCAAAATCAAATGTTAAAAACAAACAAAATTTTGAAATACTTTCAGATCAAAGGGGCAAAATGGGCAAAGGGGAGGGCAAAGAGAGAAGAAAAATGTAGCAGCTGAAAGGAAAAATAGCCACAAAATGAAGTAATTGGTAGCAGGAATGGGTGAACAAAGCACTTACCTTTTCTTACAGATTCCCTCACTCAATAGACAAACTTGGTTGCTAGTCCCTCGCTAGTAAGTGAGATTCTGCAGTGTTTCAGGTCAGCGACAGAGCAATTCCATTACAGTAGAAGAATGCCTTACCTTGGTGAATTGCGTGTGTGATATGGCTCTTATACAGCACTTGACAATATTGCATTTTAATGCACAGCATGGATGAAAGCTGTGTAAAGCACTTTTTTTTTTTTTTTTTAGAATAGGTGACTATTGTACAGTTCTCATATAGCAAATTGTGAATGACCCCCCCCCCCCCCAAAAAGGCACTGTGACACTATACCAAAATTGTGACATCAGAAAGCAAGAGCAATTTATCAGGGCAAAAGCAATGGTATAAAGTAGTGCCGGCAGCTGCAATTTTTATGCCCCACAGGCAGCCGAGTTAACTGAACTGAATTTCATACTTATTATCATGAAATATATTAGAAGCATCTTTTCATTAAAATATATTAATGTAATCTAGAAAAATCTTACTATACATGATTGATTCTCCTAAAGAGTGCATTACTGCTTATTCAGTCACTCAGAACCACTTCTCAGTTCTTATTTAATCACAAAGAAGCAGCTTTCAGTTATTATTAGCTGCAAAGACCCAGCCAACAGCCCTTGTCCAGCTACACAAAGATTCTAATTGTTCCACAAAGAAACACTTCCAAGAAGCAAACCTTGATTATCTACTGGTCTGTTTTTATATACATCTTCTTGCATAATTAAAACATTTGGGAAGGGTGATACTATAACCCAGCTCCAGCCAAAAATGTTTAAAGGCTAAATCCAGACACTTGCCAGATAAATAAAATTGCCCCATATTCCCCAAGCTGATAAACGATCAAATCATTTTTAGGAGATGCTTAGGAACAGGGTTCTTCAAACTTTCTAAATAAAGGACCAGTTTACTGTTCTTCAGATTTTAGTGGGGCTGAACCGGGGCAATGGGAGTAGCATCAGTGAAAGTAAAACAACGTCCCCTCTTTGGTATTAGGCGAATTATTAGTGCCCCATCATTGGTGTCAGTGAGAAGAATAGTGCCCCATCATTGATGTCAGTGGAAAGAATTGTGCCCTATTGCTCATCTCAGTGGGAGGAATAGTGCCCCATCATTGATGTCAGTGGAAAGATTTGAGCCCTATTGCTGTGTCAGTGGGAGGAATTGTGCCCCATCATTGATGTCAGTGGAATGATTTTAGCCCTATTGCTGTGTCAGTGGGAGGAATAGTGCCTCATATCAGTAAATTATGAGGAAAAGGAGCAAAAATGCAGCAGTAAAAGCAGCAAAGATGCAACAAAAAGGGTGGGACTATATGAAGCTCATGGTAACAAAATGAATAGAATGGTGGATAGTAAAATATTTAATAATAATAGTTACATGTTTACATACAGTAAATTTCATATACATAGAAATGCACCCTTCCATAGTGCCAATTTCTAGAACAGTAATATCTGGATATAGATATTTATAAACATTAATCACATGATAAGATTAAGGTTAAGGAGTCCACCAACATTTATGATTGGATATACACATATTGAAAGATAGAATCTGCACGGTCTGTGGTCTTTCTGATCCCTGTCACAATAAAAATTGTATATATGAACACATATCTTAATGGGCGTGTAATTGAAGTACACGACAACTGGTAGCTTGATACGTTTTGCAGCTTTAAGCCGCTCTTCAGGATAGATAGACCCCCCTCTATTTTAAACAAGATCACTTACAGGTGTATGTGCACGTAGTGGCGCAATGTTAGGGACCATGAGCCCCCCAAGGGCATCAGTATCGGGAGCTGAGGGGGCATGTTCAGCAGTGGCACCCATCACAGACAACAACCCAGGCAGAGCTGGGCACATCGGGCACTCCTGGTGTAAACATGGGAAGCATCAGTGATGAGTGAGTCAATCAAGTGAACCAATATTGGGGCTATGTGAATGGATTCAATACACCTGTAAGTAAGTGATCTTGTTTAAAATAGAGGGGGGGGGGGTGTTTTCTTTCTGTCCTCCTTAATTTACTCTCCTATTGCAGATACATGACATGTCTGCTCCTAAAGAGCAACTTAAAGCGGCGAAATGCATAGAGATACCAGTTGCTGTGTACTTCAATTACACGCCCATTAAGATATGTGCTCATATATACAATTTTTATTGTGACAGGGATCGGAAAGACCGTAGACCGTGCAGATTCTATCTTTCAATATGTGTTTATCCAATCATTAATGTTGGTGGACTCCTTAATCTTATCATGTGATTAATGTTTATAAATATTTTACTACCAGATATTACTGTTCTAGAAATTGGCACTATGGAAGTGTGCATTTCTATGTATATGAAATTTAATGTATGTAAACATGTATCTATTATTATTAAATATTTTACAATCCACCATTCTATTCATTTTGTTACCATGAGCTTCATATAAAATCTCACCCTTTTTGTTACAACTTTGATGCTTTTCCTGCTGCATTTTCCTCATAATGACAGGGATGGAAGCACATGACCATAACCGGCCATGGCTTCATTCAAAATCCCCAATTTCCCCCTTTTTATGAGTGACCATAACATAATTTCATTTAATGCTAGCTGTAAACAACAAACACATACGAATAAGATAAAAACACTTAACTTTAAGAGAGCAAATTTTCCAAGAATGAGGGCTGCGCTCCAAGTATTACACTGGGAGGGAATATTGGCATCAATGATCACATAACAGAAATGGGAAGTCTTCAAAAAGACTGTATGCAAACTTACTGCAATGTATGTTCCCATGGGCAATAAGTTTAACCTACCTAGCAGTGATCCCGAATCTGGCTCGGGTTGGGATTTTAGTTCCACAAGCGGTAACCCCAAGCCAGACTCGAGATCGCATCACTGGATACAGGGAGGACACAGTGAGAGTTACTTACCTTGTCCCCTGGATCCAGCGATGTCCTCCACTCTGTGTGACCGAGCTGTCCTCCGCTCGATTCACAGTGCCCGAATGCCGCTGAGCTCCGTTCCCTGCGACGTTACGGTGCACGGGAGCGGAGATCAGCGCCAAATTCAAAAAAGTAAAAAGACACAAAACACACACAGTACTGTCATCTTACAGATTACAGTACTGTATAAAAAAATTACATACCCCCTTTGTCCCTAGTGGTCCGTGCAGTGCCCTGCATGCACTTTTATATTATAAATACTGTTTTTTCTGCCTGAAATTTGGAGATTGTCCATAGCAACCAGAAAGTGTCCCTTTTTCAGTGTTTTAGGATTTGATTACATTATTGAATAATTTTTATTATTCTTTATTATATTATAAACTTTATCATATGTCTGCTAGACTATGGTTTGAACAGATTTAAGAGAGTTATTCCTAAGAATTACAGGACTACAATATAAAACGCCAAATTTCCATGCAAAATAATTGTACTGCTTTCAGCACCTAAAACCAGAACTAATCATACCGCCAGGGAGGTTAAAAGGCTAATAATAAAACCTATGCGGCTCATGGCAAAAGTAAAAATGGCTATAAATAATAAAAAAAGAGCTTTTAAAAAATATAAAAATGAAGGAATGCTGTCATTATTTAAATTTTTATAAAGAAATAACAGAATATGTAAAAAGGAAATCAAGGACACAAAAATTCAAAACAAACGACAGATTGCAAAAGATAATAGGACAAACTCCAACAAAAATCTTCAAATATATTAATAGTAAAAAGGTCAGGTCTGAGCATTTTGGCCATTTACAAAACAATCAAGAGTGGGTGACTGGGGACAAAGAGAAGGCCAATTTTTTTAAATACTTTCTTCAATTCTGTGTATACAAAGGAACATGGGGGAGCTCAAGTTCATAATGGGGGTGGTAGTGACACAGCCCCAAATGATCCACAATAGCTCAAAAGGGATATGGTCCAGAAATATTTAGACAAAATGAAGGTGGATAAAGCACCTGGATCAGATGGCATCCACCTACAGATCCTAAAAGAATTGAGCTCTGTCATTTCAAGGCCATTGTTTCTAATATTTAGGGACTCGTTAATGATTGGAATGGTACCACTGGATTGGCGCAGGGCCAATGTGGTGCCCATAGTAACAAAAAACTGGCCACTACCCACACCTATAACTGGCCTTCACAGTGAGGAGCCCATGGAGGGCATATACATATAAAACAAAGACAATTCCATAGCTCAACTCACCAACCAGTCTGCTGACCAATCAAATTAACCTGTCTAAGCAGGGGTTTAGTTAGCACACATTTGCAAATGCATGTGAAAGCTGCAAGACCTCGTCACGGCACCCTGCGTTGCTTGCAGTCCTAATACTACTAATGTGGTGCCCATATTTAAAAATGGATCAAAGTCTTTACCAAGTAACTATAGACCTGTTAGTTTAACTTCTATAGTTAGGAAGATACTGGAGAGTTTAATAAAAGACCACATAGACGAGTTCTTGTTGGAAAAAAATATTTTAAGCAGTAGACATCACGGATTCATGAAAGACAGAAGTTGTCAAACAAACCTGATTCCTTTTTATGAGGGGGTAAGTAAAACCTTGGACAGAGGGGTGGCTGTGAACGTGGTATACCGGGATTTGCCAAAAGCATTTGACACAGTTCCCCACACACGGCTCATGTGTAAGGTAAAGTCTACAGGCTTGGAAAGATAAATTTTTAAATTGATAGAAAACTGGCTAAAAGACAGAATTCAGAGAGTAGTGGTTAATAAATCTTACACCGGATGGTCTAAGGTTATCAGTGGTGTACCCCAAGGTTCAGTGCTGGGACCCTTACTTTTTAATATCTTTATAAATTGTATAGGGTCTGGGATTAAAAGTAACATTTCTATGCAGTGGAATAATGTCCTTACAGGATGTCTCTAATTTACAAGCCAACTTCAATGCTCTGTCTAATTGGGCGACTATGTGGCAGATGAGGTTTAATGTTGATAAATGTAAAGTTATGCACTTGGGGGCTAAGAATATGCATGCATTATACATACTAGGGGGAGTACAACTGGGGGAATCAATGGTGGAGAAGGATCTGGGGGTTTTGGCAGATCATAAGCTCAACAATAGCATGCAAGGCCAAGCTGCGGTTTCCAAAGCGAGCAAAGTCCTTTCTTGTATTAAGAGAGGTATGGACTCTAGAGAGAGAGAGATCATTTTGCCCCTTGGGCTTTCACATTGGACAGAATTGAGTGGCTCTTTCAGGGTGCTTTGCAAGCTCTATTTTTAGCACTATAGTGTCTGCAAAGCGCCTCAGTGTGAAAGTAGCCTAAGTTTGAATAAAAGAGAATAGCAAAAAAGGCTAGAGTGCAAATGCAAAATGATAGCAGAGCTGTGGGTGTAGCAGAAAGCAAATGACAGCAAACAATCAGCATAGGAAAGTAAATAGTTAACATATGGGGGAGCACACATTAGTGCAGATTATACTGATCAACTTTAAAGACAGAACACAGCATTACCTTCAG
Organism: Lithobates pipiens; assembly: GCF_037356315.1. Taxonomy (NCBI): domain Eukaryota; kingdom Metazoa; phylum Chordata; class Amphibia; order Anura; family Ranidae; genus Lithobates; species Lithobates pipiens. The sequence continues at coordinate 167,538,574 of NW_027507790.1, read as the reverse complement.
AAACTGACAAGGACAAATCAAGGCAAGGCACATACTCAAGGACTAAGAGCACAGGAGATAGAACACATCTGATCAGACATCGAATGAGAATGTTCCAGCAAGAGACAAACAGACCCACTCTAAATATTGCAGCTTATTAGTTCTTACATGTGGCTGCTGCATTGATTTTATTTTTCAGGCTTGTGTTCCTTTATTTTCCCTTGATCCTGCCTGTCCCGCACATCCTATTAGGGCATGGGTGCTCAACTGGCAGCCCTCCAGCTGTTGCAGAACTACAAATCCAATGAGTCGTTGCAAGGCTGACAGTTACAAGCATGACTCCCAACGGCAGAGGCATGATGGGACTTGTACCTCTGCAACAGCTGGAGGGCAACAGTTTGAGCATCCATGTCTTAGGGTGCCAAAACTCCATCAGTGTACTGTATATAGGAAGGAACAGCATTGTCACTCTAGGATAAAAAAAAGTATTAGGGACTACAGGACACCTCCTCTTGGAGGTGTTCTGTAGCACACAGAACTGGGAAAAATAATAACTTATAACAGTCAGAGGCAAAAAACACAGAAAGTTATCTCTGGATTTCAAGCAGGATCAACAGATTTTTTTTTTTGCACTTTTTCAAATAGATAAAACTCTTACCGTGATATAGTTCATAGACCTAAAGGAAACATAATACAGAATTAGCTTCATCATGAGGGTTTACATGCATTTTAAATTGTATATCTGCATTACGACTTATAACAAAATCGTTAGGACATGGGCTTTTTCTGTTTAGTTTTTCCTGTAAAGTGATATATCTTGGCTAAAACATAGCAAGCTCCATTCACTAAGGCAGATTGCATGCGGTATTTAGGTGTCCAGACACATTTATACACATAAATATCGCATACAATCCTAAAACTGTCAAATCACTGTACAGTTTTGCAGTATTTATTGCAAAATGCTTAAAATGCTCAGTAAATACCACATGGAAAGGCCATAAACTCAATTCACAGAAGGAAAGGAAATAAATAATTAAATGCATGCAGTATTTAAGGAATGAAAAAATATAATAGCCAATTTTGAGTAGTCTCTGCCTTTTCGGATGAGTTCTCTCAAATATGGAAATCATTGGGGTTGATTTACTTAAAGTGTAGCTAAACTTTTTTTTTAGTTTTATATAGAGTGGAGGTGGATTAGAACATCTGTCATGTTTTTATTATTGTCTATGCCACCATTAGGGAGAGACACCCTGTCTATTTGTCCTGCGTACTATTAGCATTGCAGTGAAAGTAAAAGAAAATCCTACAGTTGTGTGAAAGAGTATTTGCCCCCTTCCTGATTTTTTTTATTTTTTTGCACATTTATCACACTTAAATGATTCAGATCATCAAACAAATTTGAATATTACACAAAGATACCCGAGTAAATCCAACATGCCATTTTTAAATGATTATTTAATCTATTAAGGGAAACCCCCCCCCCCCCCCCCCCGGAAAGCTGAGTTAAGTTTCACTTGCCACACCCAGGCCTAACTAATTATACTGCCAGACCTGTTGAATCAAAAAAATCACATAAATAAAAGCTGTCTGACAAAGTGAAGCATGCTAAAATATCACAAAAAGCCACACATCATACCACAATCTAAAAAAATTCAAGAACAGATTTGAAACAAAGTAATGTACATGTATCGGTCTAGGAAGGGTTTCAAAACCATTTTTTAGGCTTTGAAACCACAGGGAGAGCCATTATCCACAAATGTAGATAACTTGGAACAGTGGTGAACCTTCCCAGGAGTAGCCAACCTACAAAAATTTCTCCAAGAGCATGATGACGAATCATCTATGAGGTCATAAAAGTAACCAGAACAGCATCTAAAGAACTGCAGGCCTCACTTGCCTCAGATAAGATCAGTGTTCATGATTCAACAATATGAAAGAGACTGGGCACAAATGGCATCCATAGGAGAGTTTCCAAGCCCAAAGCCACTGCTGACCAAAAAGAACAAACCATTAACTTTTTAGAAGATGTGCGTCCCATTACATCTGGCATAAAACTAATGCAAAAGTCCGATGAGAGCTTTTGGTCAGAAAATGTGATTGTGTGTATGCTCCATCTGACTTTAGCTGGCGAAATTTTGGCAGGCAAATGGTTAAGAGCAGGTTCTCAATCTTTCGGTCAGAAAAAGTTTAGATCGGAAATTACAATTGTCTGTACAAATTCCCACACGCAAAATTCCTATGCATGCTCGGAAACAATTCCATGCATGCTTGGAAGCACTGAACTTAATTTTCTCAGTTCGTCATAGCATTGTACGTCACCGCGTTCTTGATGGTCGAAAGTTCAGCGAACATCATACCAATAGTCAGACATGCTGGTGGTAGCGTGATGGTCTGGGGCTGCTTTGCATCTTCCGGACCCTGACGACTTACCATAGTTGATGAAACCATGAATTCTGAGCTCTACCAGAAAATGCTAAAGGAGAATGCCTGGCCATCAGTTTGTGACTTCAAGCTGAAGTGCACTTGGGTTATGCAGCAGGACAATGGGCCGAAACACAACAGCAAGTCCACCTCCAAACTGTTCAAACAAAGCAAAATTTAGGTTTTGGAGTGGCCTAGTCAAAGCCCGGACTTAAACCCAATTGAGATGCGGTATCATGACCTTACACAGGCTTTTCATGCTGGAAAACCCTCCAATGTGGCTGAATTAAAACAATTCTGCAAAGAGTGGGCCAAAATTGCTCCACAGCAATGTGAAAGACTCATTGTGCTCCGCAGCAGTGTGCCAGTTATCGCAAATGCTTGATTGCAGTTGTTGCCGCCAGGGGTGGCTCAGACAGTTATTACGTTTATTACTTTTTCACATGAAGCCAGGCAGGTTTGGACAGCTTTTTTTCCTTAATAAATGAAACCATCATTTAAAAACTGCATTTTGTATTACTCCGTTTATCTTTGTGTAATAATAAAATTTGTTTGATGATCTGTGTCATTTAAGTGTGAGAAATATGCAAAAAAATCAAAAATCAGAAAGGGGGCAAATACTTTTTCACACAACTGTAAAATGTTGGGTTGTCCCCAGAAAAGTAATAGAGGGAAAATCTTCCAATGGGGACACAGATGGCAAAAAATGTAAAACAAAACTGACAAGGGTTATAACCCTCCCTATCCAAAATGAAAAAAAAAAAAATGTTTTGCCTAGAGCTTTGCCTTAAGGAAAATAGGCTGTGCAAGTTGTGCATAGACTGAGCACTTTGCAAGTTTCTCCAGAGCTTAGTAAATGAGGTAAAGTGTCACTTTACAAAGAATTACCAATCACATGCAGTGGAAAAAAATTGCATTTTTGCACATGATTGGATGACGGAAGTCAACAGAGCTCCTCTATCATTTACTAAGCTCTGGAGCAACTTCATTAGCAAAGTGCACAGTCTATGTGCATTTAGTAAATCAACCACATTACATGTAGTAAAATATACTTATTTTCTCCGGTCATTTTTCCAGATTTTTAGAGACTTTTTTTGTGAATATATACATAATTTGCTGCAAAAATAACTCTCAATCACTCCAAACATAATACAATGCACATGTGTATGAACAGACAACATTGTCTTTTTTATTGGTGGAAGAAGGGTATTTATGTATGAGTGTGATTTCTGATACTATTTTCATTCAATATTTGACATTTATAAAGATATTTTGTATTTACTTAATTTAGTGAATTGCCATATTTCTACAGTTTAATCAATTTTACCTCTTTATTGTCAATAAAAACTGAGCAGGATTCTAATTCTTCCCCACTGTATCAACGCCACTAGATATTGCAGGAGATAAAGTACTGAATGGTTTCATGAGAGAAATACTGGATATTTTGGAAAAATACTGCATGCGATATTTTAGAAGTGTTTTTTAGTAAATGCCAACACAATTTTGGAAAAACTCTATGCTGTATTTTACCTCATTTTTTAAAGCGGAAGATACTGCTTCACGAATGGAGCTCAGTATCTCAGTTTATTAGTGCATAGAACTCAATTATTGAAGCTTTTGCTTCCAGAGGACTAATGTCGCATACACAGGATCGGACTATCCGGCGGACTTAGTCCGGCGGATTGTCCGACGGACTTTGCAGCTGAGGTCCGCCGGACTTTCAAGCGAACAGACTTGGCCACACATGATCACTCCAAAAGTCCGGCGGATTCGAACGTGATGACGTAGAATAAGGAAGTTCATAGCCAGTAGCCAATAGCTGCCCTAGTGTCGGTTTTTAACCTGCCGGACTAGCATACAGACAAACGGACTGTCCGCTAAAAGCCGAGTCCAGCGGACAATTTTGAAGCAAGTCTTATTTCTAAGTCCGCCGTAATTTTGGGAAGAAAAAGTCCACTGGACTCTGGCCTGCCGGACCAAGTCCGCCGGATAGTCCGATTGTGTGTACGTGGAATTACTAAAATGAACAACCTGTTGCTTGTAGCGTCATTTATGTTGATGGTTACTGATAGACTGAGGTGTGAACCTGAATATAAGAGTCAGCTGTACATACCCTAATTTATACAGAGATGTGTACAAACTGCAAAATCCTTGCTGCCACCGGCTGTATTTTGTGATTGTTGTATTGAATGATATCTGGTAACTGTTGTTTGTTGTATGCTGACGTAGTGGAAGTTTTGTGCTACTACAGTTTGTTTACTGATGTGATTTTGATATCTCCATCTGCCCTCCCCTCCTGTTTTGTGTTAGCTTATTCATAGCTAGATCCTTCCAGTTCCTTCTATGTTCCTTCAGCCAGTGTACTTCACAAAGACTGAACTTAGAAAATCATCTGTACTGCAATTATCTGAAGTAGTATTGCATTAGATTAAAGTGGTTGTAAAGTCAGAAGGCTTTTTATCTTAATGCATTCTATGTGTGCAGCAGCCCCCCCCTAATACTTACCTGAGCCCTATCCCGATCCAGAGATGTTGCAGGAGTGTCTCGGCTGCCTGGGACTCTCCCTCCTCATTGGCTGAGACTGCAGTGTGGCGCCATTGGCCACCACTGCTGTCACTCAAAGTTGTTGAGCCAATGAGGAGAGAGTGGGGGTGGGGCCTAACTGTGGCTCAGTGTCTGAACGGACACACAGAGCAGTGGCTTGGCTCGAGTGCCCCCATAGAAAGCCGCTTGCTGTGGAGGCACTCTGCAGGGGCGAGGGGCCAGAAGCGCCAGTGAGGGACCAGAGAAGAGGAAGATCGGGTTGCTATGTGCAAAACCACTGCACAGAGCAAGTAAGTATAACATGTTTGTTATTTTTGCCTGTGGATGGTGCCATGTCAGCACTGGGTCTACAGAGGTATGTCAGTGCATAAAGCTGCATTTGAAACAGAATAGGCTGTACTTACCCCAAAGCATGAAAAACCTCAGCTTTCAGACCTTAACTGGAACTGATACATGTAGCAAAAATCCAAAAGTTTGCATAGTTACCTTGCTTAACTGTAGATCTATTGTGTAAAAGGTATGCACAGGCAAAAGGCAGCAATAGATGCATTTTGCACAAAATGCCCATTCGTAAGGAATGTTTCATAAAGTGCTTACGAATTAGCACTTTGTGCAGAAGGCAACAAGGTTCCTGTGTTGATGGCTCTTTGCCTGTACTTACCTTTTACACAGTAAAACTTATGGTTGACCAGGAGAACTATGCAGACTTAGGCTGCATTGACACCTGTGCATTTCCTGAACATGCGAAAAAAACACACAGGAATACACGTCCTGCCATGCATTTTTTAAATCTGTGAATAACGCGATGCAAACACATGTCACACTTGCAGTGCCATTGATTGTTAATGGCACCCCAAGCGTGGGTGGCAGATGCAAGTTTTGTTAAGAGACAAATGTGCTACAAACATGCCAAAATGTGCAACGCTCCACGCCAAAATAGGTTCTAGCACATTTGGCATACATAGGAAAACTATTAAAGTTATTGGGCTGCCCCCCCATAGCGAAAGGCCTGTGCTATGGGGGTACCCATTTAGGTGTGCTGCTGACCTGGACTGTGTGCATTTGTATACACACATAGATAGCATGGCTCAGCCGAGTCCCTCTCTTCCTCCTCACAGGATTTGACTGATAGTATAGGGAGCCTATTTCTCTCGCTGCTCTTCTGTGTGTCCTGTGAGAGCAGAAAGAGACAAGGGTGCTGATGACAGTACAGCGCTGGATTTGGTGGAGGAGTCAGGTAAGTGTTTGGGAGGAGGGTGCACAATAACTAGTGGGATATTTTTTACTTTAATGCAGAGAGTGCGTTAACCACTTCAATACCAGGCCTATTCTGGCACCTCTCTCCTTCGTGTTTTTTTAGCAGACACCCTAGGGAATAAAATGGCAGTCATTGCAACTTTTTATCTCACAGGGTATTTGCGCAATAATAAAAAAAAAAAAAATGGTTTCATGAATTAAAAAATAACAAAACAGTAAAGTTAGCCCAATTTTTTTGTATAATGTGAAAGATGATGTTACGCCGAGTAAATAGATACCTAACATGTCAGGCTTTAAAATTGCGCACAATCATGGAATGGTGCCAAACTTCATTACTTAAAAATCTCCATAGGCGACACTTTAAATTTTTTTATAGGTTACCAGTTTAGAGTTACAGAGGTCTAGTGTTAGAATTGTTGCACACGCTCTAATGCACGCAGCGATACTTCACATGTGTGGTTTGAGCGGCGTTTACATATGTGAGCAGGACTTATGTGTGCGTTCGCTTCTGAGGGTGAGCTACCGGGGACAGGGGCGCTTTAAATTTTTTTTAATTTTACATAATTTATTTTTATTTTTACACTTTTTTTTTTATTTCTTTTTTTTTTGATCACTTTTATTCCTATTACAAGGAATGTAAACATCCCTTGTAATAGGAATCTATGTGACAGGTCCTCTTTATGGAGAGATATGGGGTCAATAAGACCCCACAAGCATGAGATTGTGAAAGAAAATTTCACCCACCTCATGTTGACAGCCATGAGTGCGGCTTCATTTATTTCTGGGTACCTGGGAGTGACGTCATAACATTGTGCCCGGGCCTCCGACGGTCAGTGACGACATCTGGTCACCGAAAATCTCTATCATCCTCATCTGTCCGTTTCTTTCTCTGGGCTCCTGATCGCACGGGAGAGCCTGGAGAAGCATCGGATGGTGGCAGGAGGGGGAGGAGTCCCCTCCCATCGCCTATAAGAACGATCAAGCGTCAGAACTGCCATTATGATCATTCTTATCGTGAACAGAATCACCGGCTGCAAAGAATGATATCTGAATGATGCCTCTAGCTGCAGGCATCATTCAGATATCCCTCCCCAAAGGTAAAAAAGGTAAAAAAAAAATTTAGACTTTAGAACCACTTTAAGTTCAGGAGTCTTTTGATCATAATTGTTGAGTAAATAATTTTACTCATTGGCTCCTCTCAGGTAATGTGGTAAATGTTTATTATTTAAATTGTTTTTAACTATGGTTAGGGTTTTGGGGTACAATCATGTGAATAAACATACTGTATTTTTGGTATATCTACTGATTTTTTCTTTTGTATTTATGAGTTTTTTTGTGGGATTTGCGAAGCTATTTATACACGGTTGCTTTAATTTTTATTATTTTGGAGCGAAGGTATTTGAGGTTTGGGGACTCCTTTGTAGATGGGACTGCATTTTTATTATTTTGGAGCGAAGGTATTTGAGGTTTGGGGACTCCTTTGTAGATGGGACTGCATTTTTCTGTAGAGTTATACATAAAATAGAGTTGACAATCCTACCTCCTGTGTATTATCTAGCTCTTACATTTGATCCTTGTAGTGGGATTTATTCATGTAGTCTTCAAAGAAAAGTACCATGGCTTCACAGAAAGGAGAAGGAGATTTTTCATGTCATGTTTATTGGCTGGATTATAATATCACTGTTAGAACTGTACAGTAGTAGTGCAATAATGTAGGAGTTTTAGGAATAAATGGAGTGTTGTATGACCGTTCATTGTTCATATTAGGCTGTTTGAACTACCCTGAGTAACGTAAGCTCAGATCATGACCACATTCATATATGAGATTAAAAAGCATGTTCATACATAAAGGATATCACAAGGTCATTGCTAACAACTTCTGATATATATTTTATCGTTTTGTCAATGCTGTGAGATTCTTTTTAACATTTTATATTTATATGAAGTAGACATGTATCTGTTATACCAGGGGTATCTAATCTTGTGACCTTCCTGGGCCACATTGAAAAAAGATGAATTGTCTTGGACCACACATAAAATACACTAACAATAGGGATAGCCGATGAGCAGAAAAAGTCAGACAGATCACTAGTTAATGATCACTGATAAAGATAATATACCTATCGGAGCAATACAGTTTAATTTGTTATTATAAAAGTAAAAGGGCAACATAAAACTAGTGCATTATTTGGCACTGTTTTTGATAAACTAACACATCCGTATCTGTCTTGATGGATATAGTCGAAATTCTCAATGAATTCTCAAGGTGCTTGTCATATTTTGGTTCTAATTTTGCCCTTTTTGCATTCCTTCCTTGAAAATAGTTGCTCACAAATTTACGTAGGTGCTGTTGAAAACTGATGACATGAATAAGGTGTGATTGTTAAAAGTGGGGTATTTTTCTTTGGGAAAATAAAACGTAGAAAAGTCCAGTAATGAGACACTATAAAAATTTTCATTTGACCTTATGTGTTCGCTAAGTCTAAATGCATTTTTACAAAAGATGATTCCAAAAAAAATTCAACCTTTTTAAGTAAGTTTTTGATTTTGTGTTAGGCAGCATTGATAGCCGTCTTGGGCTCTATGTGGCTGAAGGTTGAACGCCCATGGTTTATACCATCAGTCATTTCAACTTGATTTCCTTTTCCAGCTGGTAGCATTTCTTAACATGTTGAAGAAGATGGTAACATTTTAAATTTTTCATTAGTTATGGATGTAGTGGGAAAGGTTTAGAATCTTTGTGCAGTTATATCTGTTCCTGTGGCAAGAGAAGTAAGGGAAGTGCAGATCTACAGAATGAATGAAGTAGGAGCAGGGAGATACTTGCTCTGCAGGTGCAGCTTCCTCTCCAGCAGACCCTCAGAAGTACAAATAGCAGCACAGCAGTGATATCACCAAATCTCTCCTAAAATATAGACTAACAGAAGCAGGCGAGGGCAAGACATGCATTACATCAGGGGTACTCAAACACTTTAGCTCACTGACCCCTTATGAAATTTTAAAATTTTCATCGATCTCCAAACATTTATTATATGAAAATAATTTCATAAATATTTCTTGAAATAATAGTACTACATAAATGACAATAATAATAGATAATCATTAATATTCTTTTTAATATTGTTGACACTTCCTCTTGCAATTAGTAGCAGCTGTTATGGTTTTTACACTACTGAATTTTTAATAAATGTACAGCATTCAGTTTTTTGGGATTTCTATAAGTGTATTGTTTCTCAAACAAAGTTTGAGATGGAAGAGTATGCTCAGGATGAAAGTGAAAATGTTTGCAGGAAGCGGGAAGGTGGAAGATCACAGATCCACAATGAAAAGCTGGTGAACAAGGCCAGTAACAACGCCTAGCTGGTAGAGACAATTTAAGACTGCACTTGCTGGTGGCTGACCATCCAAACCTTGGCAACCAGCCACCCCACCTTCAGAACTTGGTCCCAAATTTACTTAGCTCCAGCAATTTATTGACCCCATTTTATTCCCAACCAAATTATTGACCCCTTTGGATAGTCTCTTTGACTCTTGAAAGTCATTATTTACCACTTTGGTGTAGAACCCAACCTTTGAAGACCCCACACTATATAGAACTAGGAGGCTACAGCAGTGCATAGACACAGTAGCATGTCAGGAAGTGCATTACTATTTTTATGAAGAATTGGAGGCAAAAGGTAAAATTTTCGGGATACTGCTGATGAAAAATGAACCATTTTAACAAAACAAATCTTTACTTTTGGAGTTTAGATCCACTTAAATATCAGTTTATTTGCATTGTTTGACCTGTGTTTACATCAACCCATTTTCAGTAAAATAATCCAGCCAAAATGCCTTTTCTTCAGTGTAGGTAAATGTGTTCCATGTAGAAATATGCAGTCACAGACCAATGCGACCTGCCTGTGTAAATGTGATATAAAATGCATGGGTCAGCCCTTATTAGAAGGAGCTAACCTGGTCTGCATGTTGTAACCGCTGTCAGAACCTGTAATTTTGCTCATTTTCTTTTCTATTTTCTTGCTTTAACCAGCTGACTTGTTTGATATTCTTCTACCGATGTTAAACATTTATCAAGAGTTTGTTCGGAACCATCAATACAGTCTGCAAGTGCTGGCAAATTGTAAGCAAAACCGAGACTTTGACAAACTCCTGAAGCAATACGAAGCCAATCCAGCCTGTGAGGGGAGGATGCTGGAAACGTTCCTCACTTACCCCATGTTCCAGGTATTTTCAGTTCTCCAACATGTTGTGGTATTCTAGTCACCAAAGGTTTGTTTTTAAATGTAGTCCTCAGGTTGACTTGCGCATAATGGTTCCTGTCCATTTTAAAATGAAGATATATTGTAATCATCAGATAATCAATTAACATTTTTATTGACTTTAAAGTGGTAGAGCAGCTAATATACAAAGCTATTACTTACTCAACACCCTAAACATCTATGTGTCTGAGGCCATACTTACCACTACAGCATGCTGACTGAAGAAATCAAAGCAGAAATACTCTTACTAACCCATATAAGCTGAGCATTCAAAATTTTTTCTGATTCACAGCTCCTCAAAAACAACATGCAGCGGTGGAAAATTGGACACATGTAAGAGAAAATAGCATTTCTGAAAAACAACTTGGAAGCTTGAGACATGAAAATTTCTTAAGCAAAGTGGTTCCAGATAGGGTTGTAGTTTTCTAAAAGTATAATAGATTACGTGGTCTTTCTAGATTAAAGCAGTGATGTATTTAAGCACTGTTTTTAACAAACATTACAAAACAAATTGTAAGGATTCTGTTGGTGAACATGGACATGCCTAGACTTTGGTGAAACAGTGTACATGTAGTCAGGGCTGCTGATAAGGGGGAAGCACCTGCCCTCCTGTACAGAGCCTAAGAGGGCCCAACGGGGGGGCTCAGAGCAGCAGGAATGGCTGCAATTACTGGAACCAATCCCCTAGTGGTCCTCCCTGGGTTTACAATGTTCAGTTTGTGAATAAACAGGGAGCTTCTGTTCTGAGTGCTTCCTATTCAATCACTCTGCAGCTGCAAAGAAAAGATTTTGAGGAATCTATGATATTGGGTGTCTGTTTAGATATTTTGCCAACCCCCAAAGGGCTGTTAAAAATGGAAGAAAAACAAGGTATTCTGGTTGCATTGATGAATGGTTTGTCCATAATGTGGCTGGAGCTACCTGTTAGGCTTGTTTCATTGTTCCTGTCAGATAGGCTGTACGGGACCCCATGATTTCTAACAGAAACCCTGCATGTAGTAGATGCTCTGGGGGGTAGAGGTAGCTGTGTTCAACCAGCCCTGACAGATTGGATTACCAGATCTTGCTTGCTCTCTTTGTGACCTCTGTGTAGACTATTTTGCAGGTAATCGATACAGCCTGGTCTAGTACCACCCCCAAACCGTGATTGGATATTGAAGAATACTGTCAGGAAGCATCTAGTGTTAGTTGAGCATTACTGTGCAATGCAATAAACCTAATTGGTTAGCAGTCCTACCCCTTTCTACATTGAACTTGTAAGTTTGTTCTATGTGAAATACATTTATTGATATTTAATAAATCAGTGAACTAATTCAACTATTCTTGTTGTACCTGCCTGGAGTGCACCTTTAAGCGGATCTAAACTGTATCTGACATAACTGATGTACAACACAAACTGAAAACACTATTTAATAAATTTTTAATATTCAAGGCAAACTCGCCTTGACATCCATGTCTCCATGCTTTATTTTGTTGAGAAATGTTTTGAAAAATACCCCCTAGCTGGAAACCACTGAAAAAAAAAAAAAATTCTTATCTATTTATTAATGCTAATAAGGATGTAAAGTACTGTAGTTAACATTGATTGCGAGGGTTGAGTTATCATAAGATTAGGACTACTATATCTGCTTTCATTGAGCAACAGGCCTTGTATATTTTCTGTGCAGCTCAGGGACATGGAATGGACTGAAGATGACATTTCCGGTTCCATTTCACCACAGGGAGTCCTTGGCAGCAGACATTTACAACCTATTTTAATTGTCTGTTGAACAGATAAATACATGTCTTTCACACAATGAGGCATGACCATGTATAATTATTGGTTGGTTGGCAAACAAATGGCTCATGTTGCTATGGTTACAGCATCAGAAGTCTTGTGTATGGATACTTTCATGTCAGAGATTTAAAATGAATGGATATGTTCATTTTAACTCATAATTAAATTTTGAGCCCAGTGCTCAAGAAAATATAAATATTGTATGCAAGGTTTTTTTTCTCATTTCCAAGCTTAGATTTAGCCATGCTGTAAAGTAAGGCAATAAAGGAATGCTTACCTAGATTGATAGCTCAGCTTAGGTTAGAGGATTATAGTTTGTTGACTTTAATATAACATGCACTTGCCAATTTAACTGACGCACATCAGATCATGCTTTTCATGAATCTATTGCTCTGATTAATGATTTGCCAGAAATCAGCAAAGGACCAAGCACTTAAAGGGAATAGAGCTGCCACGACGAGTCGACGTAATCGATTACGTCGACTACAAAAATACGTCGACGCGCGTGCAGGGCGTCGATGCGTCACACAGTGAGAGTTGCACACCCCCACCGCAGCGCTTCTCTCATCCTGCTCTGTGTCTCCCGCTCTCCTCCGTGCTGCCGTCCCCCTCTCTTCTCCCCCTCTGTGCATCTGTCCCCCTCCATGCTGCCGTACCCCTCTCTTCTCCCCCTCCGTGCTACCGTCCCCCTCTCTTCTCCCCCTCCGTGCATCTGTCCCCCTCCGTGCTGCCGTATCCCTCTCTTCTCCCTCTCCGTGCTACCGTCCCCCTCTCTTCTCCCCCTCCGTGCTGCTGCCCCCTCTCTTCTCCCTCTCTGTGCATCTGTCCCCCTCTCTCTTCTGTGTCCCCCTCCATGCATCTGTCCTCCTCTCTCTTCTGTGTCCCCCTCCGTGCAACTGTCCCCCTCTCTTCTCCCCCTCCGTGCTGCCGCCTCCCTCGGTATTTCAGGATGGAGAGCGGAGGTAGGAGCCTGTAAACCCGGCTCCTTCGTTTTCAGAATGGACAGAGTCAGTGACCACTGACTCTGTCCATACACATAACTGAAACATTGTAACCTCCTGTGATTACGATGTCTCAGTTAATGAATGCTGTCTTCTCTCCATTCATTATCAGTGCAGCAGAGGCTGCAGAGAAAGGGACTGGGGAATCTATGTCCCCAGTCCCTTTCCCTGTCTCAAATGGGAGATGTCAGAGGTCTGTTAAGACCCCTGATATCTCACCATAGCCCACCCACACAGGGCTGATAAAAAATTGCAATAAATAATAAATAAAAAATTGTAAAAAATAGTTTAAAAAAAAAAAAAAACCCACTCACACTGTCCCCACACACCCTCCCCCTTAAAAAAAGAATGCATTGTAAAAAATAAATTATAAACATTCATGAAATTCTGAACAGAAAAATAAAAAAAGCTAAAATAAAAGAATATATATATATATATATATATTTACATTTATATTCTTTTATCTTAACTTTACAAAAAAATAAGTATATAAAAAAAAGGTAAGATAAAAGAATATAACTACATACTTATATATAATAGTTATATTCTTTTATCTTACCTTTTTTTTTTTTTTTATGTACTTATCATTTTTTGTAAAGTTATCCAAAGGATTAATTAGCTAATCAAAAAAAAAAAAACCCTAGCAAAAAAAATAGTCGATGACTAATCGAAAAAATAATCGATAGACAAACTAATCATTAGTTGCAGCTCTAAAAGGGAATGGTTAGCCATGGAACTTTAAAGCGGTAGTATACCCGCAGAAAAAAAAGAACCCTGTAAGGCAAAGGCATAATGAGCTGGTACTTACCTTTGAGCGAAGCATTGGCATCTCATCCTGGTCACCGCAGAGGGAGCTGACATTTTCCCCTCTGTGTTTCTTCTGGGTTCGCGGCTTCAGCGCTTTGATTGGCCGGAGTTGCGATGACGTTACGTTCCAGCAAGGTCCGGCAGCCGTGTATGTTTTATATTTTTTTTTATTAATTTCTCTCTGGGGTAATTTTCTCATTTCCCTTTCCCAGAGACACCAAAGAAAGGGAGAGGAAATCCCCTGTCAAACAGTTTTTATGAAAACAGGTGTCCCCATTGGTGCTTTTTTCCACTATTCCTGTTTTGCAAACCACTGTATGAATTTGGATTTGTGTTCCTAGAAAATGGTTTATATATACACACTAAATTACATATAAAGCCAATTTGTTTTTCGTTTTGAATGGAGTAGGAATTGGTAACACCCCATGTCAATTGTTTTTGCCAGCTGTGTCCCATTGGGGAGACTTTCCTGCACTTCCCGTCCTGTAAAACAACAGGAATGACCTGAACATGTGTACCAATTGAATGATTTTTCCCTTTTATTCCTGTTCTAAAGACAACTTAAAATTTGGATTTATCTGGCTTTGAGTCCTGATAAGAGTTGTCACCAGGAGAAACAGCAAGAACATTTCCTTAACACATACATCAATTAAAACCCAATGGGGGTCCTAACTACTCACCATTTTGTAAAAAAAAAAAAGATTTAGCTTACCTTTGCTTTTAGTTTAACGAAAACTTTGCACAAGATTTAAGCACTTTAGATATACGTTAAGCACTTGATTGTACAAAATGCCTGCATATTTTCAGTCATCAGTAAATATAAGCTATTCACCACTAAAGTTCCTTTGCTTTACATTACTGTGTGCTTCCATTATTATCACCATCATCATCATCATCGATTCAAGCATATCAGACAAGCCTGGAGAGCTCTGAGTGTGGAATGATCTCAGGCGGCTGGAACACTTTGATCTCACATGCACAAGCACCTGTTCAACAGTATTGGCTAATGAGAACAATGAAAGACGTGTGATAGCTACACAACTTTGATAAACTCATATTTTAGCTGTTTCTTTCATTCCTAGATTCCTCGGTACATTATAACTCTTCATGAGCTTCTGGCACACACACCTCATGAGCATGTGGAAAGGAAGAGTTTAGAGTTTGCTCAGTCCAAATTGGAGGAGCTGTCAAGGTAAACCATTTATACATTAGAGAATGTTCTTATTTTAATCTCTTCACTCTAGAATATGCACAGTATTTCCAGTGCAAATTGCACATTATCAATTAGGGGTGATTTACCAAAACTGGTACACATAGAATGTAGTGCACTTTGTGCATAGTAACCAATAATTTTCTAGGTTTAAGCCCTCTTTCACACCGAGGGCGGGTTTGAAATTGTGTGAGTTCAGCTGAACTTGCACGATTTCAAACTGGCATTTCAGTCCGACTTCGGGGGCGATTTGACAGACATCTGTGCGGGTTCATGCACAGCTGTCTATTGAAATCATCTCCGAAGTCGCCAAAAGCAGTGTAGAAACTACTTTTAGGAATTGGTGCGGTGCCGCAAAGTTGACGTCGCACCGATTTGGATGGCTGCCAATATAGTCCGATTTGGCATGCAATTTGACATGTCCAATTGCATGCCAAATTGGCCCGATGTGAACAGGGGCTTATTGTCAAACTTAATTGAATAAGCTAAAATTAGAAGCTGATTAGTTACTATGCACAGCTACACCAGATTCTGTGCACACCATTTTAAGTAAATCTCCCCTACATTGTGTATTTTATTTCTATGTACAGTTGCAACATGCTCCTAAGCTTCT
The DNA here is from genome assembly GCF_037356315.1 of Lithobates pipiens. NCBI lineage: Eukaryota > Metazoa > Chordata > Amphibia > Anura > Ranidae > Lithobates > Lithobates pipiens. Next base: position 167,522,706 of record NW_027507790.1, on the reverse strand, counting down.
TACAGAGTACCTAGACCCATTCATGTTAGATAATGCCCCAGTAATGCTTATGGTGTTTGGTAGATGCTGAAGAGTAAAGAGTATCTCTCATGGACACCTTTGCTAAGTTATCTTTTCATACCATACATGAGAGGATCCCTCTCACCATGTTGTCTCACCATGGTTATTTTATATTATAATATGGAGAGGGACTAACAGGAAGAGATGGAACAACATGGCAGAAATATAGAGATATAAGAAATCCAAGGGTGACCAAGATCACCAAAACCTATAAATAACTGAAATATCAATATTGGGTGGTTGAACCCTTTAAAGTGGACCTGTAGTATGGTTGATATTTGGAGAACGATAGGCAAAACTTTTTTGCATTTCGGATGGAGTGAGAGAATGTTATAACTTATGTTAAATTTGTTTTTGCCATCTGTGTCCCATTGCGGTGATTTCCCTTCACATTCTGCCCCATAGCCTAACAGGACGTTAGAGGAAATCTCTGCAAATTAAGGGAATCCTTTGGAGACCTCCAGGTCACCAGAACTAATTACCCTATTGGAAGATTTCCTTTCTATGACTTTTCTGATGACAACCCAAAATTTGGGATTTTCTTTTACTTTCACTGTCAATGATAATGGTAAATAGTACAAATGGAGAGTGTAGAACCTCCCTAATAGGGGCACAGATAGTATTAAAAACTGTCAGGTGTTCTAATCCCTCTTCACTCTATCTGAAACGGAAAAAAAAGGGTTTGCCCTTGGTTGTACTTTAAATTCAAGCTGATTGTCTAGTTTGCCCAAACATCAGCTGCCCAACCCTCTTCACTGAGATCATGTGACCAAATGGCAGCATTGGAAAGGCACCAATAGAAATAGTGGACAGTGGGGGAGAGGTAGGTATGTTGTAAATGTTGCTTGTCTTTTTGTGTTAAGGGACTGCTTCTTTTAATACAGACAAAATGTATGTCACCTTTCATTACCCTATCTCTCCTTCAAGCATTTTCTAGGTCCAGTTAGGTAGACTGCAATTAACATACCAGTGTGGTTACATATTATTAGTGAAAACTTACAAGAAATCTTTGTAAACACAAGAAGGATGGACCATGGTTGATTTACTAAAGGCAAATAGACTGTGCACTTTGCAAGTGCAGTTGCTCCAGAGCTTAGTAAATGAGCAGACAGACGCTCTGCTGATTGCCATCATCCAAACATGAGTAAAGTAAAGTAAAAATGCTGTTTTTTTTTTTTTTGCAAACTGCACAGTCTATTTGCTCTTAGTAAATCAACCCCATAGACTCCACTCCCTGATGAGACTTGAACCCAGGACTCACCATGCAGCTACAAGAAGCCAAACCTTGACTTTTGAGCATTTCAGTTTTTTTTTAAAGCTCCACCAAATGTGGATTACTTCCTAATGAGGAGGCTTTTAAACTGGATGAACTAGGCTGTAATCATCTAATGCAGTGCTAAACACTAAACAGATTAATTCTTTTTGCAAGCAAAATCAATATTGAACTTTATGGAATGCTGTATGAATTGGCCAGCTACTACCCATACTACATATGCCAGGCAAAACCTGCAATTGTATTGTATTATGTTGCAGACAGTTATTGCGAGACCCCACAAATTGCTTTATTACTTTCTAATATAGGTCCTTAGAATCACACTGCTGCAAGAGCCTTCTGTACATGGAGTACATTACCTGCACCCAAAGCTCCTGTATTCATGTATCATCCTCACTTAGATCAGGCATGGAGAGTAACTGAAATTTGTACAAAGCATGTTTCTGGTCTATATAAGATTAACAGATTAATAACTATGGTCATTAGTACTTCTCTACTTCAGTAATATTTCATTCAATAGACACTTATAAATGAATATATTACCTTTTTTATTTGTTTATTTTACTCATTGCATAGCCTTTAAGACAGACTCACCAAGGTTGGTTTGGGGCGATATCTATCAACCTATAAGTGGCTTTATTGCATGAAACTTGATTTTACTCCATGTTTATGGCATACACCATTGGTAAGCCACTGGACAAAGCCATTGTACTACAAGAGTGCAATGGCTTTGTCACCATATCACGTGATGTTCTTTTAATTCTTTAAATCAGAATGTTAGAATGTTAGATGTAATCTGTCTTCTTAATTAAATATATTTTGCAGTGTTACTAAGGACTAAAAGGGAATATTAAGAAGGCTGTTATATGGCTGTACACAAGCTGTTTCTTTTTTTGTACAGCTGCTGTACTAATGTGCATTGTGCTCTGCTGGCTTCGGGAGGCCTGAATAATAAAAATGAATGGGATTGTAAAGATCAAAAAAGCTGGGATAAAAGCCCAGTTGCGTTACCTAAAAAAATCACATCATTGACTCCTTAACTCTCCTTAAATCACAAAGCTCTCTGTCTGATGGATGTGCTAAGTAGAGATGACTGCATGGGGCATCAACACAGTTTATGAATGGGCTGTTAAAATGCAGGCTGCTAAGTGGACTTGTGAAGTATAACAGAGAGCCGATAGAGATATCAATTCTCCTTTATAATTCAGCCCCTTAAGTTTATCATATTTAAATTTTATGAATGTGGAGAATATAGTAGGATGTGATAATAATCCTGCCAGTGTGCCCTAAAAGCATTTATAAAAATGTGCATTTCAGATTAACTTTTCCTTATAAATTGACTGGCCTGTCAGTGTTTGTATTTTTTTTCCTGGAAGAAGAATGACTACTTTTATTACATTGCAATTGTTAGACTTCCAAACACAAGTGAGTAAAAATAGTAATGGCTATGGGCATAGATAATTTTAGCGATCCCTGCGCCCAAGATACAAAAGGCGATGAGGAAGGTTCCAAATCAGAGGATGAGAGCAATGACGGCACAACAGACACGATAAATGCCAATGAATTCTACACCTGCCTGCATTTACTTTTGGATTCCCGTATTGATGTTGTTGGCTATAATGATATAGATCTTTTTTTTTTTATAAACATCTGGGGTCTCCAAACTTTCTAAACAAAGGGCCAGTTTACTGCCCTTCATACTTTAGGGGGGCTGGACTGTGGCCAGTGGGAGTAGAAGTCTTGGGAGTAGACAGTACATATTTGGCATTAGAGAGAGGAATAATAGTGCACCATTGTTGGTGTCAATGTGAGAAATAGTACCCCATCATTGTTGTCAGTGGGAGGAAATGTACCCCTTCATTGGTGTCAGCAGGAGAAATAGTTCCCTATCCTTGGTGTCAGAGGAGGGAATAGTGCCCCATTGTTGGTGTAAGTGGGAGGGTAAAAAAAAAAAACTTTTTCATTGGCATCAGTGGGAGGAGTAGTGCGCCATTATTGATGACAGTGGGAGAAATAGTTCCACGTTGGTGATGTCAGTAATAGAAATGATGTCCCATTGTTGGAGTCAGTGGGAGGAACAGTGTCTTGCATCATTGTGAGGAAAAATGCCCAAAGGGCCAGATAAAAGCAAGCAAAGGGGCCACTGAGATCACTTATGTACATTGTTGGATTTTAACTACCAACACCTCCAGTAGTTATCTGTCTCTACAAAAAAAGAAAATCTCATTGATTAGAGTCATCATTGATGTTGATGCATACATTTTTCCAAATCCATTCAGAGGAGAAAGCCTTAACTCTTTGGTGCAATTCTTTCACTGTGTACTGGAGGCCTGATTTTCTATTTTCTCTGGCATGGCACACTTTGTAAACTTTGAATGGTTTGCTTTTGAATTATCAAAGTTCTCTTATTTGAAAACTGGAACCCTAAGTTGCTGTTGATGTTCTCTTATTACCCAGCTTATTTGTGCACTGTTTTTATGTTCTCATGAAATGACCCACCTCATGAACTCCTCTGTTGTCCGCTCTTGAAAAGGTGGCAGTTCTTTTTTTGTGTATTGAAGTGATGTTTTGATATGACCCTATTTGAACTCGTCTAAAAAGTTGTTTATTCTTTTTTTTTTCTTTTTTTCTGTAAACCAGAGTCTTAACTTGGCCTGCTGTTCTCTCTTGACATAACCCATTTTGCAAACCTCTTTGAAAATTATGAATTCTTTATAGTAGCTGCGCAGGATGGTCATGGTGTATATTATTTCTCCTGCATAACCAGTGACCCCCCCCCCCCCCCCCAGATGTTTGGGCCATTAGCATAGACCACTGCCTTCAACTGGCACAGTTTGTCTGACAGGCACTTTTCTACTTTCATTCCAACCTTTAAAAATTTGATTGGCGAGTTCATATGTTAAAGTATAACTAAAGGCAAAACTATTTTTTTTTTTTCGTTTTGGATAAAGAGAGATTAGAATGCTTGTCAGTTTTTATTGTTGTCTGTGTCCCATTAGAGAGAGTTACCTCCTCTGTTTGTCCAGTTTACCATTGAAAGTAATAGAAAATCACATGTTTTGGGTTGTCACCAGAACAGTAATAGTGGGGAAATCTTCCAATAGGGACACCAGTTCTAGTGACCTGGGGTTCCCTAAGGAATTACCTTAATTTGCAGGAATTTCCTCTCACTTCCTGTTTGGTTAATGGACAGGAAGTGGAGATTTCTCTAGATGGCGAAAAAAATATTAAAGGGTTATAACTCTCCCTTGCTCTATCCAAAATGAAAAAAAATTTTGCCTATACTTCTACTTTAAAGTCAGCTTCTCCGTGACATTTCTTTGTATTGTACACTATGGATGGCCTCAGTTCTATGCATTATACTGGCTGTTTGTAAATGTTTGACTATTTTTCATTTTAGTTTCGAATTTCAATATTGTCATATTTTTGTTACTGGCATTTGCACAATGATTTGCAAACATTTAAATCATCTTTACTGCTTGCAACACAATGGAAACTATGAAAATATCTGCTGCTTGGATTGGCAGATTTTTACAGCCTGTTGTCCTCTAGTCATGGAGGAACAAGTTGTTTCAGCATGCCCTGGTATCCAATTTAAGTTTTGAGTAAAGACATGATATAATGATTAAATATATTCATTGATTCTAAGTCAACGTTTATGTAGACTCTAACAATGAACTTGTCTTATTTTTACCATTTTAGTGTGTGTTTTGTTGTATCTGTTTGATAAGTACAAACAGAGGATTGTGTATTCTGCCAGAAATTCAATGCTGTCCTGTGCATTTTTATTTCAAATAGTGCTATTAGCGTTGCCCAGTTCAGTGTTGTGAACTACAGACCACCCCGTGTTATGAAGATGAGGAGAGGGAGAGGTGTTCCTGTCCCAAGGTGACAATGCTGCTCCTCTACAGATATAGTGCAGTAAGAAAGCGTTGTCACCCTAGGACAGGGTGTGTTTTACTAGTGGGGTTACCATGTGAAAGAAAGAAAGAAGGAAAAGCCTGACAAAAAAAAACTAATATAGCCATGTCTAAAAACTGGTAAGCTGCAATATATTACATTGCAGTTATTGGGTTTAGATACAAAGAAAGCTGAATTCTAGGTATGATCTTTATTACAAGATAAGAATCCAAAGCTGTACTTTGGCTCATGTAGACAGATATGTTCAATACTTTTAGTAGGAGAGAGTGTAAGGACAACCACATAACAAAGCTCTGCTGCTTTGTTGTGTGGTATATGAGCGGAGTATCAGTGCTCTGGCTGGCTGCAAAATCAAAAAGCTTGCCACTCGATGCTACAAGTCAGCCGAAACACGCTAGAACATATGGATTCTGTTATTGCTGTAGTGCTTCAATAAAGTTTACAAAGAAAGAAGCATTGAGTGGCATTTTTGTTTGATGAATATTTGCAGTGAACTTTGCAGCCAGAGCACCAATCTTCTGCTCATATACGGCATGACACAGCAGTAGAGCTTGGGTGAGCGTCTCTTGTGTTTTTTACTGTTGTCCTTACACCTGCTCCTGCTAAGGTCATTGAACATATCTGGCTACATGAGCCAGAGTACAGCTTCGGATTCTTATCTTGTAATAAAGATCATACCCAGAATTCACTTTAAGTATATCCAAACTCAATAACTACAATTTAATATATTGCATCTTACCAGTTTTTAGATGTGGTAGTCACATCAGCTTGGTGGGTGTCTCTTATGATCTTTATTACATCAGCTTGGACCAATGTAAGTATGTTATCACATACCTGAGGGATAGCGGTGGAAGGTGACAATTACTATAGTGATCGTCACTACTATGATGATAGCTGCAATCTTCCGGGTCATGTGCTGAGCACCTTCCCTTCTAAATAGTGACCGGGGGGAGGACACACAGTTGGCACTGCTGCCATATACAGAATGCCTTTTTTTATTAAGAGAATAAAAGGCAATCTCTGGTTTGATGAGGTAGGGATTATGATATCACTGCCCCACTTCCAGTCAGAGAACTCCTTAGGTTTATCTCTGCAAAGAAACCAATCGGCTTCCAGTTTTTTCTTTTTTTTGTTAAAGCTTTATTGAACAAGCTGAAGTTAGAAACCGATTGGCTAATATGCACAGTTGCATAAGATTTTGCACTCTCCAGTTTTAGTAATTCAACCCCACTGTATTTAGTCAACCTCTGTTAGCGTGGATGGGAGCTCAGTTAATATTCTCTTGATCAGCCCTTCGGCTAAACAAAAGAAAATCGAGTCATCTACAGACAGATTAAGGCTGCGGTGGGCACTGATCGGAAAAAATGGACGTTATTGGTTTAATGAATCCGAGTTTTTTAAAGTCAAAAGGGGGTCTTTTAGGTTACCGAATAGGAATACCTAATAACGTGGTCACAGCTTATCTCACCCTGTCATCCTTTCAGTGCCAGTCCAAAGTGCATCTTCTCCAATCCCGCTCTTCCCATTTGTTCTCTATTCGGTTTAAAAAATCATTTTTTTTTGTAGCCAGAGAGCCAGTTTGAAACAAACAATGGATAAATAATTTAGCCTTTTGATTTGGTGATAACTTATGTATATATACTCTCATGTTACTGAAGATAAAAGGGCACATTTAATTCTATTTGAACAGTTTCTAATGACATTAAAATTATATTTCTATTACAAAGCTTAACAATGTTATTTGAAACTTTGGTAAAAGTCTTTTATTTTTCAATTTTGCACAGTCATTAAAACAATTAAGAAACAAAATGAATAGAAAATAACTTTAAAGAGGGATTTCAGTGTAAAAAAAAAAATATTAAAAGCCAGCAGCTATAAATACTGCAGCTGCTGACTAAATGGACACTCACCTGCCCCAGGATCCAGTGATATCGGCAGCCGAGGCCGATCGATCGCTCGGCTCTCGGTTGCTGCCTCCCCATTCTAGGTGAGGGAATCAGGAAGTGAAGCGTTGCGGCTTCACTTCCCGGTTCCCTACTGCGCATGGGCGAGTCACGCAGCGCAATAGGAATGGTCCGCGCTGTCTCTGGGACCCGTGTGTGTCCCAGCAGACAGCACGCTGGGACAGGAAGAGGCATCCTGTGGGAGGCTATGCCTGGAAGTGGGTGCAAATACCTGTCTTAGACAGGTATCTGCACCACCCTCCCCCCGATAGGTGCCAACTGTGACACCGGAGGGGGGAGGGTTCCAATGAGCGGAAGTTCCACTTTAGGGTGGAACCCCGCTTTAAACATTGAGGTAAAAGATTTTAAAATGATTGTAAAGTCTTGTTTCTTTTTTTGTATGAAAATAACAAACATGTCATACTTACCTGCTCTGTGAAATGGTTTCGCACAGAGTAGCCCCGATCCTTCTCTTCTCCGGGCCCTCTTCGATGCTCCTGGCCCCTCCCTCCTGTTGAGTGCCCCCACAGCAAGCAGCTTGCTATGGGGGCACCAAAGCCGAGCCCCAGCTTCGCCTGTCCGTTCAGACACGGAGCCACGGTTTCACCCCCCCCCCCTTTCTACTGATTGGCTGAGGGGGGCTGCTGCACACAAAAGTTTTTTTTATCTTAATGCATAGAATGCATTAAGATAAAAAAAACCTTCTGCCTTTGCAAGTGACACCTTTGATCTGCTATGAAAAAAAATGCAATGGAGTGGATTTACTAAAAGCAAATAGACCGTGCACTCTGCAAGTGCAGTTGCATTCATTTTCCCCAATGCCTAGTAAATGTAGTAAAGTTTCACTTTGTAAAGAATACCCAATCAGATGTAAGGTTAATATTAAAAAACAAAACAAAAAAAACTGCATATTTGCTTTCACACGATTGGATGAGGGAACTCAACAGAGCTTTACCACATTCACTAAGTTGAAAAGTGCACACAGTCTATTTGCCTTTAGTAAATCTACCCCAATGTATCAACAAAATTGTTAATACAATGATGGTAATTCCTATTAATACTGAAGACAGGAATTGATTTACTAAAACTAGAGAGTGCAAAATCTGCTGCAGCTCTGCATAGAAACCAATCACCTTCCAGTTTTTTGTTTTTATTTTGGTCAAATTTAACAAGCTAAAGTTGGCAAATTGGCTACTATGTATAGCGACACCAGATTTTGCACTTTATAGTTTTAGTAAATCACCCCATTGCTCTGTGAGTGCCAAATTACACAGCAGCAGCTACATTAATACAGAGCAAATCCTTGCTGTTATTTGCCAGTAATTGCTACCAAGGAGCTTTGAGGGATGAAAATTAACATTTATATTAAAGTGGATGTTAACCCTCGCATATACCCAGTGAAGTGAACAGCCTCAGATGATACACAGAGATGAACCAAATCTCCCTACAAAAGTTTTACTTCCATATCTGCTGTCATCAGCTTTATATAGTCTTTAGAAAGTTCAGATCGAGATTTTCTCTTCCTGTTTAATACTGCATTGAAGTCTGGGAATACAATGAAACCTTGGATTACGAGCATAATCCGTTCCAGGGGAATGCTTGAAATCCAAAGCACTCGCATATCAAAGCGGGTTTCCCCATAGAAGTCAATGACAACAAAGATAATTTGTTCCGCATTGACTTCTATTGCATGCAATACAGGCATACCCCACTTTTAAGTACACAATGGAATTTATAAACTAAAGCTGGAAAGTGCAAAATCAGGCTCACTTCTGCATAGAAACCAATGAGCTTCCAGGTTTTATTACGAAAGCTTAATTGAACAAGCTGGGCTTAGAAGCTCATTGGTTTCTTTACATAAGTGAGACTGATTTTGCACCTTCCAGCTTTAGTAAATAAACCCCATTGTGTACTTAAAAATGGGTTATGCGTGTACCACATGTGACCAGAGGTGGGGGGGGGGCTCCACAGAGCCTCGAAAATACTCGGGGACAGTTTGGCTGAACTGGGAAACCCTCAGAAAGGCTCGGAAACACTGAGCAATGCAGTATTTCAGAGTATTTCCGAACGCCTCCGAATCATTCCAAGTGTCACCGGCGCCCCCGCACTTCTGGCCAAATATGGTACTGCGCACCCCATTGGCTTGAATCCTGCTCATTTTGCGAGACCATACTCGCAAACCGAGTCAGGATTTAAAAAAATAAGTTGCTCGTCTTTCAAAACACTCGTTAACCGTGTTAATCGCAAACCAAGGTTCCACTGTACAGCCAAGACAGCTGATTGGAGGAAAGGCACACCCCCCCTCCTCATAGGTAGAGCCTTTCAGAACTGTTTGTTGAATCGTTCAGCACTCTGCTAATCTATTTATAGCATCCTCCCCAACACAAAACTCCGTCTGGCTGCTTTTATTTCCTGTGTCGGAGAGTTTGTCAGAAGTTATCAGGCTGATAACAGAAGAACAGAGCAGGAGAAAGCTACAGGACATAGGGCTTTGAAGAGAGATAACAAAACACTGAAGATATTAACAATCGTTGAGAGCTCACTTGATTTTTGACAGGATGAATGGGTATATTTTTATACTTATAAAGCTGATCTTTCAATGATATATTTTACAGATCAAAAGGGAACAGATAAGAGATATTCACTGTTGGGGATTACATACGGCTATTGCCAAAATTGCTCAGGGGTGCTAAACTGGGGAGCAATACAGAGATAAAAAAGCTTTAGATGTAGTATTATTTCATAAATAGGAAATATATCATGGGTGGTCATGAGATGTTCAGCTTTTTAAGAGGTTTTATAGTATTCTGCTACATTTCTTCTGAGATAAGGACTTCGGAATCTTTCATGTATCTTGCATTTAACAAGAGTTGATCTTTCTTTGGATCTTTAGCTAAATAAGGAGCATTTCCTGAACATGAATTCTCATCTCTAATGGAGAACAAATATCATTCTTCTTTATGTACTGTTACCAGCTCTTTCTTGTTTTTTTTTCCAAATACAAAATGGGGAGAGATGGGCGATAACAGCCATGTAAACAAAGCTTTATTGTGAAAAAAAAATCCTTCTGCACAGCATACATGTATATAGTAAGTGGAGTTATAATGGAATAGGTGTATTGTGAAAAAAAAAATCCACATGTTTAGTGTAATGGACTTTGCATCTTCTGTTATAGGAGACTATACTGTCTCATTGTTATATTTTTTTTTTAAATGCAACTTAATTAAAAAAAATATTGAACACATAAAAAATTTAACGTATACAATTGAAAAAGTTGCCAGAAAATGTTGCTATAATTAGGATATTTTATTCCTCAGTATTTAGTGTAATGGACTGTGCATCTTCTGTTATAGGAGACTATACTGTCTCATTGTTATTTTTTTTTAAATCTGAAAATGAATTAAAAAAATTATTGAACACATAAAAAATTAAACGTATACAATTGAAAAAGTTGCCAGAAAATGTTGCTATAATTAGGATATTTTATTCCTCAGTTTAAATAATTTATGGTTGCGGAGAAACACTTGTTTGTATTACTGTGTACCATCATTTCTGGGAAATTAACAAGGTGATTACTAATAAAATTTGCTATTTGCCATTCTCACTTCATGGCTTATCTGCTTTTCTTGAGGACCCAAGACATTTGCCCTTTTTTGTTATTTAAAGTTGTTCTTCCAGGAAGAATGGATAATTTGCAAAAGGTCAGAACATCCTAAATGTTAAGTTAAAGTGTATGTCTGTGCAAAATAAAAATAATGTGTGGTATATCTCTACAAAACATGCGTAATCCTCTGTGTTTTATCCTATTAAAGACCAAGGTGCAAGTACAGAAAAATATTTGTTCAGCTGCCAAAAATCTAGCATCTTCCAAATTTCTGTTTGAGCTGACCGAAAAACCCAATCATTGTTGTCAACCCTTCCCAGGTCTTTTCTGCTGGATAAGAGGACGCATTCCCCCTCTCCTCCATTATATAAGGTGGAGGTGTTCTGTAGTCTACAGAGGAGAACTAGGATGCTTAGTGCACAGGAAATTAAAAGTTCATTGGATTTCTGGCAGAGTTAATATGTACTTTGTACCTGTAAACTGTACTTGCAGAATTTCTAAAAAGAAAAATAGGAAATGTGCATATATTGCAAATATTTACTGCTTTTTAGAAATGTAGGCTTAACCATTCATTGACTTTGTTTATCACTCAGAAAATCCATTGGTTAGCTACGTCTTCTATAACTTTTAGATCCTCTTCCTACCATGACCACAGAGCTCTATTGCTTCTTCTCTGTTACCCCATATGCAAAATAAACTAAGGCTCTAGTACAGGGATATGCAATTAGTGGACCTCCAGCTGTTGCAGAACTACAAATCCCATGAGGCATAGCAAGATTCTGACAGCCACAAGCATGACACCCAAAGGCAGAGGCATGATGGGACTTGTAGTTTTGCAACAGCTGGAGGTCCGCTAATTGCAGATCCCTGCTCTAGTAGGTAGAGAAAGACACATTTTAATTGAGTCATTATCCATATGTAGAGCCCCCCTCATCCCTGGCATCAAGGAGAGCTGGCATTTCGATTCACGGTGCGGGTTCCTAGGCATGGTTGGTGTGGACGGTTCCAGAAAAAATGGGCGCCAGTTATTTTAGGCTGAGCAAAAAAACGAGGGGGGAGAGGGTTAGGGCACAGGACACTCTAGAACAGTAGGCAAACAGACCCACAGATTCCAAAGACAAAAGAGGCCAGGTAGACAGCAATACAGAACAAGGGCCTTATGCCTTTACCCCAAGTTCTGTATCTATGTATCAACAGTTGTCTCCTTTAGCAACCAGAAGCTCACAGCACCATGCAGGGTGTACTTGGATGAGTCCCTCTTGATGTTTTCCAAGGCTCTCCACAGTCCCTGTCTCATGGAAGAGTAACCTCTGGATCTTCATCTCAGAACTCCATCCTTTTCCTCATGCCGCCAGGCAACAACAGGCTCCCTCTGGCAGAGCAAGCACATGGCTAGGCCTATGACCCCATTCCCACCTCAGCGTAAACAGGCCCCCCTTGGCAGAGCTTCGAGCACATGGCTAGGCCTATGACCCCATTCACACCTGAGCGTTGCGTTTTCAGGCAGAAAGTCACACGATTTGAGTGCGGTTTTTACCATGTCTTTGCTACAATTTTGTACAGGTCAATAGGTCACCAATGTTAAAAGCAGAAAAACGCCCAAATCTACCTAAAAAAAAGGTCCAGAACTTGTTTGAGCTTCAGGCGTTTTGTAGATTCTGGCTTCAGGCATTTTGGAGTGGACATGTGAACCATCTCCATAGAGAATAATAGATGTTTTCCCCTCCAACGTTTTGTAGCTTCAGGCTTCAAGCTACAAAATGCTCAGGTGTGAATGGGGCCTTAGGCTTTAGGCCTCCCCCAATGCAGCTGTTCCTCACACATCCACAAGTCTGGATGGGAGGACCCAGATCACTTGACCTCCCCAAATATACTCACTCATGCTCAGTGGCAATGAAACTCCTACTGATTGGCTGAGGGAAATACGCATATTCATAACCTAGCTTTACTGTAGCTCATCATGTGAATGCCAAAAGTTACAGTTCCACCTACCGACATAAAGCAGGAACCACAACCACACCAGGCTTAAGAGAAAATCCAAATGATCACAAATGATCACAAAGACTACAAATCAGCCAGGTTAACTATAACCTAGCACAGCTACATTTCCTGGTAGCCCCTGTTTAAGACAAGGATGCTACACATATATTCCTGTGGAAATTCACTAGGAGAGCAGTATCCCTGCATCATTAAGGAGCCTTTTGTCAACCCAATTCCTCAACGTGTATCTCCACATTATTAGAAAAAAATCAATCCCCTTTGGTTGATATACAGTATGTAATATATTGCAGGGATTTTAACAAACTTTGTTCCAGATTCTTACCTTTTTTCTGCTCTGAGAAAATAACTTTTGTTTCACCATGTCCTTTGCCAGACTGATTCTGAATGGGCGGATCTGGTTCATTATAATCACCTGGTGCACAATCAGTATTCTAATGAAGAAATTTGCATTGTCTGCATTAAAAGTATTTAACCCTGGGGAGTATGACCAAAACTGAAACACCTTTTTCAGGAGGCGACTCAAATTTTCCATGTATCTTAGTGCAGAGTTCTGAGAAAATCAGTGAGATATTCAGACAAGTAGAAAATAACATTTCTGGGGGCATTAACCACCTGTTGACCGCTCACAGTAATTATACTGCAAGGGGGTGGCAGAGGCAGGTTTGGGGCATGCTCCCACTGCTGACCTGTGCTGTGATAGGACACAGCATGAGTTTGGCAACAGATTTCAGCCAATGATTTTGGCTGTAAATTGCTGGTCGGCTGTGCCCAATCACACACACGGTTTCCAAACGCACAGAAATTTGTGTACAGCGAACAGCAATCTGGCTGTTTCTTCTCCCTGAAAAGCAGGGAAAAAAACAGACAGATCAGTAAGTAAAAGCAGCACACATTACACTTGTTAGGCACACAGTTAACCCTTTGATTGCTCTTAGATGTTAACCCCTTCCCAGTATCATTAGTGCAGTGTCAGTGTACAGTATTATCACTGATCATCAATTAATATCACTAGCGACGTCAGCCTATCACAGTCCCACAATAAGTCGCTGATCACCACCATTACAGTACAGTATCTACAGCTGCAGGAATTCCAGTATATTTACCATAGTTTGTAGAGGCTATAACTTTCACACAAACCAATTAATATACACTTTTAGTTTTTTTTGTTTTTAACCAAAACATGAAGCAGAATACATTTTGACCTAAATTTATGAAGAGATTTGATTTTTTTTTATTTCTTTACTGTTTTATAAGAGAAAGTAAAAAATATAGTGTTTTTTGCAAAATTTCTTACCTTTTTTCGTTATATTGCAAGAAATTTTAAAAAATGGTGATCAAATACCTTTAAAAGAAAGTTTTATTTGTGTGAAAAAATGATTTAATTTAATTTGCGTACAGCGTTGCATGACTTCACAATTGCCTGTTAACCACTTCAGCCCCCAGAAGGTTTTACCCCCTTAATGACCAGACCATTTTTTGCAACACAGCACTGTGTTACTTTAACTGAGAATAGCGCGGTCATACAATGCTGTACCCAAATAAAATTGATGTCCCTTTTTCCCACAAATAGAGCTTTCTTTTGGTGGTATTTGACCACCTCTGCAGTTTTTATTTTTTGCGCTATAAACAAAAAAAAAACGACAATATAAAAAAAAAAAAAAAACAATATGTTTTACTTGCTATAAAACATATCCAATAAAAATCGAATTTCTTCATCAATTTAGGCCAGTATGTATTCTTCTACATATTTTCGGTAAAAAAAATCCCAATAAGCATATATTGATTGGTTTGCGCAAAAGTTATAGCCTCTAAAATATAAGAGATCTATTTATCATTTTTTTTTTTTTTTTTAATTGTATGGTCGGTGATCAGTGATTTTTAGTGGGACTGTGACATTGCGGCGGACAGATCAGACACCTAGCTGAAACTTTTGACACTTTTTTGGGAACCAGGGACATTGTAACAGTGATCAGTGCTAAAAATATGCACTGATTACAGTGATCAGTGCTAAAAATATGCACTGACACTGTATAAATTACACTGGCAGGGAAGGGGTTAACATCAGGGGCGATCAAAGGATTAAGTGTATTTCCTAATTGCACTTTCTTACTGTGGGGGGTGCTCACTGCATGGACACTGGGATCTGTGTCCCTGATTAGCAGAAACATTAAATCAGAGTGTCCATGCCTGACAGCACGGCGGTCTGCTTGTTTACATCAGCAGACCGCCGTTCTGTCTCTGTGGGGAACGATCGCGGGTGGCCCGCTGATCGATTACTCTTGTGGCTAATCAGCACGCAATCATGGCTCTGGCAGTGACACAATCATGTAGAGGTACGTGATTTTGCGCAATAGAGCCACCTTGCCGCAGTATATGTATGGCATGCGGTCGGGAAGAAGTGTGGTTAAAGTAGCACAGTTCTAAACAGTAAAAAATGCCCTGGTCATAAAGGGGGTAAAACCTTCCAGAAGTCAAGTTTTTAAATGATATGTGTGTAAAAGGTGTATATGCTGTATTATTTTTATATTCACTAAATATTTTATTCATGAAAGCAGAGTTATTCATTAAAGGGTAATAGAAACATCATTTTTTATTTTTGTGTGTGTTTCACCATTTTACCAAGACAGAAATTGAGGGAAAATGCAGAATTTGGATTCGGCTATAGAACAGCCATAGAAGGGAAATTCTTCCAATTGGGATACTTGTTTTAGCAACCGTTGCGTGTACAGAACAGGAAGTAAAGGAAAATCACCCCCCCCCCCCCCCATGGGACCTGACAGGGGTTTTAACCTTTCCCTACTCTATCCAAAAGTTTTGCCTTTTTATATATATTTTAGACGGTGTGTTGTTACTGTAACCATTTTCTCTACACAGTTTTTTTCAGTAACGTTTTGAAGGTTTTCCACCCAATAAAAACCATTGTGAAAAAAATGATGGCTCCTTTCAGCAGCTGGACAATTCCCAAAACTCGTGTTCGGCTAATTTTAGTCAAAACATACACAACTATCACAGCTTGTGTGTAACCTTAGAAATCTGGCAGGAAATAATGGAGCCATCTGCTGGCATTTAGTCCAGGGACTGAAGAGCGAACATAGCCGCAGATTGTCGTTATACAAAAAGTCTGCATCTTAAGCTGCAATACCTCCATCACTCTGAAAAAACCTTTACCCAGTTAATGTAGTACAACTCCAATTCCAAAAAAGTTGGGACGCTGTGTAAAACCTACAAAAAGAATGCAGTGATTTGCAAATCTCATAAACACATATTTTATTCACAATAGAAAATAGAAAACATGACAAATGTTTAAACTGAGAAAATGTAGCATTTTACAAAAAAATAAGGTAATTTTGAGTTGGATGGCAGCAACACATATCATAAAAGTTGGGACAAGGCAACAAAAAGCTGGCAAAGTAAGTGATACCAACAAGGAAGAGCTGGAAGAACATTTTAACTAATTAGGTTAATTAGCAACTGGCCAGTAACCTAAATTGATATAAAAAGGGCATCTTAGAGAGTCAGAACGGTTTATTTACTAAAGCTGGAGAGTGCAAAATCAGGCTCGCTTCTGCGTATAAAACAATCAGCTTCTAACCTCAGTTTGATCAATTAAGCATTGGCAATAAAACCTGGAAGCTGATTGGTTTCAATGCATAAGTGAACCTGATTTTGGCCTCTCCAGGTTTAGTAAATAAACCCCAGAGTTTCCCTTAATCACTTCCCGCCCGGCCTATAGCAGAAGTGCCCTCCATCGAATAGTGGGCAGTACTTACCAGACCTTATTCGATGGGGGGCACTTCTCGACAGAACACCTGGTGTTGGTTCTGTTATCCTGACTGGGCATCATATGACATCCAGTAGGATAACTGCAGGCGCGACACACCACTACACTGATCTTGGTAAAGAGCCTCTGACGGAGGCTCTTTACCACATGATCAGCTGTGTCCAATTGCAGCTGATCACGATGTAAACAGGAAGAACTGCTTATCAGCTTTTCCTCGCTCGCGTCTGATAGATGTGAGTAGAGGAGAGCTGATTGGTGGCTTTCCTGACAGGGGGGTCAGCGCAGCCCCCCCACGGATACCCACACTGGACCACCAGGGATGAGGCCAGGACCACCAAGGAAGGCAATAAAGGACGCCCACCAGGAATGCCACCCTAGACCACCAGGGAGATGCCAATCAGTGCCCAGGGATATGACAATCAGTGCCATGGCAGATGTCAATCAGTACCCATTAACAATGTCTACCAGTGCCATCAGTCATACCTATCAGTGTCCATCAGTGCCACCTATCAGTGCTGCCAATAAGTACCCATCAATGCAGCCTTCCAGTGCCCATCAGTGCCGCCTATCAGTGCCCACCAGTGCCACCTATGAGTGCCCATCAGTGCCGCCTATCAATGCTCATCAGTGCTGCATATCAGTTCCATCTATCAGTGTCGACTATGAGTTCCCATCAGTGCCACCTATTAATGCCCATTGTCAGTGCCATCTCATTGGTGCCGCCTTATCAGTGCCATCAGTGCAGCTTATCAGTGCCCATTAGTGAAGGAGAGAACTTATTTGCAAAATTTTATAACAAAAACACTTTTTGTTTCAAAATTGTCAGTCTTTTTTTATTCATTTAGCAAAAAATAAAAACCGCAGAGATGATCAAATAGCACTAAAAGAAAGCTCTATTTATGGGAACAAAATATTAAAATTTTAGTTTGGGTACAGTGTAGCATGACCACGCAATTGTCATTTAAAAAGTGACAGCTCTGAAAGCTGAAAAATCGTTGAACAATTTCAGATCACAAAATACAAGGTAAAGCTCTGTCATGCAGAGACAAAGCCTCTGACTTCTCTGGGCCAAAGCTCATTTAAATCGGTCTGTTGCAAAGTGGAAAACTGTTCTGTGGTCAGATGAATGGAAATATGACATTCCTTGTAGCAAGTGTGGGCACCATGTCTTCTTGACTAAAGAGAAGAGGGACCTTCCGGCTTGTTATTAGTGCTCAGTTCAAAAGCCTGCATCTCTGATGGTATTAATGCATATGGAATGAGAAGCTTGTACATCTGGAAATACGCCATCAATGCTGGAAGATATATCCAGGTTTTAAAGTGGTTGTAAACCCTCCCCCACAACTTTGTCCCATGTAAATCAGCATAAAAAACCCTAATGATCACTGCTTGTAGATACCTCCTTACTTGCTTAGTATTGTTGTAATCCTTGCTGTTCTGTAGAATGAAGTCACTGAGCATGCCCAGATCTCCCCTGATTTAAGGCATACTCCCTGTCTTATCTATCTGTTATCGGGAATTCCTACGGCACAACACTGAACTCTGCTAATCACTCAGAGCTTCCTCCTACACACCATGTGACCATGTGACCTCACATACAGTCTAAACATGGCCATTACTGCAGTCTTATCAGCTGAAGCTGATAAGTCTGACAAAGGGAAACATTAGCCATCGGCACAAGTAAATACTATGAAATAAACAAGTAAGCTATGAACAGGGAAGCAGGGTTGCCATAGAAACGTTGGATTGAGAAGGAGGCTTGGTTAACAGTACAGGAAGTGCTCAATGTAAGGGCGGAAATACACTCCACTGTGGACTAAGAAAACAATACTTAAGATGGCGCTGCCTAACGCCTGGAAACAAGTTTTTTAAAGTTTCTATAAACAGTAAGTAATATGCGATTTGGGCTGGATTACAGTGGCTATAGTCTAATAATGTCTTATTATAATAGACTAAATGAAAAGAAGCATCAGAGTGGGAGAATTTACTTCCTCTTTAAAGCAGCATATTCTCCCATCCAGGGATGTGTTTTTCAGGAAAGGCCTTGCGTATTTAAGTGCTAAACTCCATACTGTATCTATGACAATGGCAATATACTGTACACTTCTGTTTTTACTACTTTTCCTTTTGTGTCACTACCATTAAACTATTGGGATTGCATCTTGCATCCTAAACTGAACTGAGAAACAAGAGTATAGGCTCAGGAACACAGGATTAATACCTTCCCTACTAACAGAACTATGATCTACTTTGTTTATATAGACGGATCATCGTTCTGGCTCTCTATCCAAATGATTGGCGGGTGCAGGTGGACATTAAGCCCACGATCCCGCAGATCAACTCACGTTGTGTATAATCACAGCAGAAGCAGATCGTCGTCTGCACGCGTGTGCTTCCCAGATCCGGAAGTGTAGGATCAGGTACTAGGTATCTGATCCTGCACAGGAGAGCTGCCTTGCTGCCGTTTATGTAAGTTATACGGTCGGCAATAGGTTAAAGTAGAATTCTAAGGTATAGGTAACTAATCCTGAAACTGCTCCCCCCCCCCAACACCTATACTAACTCCCGGTGAAAGAAAGATCTGCAGAGGAGAGGAGAAAGAGATTGCTCCAACAATGGCTGGTAATGCATTAGCAGTAAGGTCACCCATAAACCTGCTATGGGCCATTTGTTGTTGGTGCTCCCTCCTCTCCCCTGTAGATGCCAATGGCTGACACAGGGGAGCTGTCTATGGAGCATGTAAGGCCTGCTCCTGTGCTGTGCTTAGCAGTCATGACTGAGGGAATCGTAGAGCACCAAAGCTCGATTATAATCTAACCCCAGTAATCTGAACACAACCCATCCCAAAAATGACCAGACGACAAATCCAATTTTGGATTCAAGTGGCCATAGCAGCCCTTTATTTTATTAAACCAAAGTACATTCAATCCAACTATTGTATGATATGCAATCAATGCATATCATACAATCAATACATAAACAGAAACATGAATAGATCCTACCAGGTCTAAAGTCTTTGAAGGTACATATAAAACCAAAAAAAAAAAAAAAAGTATGTATCTGCCATCAACATAACGTATTGTAGGGAAGGGACACCCATAGCTAAGATGGGCCCAACTCATAATCCTCCAATTTTTTTTAAGACAACATCACCTTCGAAGACCCAGAGACCTCTGCCCACTGTTATGACAAGGGAACAAAATGACCAGGTCACCAAAGAGTGAAACAGAATAACAACAAAACAAAAAACACTCACAAAAAAGTAATATAAATGAACACACTGATCAGCGCTCGCAGCCTTTATCTGCAAACACTGATCTTTGCTGGATTTGCAAACAAGTTGCACTTACGCACAATCTCCTGCAATGGAACTCAGTTGTAAGTAAGGGACTTGCTGTAGGTTTTCTCCTCTGTTTCCGTAACACTCCTAACACTGGACTAAAGTTCAACTTGGTGTAATTAGTTTCTTCTTTATGCTCTGATTGTTCATCCTGTGCATCTATTAATTTGGTCTGTGCTTCTAGTTATGACTTGGTTTTCTTGGGTCCTCCTTTTACTTACCTTTTCAACTGTCACCTGTAAGCCATAATCAGACTGTGATAAATGGTGTCATGTAATGCAGTTTAAATCTCCTGGCTGGTGTAACCAATGAAGACAAGAAACTCCTTAGACTTTGTGCCTCGCTATAAGGTTGTATACAGCTGGTGACACAAAACACCTGATAGCAACAGAGAGGAAATCTTCCAATGGGGACACTAGTTCTGATGACAATAAGGGACTCCCTCAGTAGAAAGGGGTTTCCTCCCATTTCCTGTTTTAGTTATGGAACAGGAAGTGAAGGAAAATCTCCCAGGTGGCAAACAAACCCGACAAGGGTTATACCCCTCCTTACTGTATCCAAAATGAAAAAAACATTTAGGGGCAGACAAGATAAAATGACTTAAACCTGGCGGTATTTCTTGAATCTTTATTATTGTAAGGGGAAAAATATTAAACTGTCAGAAGTGAAGTTAACAAAGCATAGATAAAGAGAACATTTTTCATTGATCTGTGTTCAATGCAGATAAGTAAGTGTTAAAAAGAAACTTTATGAATTGCTTAATTTTATCTAACAGGGTAATGCATGATGAAGTTAGTGACACAGAGAACATTAGGAAAAACCTCTCTATTGAAAGAATGATTGTGGAAGGATGTGATATATTACTGGACACGAGTCAGACATTTGTACGCCAAGGTAAGCAGTTTCAATGGTGGGTAATATTTTTGTTTGTATCTCTTATTTGTTTAAATCTGATGTCTAGCTCTCTCAATAAAGGTATGTTTCTTATTCTAAAGCCCAATTATACTGTGAAACCTGTACAAATTACAGCTTTGTATTTAAAAAGATGTGCAATTTCCCCTAATGACAGCCCAAGCAAGGCAGCAGTGCAATATGCGTCACCACCCTGTCCAGTAATATCTGTGAGTTGGAACCATGCAGACACTGGCATATGCAAAGCTTATCACATCCAGGCCAGATTAACACTTTTGCATTGCAGTAACCCCAAAGCACACATACATTGTAAGAATAAAACAGCACCTGTGACTAGTGCGTTGTGGTGCACTGTGTTGTCAAAAATAAGGCAGATGCATTTTTGGTGCATTGAGGAATATTATAAGCCCATTCATAATGTATAGGCCACCTGCTTTCATTTAGGATTTCCAATTAGGTCCACTTGTCATTTTTCCAGACAGATTTGAGTGGAAGGTCACTGTAAGTCTATGAGCAGGTGTATGTAAACAAATGTGCATCCGTTGATATTTACTTACCTCCAAGTCTGTTTAGGCCAAAAAAAAAAAAAAATGGAAAAAGGCTGTGCTCTCTTCTGTTTTTTAGATGCTAAACATGACTGATTGGAGGCAGCCTACCATTTTCATCCGGCTGCCCATAGATCCAACACAAGTCTGGTCCAGTTGAAAAATACAGAAAAAAAAATTAATGGGCACGGATGTCACAAAAGCAACATCTATCTTGTTTTTTTTTAATTCAGCAGGGTATCTGCACAGGGCCAGAGGATCCCATTAAAATGATATGGCTAGATTCACACCACGAGTTGTGTTTAACACTGGTGTGCGCTATGAAGGAAGCCGTGCCGCCAATGCGTTGTAAATGAAGTATTGTTTTATTTTTTTTCAACCTCATTGAAACATCACTAAGTGAAATTTAATTTATCTTTATATACTTTCAATGGGTTGCAATGCATACTGCGCTAAAAAAGTATAGCATGTCCTACTTTCTTTCTCCGCACACCAGTGGAGCACAGTGATGTGAACAGAACATATAGGACTCAGTGCAAATTGCCTTGTCTACGCACTGGGACTGCATTAGGTAAGGCTGCTCAGCCCACCTTAACGCATATGGTGTGAACAGGCCCTCAATTTTAAGGCGATTGATGGAAATTATCTGAGCCATGCAGTATCCAGAGCAATTGTACAGTATGTTCTTACAGCCTTGTACCGCCACATGATGGGTTCTGCCTATGGAGGGAAAATATCAGTCACTGAACACTCCCAAAAAATGTTTTAATTTTGCCATGTTGTTCCTTTTTCAAGCTCATGGTAAAATAGCTTAGAGGCAAGAATTAATGAAGGTGTCATGTGCTGATATACTCCAGCATTTCATAGTCCAGTGTTGCATACAACTGCCTGTTTGAATAACAAGCCAAATCTTATTCCAGGTACTCTTATCCAAGTGCCCTCGGTGGAGAGAGGGAAACTAAGTAAAGTCCGCCTGGGGCCTTTGTCTTTGAAGAGAGAAGGGGAAAGACAATGCTTTTTATTCACAAAACATTTCTTAATATGCACTAGAAGCTCAGGGGGAAAACTGCATTTACTCAAGGTAAGACATGCATTGCAAATTACACTACACTGTTAAGCCTACAGTGCAAATACAGTACATGTCCTGTAGGCAGCGTGGTGCAGGTGCTGAAACCATCTGTCATTGACAGATTCTGTTACTAGCACTTTGCTCAGTATTTGATCTTTTTACTCTTCAGCTTAGGATCACATAGTAAAACACTTGAAAAGTATGTTGTACAATGTCAGGTTACTAAGGAAATGCCGTTATGTGTTTGCAGTATCATCATTGCTTCTATAAAATCTGTGGGTTGGTCAAGAGATGTGGGCAAAGTTGATGCTACAGCAAAACATTATATGAATATACTGCTTGCAAATACATGAGCAGTAGGTCTGTATGACTGGTTATCTGTTTCTGCAGATATGTATGAATGGGCTAGTCCATCCATGATATAATAAAAAAATAAAGATTTTTCAAATCAGGAAAAAAAGGGAAAAAAAGCACATTACAAAAGCATTAGAAATAGATCTAAACACACATGTATAAAGGCATAATCTTACATTTCATATTCCGACGGACTTTCAGAACGAACGGACTTGGCCACACATGAACGGACTAAGTCTGTTTGAAAGTCCGTTTGTTTTGAACGTGATAACATAAACGGGACTAAACAAGGAAGTTCAATAGTCAGTAGAAAAATTGTTTCCCTTGCGTCATATTTGGTCCATCGAACCAGCACACAGACGAACGATTTTCCCGATTTTAATCCGTCGGAATTGAGTCCGTCGGATAGATTTGAAACATGTTCTATTTCAAGGTCCGTTGGATTTTTTTTTTTTTTTTAATGATCTGACTAGCCCACACGACCGGATTGTCCGACAGACTAATCCATTCGGACATAGTCTTCCAGAAAGTCCGGTCGTGTGTACGCGGCATTAGGAAGCTATAGAGTTGAATCAGGCAATAGAAAAGTGACTTTCCTGACTGTGCAGTGTTACTGCAGTGTGTGAATCACAAGGTTGGTTAAATAGATTTGGAAGTTAAAACAGTTCATCTATATATATTTCAAATGTGTAACTGACTTTTTCTGGAGTCCAGCTTTACTATAGAATAAAGATGGTGTTGCTAAGTTTTTGTTAGCACAATCTTCTCTTTATTTTACTTTTTAGCCAAAAATGTATGTACAAGAACGTAATGCACCCATGCGTGTTGTAATGTAATATCAAAGGGGAAAGAAAGCGATCCAGCCCCAATTAGAGACATTTGTCTTTTGCCTCTGGGACTTTGGTATGCTGCATAAAAGAGCACTTATTTAGTATTCTTATACCCAGAGCAACTAGACAATTACAATCTAGGGTAAACTTCAGTAAATGTAGCATTGGGAACAATCACAAAAAATATTTATATCTTATTTTCTCTATTGCTTCCTAATTAAAACCTATAAAAAAGATGTATTTATTCAAGGTTGCTAACATATGAAATCTGTACTTTGAAATAAAAATTATATTTAGTTAAAGTGGTTGTTCAGTCATCTGCTAAAAAATTTAAAGTCAGCAGCTAACCCCCCCCCCCTACTATTATGCTAACATCAAATAAGCATATAGAAGGATTGAGAGTATATCCCAAAGAAAAAGCAGACTGAGGGCATATCACAAGGCAAAAAATGGTTAAAAGGGGTTTCTTTAATTAACAATCAATTAAAATAACATAAAACATTGAAACAACACCCTAAATTTGACAAGGTCAACAGATACCCAATATTCACAAATGTAAAGGTTGGATTCTAAGTAATGGACAATTATGTAGAAAGTATCAAGGATAACATAGCAAGTTATGATCCAATCACTCCTCCACATATTGCTTGTCAACCCATTTCGCACTTTTGCAGCTTCCTTGGGACAATACTGGGCAAGTGCTGATATACAATTTAAAAAAGAGAGAAAAAACAAAATATAAGTATCCATAACAGTGAAAATGTGTATATGTACAGTAATATTACAACGTTCATATGCATCTTGGAAAGTTACACATATAACACATCATAGCACATGTATGCTTGCCTGATAAACCTTGAATCTGTCAGGGCTGGGCTCAGTCCTTCCTTCTCTGAGCTGGCCGCTCAGCTGTCAGCTAATTGCCAGCTCCTATATCTCCACAGTGACTCACCTGTTGATGATATCCTGCTTGTCAGTCCTGCCTACACAAGCCATCCAGCCCAGATGATCGTCCCCAGGTCACGCCTTGGTCACGCTCTCCTGTGTTCCTGTTAAAGACTTGCTTGACTGACAATCCTTCTGGCTCCATTTCCTGCTTGCTGTTCTACTACACTCATTTCTGGCTTGTCTGACTATCCGTTCCGGTTCCTGAACTCTGGCTGTGTTTTGACTACGTTTACTCTGTTTACCTTTTTTTTTTTATTATTATTAAAAATTATATTATTTTATATATTATTATATAATATTATATTATTATTAAACAAGTGAGATTTAACTGTACTTCTGTCTCAGTCTGATTCATGGTTTCTGACAGAATCAAAGAATAGGAACACCACACTACGCAGGAGAACCAGCTGCAGATAAACCAATCAAGATATATGTATAAATTGACTAAAGGAACATGTATACCTTCCAAAGGGGACAGTGCTTCCTGGGATTTTCTGTAAGTGAAATAGTAATTTGGACATGTAATGAAGTGTGTCTCAAAAATGTATATAATACATATTGTTCCAAATAATCCTTTCCCAGTGCCAAGTAAAATCCAATAGTAAGGACCCTTGAAGAGGCCAAAACAAGAGACTGGGGACGAGCACCCAAATTATACCGTCCATGTCAGATATGGATGTCTAGAGATGTACAAATATGCCTCCATTATATCACTCACAACGGTATTGGGGAAGCCATGGGAAAGTCCCAGTGGTGTCAGAGGGGGCAGGGTCACCCACATTACCCGGTGGCCCTGCCCTCAGTTATATAAGAACTGTCAAAGGCGCTGAAGCGCCACATGGTGGGAGCCTCCCATGGAGGTGGATTGGTGGCAGATTTTTTTTTCGGTCTGTTGCTGCATGAAGAAGAAGATGAATGGATATCGTGGGACATTTTTTTTTTTTTTTTTTTTAATAAAGGACTTGTCCCCAAGCTGTGTCTTGTCGTTTTTAACATTTTGCCACTTTTTTTGTGAAATGGTAGGGGTATAAATGAATGAATGAATGAATGACTTGTATAGTGCTACCTATACGAACTGAATCGCCTCAGGGCGCTTTTTCTTGCCACCGGTGTCCATCTGCAGCTATTTATGCGGTCCTATAAACTGTAGAGTCCCGACACACTTACATTTGTACCCCGTTACCATTTCACACAGAGGGGAGGCCGGGATTTGGGGGTCTCCTTATTAAAGGGGGCTTTCAGATTCCAATAAGCCCCCCTGCCCACAGACCCCCACAACCACAAGGCAAAGGTTGTGGGGATGAGGCCCTTGTCCCCATCAACATGTGGACAAGGTGCTTTGAGGGGCTAGGCACTCTCCCGTCCCCCCCTCTTTTCCTGCAGCCTGCCAGGTTGCATGCTCGGATAAGGGTCTGGTATGGATTTTGGGAGGGACCCCTACGCCATTTTGTTTTTAAAATTAGCACAGGGTTCCCATTAAAATCCATACCAGACCTGCAGGGTCCGGTATGGATTTTGGGGGGACCCCTACACCATTTTTTTTAATTTGTCGCAGGGTTCCCCTTAATTTCCATATCAGACCTGAAGGGATTGGCATGGATTTTAGGGGGACCCCATGCAATTGTTTTTTTACATTTTGGTTCGGGGTTCCCCTTAATATTCATACCAGACCCAAAAGGGCCTGGTAATGGACTGGGGGGATTCTCTTTTTCTCAATGACTTTTATCTATATTGCCAAGATCCGACAATTCATTACAGCCACAATCAGTTTTAAAAGACAATTTTTCCTTTAGAAATGTAATTTTGCTGTGGTACTTATTCTAAACACGGGAAAAATGGGCCACTTTACAGGCATACTATAGACACCCATACTATAGACACCCCCAGGCACAATATTTAAAGGAATATTTCATTTTTATTGT
This sequence comes from Lithobates pipiens, assembly GCF_037356315.1. Taxonomy (NCBI): domain Eukaryota; kingdom Metazoa; phylum Chordata; class Amphibia; order Anura; family Ranidae; genus Lithobates; species Lithobates pipiens. The sequence continues at coordinate 167,496,203 of NW_027507790.1, read as the reverse complement.
TTCACTTTAAGCATTAAAAAAATCACTGCTCCCTAAAAAAAAGTCCCTTTTAAAAAAAAAAAATTGCATTGATACATGTCCCCTGGGGCAGGACCCAGGTCCCCAAACACTTTTTATGACAATAACTTGCATATAAGCCTTTAAAATTAGCACTTTTTATTTTTCATGTTAGCGTCCCATAGACTTTAACGGTGTTCCAGCGGCTGTCGAATTTGCCCCGAACACTGCATATTGTTCGGTGTTCGCAGAACATCTGAAAAACCAAAGTTCAGCCCAAACTTATGCTCAGGCCGAATGGTTCACCTATCCTTAGTACACACTTATGCTATTTCACCTGTTTGTATATCCTTAGGTGCCTTTACCCTACATAGGGCTACTGAGTTTTGCTTTACCAGATAACCCAAATACAGTGATAACATACAACCTGTCGTAAGGTGGGTACCTTTGCGCACTGCAAAGATTAAATTCCTTTGTCTCTATTTTTCCCGTGTATATACTGTAGCACGTTTTTATATAGTTTACTTACAGGTCTCCTTGTAGTTGGATGAGGCTTGAAAACTATTTGGTGAATACAGGATAGGAGTACTATTAGCGAAAGATATACGATGCTACGTAACCCTGGTAAGCACTCTATGGCATCAATGTGTAACCCTATACTGTTTTACAATACCGTTGTGAGTGATATAATACTTATACATCTCTAGACATCCACATCTGACACAGGCGGTATAATTTGGGTGCTTGTCCCCAGTCTCTTGCTTTGGCCTCTCCAAGGGTAGTCACTGTTGGGTTTGACTTGTTGGCACTGGGAACAATATGGATTATATACATTTTTGAGACACACTTTATTACATGTCCAAATTGCAATTTCACTTGCAGAAACTCCCAGAAAGCGATGTCCCCTTTGGAGGGTATACATGTTCCTTCAGTCAATTTATACATATATCTTGATTGGTATATCTCAAGCTTGTTCTCCAGCGTAGATGTGTTTTGAGTCGCAGTCTGTGATGTGTGGTGTCCCCATTCCCCATTCTGATTCAAGGTTTAGCAGGCAGGCATACAAATGTGATATGATATGTTATATGTGTAACTTTCCAAGATGCATATGAACATTATAATATTACTGTACATATACAAATTGTCACTGTTATGGATACTTATATTTAGTTTTTTCTCTCTTTTTTAAATCGTATATCAGCAACTACCCAGTATTGTCCTGAGGAAGCTCCAAAAGTGTGAAACGCATTGACAAGCAATGTGTGGAGGAGTGATTGTATCATAACTTGCTATATTATCCTTAATACTTTTTACATAATTTTACATTACTTAGGCTTCAACCTCCACATTTGTGAATAGTGGGTATCTGTTCACCTTGTCAAATTTAGGGTGTTGTTTCAATTTTATATGTTATTTTAATTTATTGTTAATTAAAGAAACCTTTTAAACAATTTTTTGCCTCATGATATGCCCACACAGTCCGCTTTTTCTTTGAGATATACTAAATTCTATATATTTTAATAATAGGACACTCACCTGTCCCAAGATCCAGTGCTGTCCTCGCTGCCTCCGTTTCTTCACCGGGGTTCAGTCTCTGGCGCCGGCATACCCACTGTGGGCAGCCAACTGTGACTGCTTGCGGCTTCACAGCCGGCTGCTCACTGTGCAGGCATTAACCACGCTGCTTTCAGGGACCTGTGACGTGTCCCAGGGGGCTGCAAAGAAAGGAGGAGGGTCAGAACTTCCACTTGGATCAGGCACGGCAATCTGACCAGAAGTTGTAGAGCAGATATCTGTCAATAACAGGTATCTGCTCCCCCCAAAAAATGATGTGCCAAATGTTATGGAGGAGGGAGGTGGGGGAGGAGGGAGGTGGGGGAGGAAGAGCGGACCTTCCCCTTTTCAGTGAAGTTCCGCTTTAATATAGACCATTAAGGAAAAATGTTGCTCTTTTTCTATTTGCCCTTTTGCATTGAACTAAAAAATCCCACTCTCCTCCTACACATGTGTATAATTATCCAGATTTAACTGCCATTGTCTTCGCTGTTTGTTTACTTCCAGCAGTGAAAGGCTCCTTTTTCTGGCTGTGTTTGTGAAGTACAGCCTCATAGAATTCTATGGGGCTCATCTACCTCTGTCTCTTGGCCAGAAGACCACCCCATAGATGTTTGTGGATTGTACTGAACAGGTGTGACTAGGAGAGGGAGCCTTTCACCGCTGGATGTAAACAAGGAGGTCATGGCCATCAGATCTTGGTAAATATACATCTGTGGGGGGAAAGGGGGAGATTGTTTATGTCAGGGAAAGAAAAATAAGTGCACTTTGCCAGAGAATGCTCTTACACTTTAAGGGCATAAAGTGTCCTGTCATTAAATGGATAATGTTGTAAACTCTACACAAAAGTGTATAATGGGTTACATGCCTCTCTGTTTTCGTGGCAGATAGATGTGTTGTAACTATTGCATCATCACAAATAAGATGTATCTCTAGCCAGATCTATGATTCATTTTCTTTTTTTTTTTGTAGACTGGTGAAGGTGTAGAACCCCTACCAGGTTTTTTTTGCTTAAAGTAGAACTATAGGCAAAACTTTTTAAAACATTTTGGATAGGGTAAGGGAGGGTCATAACCCCTGTCAGTTTAGTTTTTACTATCAGTAAATTTATTGTCAGTTTAGTTTTTTACTATACCAAAACAGGAACTGGGAAAGTCCCTGCAAATTAGGGGAATCCCTTGGGGACACCCAGGTCACCTGAACTAGTGTGCTCATTGAAAAATGTCCCCTCTATTTCTCCAGATATTATGTAGAAAAGCATTGTTTTAACCACTGCCGGCAAAGTTAAAAATAGAAATAGTAGTGACCATCCTAAAGCCAGGGAGAAATGTCCCGACCCAAAGAGGTCAGATGAGGACCACCAGTGAACACACGCCAGCGATCTCTCAGGAGTGGTGCCCAAGATGGTCAGTAGGGGATAATTTGATATCTAGAAAAAGGTATATATCTCTGGATAGGATTATTTTTATGTCATCTAATCCGGAGTACTAATCATCTTGGGCATCACTCCTGAGAGAGCATGGATACAAGCTTTTCCACTACTGGCTGTTTTATTTGGCAGAACTTTGACTGCATCTGATAGTATACAGTCACTGTTTATCCATTACATTTTTATCTGGCTTAGTTGATTTTTAAATCAAAACCTTTGTCAGTATTTGAGCTGTCTATGGTTAGCCTAAGTCGCACACTTTAACCCTAACTTGAGCCCTTTTAGTTTAAATAGACCTTTATCAGTAACACAAATTTTAATACTAATACTAAACTTTTGCAATAAAGGAAGGGGGCTCTCAGTGGATCAAAAGACTCTTGTGTGGTGGTTTCATCCCTAATAAATCTTAAACAAAAAAGTACCCCTATGTGAGTGGGATTATAAATGACCACCAACACAACACAACAATAGAAACCATAAAAAATACTTTATTAACAAATACAAGACAAAATTACATAAATACACATAAATACACTTAAACCAGAGGGACTACTAAACAAACAGTGTCCCTATGGTATTAAAAAATTATACGTACACATGATTGCATAAAAAACTCCAACCATTGAATGTTAACCATACGCTAAGCTGATAAACCCACATCCCAACACGTTTCCAGTCGCTGACGTCACAGAGACCCTCCTCAGGGGTGAAGAGCAATAATTAGATGGCAAGTTGATATTTCTGGAATAATTAATCAAAAATGTATGTGGTGGGACCATTACATGCAAATGCTTGTCACTGGTTTGTGTGGCTCTGTCCCAAGCTGGTATATGGCCACGACTGCTTCCCTTAAATCCACCCTTCCTAATATTCTGAGTAGAGAGGGAAAAGGTTACTCAAATCTGTAGATACCTCTATTGTCATGAACAGAGGACTTTGCTAAAAATAGGCAGTAGCCTCAATAAGCTCGAAATTTTCAGAGGAACCTTACCCGCAGGATAGACTTGACAGAGGGCTAGGCAATACAGCCCATGGATTAATTGACAAATCAAGCATCCCCACGCCCTGCACATGGGAACACTACTTGATTTGTCAATTAATCCATGGGCTGTATTGCCTAGCCCTCTGTCAAGTCTATCCTGCGGGTAAGGTTCCTCTGAAAATTTCGAGCCTATTGAAGCCTAGTTCAAGTACACGAAGGATTTGAGCAATGGAGTATCACGACCAGTCTAGCAATACCGTCCACATTTTCCTGTCCCGGCAGTGCCATTAACCTCTAGCATTCAACGAACTTAGCTATTTTTATAGGCCATACAGTATTACCATGACTATGCTATTTGGTTGACTAAAATTGAATTAAGAGTGAAACCATTAAGATGTAACATGTAACATTTTTTTGGACAGTTTCTTTGTACAGTGGGATGACCAAGTTGACCAGCGACCCCCCACATATTCAGAGTAGTTGCAGAGGAAACTCTCCACTTGAGTAGAATGCTTTTTCAAGCTTAAAACAGGAGTATACTTAATAATGTACAAACAGCTCTAGAAGTGGCCAGAGCATTTACCAGCCTAGACTAGACTAAACGACCTGTAAGAGAGGGAAGGACCAAATCATATGTAAATAGCTGGCCTGTTCAGCCTGGCAACAGCAACAACACAGTGGACAGTCCAGGTAGATTTTAGGTAATCTATGTGGCAGAAAATTATATTTATGAAGTGTTTTAAACTGAATCAAATGATCTCTAGAAGATATGAAGTGAGAGAAAGGGAGTTCCCCTTTCCAGCTCTGGAAGCTCCGCCACCCAGTAGGAATGAAGATTATCCATCCCATGGGGCACAATCGGTTGTAATAATTTGTAAATTGACGATAAAGGGTTTTTGTAAGGGGTTCTTCCCTAATAAGCGATTCCATATCAGAGTGACATAGAAGTGGTGGAGATGTCCCGAATTGTGCAGTAAAGGTGCGATGGAGCTGGAGGAACCGGAAAAAGTGGGGGTTGTGTAATTTATATTTATACTTAAGTTGTTCAAACATCTGCAATGCACCACCCTCACAAATATGGGACAAATAACGGACACCATGACCGGTCCACAGGGAGGGGTCTGGGATAGAGTAGAATTCTGATAGAGAGGGGTTTAGCCATAAGGGAGTATCTGGAGAATAATGTCTCAAGCCATTTCTAGCAGAAGGAATCACCGACACCCATGCTCTGATCACTGTCCTCATGGAGATGGTTAACAGGTGTGGATCTTTAATACACCTAAAAAGTGTATTCCGTAAGGTTTTGTAGGAGCCCACTATGAAATCTTCCAGAGCAAATGCAGAATTAGAGGTATCTGATAGGATTCCTAAATTGTGACTTTATAATGATTCTAAAGGCAGAATATTTTTTACCTTAATATATTCTCTGCATCAAGGTGAAAAACCTTCTGCATGCAGCTCCCCTAAATACTTACCTGAGCTGGATCTCGATCCAGCGATATGCATGAGACTAGAAGCTCTCTCGGCTCTCCCATTAACTCTCAATGCTGTTAATCACATCCAGTGAGGCAGGGGTGGGGCCAAACCACATTGTGGTTGTCATATGGACTGGCAGAGCCGTCTTGGGAGTGAGCATTCAGCGTGCTATGGGGGCACTGGAGGAGCCAGATGGGGACCCGAGAAGAGGAGGATCTGGGCTACTCTGTGCAAAACTATTGCACAGACCAGATAAGTATAACATATTTGTGATTTAAAAAAAATAGAAATCTGCCTTTACAATCCCTTTTACATGGGTGCTTTATTTAAAAAAAAAAAAAAAAACTTTAACAGTAGCCATTGTATTAATTCTAGCAATTAATCCTCACCTTACCGTTTTGCCGCGTTTGCGTTTAGAAGCATTTTTGAAAAAAAAAATTAAAAATATTTTTTTTTCAAAATAGCCAAAAATGAAAAACACCTGTAAACGAAATGCGGCTAAACGTGAGTTACTGCGTTTAGCCACTTTTTGAAGTGTTTGGCGCTTGAAATACCTGTAAACTCAGCTTCTGAACCCATTTTTTGGTGTTCCAAAAAAAGCCTCCAAACTCAACTGCCTAGAAACTACTGTAAACGACCCTGTGTACATGGACTGATAAGATAACATAGAGAAGAGTTCAGGAGCAGTTGAAAAAAATGCCCAACTGCTCCTAGGGCCTCATGTACACTGCTGCTGCTAAACGGATGTTTAGGAGCAGTTGGACATTTTTTTCAACTGCTCCTGAACTCTCCTCTATGTTATCTTATCAGTCCATGTACACAGGGTCATTTACAGTAGTTTCTAGGCAGTTGTGTTTGGAGGCTTTTACCACTTATCCATATGAAATGAATTATGCTTGGTCTAGAATTGTGGCCCAATAAACTGCAAATAGAAGAATTCTTTTCACTTGTCTGTAAGTTGGTTGATAAAAAGATTTTACAGGTATAAAGCTATAAAACACTGGCAAATGACCAACTGAAATACGCATGAGCAAAATGAACGTTCTGTCACGAAAGTTCTGTCAAGTTGAGTTTAGAGGCTTTTCTGGAATGCAAAAAATGGGTTAGGAAGCTGAGTTTAGAGGCATTTCAACCGCCAAATGAGGCTAAACACGGTAACTCGCATTTAGACACATTTTTTTTCAGGTGTTTTTCCTTTCTGAGCATAAAAAAATTATATATATATATATTTTTTTAAACGCAAAACGTGAGTTACTATCTGTCAAGTTATATCGTTCAGGAGAGGTTGTAAAAACGTCCCATGTACATGAAGCCTAAATGTCCCTTTAGCACCAGAAGTGTACATGAGGCCTACAATCTAAGGAAAGCAGAAGTGATACAAAAGGCTATTTATTGGTGGTGTTGTAATGATGTGTTTTCTGTACAGACAGGTGGAGTTCTCTCTCTAATAGAATGTACGCTGATTGAAGAACCAGATATGAACGACGATGACTGTAAGTAAGCCTGTATAGATTTTTACTTCCTAAAAATCACAATGGTGTATGTGTATAGATGTAACAACTTGCTAATTTATTAAAGATATGAAATACTTCCTTTTCAACAATTGCCAGTTCTATTAAATTCCCTCTGTTTTAGTAAAGTTACCTGAAAATCTTTTATTTTCTTTATATAATATGGATCTTAGGACCTTAACATCTTTTTTTTTCCAGTGAGGTAATTAAGTATATGTGTATTTTCAATGTTCTTTTTTAGTCAGCAGATGGAGCTCTATACTCCATGTTCTTCACCTGTTTACAGAGCTCAGTAGCTGAAATCTACACACACAAGTAAACAGGTTATAGGAGTGACTCCCTTATTGGATATCAGTGAGAGCCTGCATTATTACTACTGTTCTGGCTTTTTAACTAACCCATGGTTTTCTGCCAACAATTTGTCATGTATTAAATGATTATATATGTATTAGATACTGAAAAAATGTAACACGTATGGTTAAAACAATACATAAAAAATCCATCCATACGCTACAGTTAAATTTGAAAACACGTGAAGGCAACATTTCTAAACTGAAAAAAAAATTTTGGTCTTCATGCTAGCTAGTACTTTAAGCATGTAGGTTACCCTGCTTTGCAAAATATTCAGGCTATTCTGAAGTTATAGTTCTGTAAACATCTATTGCAGAATGTGATTCTTGGAACTATGCATATGTGTTCTCTGGAGCTGGTCGTGCACTGTTAGAATTTCTCCACTGTTAGCCATTCTAACTGTGGGTGGCTCTGCTGGCTTAACCACTTGGCGCCCATACTACGTCTATTGATGTCATGGGCTTTCGGTGGTTATATCTGAATGATGCCTGAGGCCACAGACATCATTCAGATATCTGCGTTTTCAGCCGGCGATTCCCTGCACCATAAGAATGATCGTAGCGGCTGTTCCTCCGCTTGATCGTTCTTATGGGCGGCGGGAGGGGACGCCCCCCCTCCCGCCGCCCTCCGGTGCTTGTACCGACTCACCACTTCCATCGGGGAGTGGGTCACAGGATCCGCCGGCCACCGCAAGTTATCATAGAGATTTCCGGCGGACCAGATCGTCCCCAGAGTCTCTATGATCATTTGGAGGCCGGGCTCGATGTTATAACGTCACGCCCGGCCTCTGTATTCAAATTAACGGCGCCAATTTGGCTAGGAAGCCAGGATCGTTTCTTTTTTGTTTTTTTTTATTCTTCCCAGCCTAGAGGTGAGATATGGGGTCTTATTGACCCCATATCTTACTGTAAATATGTCCGATTGTGCCATATTCCTATTACAAGGGATGTTTACATTCCTTGTAATAGGAATAAAAGTCATCAATTTTTTTTTAAGTGTCAAACAAAAAAAATGTAAATAAAATTAACAATAAAAAAAATAAAAAAAAATGTAAATCACCTCTGTCCCCGTGAGCTCGTACACAGAAGCGAACGCATACGTAAGTCCCGCCCACATATGAAAACGGTGTTCAAACCACACATGTGAGGTATCGCTGCAAACGTTAGAGCGAGAGCAATAATTCTAGCTCTAGACCTCCTCTGTAACCCAAAACATGTAACCAGTAAAAAAATTTAAAGCGTCGCCTATGGGGATTTTTAAATACCAAAGTTTGGCGCCATTCCACGAGCGCGTGCAATTTTGAAGCGTGACATGTTGGGTATCTATTTACTCGGCGTATCCTCCTCTTTTACATTATGCAAAAAAATTGGGCTAACTACTGTTTTTTTTTCTCTAGGGTCTTTGCTAAAAAAACATATATAATGTTTGGGGGTTCTATGTAATTTTCTAGCAAAAAAATTAAGAATTTTATAAAAATAATAATAATAAACTTTATTTATAATGCACTTTCCATCAAAAGACCTCAAAGTGCTACATAATTACAATAAAAACAAACAAACTGCTTAATTTACAAAACATTTGCCAAAAAGAAAAGAACATTTTACATGTAGGAGAGAAATATCAGAATTGGCCTGGGCGCGAAGTGGTTAACAAAAGTCAGTTGACTTTTGTCTGAGGAGCCTGGTGGAAGATTATAGGCTGAACAGCTGATTGAGTGCCTTCAACCAATCAGCTGTAGACACTGTTCAGGTATTCTGGCAGTTCTGATAGCTGTGGCTAGCGGTTTTGAGAATACATTAGCTCAGTTGGGGAAGATTCGTCTATCCACGCCATTTGTATGAATGGAGGAACCTGTTAGATTTCTTTCATTTCACCTGCAGGCTGTACACAAGAAATATATTGGTTAAAAGCCTAAGTGCAGTCAAACTAAAAAACAAAAAAATCAGCACAAAGGACATCATTTACAGTTCATAGGATATGTCCCTTGTTCTAATATACTGTATATTATGTTAGGTCAAATCCTCCTTCAATGATGCCCCACCACCACCCCCAGCCACCATAATCTTCCAGAGTGGCGGGGGTCAATAGAATTGTAGGAGCTGTCAAAGGCTCTCATCAAAATTTCCAGGTTATGCCTGACCCTTCCACTCAGCTATTCCATGGATAGAAGCTGTTGCTACAGTTTCTATTAAAGAAGGACGGGTGGAATATTGTAAGGTCAATCCCCTCCACTTTATTTATAGCAGCTGTAGTACAGGAGGAGTGGGGTGGAAACGGCAGGCAAAGTCAGGCAATCTTGATGAAAGCCTGTGATAGCCCCCACAGTTATTTTACAAAGTCTTTATTGGCCCCTAAGACAAACCTAACCCCTACACTGCCACCTAGTGGTTAACCCATTCACTGCCAGTGTCATTTACACCGGAATCAGTGCATTTGTATAAATGACAATAGTCTCAAAAATGTCCGATGTGTCCGCCATAATGTCACAGTCACGATAAAAATCGCTGATCGCCGGAATTTAAAAAGAAAATTTTTTTTTTTAAAATGCCATAAAACTATCCCCTATTTTGTAAACCCTATAACTTTTGCGTAAACCAATCAATAATCGTTTATTGTGATTTTTTTCACCACAAATATGTCGAAGAATACGTATCGGCCTATACTGAGGGAAAAAAAATATTTTTTTATATATTTTTGGGGGATATTTATTATAGTAAAAAGTAAAAAATAATGCGTTTTTTTAGAAATTGTCGCTCTTTTTTTGTTTATAGCGCAAAAAAAACGCAGGGGTGATCAAATACCACCAAAAGAAAACTCTATTTGTGGAAAAAAAAGGATGTCAATTGTGTTTGGGAGCCACGTCGCACGACCGCACATTTGTTAGTTAAAACAACGCAATGCCGAATCGCAAAAAGGGCTCTGGTCAGGAAGGGGGTAAATTCTTCCGGGGCTGAAGTGGTTAAGTCATGTGCTTTTGTGTTTTCTATTTTGTCTGTGCTGTAGGTTTGCACACCCCACTTTATTTAGTAACAATTTATTAATTCCAAAGATTCTCAGTTGCAGTTATTCTTACCCTTTCTATGCAGAGAGACCAGTTGTTAGCAGTGAAGTTGTACTAAATGACTGGTAAAGATGCCAAAATCCAGCCCAAAGGCCTTCTAAAAAGTCCATCTAAGTCTGGCAGTGGGCATACGGAAAGTCTAAATAAGGCATATTTATTAAACGCTCCTATTTTAGTGTAATGGCATTGTTTCCTGCATTACGTTAGCACTTCAGTGAAGGGCTCTATTTGCTGCCTGCAATTACAGTAACTCAGCATTAAATGTGTTAAAAGCAAAGCACTTCTAAAACTAGCAAAAAGCCTCCCATGGGAGCTATGAGCCCTCAGCTATTCATTTATCTGTTTTTTAACATGTCTCTGAAAAAAACAATATAGATTGTAGGATAAAAGGAATTCATATTTCCCCATGCTGTAGGACGAGGTGAAATGTACATCTCTTACAATTAACAGTCCAGCCTAAAGATATCTGCTGTTACTCTTATTACCCAGAAACCTATCATCTGTGCACCTCTCTGAAATTATGTTCACTTTGTTACCTTTGGGGTAACTTTAGGACAGGGGTAGGCAACCTCGGTCCTCCATCTATGGTGAAACTACAAATACCGTCATGCCTGTGATTGTCAGAGTCTTGCAATGTCTCATGGGACTTGTAGTTTCAAAACAGCTGGAGGGCTGAGGTTGCCTACCTCTGCTTTAGGACAATGCTCCATCAATACTTTTGACAGTGGACAGTAGACAGTGCTCTTATTGGCCATGGCCATTGAGGGATTGATTGGATGGGGTGGTTGGCTGTTGAAGCTTAGCTCTGAACCTGCTACAGATACTGTAGGTTCAAGGCTCAACATGTGTTCTTGAACCTGTGCACTCTGTCACTTCCTCTATAAAAGCAGAATGAGCTGTGTGATCTAGTACACAATCGACTGAAAAGGTAGTGACATTGCTTCATACCGAGTTCCATCATAGTGAACGTGGACTACAGTGACTGGACAAATCTGACAGTAAAATTTGGCTCACTTGAATTGCCGCCCACGTGAACTGAGTAGGGCACTGTTAAAGTGACTATGAAGTAAAATTACAAACATAATATACAGTGGATATACAAAAGTTTACACACCCCTGTTAGAATGTCAGGTTCAGGGCCGTCTTTAAGGCAGGGCAAAAGGGGCAGCTGCCCTGGGCCCTGTCATTGTTGTGGGGCCCAAAGCAGCTGCCTCATACTTGCCAACTATCCCAGTTTAAATTCCCTTGTCCCTTAAAGTTTTAATCCTGTGATGTGTCCCAATATCTCAGTGTGAAGTGCTGGTACAAATGCTGCCCAGCTCTGCCCTATTGTTGTGTACAGGTGACCCTGTGTTTACATGTAAATAACCGACATTCATATGTAAATAGCGACACCATTACTAAGTAAATAGCTGCGGCTGGCGGCATTGATATGTAAATAAAGGCAGCATTCATATGTATATCATGCTCCCCTGCAGTGAGGAGATGATGTAACCTCTAGCAACTAATCAGTGAGCCGTAATGTGTGCTGTAACCTCTAACAATCAGTCAGTAAGCAGTAATGATATGCTGTAACTGCTGGCAACCAATCGCAATTTCTGCCTGATCTGATAAAGTAAACTGATTTTAAGTCTAGCTGCTATTTATTGTGTGTCTCAGAGCAGGTGGAGAGTGAAAATGCATGGGGGGCCCCAAGAAAATTTTTGCCCAGGGTCCAATCAATATTAAAGGCGGCCCTGGTCAGGTTTCTGTGATGTAAAAAAATTTGACAAAGATAAATAATTTCAGAACTTTTTCCACCTTAATTTGACCTATAAACAGTACAACTCAGTTGAAAAACAAACTGAAATCTTTTAGGTGGAGGGAAGTAAAAAAAAAAAAAATATGTGGTTGCATAAGTGTGCACACCCTTTTATACCTGGGGATGTAGCGGAGTTCAGAATTAAGCAATAACATTTAAACTCATGGTAAATAGGAGTCAGTACACACCTGCCATCATTTAAAGTGCCTCTGATTAACCCCAAATAAAGTTCAGTTGTTCTAGTAGGTCTTTCCTGACATTTTCTTAGTCACGTCCTACAGCAAAAGCCATGGTCCACAGAGAGCTTCCAAAGCATCAGAGGGATCTCATTGTTAAAAGTATCAGTCAGGAGAAGGGTACAAAAATTTTTCCAAGGCATTAGATATAGTGAGTGAAGACAGTCATCATCCAGTAGAGAAAATATGGCACAACAGTGACATTACCAAGAACTGGACGTCCCTCCACAATTGATGAAAAGACGAGAAGAAAAATGGTCAGAGAGGCTGCCAAGAGGCCTACAGCAGCATTAAAGGAGCTGCAGGAATATCTGGCAAGTACTGGCTGTGTGGTACATGTGACAACAATCTCTGATATTCTTCATATGTCTGGGCTGTGGGGTAGAGTGGCAAGATTGAAGCCTTTTCTTACCAAGAAAAGCATCCAAGCCTTACAAAAATTTTCACAAACACATCTGAAGTCTTCCAAAAGCATGTGGAAAAATGTGTTTTGGTCTGATGAAATCAAGATTGAACTTTTTGGCCATAATTCCAAAAGATATGTTTGACGCAAAAAACAACACTGCACATCACCAAAAGAACATCATACCCACTGTGAAGCATGGTGGTGGCAGCATCATGCTTTGGGGCTGTTTTTCTTCAGCTGGAACAGGGGCCTTAGTCAAGGTAGAGGGAATTATTATTTCCACATACCAGTCAATATTGGCACAAAACCTTCAGGCTTCTGCTAGAAAGCTGAACATGAAGAGGAACTTCATCTTTCAGCATGACAACGACCCAAAGCATACACCCAAATCAACAAAGGTATGGCTTTACCAGAAGATTAAAGTTTTGGAATGGCTCAGCCACAGCCCACACCTGAATCCAATTGAAAATCTGTGGGGTGATCTGAAGAGGGCTGTGCACAGGAGATTCCCATGCAATCTGACAGATTTGGAGTGATTTTGCAAAGAGTGAGCAAATATTTCCAAATCCAGATAGACTTATCCCCGAAAAGACTGAGTGCTGTAATAAAATCAAAAGGTGCTTCAACAAAATATTAGTTCAAAGGTGTGCACACTTATGAAACCATATTATTTTAGTTTTCTTCCCTCCAACTGAAAGACTTTAGATTGTTGTTCAACTGAGTTGTACTGTTTATAGGTCACATCAAAGGTGGAAAAAAGTTCTGAAACGTGACATTTTAACGGGGGGGGGGGGGGAGGGTGTAGACTTTTTATAACCACTGTACCTACCTACTATGTGCAATGGTATTGCACAGAGCGGCCCTGATCCTCCTCTTCTCAAGTCTCCCATTGGTGCTCCTGGCTCCTCCTCTTCTTGCTGTGCCACCGTAGAAAGCCGCTTCCTGTGGTGGCACACCTGGGGGTTTGATCCCCGTGGCTCGGCCCTGCCCTCCACTTCCGTGTCACAGGATTTGACTGACAGTAGTGGGAGCCAATGGCTGCGCTGCCTTAGCAGAGCCTGTAAGAGTGGGAAGAACCTTTACAGATGGGCACAGCCCTGTATCGAGTGAGGACTGATGTAAGAATGGTAAGTATTAATACTTAAACATTTTTTACCTTAAAGTGATTGTAAAGGTTTTTTTAATAGCATAACATGTTATACTTACCTGCTCTGTGCAAGGGTTTTGCACAAAGCAGCCTCGATCTGCCTCTTCTGCAGTCCCCTGGCAGTGCTCCTGGCTCCTTCTCTTCATTGAGTGCCCCCACTGAGAGCCATTTTCCATGGGTGCACCCATGCGGGCATGCTTCCGAGTCCTGCTTCCGAGTCCTTGGCCCGACTCCTGTGTCACTGGATTTGATTGACAGCAGCGGGAGCCAATGGCTCCTGCTGCTATCAATCTATCCAATGAGGACCAGAAAAAATGTCTGGAGCTGCTGAGCTCGTGCTCATCGCTGGAACGATCAGGCTCAGGTAAGAAAGGGGGGGGGGGGCGGGCTCTGGCTGGCAGCTGCAGCACAGAAGGCTTTTCACCTTCATGCATAGAATACATGAAGGTGAAAAACCATGAGACTTTACAACTCCTTTAATGCAGGGAATACATTAAGGTAAAAAACATTTAGACTTTGGAACAACTTTAAGAGTAATGACTATTTTCACTTTTCACTATAGATGCTTTTCTACTATTTTGCATCCAATGTCTGTGTACTAGACATATATGGAAGCATTACATTTTCTTGCATGAACAATTTAAAATTGCCAGCGAAAAAAGCAATACATGTGTTGTCCTTTGATGTTTAGCTGTTCTATTTGCTGCAGCTAGAGTTAAGCCTTGTACACACAATGCGATTGTTGGCAGGGGATTTATTGTTGGCAGGGGATTTACTGTTGATTGTTGGCCTAAAATCTGACCGTTAGTACTCTCCTTTTGACAGTTGTTGTCCAACTTTCGGCCAACAACTGTTGAATGGCAGGCTAGTAAATTTTTGGCGGACAACAGTCTGTTGTCTGATTTTCCTATGGTCAGTAAGCAAGTCTATCAAACAAAAGTTGAAAGTACGAACACACATGCTCAGAATCAATGCTCATGAATCACGAAATTAGCAGAAGGGGCCAAAGGGTGGCGCTCAAGAGCTGAAATTCCTCGTAGTACCTCACTACGTTTGTGTTTGTTGGCCGACAATTGTGTACCGTTACTATGCAAGACAAGGTCCAGGCACATGCCCTTTTGACAAAAATCAGAGGCTCAGTTGACCAACAATTGCATTGTGTGTACGAGGCTTTAAAATACCCTGTAATGGCAGCATACTGGATAGTCAGACTGCTGCTTATCACATAACAGGTCTCCAGTGATCTGACACGCCCCCTGTACAGTGCTCCATTAAACAGCTTTGACACTACCTAACTGACTCTGTTAGGGAGCGTGGGACTGCAGGATTGATTCAGTCTGTGTTCAGCATTCATCTGCTCTCCAGCTGCCAACACAGGGTATTTTAAGCCTAGCAGAATCAAATTTTATATATATATATACACACACACACACAGGATGTGTTTTTAGAGAAGTGCCCTTAAAACAGGAATGGGTGGGAGGGTACCACGCACTGGAATTGACAAAGACCACGGGTGGGTGGTCTGCTTAAATATCCCCCCCCCCAGGCTCTTACCATAAATTCACATAAACATAAATATGCCACAAGTCTAACAACATAAAGTAGAACTGAAGTGTGCCCTGGTCGGCTGGACGGTATGGCAAGAAAAGGGGGCGAGATTATTTGGATAGGGAGGTAACTATTTTATTGAGCTGGTAACGTACTACTGAGCAAGCTTACTGAAGGCTTGTGACATCTCTGCTTGAGGATTCGGAATATATCAAGCGAAGCAAGCGGGATTCCACCTGCCCAACTTCTTGATGACATGATACCCCATGTTGTGATGTGGCTGACGCTGCTCCCATCCGGAAGGACTGTCCAGAATAGCGGCTAGGGTCAAGGCCTAAGTTAAGCAAGAGGATCCTAATGTGTCTGGTGAACTGGCTACCACTCAGAGGGTTGGTAAGGAAAGGTAGCAATGGGCTGGACTCCGATAGGTCGGGCAGATGAGACAACAACTTGTCTAGAATCACCATTGGGCACCAGGCATTATGGGTTTGTAATAGCTTGATGTCTACCCTGGGTCCGGACTGTTGCGTTTTGGACACTACGAGGTGTAGGACAAAGTCATTTTGTCGGCGTGTCAGATGACATCTGTGCAATACCTGACAGCTGGCGTCAGTGATGCTCGAACAGGGAGCATGAAAGGATGGTAGACATGTCCCTGAATATGGCACTAGTATGAGTAGGCACTTGCTATTGGTTTACAGGCAGCTGCCTCTGGATACCACCTAGGATGGATTTGACTGCATGGGCTGCAAACAGGGATGGCTTAGCAGAGTCCTGTAAATATACAGGATGCTGGATGCCAGCTAAGTAGAGTCTGAAGGTATTATATGATAGAGCCAGCTGTGTGTGGTAGTATGATATAAATGGCAGGACATGCTTGAAGTCTCCCGACACTGCCCTGGGGTATGTGGCTAGAAACCTGTCGTAGGTATTCCAGGCAGTGTGGTAGGCCTTCAGGGTGTTGCGGGATAATGACTGATTTATGAGGCTGGTCACATCGTGTAGGTGTTCCTTTAACCCAGCATCAGCTGCGACCAAGGTGGAATAAAAGAAGAGGTTGGGTCGGCTCCAGGTTCCTGTGAAAAGAATGACAAAAAGTTATAGCAGGTCAGTGCGTGGCCAAGACATTGCACTTGCCTGGGATATAGATGCAGTGCACATTGAATTGATGCTACAGGGATAGTTGCACCAGCATGCGCAGGAAGGACATAATGGCTAACGATTTCTACCTGCCTTTATTTATGATATTAGCTGTGGCCTGATTCTGTGGCAAAGGTCACTGTTTGCCCTGCCCAGGTGCTGCCCCAGACCTGAGATGCTGACACAATGGGGGAGAGTTCAAATAATGAGGATGACTGACTGAACCCAGGGATCAGGAGGATTTCTGGTTGCCATGGCCCTGCAAACCAATGATGGCCAAAAATTGCAGTGAAGTCTGTAGAGGCTGCGGTGTCCATTTCTACCCGAGGTGAAGAAGGCGAACTGATGGAATGAACATTGATATGCCTTTCCAGTTTTTGAGAAATCCAGCCTGAGAATTTGGTTGGGATCTTGCGCCTGCGAGAGAAAAACCAAGAGGCGCGAAATGAAGGACCGCCCCTGAGGGATGATCCTCATGGCGAATTTAAGCATGCCAAGCAGAGATTGCAGCTGTTTCTTGGTGCACCCTTGAGTAAGGGTAAAGGTGTGAACAACCGATCTGATCCTGGTCAACTTATAGGGAGGCAGGCTGGCCTGCGTAAAGCGTGTGTCGAGCGTGACACCCAAGAAGGTGATGGACTGTTCTGGGCCTTTAGCTTTATTCTCTACTATGGGCACATCGAGATTACCAAATACCACCCCTAAGCTGTCCAAGTCTACTGGGGGCTACAGATGGCTGACACATCGGTGGCAGCTGAGAGCAGGTTCCTGCATTCGTGGGTCGATTGGGGCAGCGTGATGAGGCCGGTGTGGAATCCTGACGTGAATCCCTGCACGAGAAAGGCAGCCAGGGAGTGAGTCTGGTGGAAGGAGAGGTAAAACCAGAGCCACCAGAAGCTCACACGACCTAGTCACAGTGTGCTTTGCTGCTTAAGGCCACACCTTATTTTGGAATGTGTTTATGACATGAGAGGCAAACATGAAGGAGACAACACTGACTAAAGTTGCAAGTCCCGAATTATAATTGATGCAAATTGATGTGCCCCATCCCCCCAACGAACAGGATCGGTCATCCTAACTTGTCCACCTGGGGCAGTTGTGTGAGGGCCGGCAAGCTTTGACCAGCACCAGAAGTGGAGGGAAGGTTGGGGAGGCGTCTGCCACCTACATCGGAGCACCAGTTTCTGTATGGGTGGAAGACTGGCAGATGGCACAAAGTGGGGAGCGTAGACCCGCAAAGTTGTGGCAGAACAACTCTGTGTTGATAGTACTGCAGTTGTTGGTGATCTGGAACTGTGAAAGTCTGGCTGCTACTTTGTGTGAGAACCACCGGTGGTAATCGTAGAATGAAAACCCTCCATACTTGTGACCCAAGTCCACCACTGCATGTAGGTACAAGTCCAGCTCTTCCCTCCTGCTGGGGTTGGCTGCACAAAGGACATCTCTAACCATCCCAATGGCTTGCACAAACTCGGTGACTGTGAGCTTGTGGTTGAGCCTAGGGTCCTTATCTTTGAGGACCACTGAGATGTCCCCCCAGGTATATGATTAATTATTGGCCACATCGTGAACTGATATGAGGAGGGAAGCTAGGTTAACATTCTTGCCATCCCTGATGTCCATGCTGATGCCAGCTGGGACAAGGAGAGCAGGGAAGACAGTAGTGCAGATCTCTGGCATACCTGCGGGTGAAGGTGTCGGGATGGTGATGGTGACCGGGTCCGGAAGGGCTTTGGCCAGGCACACTTTCAGGGCTCCCACCCTGGCCTGGACCTCAGTGACTGCTGTGGACAGCGTGGTCAACATGGAGTGGAGCTGGACAATAGCCAAATAGTTTGAATGTAGGGATGCCTGGGTGCTGGGCTGGGCTGGCGCTGGCGGTGGGAAAAGCAGCCTAAAGAGCTTGGCTATTCTGGCTGTGGCGGGGTAGGATATACCCCTGTGCCACAGCTCTGCTGTGAGCTTGGGGGTGGTCCAAGCTCTGGGAGACTGAGTGCTGCCACTCTCCGAACCCGCGGAGGGTGACAGAGGGGCAGAGGTGAAGTCTTCACTCCTGGCCTGTGACATGGCTTCAGGTAGAAGAAAAGGAGAGGGGGAATGCATGTGTTAAAGCGGGAGTCCGCCGTTTTTTTTTTTTTTTTTAAAGCCAGCAGCTACAAATACTGCAGCTGCTGACTTTTAAAATAATGACACTTACCCGCCCAGCGCGCCCGCGATGTCGGCACCTGAAGCTGATCTCTCGATCGTCTCTCGGGTGCTGCCGCAGCCATCTTGGGTATGGGAATCAGGAAGTGGAGCCTTGCGGCTTCATTTCCCGGTTCCCTACTGCACATGCGCGAGTCGCGCTGCACAATAAGGATGGTCCCCGCTGTCTCTGGGATCCCTGTGTTTCCCAGCAGGCAGTGGGGGACCTTCAGAAAGGGGTGTAGATTCTGCAGAAAGGGGCGTAGCTTCTGCAGAATCTACACCGGAAGTGGGTGCAGATACCTGTACTGTACAGGTACCTGCACCCCCCTCCCCCCTGAAAGGTGCCAATTGTGGCGCCGGAGGCAATAGATCCACTTTAATGGATTTTATTTGCAAAACTCAGACAATTGAACAGTCTTTCAACTTGGGATCAGAGGGTTGGAAAGGAAGTTCAGGTACACTTAGTGTCAAAGTCAAAAAAATTTGAAGAACTTGCTTACTTTGACTGCAACCAGAGAATAGCCATTCGCAACTGGATGATCACTCAGGTTGGACAGTCCCTCTCTCACAAGGCCTAGCAGCCAACATGGTGCTTACTCAGGAACAAGTCTCTGCCACAGACGTTGTTGTAGAAACGTACAAGATAATGTCTCTGCCACAGACTTTGTAGAACCCATAGGAAAACTAAGCTTGAGAACACTTGTGGGATACCTGGATCTCTCAGCCTGCTAGGCGATATCCACAAGACCGTATTCTCTCGGTTACTTCAGCCCTTCCAGGCTCTTGCTAAGAAAACCAACCCATACGTGGTGTTCTTCTGAAGAGTCCTCCCCTGGAATGCTTGAAGTACACTGGGTCTCTCCCAAAGCGGAGACGGCACCCAACCACGTCAGAATCCTTCTTTTAGTTTCCCTGCCTCGGGCTAGCCATCCCCGAGACATTAGAGTCGGGTGGATCCACACCACAGGCCATAGCCTTCCTGGAGGCTGGTCAGGAGGACCAGGACCATGAAGTCAGCACATCATTCTGGACCGGAACCCCAAACCACTTGACGTCTGCATCTTAAATACCCTCTTCCAGAAAGCACAGCGAGAATGCCACTCCCACTGGGCAGGCTCAGAGAGAGAGAGTAATTTAAGCACCTGACCAGACCATAGTTCCATGCCTGCCAGAGGAGACAGTGCCCCCTGTGGCCAGGCTGAACATCTCACAGTTCAGTCAGACTGATGCCGAGGCACAATTTACTTAATTGTACCTAAAACAAACTGCAGTTTAGGCAACTTTAACTTTAGAAAAATGCATAGCGCGTGCTCTTCAGGAGCCGCTGCTACATATATGTACTTTTTTTTATTATTATTTTTCTCAACTGGGCTCATAGAGTTTATTAACCATTCTTAGCAAACTATTAGATGTACCATAATTTGCAAAAGAGTGAGGTGTGACACCATTGATAAAGTCCTGTCTTAGGATCGCCATACAGCAGTTTATTTTTATTTTTGTTCAACCAGTGGATTGAAAGAAAGAAAATAGCTCTATTCTCCCTTGAAACACTCATGGTGGGGGGCGGATACCTCTGACTGGATTTAGTATTTTTACAGCAGAGAGACTTCCCAGCTGTCCAAAAACACTGATCTGCACTGACGGCTAAAGCTAGAGAAAATTTTTTCCAACAGGTTGGCTATACACAAGTCAATTGGTAGATCAACTTGTGTACAACCAGCCTGGCCATACATGGATCGAAATATGTCCAGTCCCTGCTGAACCACCCAAATTTTGATCCATGTATGGCTGGCTTTACAAAGGTATTCATTAGCTGATTCTTTTATTTTTAGTACTGTGTAAAGAGCCAGAGCATGAATGTGTGGAGTTTGTTATGCAAACGTGTTCCATATCTGCAAAAGATGTGGTGATGTATATCTTGGTTACATATAAATTCAGACCCAAAAATGTACATAGACTGAGGCTCCTAGTTTTAGACTCTCCAAGCTCACGGTCATTATCAATTATTTTGTGTGCCCGTTGTATCCATTGAGTGACATCTTGCTATACTTCTGCAGAGCCATGTGGATTGCTGAGTGTGCATATTATCATATTATCAGTACATATTATCAGAAAAAATGTTGGTAAGTAGATAACTAAACTCTACTTTCCCAGCCCTCGTAAAGTACTCCAACCAGGAAAGTAAACTTACATAATATCACGTTATGCATCCCTGATGTTTTCTGTTTACTAATTGTGGGCAGTAACTACACGCTGTAAATCAGTTTATAAGTCAGATCCCACATATGATGCTCAGGGTGCCCAGGCATGGTTTGACAGTGACAGAAAATGTGAGATTTGAGCTTTTGACAACTTTCACCTACATAGACTAATAGAAGCAGGATTGTGAAAACCCCAGATATGTCTGTAAGGTTCACCCAGGGTGTTGCGCCCGAGATCTACCTGCTTCAGTGCTTTAGTGGAAAATATTACTGTTTATAGAAAGATCATTCATAGGAAAGATTGTTTCAAGGAATCAGCAGCAAGTCTGAAAGGTAATGTTAGTCTTTACTGTATAAATACTGTCTGCTACAGGTTTGTTTCTTTTGTAGATAGATGCAGTTGCTCACCAGGTTCCTGAAGGTCCATCAGTTCAGGCATCGTCCCAGCAATACAGATTTAAAAATAAGACAAAAAGTCCTATTAATATTTTGTATTCAGGTGTTCACTTGTATTTTATTTCCCCTCATATTCTTTATGAGATTGCTGGAGTATCTCAAGTTGTGAACCTGTGTTCCCTGCTGGTATTTGCCTAGTCCTCATCTGCTGTCCTGCAACATTGTTAACCGTTGTACCTTCCTGTCTAGGTCATGCTTATGTGTCTTAGTCATTGATTTGTCTTCCAGTTGCTGCCCTTGTGTTGCTTTGTTCGTCAAACAATCCGACAAACAGTCCGCTCAAAATTTGCATGAATGGACTTGACCACACACGATGAACGAACAGTCCGCTGAAAGCGTGCGCGATGACGTGAACGGCACGTACGACGGGACGAGAAATTCAACGTCCAATACACTGCAATGCAACCTTCGCCGTGTAAATCCTTTCTGAGCATGCGCGAAACTTAGTTTGTCGAACAAGCCTACACACGAGCGGACTGTCCGCTGAAACCAAGTTTCAGCGGACTGTCTTACGGAAATTCCGAAAAACTTTGTTCGTCAGACTGTCCGCTGAAACTGTCCGCTGAAGCCCACACACGAGCGGACTGTCCGCTGAAACACTGTTCAGCGGACAAAGTTGGGCGAACAGTCCGCCCGTGTGTACGCGGCCTTAGTTAAAGTTAAAGTGAAACTAAAGGCAAACTTTTTTTTTTTTTTTTTAACGTTTTGGAGTTGAATGAGTGATTAGACCAGTCAGTTTTTATTGCTGTTTGTGCCCTCGTTATGGAGATTCACCCTCTCTATTTGTCCTATTTACTATTATCATCAAAAGTAAAAGAAAATCTCACATTTTGGGTTGACTTCAGAACCGTAATAGAGGGGAAATCTGCCAATAGGGACACTTGTTCTGGTGACACCTTGGGATTTCCTCACTTTGAAGGGATTTCCTAATTTCCTGTTTTTGCTATGGGACAGGAAGTGAAGAGAAATCTCCCCTATGGGACAGAGATGACAAAAAAACTGACAGTGGTTATAACCCTCCCTTAATCTATCCATAATGAAAGAAAAAGCATTTTGCCTTTAGGTTCATTTTAATAATAACCAACATTTAACAATTTCTATCATCTATTATTTTCTGAATGACAGTTTGGTAGTTTGTAGCCTTAAGTAGGGTTTCTTTTATGCCAAAGAAGAAAGTTGTTAGTTCCTAGTTCTAAAAACATTTTGTAGATGCAATATAACAAAGAAATACTGAAAAAGAGAGATATTTGCCATGGTTAAATTACCATTTCTCAAGTCTTCTGTAAAGTTAGTTATCTGTTATGAGAATTAATCTAAATCAAGACCTCTAATTTGTCCCCCGCAGGTTGCAAAATTTAATTTCACATTTATTCGTAAAGCATGGTGTAGTTTATGACAAGCAGAGCTGTGAAAATTGACTAAATACTGTGCTTCTGATAAACTCTTTAACAAAACTCCTTGGAATTGAAAGAAGCTAATATGCAGCTCACAACTATTTATCCCTACCTAGCCCTCAATCACATCAGACTGGAGACAGCTTATTGAAGGAGTAGAAGCTGTTTACTTAGCAAAGGTAACGTTTGTAAAAAGGGTGAAGCAATATTCACTTTAACCTCCGTGGTGGTATTCCCGAGTCTGGCTCGGGGTGGAATTTCAGTACCACTAGCGGTAACCCCAAGCCAGATGGCATTGCAGGATACAGGGAGAGTTACTTACCTTGTCCCCTGGATCCAGCGATGTCCCCCCGCTGTGTGTGCGAGCTCCTCCGCTCGATTCACACAGTGCCCGAGTGCCGCTGAGCTCCATTCCCTGCGACGTTACGAGGCACGGGAGCGGAGATCGGCGCCAAATTCAAACAAGTAAAAACACAAAATACTTACAGTATACAGTAATCTTACAGATTACAGTACTGTATAAAAAAAAGACACATCCACTTTGTCCCTAGTGGTCTGTGCAGTGCCCTGCATGCACTTTTATATTATAAATACAGTTTTTTCTGCCTGGAATTTGGAGATTGCCCATAGCAACCAAAAAGTGTCCCTTTATGTCAAAAGTGATTTTAGTTCAGCTAGAAAAAAAGCGATAATAAATTAGAATCACTTGCAGAATTGAGCGATAGCGATTTGTGGGGAAATTCGTCATCAAACACTAAATCTAATGACAGCGACAATTCTGCAACTGAGCAAATTTCTGTGTTTTTGGATTTGATTACATTATTGAACAATTTTTATTATTATTTGTTATAATTATTTATAGTTATTTATTATATTATAAACTTTATCATACCCGGGATGTCTAATAGACTCTAGTTTGAACAGATTTAAGAGAGTTATTCCTAAGAATTGCAGGCCTACAATATAAGATGCCAAATTTCCATGCAAAAATAATGGTACCGCTTTCAGCACCTAAAATCAGAAATAATCGTCGGACCCAAACACGGCGCAACAAAATGGCGGCGGAATTGTAACGGGCTTCCTCGGAACCGGGTGACTTGAGCTGTGTCTTTTGATGTGACTGCTCTTGCCGGATTTGTCCTCCGAAGATGGATGTGTGTGACCTGTTACCGAACACAACTTAGGAGTCGGCTGATTGTTGCTTGGATGTTTATTGTGGTGCACGGATGACCTCTATGGGTTTCATCTGGCTTTTAGATACAGTTTTTCAACCATGGTAAAACTTGCAAACCCTCTGTACACGGAGTGAATTTTGGAAGCCATACAAAAAGTAAAAAGACAAAAACAGCGTCCTTCGGAAGAAGGGATTTGTCATGAGGTGTGTGTATCCCATGGTCTTGATAAAAGGCTTGTACTCGAGCAGCTTGAACTCAGTGTACAGGATGGCTCCATTCTCAAGGTTAACAACAAAGGTGTGGTTTCATACAAAGATCCAGAAAACCCTGGATGCCTTACAAATGTTAAGCCTGGTCCTCTACCTAAAGCAGCCAAAGGTCAGCGAGCTGTAAGTACCGATCTGCGCACCGTGGACTGGAATAAACTCCTTCGTAGGGCACTGGAAGGCCTTCAGGCTCTTTGCTTAAGAATATTGAGAAATATTTGCGTAACCAGAATGATTTGGTTGGAATTGTGGCAAATCCCATTTTCCAGAGGAGGTTGCGTCTAGCAGCCAAACGGGCTGTTAACAGCGGGAGGCTACTGAAAGATGGCCCACAGTATAGGATTAACTATGGAGGATCAGAAGGGAAAGGAGTATCCAAATATTCTTCCTCTTCCATGCTTCCTCTAGTCAGTCTCCTTCCCCATGAGAAGGATCAGGTCACCCATCGTGTTTAAAATTCTGTCCAGAGCTCACCTCTAATGTAAAAGCATTGAGGTGGCAGTGCATCGAATGCAAAACTTGCAGTGCCTGTAGGATTCAAGGCAAAAATGCAGATAATATGCTTTTTTGCGACTCTTGTGATCGAGGATTTCACATGGAATGCTGTGACCCACCTCTGGCCCGCATGCCAAAGGGTATGTGGATTTGTCATGTCTGCCAGCCAAAGAAAAAGGGTCATAAAATCATTCAAGAGAAAGCTGCACAGATCAAGAGGCAATACGCAAAACCCATTGGCCAACCAAAAAACAAATTAAAGCAACGCATGTTGTGTATGCCCAATGATGGAACATCTGTGAACTCATTACCAGGAAGGGGGCCATCCGGTAGGAGTCAAAAAAATAAAATGTGTCCCACCACACTGCCATCTGGTCATGCTGCATCGGACCCCATCAGCAGCCTGGCTGCATCTGACCTCATTTGGCCTGGCCCCCATCCCATCACTTCCACCTGTTCCCCTCTCAAAGTTAACAGGAAAACCAAAGGGCTAATTGACGGCCTCACTAAGTTTTTCACTCCATCACCTGAGGGACGCAAATTTCACAGGCGAATGGTAGACTTTTCTGTGCACTACCGTCCCAGGAAAAAACATAATGACCCAGACTCTTGCACTCTCCATAGGCTGGCAACGAGTACCACTCATGGGCTAGGCAGCCCTCCTCCTCCCTCACAACTTGTTCCCCCACCTGCTCACTCACAAATCTCTTCCCTTTCTGGCTACAGCCCTACCTCACAGCAATCCAGCAACTCTACCACGTCTAATTCACCCCAGAGTTCTTCAAGTCACTCCAGTGCCCCATCACTCAGAAGCCTACCTAGTAACAGTCAGTTGAAGGGGCTGTTTGATGGACTGTCCCATATCTATGCTACTCAGGGCCAGCCACGCCAAAAAAGCCACCCAAGCTATGCACCTCCAAAGGAGTAGGCTCCTTCTTTCCCACTCCAGCCCTCCAAGTTGGGCAGTGCCTCGGGGTCGGGCATTGAAAGCCATTGCTCAGTACAAGCGCTCCTCATTCTTTATAAAACACAGGACACTAGGCAGGTTAAAGTACAAAGTGGGACCTATAGGGGCGGGAGCCAGGACACCAGGAAAGGTCAGCTTGGCAGACAGAAGGACTAGGACCGTCCAGGATGATGGTAAGCAGAGGCTTTAGAACCCTTTCCTCTGTACTTTTATATTGCACCTTAGCAGTAGCATTTGAACATTTTTGTAACATACTGTGTCACTTGCCTTTTAATGGTAGTGCTGCTAATGCAGTCTTTTCCTCCCTGGTCAGACAACTGTATTTTACAACAAATAAAGCCAAGGCAAACTCAGGATTTCAACTGGCCATAGATTGAAATTTGGCCAGTTCAACAGATAACAGAGTTTAGATCCATCTATGGCCATTCCAGTTTGAAAAAAGTCGATCTAGTGAATCAGCCGGATGGCTAGTCAAGAAAAAATGATCTATCTATGGCCAGCTTTAGTTGTATATTTTATAGCATGCTTCACTGCTTGACAAGAAGGTGTCCTTTGCATTTTGAAGAACAAAGTTTTGATGCATGAAATAATCTCCAGTAGATTGTTTCAACTGGTCAGGAGTCGGAAGCCTAATTCAGATGGAGGGCACCTAATTGCATTGCTTTGAGGCTCCTGAGACCACTAACATTTGTAGGTAAATATTAGTACATGACTAGTCTGTACAACATCATGAATCATGTAGAACATAGTAAAAAAAAATTAAAAAATATACCGTATATAATTCTGTGTATGTATAGAATGTAGCACAAGAATAACAACATTCTATGGAGTACAGTGATTTAAAAGATATTTATGGCTTATAAATTTAACTTAAAACCTTTTTGTGTGCTTTTTTATGTTTTATATCTTATCTGAAAATAAAGAATTTACAGTCTAAAAAAAAAAAAATCAGAAATAATCATACTGCCAGGGAGGTTAAGGTCCCTTTCACACTTGCGTTGAGGGGCAGACTACAAAATCCTGTGGGAGATGCCACAGGCTTCATGCTAACAGTTGTGGACTTGAAGCCCTATGCAAGCAGTAAGCGGCTAACTGCACCCGCAGCCATTCCCATGTGATTGAACATGTGTGCTTACCTGGGGATGATCGGCTTTGGACACAAACTGTTTGTATCCAAGGCTGATCATCAGCAGGTAACCACTTTATGTGAGGAACTGCGGTCCATGTCAGCCTTTCTTTGCTTTGTACAGAGCTCCTGCCTGCAGCTGTTCGCATAAACCCACCCAGAAAAATCACCTAACTTTCACATTATATTTATTAAAAGTAAACACAGGTTCACCTTATCTACTTACATTCACTTTGCAAAATGAATATTGATTTTGCTAGGTGAACAGTCTCTAAATCAACTGTACTGGCTGAATGCTCCACTTGGAGCACAACAAGGAGAGCCCCTGTTGCATCTTGGGAGATTAGTTCTTCTTTAATGATTCAGGCTTATTTTGCTATGAAACAAGGTGTTGGAGTAGTGGTAAAACAAAAGAAGCTGTCAGTTACAGGCACAAGGTCACTACTATAACAGTAAGCTCTAGTCACAGTCAATTGTGCAGCTATTAAATGACAATGAGGTTGCGTTAGGTTGCCATGTTATTATCCAAATACTAATTAGTAGAATTCTGCTTTAACCTACCGGAAATCTTTAACTGTGTTACAAAGACATTTTGAGTATTTTAATGCTGATATTGCAAATGGGGCCAACTTTCGTGGAAAATGAGAAAGTGGCAAACGGTGCAGACATCAGATATAACCAGGAAACAGCATGACTTCCAAGCTTAAAAGTTTGCAAGGAGCCCCAGTATTTTTCATCTTATCCCCCCATGTTGTTCTGTCTTTGTTGTAGTATAAATGATGTAAGGCGAGTCGGTGACAGGCTCCTTCTGACTTTTTCTGTATCTATCACTGCCACTTCATTAGCTACACAGAAGGGGGTGCGGGTTTATGGAATCCATCTCAACCTTCTGGAACACAGAAAACAAGACAAGGGATTGTCAATTCATTCAGCAATGTTTCTTCTACTTTCTTTTTAGCAGTTTTTTAGGTAAAAGGAAATAAACCGTTAACGCAAAACTCTAGCAAAAATATCTTTATGATATCTCAACTCCACATATACTTTGTATATCTGCCTTAATTTTTAGTTGTGAGCATATCTAATAATTGTTTTGCAATAACATTCCACCTCTGAAATCATGGCATTGGAATATGCCCAACTGATGTATCACTGCATAAAAATGGCTGCTATTATTTTTGGCTTAGAAAAACGGATTGACTAGGAGATCTAAAGCAGACACCAGAGACTGAGTTATAAGCAGAGCAGTAGATTGGATATACTGAATGGCTGTCAAAAGGTGGTGTAGAGCAAGCACAGCATGATCTAACCAGGAGAAGGACATGAGGAAGGAAAGGTGAGCAAGCATATTGCTTGCAGACTGTAGGAGGTAAACAATCTTAGGAAGATCATAATACCTGTAGCCACCCTGCCTAAAAAGTAGTGTCTATCACATTTAGTGCTGCCTAGCCGTGGACAGATAGGGGAGCATCTCTGGTAATGGAGATGGGAGAAGCAATAGGGCTGGATTATGAGTGTTTGTGTCTTTCTCTGGCCAACCACTAGCAGTTTTGTTACCAGTTTTGCATGTCAAGGAAGGATATACTTATTTGGGTTAACTTGAGGGGAGGGTCTTTCCCCCAAGGCTTAGGCTGGGGGAGGCGGGTTGTCAGAAGTGCTGCCTAGGGAGGGCCTACACTTGTTTTGAAGATAAGACCTGGGTTGAGGTCTGAAGCTGTCCTACATGGAATGAGGGAAGCAAGACTAGAGCTAGGGTACCAGGGGAAGAAACTCTGCAGTGGGAGGTGTCCTGGAAAGTAGTGTGAGGCTGCAGCCTCAGAGGGGCCTGGTGACTAACTTAGTGATAGACCCTCTACCCGTCAGAAAACTACTAAATTCATTTTGGACAGCACAGTGGTGTAGTGGTTAGCACTCTCGCCTAGCAGTAAAAAGGGTCGCTGGTTTGAATACCAACCATGACACTACCTGCCTAGAGTTTGCATGTTCTCCCTGTGCCTACGTGGGTTTCCTCCAGGTACTCCGGTTTCCTCCTACGCTCCAAAGACATGCAGGTAGGTTAATTGGCTTCTGTCCAAAATTGGCCCTAGTATATGAATGGGGACCTTGGATTGTGGGCTCCTTGAGGGTAGAGACAATTGTAGACACTCACTCAGGTTGAACTGGATGGACTGATGTCTTTATTCAACCTTACTAACTATGTAACTGTGTAATTAAATGTTGGATTTAATTTAAAAGCCCTTAGTCATCTGGGTGTGAAATTGGAGACTGGAGTACTACTCTCTGGGTATCTGATGCCCTAAATCCTCCCTTTTAAACAAGTGCTGACAATTAAATTCAGCTTATTTCCTAAAGTGACTGGCGCCCAATGATTCACTTCCGCCACTATTTACCATGAAATCTGGGATGAAATGTTGGCCTACCTGGTCTCTGGAGGTTCCTAATATGCCAAGGGGAATGCTTTACCAAGTAACTACAGACTGGTTAATTTAAATTCTAAACAGTGCATTCCTAAAGTATTAAGACCCCCTTCACTTTTTTAAACTTTGTTGTGTTGCAGCCTGATACTACAGTTGTTGAAATGTTTTTTCTCATTAATGTACACCCAGTACCCCATAATGACAAAGTGAATACAGAATTTTAGAAATGTGTGTGAATGTATTAAAAATAAAAATATCACATGTACTTAACATGGTTGTAAACCCTTACAAACCACTTTGACCTACAGGTAAGCCTAGATTAAGGCTTACCTGTAGGTCCAAGAAATATCTCCTAAACCTATACGGTTTAGGAGATATTTGCCCGAAGACAGGCACCGCTGACTGAGCGTGGCATTTCCAACAACAGAGCTGCCGCGCGTGTCGGCTCCCGTGCGCATGCGCGGGAGTGACGTCATCGCGGCTCCGCCGAATGACAGCGGCGGAGCTGCGAGACCCCACCAAAAAGATGGATGCCCCGGACTACAGGGGACAGCGGTGACATCGCTGGCTCCTGTGTCAGGTAAGTGACACATAATGGACTACTATGCGATGCATAGTAGTCCATTATGCTTTGCCTTTGCAGGGAATCAAAGAGGAATTAAACCCATCAGGGTTTACTTCCTCTTTAAGCATCCAGTCCTTTTACTCAATACTTTGTTAAAGCACCTTTGACAGCAATTAAAGCCTAATTACAGCTGAAATCTCTATAAATTCTAGAAGTTTGGGGCATTGTTCACACAAACTGATCTTTCTGGAGAAGAGCAGAGTCTTATTATCCTCTTGTCAAGACATCATCATCCTGCAAATAGTGTTTAGTTCGTTAAGTGTTTGTGGTAATTTCACAAGCGTTTTCTTGCACCAGACTGAAATAACATGATTTATGAGTACTGCAAAATGAGTGTATACATATATATATATATATATATATATATATATATATATATATATATATATATATATATATTTAGGAAATTAGGTGCACAGTATATGATTTTGCACAACCATTTTCCTCCTTTATGTTGTAATAATAATTTTACTCTCTTAAGCAAAGGGGTCTGGATATGTGTTTGGCCATCTGGATTTTAAAATTGTGGTGGAATCAGTAGATGCAACACCCTTCACTGTGGTCCTTTTGGCTCCTTCGCGTCAAGAAAAAGCTGCTTGGACCAGTGACATTAGTCAGGTAAGAATTTTAATCATAGCAAGATAAACCATAAAACATAAAAGTAACCCTGACATTTAAAGTGATTCTAAAGGCAGAAGGTTTTTTACCTTTCCAGTCTATGCATTAAGGTAAAACACCTGCATGCAGTCCCCCCCCCCCCCCCCCCAAAGGCTGGATTCACACCTATGCATTTTTAGTGCTTTTTGCATTTTGCTGATTTTCACAACACGTTCACTACACTGTAGTGCAAATCTGCAAAATGCAAAAAGCACTATAAATGCATAGGTGTGAATCCAGCCTTATACTTACTAGAGCCCAACCTTGACCAAGCAATTTGCATAAGAACAGAGGCTCTGCCAAATCTCTCTCTCTCTTCACTGGCTCACACAGCAGCAGGAGCCATTGGCTAATGCTGTTGTCAATTGCAGATAGTGAGCCAATGAGGAGAGAGTCTCATTGCACAGAGCAGGTAAGTATGGCATAGGGACATTGGAACTGAGTTCAGCATCAAGTAACAGGGAGTAAATAGCAGATCTTGAAGAGTACTTTTATATATGATTTGTACTTTGTTTTTTTGCCCTGGGTCCTTGATGACATAATTAAAAGCATAATTGATCAAATCCAACATTGTTCCTATGTCTGGAGGAAAAACCCTTTACTTTACCTCACTGTGGCAGACTGTGACATGGCTCTGGCCAGTTGAGAGCTACACTACACTGATAAGCCATTTTAGACAATATATAGAGCCATTCACATAAGTCCATACCTTTGCAGGACCTTAATGCCTTAAAAAGTCATACCAACACAGCCACAGACTCCCGATCCCTGCATTCTGAGCATAATGCACTTCTGAACCCTGCATTCTGAGCGTAACGCACTTCTAAACCCTGCATTCTCTTGTAATATTTATTTTATTTTATTTTTATGCTCACAAACACACTGCATTTGTGATCTACGTTTGGGGTTAACAATGTATTATCACCCACAGTATATCACAAAGGCAGTGCATTTTGAAAATGGTGCAGAAAACACACATAGAACGTTGCCTTTCTAGCACTGCATTCTGTGAACTAGCCCTAACAACAGCACACTGTGCCCGGTGATCTTTGACTTCATCAGTGTTGTTCAAGTAGATCTCCATCTCTCCATCTCTGTAAGGTTGCCTACCTCTAAATTTCATAAGCCATCATGTATGTTTAAGACACTGTAGTCACCATACTTTTTTTTTATTCACAGTGTATTGAGAATATTAGATGCAATGGCTTGATGAGCAATGTGTTCGAGGAGAACTCTAAGGTCACAGTTCCACACATGATCAGGTAAGAGATGGTCATATGTTTCAGTGACAATTGATAGTGAATGGACAGCATTTGGGCCTTGTTTTCCCATAGTTATTGAGGAGAATGTAAGCAACAAAATGAACCACTGAAGATACATTTTGGAAAAAGATAGCTTCAACAATTATTAAATGATGAATTAAATAATTTAGATTAATAAACAGTTTTGTAGTGCTCTATGTATTTAGTATATAACAACCAGAAGGTAGTTCTGGTTGTGATATAATACATACAGCACTATAAAACTGTTAATGACCTCACTGTTCCATCCTGAGGAATCTGACCAAGTCTGTGAGATGCATTGAAATTGGATGCCATCCCACTATTGGCCAATGTTGTGCTATACACAAGATAACATTCCACTTCCGGATCGCTGCACGCCGATATACTCCCTTACTTTGACGGGGGATATCGTTGTTATTGCAGCAGCTAGCTGCCATAAACCCGGTATCCTCGTGTTTGGCCGGCGGTCCGGTTTCTGATAACAGTGGTCTCTGCCGCGTGATGACTTTTATTGGCGGCGGGAGAGGGGCCCCCCTCTCGCAGCGCTCCGGTGCCCTCCACCGCTTACCGGATCCGTCGGCTGTATCGGAGGCAGTCGGATATTCACCTTGGCTGGGCATGGATATGAGTGAAGGGAAGATGCAAAACATCCCTTATACCTACAGCTCTTCAAGGGCCATTTTTTTAAAATATTTTTTTAAATGACACTTTTTTTTTAATGCATTTAAGTGTATATATGAGATCTGAGTTTTTTTTTACCCCAGATCTCCTATTAAGAGGTCCTGCCGTGCTTTTTTCTATTACAAGGGATGTTTACATTCCTTGTAATAGGAATAAAAGTGACACCATTTTTTTTTAAAAACAGTGTAAAAATAAAAGGTAAAATAAATGAGAAAAAAAAAAGCTCATGCAGAAGCGAACACATACGTCAGTAGCGCCTGCATATGAAAACTGTGTTCAAACCATAAATGTGTGGTATCACCGGGATTGGTAGAGTGAGAGCAATAATTCTAGCCCTAGACCTCCTCTGTAACTTAAAACATGCAACCTGTAGAATTTTTGAAACGTTGCCTATGGAGATTTTTAAGGGTAAAAATTTGTCGCCATTCCACGAGCGGGCTGAATTTTTAAGCGTGACATGTTGTGTATCAATTTACTTGGCGTAACATTATCTTTCACAATATAAAAAAAAATGGGTTTACTTTACTGTTGTCTTATTTTTTTATTCAAGAAGTGTATTTTATCCAAAAAAGGTGATCTTGTAAGACCCCTGCGCAAATATGGTGTGACAGAAAGTATTGCAAAAAATGTATAATGTTTGGGGGTTCTAAGTAATTTTCGAGTAAAAAAAAATGTTTTTAACTTGTAAACAACACATCTCAAAAAGAGACTCTGTCCTTATGTGGTTAATGATAAAAGGTTTGGATGGGCATCAACCAAGGGAATGGTGTTGGGCATGTCATGCGAAACAGTGGAATTTTTTTTTGTTATGTTTTGTTTGAAATTTTTTATATTGGTAACATAGGATTGGATAACCAAAATTAATCTTCACACAATTTATTGTGTGAAGATTCTTAGCTCATGGATGGCTTTGTAATAATCAAGATAGTTGAAAATGGTTCAAACGAGGAAGACGCTGCTCCAGTCACTACAGTCCGAATGCGCTGGGTGCAAGCCACGGCCTGCCACCGATGACCAATAGGATGAAAAGAACAGCTGCACACCACAGGAATGTTCCAACCAGGTTTCAAGAAGAACTGAGGTCAGTGTGAAACGCACGCATCACCTCCTGGGTTTGGAAAATCATTCCTGTGGTATGCAGCCGTTCTTTTCTTTCCAGTTGAAAATGGTGCCATAAAAGTCTCCTATAGTATATTATATGTGGATTTATTTTATAATATATTCTAATCCAGAATAGAGTGTCGATTGGACAAAATCAATACCATACGGTATATACTGTGCTTTCCTGGTAGCTTCCTTGGAAGCAATTGGGTCAAGTATCAGGTACAAAGGAGACTGATCTGGATGGAATCATTGTGACTGCACATTAAAATTTGCTTCAATAATTGAGGTTTTTATAAATTATATACTTAGCTGCTAGCTAATGCCATTCCACCAATTCCATGTTCCTCACCAGTCTTGTTCCCATTTTTCCATATAAGACAATTTCTAGAATCTGAAGATACATTGTTGGGTTGTGGCCTTAGATGCCACATTTAAGGATTAGTAAATTGAAATATGTAAAATTTTTGTTTTTGGGTTTAATACCACTTTAAGTGGATAAAAAAGAACAATAAAACATGTTTTATCCTTACTAAAGAACAGATAGATACAATCAGTTTAGTAATACAAATGATCCAAAATTATTTAAGTTTCCTATCAAGAGATGTTTAAGGCCACCTTTAGATACACACCTTTACTCATGTACAGAATATATACATTACGTCTAGTGGGAGAATGCATTTGTGGTAACATGCATAAAACACTACATAAAAAAATCATACAGCGCCTTACAAAAGTATTCACCCCCCCTTGGCCTTTTACCTATTTTGTTCCATTACAGTCTTTAGTTCAATGTTTTTTTTTTAATCTGAATTATATGTGATGGATCAGAACACAATAGTCTAAGTTGGTGAAGTCAAATTAGAAAAATATATACATAAAACTATTTTTCAAAAATAAAAAACTGATAATTGGCATGTGCATATGTATACACGCCCTTTGTTATGAAGCCCATAAAAAGCTCTGGTGCAACCAATTACCTTCAGAAGTCACATAATTAGTGAAATGATGTCCACCTGTGTGCAATCTAAGACAGTCTGTCATTACATATACACACCTTTTTAAATGGCCCCAGAGGCTGCAACACCTAAGCAAGAGGCATCACTAACCAAACACTGCCACGAAGACCAAGGAACTCTCCAAGGGACAATTTTGTACAAGTCAGGGTTAGGTTATAAAAAAAATATCCAAATATTTGATGATCCCATCAAATTTATCATAAACGAATGGAAAGAACATGGCGCAACAGCCAACCTGCCAAGAGAGGACCACACACCAAAACTCATGGATTCAAGGAGGGCATTAATCAAGGAGGGCATTAATCAGAGAGGCAGCACAGAGACCTAAGGTAACCCTGGAGGAGCTGCAGAGTTCCACAGCAGAGACTGGAGTATCTGTACATAGGACGACAATAAGCTGTAGGCTCCATAGAGTTGGGCTTTATGGCAGAGTGGCCAGAAGAAAGCCATTACTTTCAGCAAAAAACAAAATGGCATGTTTTGAGTTTGTGAAAAGGCATGTGGGAGACTCCCAAAAAGGTGCTCTGGTCTGATGAGACTAAAATTTAACTTTTTGGCCATCAAAGAAAACGCTATGTGTGGCACAAACCCAACACATCAATAGCCCAAAGAACACCATCTCCATGTTTTTCAGAAGCCGGGACTGAGAAACTGGTCAGAGTTGAGGGAAAGATGGATGGTGCTAAATGCAGGGATATGCTTGAGTAAAACCTGTACCACTCTGTGTGTGATTTGAGGCTAGGACGGAGGTTCACTTTTTAGCAGGACAATGACTCCAAACACACTGCTGGAGCAACACTTGAGTGGTTTAAGGGGAAACGTGTAAATGTGTTGGAAGGGCCTAGTCAAAGCCCAGACCTCAATCCAATAGAAAATCTGTGGTCAGACTTAAAAATTGCTGTTCACAAGCGCAAACCATCCAACTTGAAGCAGCAGTTTTGCAAGGAGGACTGGGTAAAAATCCCAGTGGTAAGATGTGGCAAGCTCATAGAGACTTATCCAAAGCGACTTGGAGCTGTGATAGCCGCAAAAGGTGGCTCTACAAAGTATCGACCTTAGGGGGGTGAATAGTTATGCACATTGACTTTTTCTGTTATTTTGTCCTATTTTTTGTTTGCTTCACAATAAAAAAAAAAACATCTTCAAAGTTGTGGACATGTTCTGTAAATTAAATGATGCAAATTCTCAAACAATCCATCTTAATTCCAGGTTGTGAGTCAACAAAACACAAAAAATGCCAAGGAGGGGGGTGAATAATTTTGCAAGGCACTGTACATTACACATGTTAACCCCCATAATAACAATCCTGTGTCACGAAAAGAACAAAGATTTACTCATATGTTTTTTTTATGGTGATTTGTGCTTATTAGTGTTCCTATATCCAGTGCCAAATTTTAACTTCAATAAGTGTATTATAGCTTAGCTTGTATTTTTGAAAGCCATAATTTTATAATATAAACCTGTGGAATTGTCCAGCTGAGGCAAGCTTCCTGTTTATGAATGTTTTAGATCGGACGCAAGACTGCATAAAGATGATGTGGATATCTGTTTTAGTAAAACCCTGAACTCCTGCAAGGTCCCTCAGATCCGCTATGCCAGCGTGGAGCGTCTCCTGGAGAGATTGACAGACTTGCGCTTCCTCAGCATCGATTTCCTCAACACTTTCCTGCATACCTACAGGATATTTACCACGGCGTTTGTGGTGCTGGAAAAGCTGGCTGATATATACAAGAGACCTTTCACATCAATTCCAGTCAGGTATGTACAATACAGCCCAGTGTAATGTGTGTTTACTTTGCTTGTATAATTACTGTCAGGTTTATTTAAGGTGAGAGATATGTGGGTGCTGCCATTACATCTGAAAATGCAGGTTGTCCGGCTCCTGTGCCGATACAATAGTTTCAATACTAACCTCGAAAATGTATGCAGGAAAGATCTCTGAAAAACACAGATGTCCACTGAACTTCATTACCAGCTTTAGCAATCCACAGTTTTCTCTAGGCATAACCCCTACCGAGGTTGTAGTCTTTGCATACTCTCTGGATGCTCAGATGCTACATATTTTGATCCCATTCCAAAACACTCTTTGTACAGATTTCAACCTTAACTCCCAAATGAATAGAGAGATTACCATAGTACCAAGTTAATCAATTATCAGATTTTGAAATCCATGAAAATCAAAGCTTTCTTTCCCTGCCCCCTTACAGGGTTCGAGCAGTTGTGCTTGATTAAGGCAAGAGTTTTAATTATGAATACATGGGAGAGGGGCATTGGGAAGTGGTCTAAGGTGTTCATGTTAATTCACACTTTCTCCAAATCTAGTTATTTCCAGAAGAACTATAAAATTAATGTTGGTATGGAAGCCCTATTACTCTAAAGTGACAGTCATCCACCTCCCCTGATATTTGTTGGTAAAGTTTACAGTAAAAAAGAACTGTATATATGGTGGAGTTGTAATATCTTTACAACCTTTTAGGAATAAATCTACAACCTTTACTGGTTCACCCAAAATCGCAAAACTGTCAGTGCTCCCTGGATCCATGAAACTTTGCAAATGTGTTATGCAGCTCTAACCACAATATCTAGATATTGGAGGCCCATGGAGACACTAACTTTGCTAACCTGGACCTCCATAATCAATGATATTATGCAGGTGGATAATCTGATAGCAAGCAACAATGACCACAGCTGGGGTACTATACTACAGGTGCATTAAAATTCCTGCTGAACACCTAAGACCGAAAAGGTACAGCTAGAATTAGTGTTGAAATTACACTTTATCATTCTGTTGTCATATATCCACAGCTTCCTTCTGATGTAGGCCATCTTTCACACTGTTTTACCCTTTATGGGGTCTCTGTCTTCTGTTACCTATATAATTTCCTGTTATCAATACTTTTAGGTCTAAGGCAATCCCCTCTCTGTCACTAACCTCCCTCTTTTCCCTTAACCCTTTGTACCTTATTTCCTTCCTTTCTTCAGTGCCTCAATCCTACCCTCATCCCCATCAATTTATTCTGTTTTTATTGGCACGATTTTCTTCTGTTTAATTACCTGAGCATATGTTAACTTGAAGAATCACAGAACACAATTCTTCTGACTTTATGGCCTATTGTTTACATTCTAAAATTTGCCAAAACATTATGATTTTGTAAAGTTGTACAATTTGAAACTTAATAAACAATTGTTTACACTAAAGGAAGAACAAAGCTATCAGAAAAAAACAGGCCTATAGTGGAAACGGGGGTATAGAGTTATAAGAGCTGAGGTAGTTAAGGTTCCTGAGCAGCTATTCTGTGGTCACTGTGCTTAGATATGTGATATTTTTCCAACAATGTCAAAATCAGCTGTGGCCTCTGTCTCGACAAAATTGACATATATTTGAGTATGACCAAAATTGTGCAGAATATTTATGTCGGGTGAATTCCTACTACAAACTAAAAGCATATTCATAGGTAAATGGGCTTCTACCTAGATTGGCCCTTGTGTTTGTGACTCTATTAGTGAAATTTACCACTTGCCAACTGCCGTATAGCAGTTTTACTGCTACAAGGTGGCAGCTGTGTGCTGGTTCACATATCTATACATGATTCCAGACTTCCACCTGCAGGGGGCACTCTCGCCGCCAGCAGGCCGATTCTGCTGTGATAATTCACAGCAGAAACCCGGACTGGGGGTGCCGGGCACTCAATGTCTTATAGCACCCGCCAATCATTGGCAATACACAGAGAACTGAGATATACCTACAGTGCTGTGAAAAAGTATTT
Source organism: Lithobates pipiens (assembly GCF_037356315.1). Lineage (NCBI taxonomy): Eukaryota > Metazoa > Chordata > Amphibia > Anura > Ranidae > Lithobates > Lithobates pipiens. Next base: position 167,457,750 of record NW_027507790.1, on the reverse strand, counting down.
GCCCCTTCCTGATTTTTTTATTTTTTTTTGCATATATCTCACACTTAAATGATTCACAGCATCAAACAAATTTTAATATTACACAAAGCTAGCCCGACTAAATCCATGATGCCGTTTTTAAATATTATTTCATTTATTAAGGAAAAAAAGCTGTTCCAACCTGCCTGGCCCTATGTGAAAAAGTATATGACCCCCCCCCCCCCCCCATGCTGAATCATGACTGAACTGTGATTAACCACAATTTTTTGGAAAGCTGAGTTAAATTTCACTTGCCACACTCAGGCCTGATTACTGCCAGACCTATTGAATCAAGAAATCACATAAATAGAACCTGTCTGACAAAAAAGTGTTGCATGCTAACAGATCACAAAAAGCCACACATCATGCGACAATCTAAAAAAAAAATCAAGAACAGATTAGAAACAAAGTAATGTACATGCATTGGTCTAGTAAGTGTTTCAAAGCCATTTCTAAGGCTTTGGAACTACAGTGAACCACGGGGAGAGCCATTACCCACAAATAGAGATAATTTTGGAACAGCGGTGAACCTTCCCAGGAGTGGCCGGCCTATAAAGATTGCTCCAAGAGCATGACGATGACTCATCCAGGACATCATAAAAGAACCCAGAACAACATCTAAAGAACTGCAGGCCCCAGTTGCTTTAGGTAAGATCAGTGTTCATGATTCAACAATGCGAAAGAGACTGGGCAAAAATGGCATCCATGGGAGAGTTCTAAGGCCAAAGCCACTGCTGACCAAAAAGAACACAAAGGTTCATCTCACATTTACCAAAAACATCTCGATTATCCCCAAGATTTTTAGGCAAATATTCTGTGGACTGATGAGACAAAAATTTAACTTTTTAGAAGGTGTGCGTCCCGTTACATCTAGCATAAAACTAATACAGCATTTTAATAACAAGAACATCATACCAACAGTCAAACATGGTTTTGGTAGTGTTATGGTCTGGGGCTGCTTTGCAGCTTCAGGACCTGGATGACTTACCATAATTGATGGAACGATGAATTTTGAGCTCTACCAGAAAATCCTGAAGGAGAATGTCCGGCCATCAGTTCGTGACCTCAAGCTCAAGTGAAGTTGGGTTATACAGCAGGACAATTATCTGAAACACAACAGCAAGTCCACCTCCAAATGGTTCAAACAAAGCAATATTTGCATTTTGGAGTGGACTAATCAAAGCCCGGACTTAAATACAATTGAGATGCTGTATCATGACCTTACACAGGCCATTCATGCTGGAAAACCCTCCAGTGTGGCTGAATTAAAACAATTCTGCAAAGAGTGGGTCAAAATGGCTCCACAGCAATGTGAAAGACTCATTGCTAGTTATCACAAAGGCTTGATTGCAGTTGTTGCCACCAAGGGTGGCACAACCAGTTATTAGGTTTAGGGGGCAATTACTGTTTCACATAAAGCCAGGCAGGTTTGGACAGCTTTGCCTTAATAAATTAAACCATCATTTAAAAACTACATTTTGTATTTACTTGGATTATCTTTGTGTAATAATAAAATTTGTTTGATGATCTGAGTCATTTAAGTGTGAGAAATATGCAAAAAAAATCAGAAAGGGGGCAAATACTTTTTTTCACAGCATTTTATGTAAACCAGGCATATCTCAGTTCTGACGGGGGGGAAGGAATGGATTCTGGGTTCCTGCAAAGCAGGGATTGGAATCCATTTCTTCCCCTAGTAAAGGCAGCACACAGTCATTAGTACAGTGACAGTGTATATATTTAGCATGATCACGTTATTAGTGTCACTAGTTCCAGGCAAAGTGTCAGTTAGTGTCCGATTGTCAGCCAAAATTTTGCAGTCCTGCTATAGGTCAATGAAACTCTTGTCATTACTAGTATGAAAAAAAAAACTCCATAAATATATCCCATAGTTTGTACACGATATAACATTCACGTAACCCAATCAATATATGCTTTTGGGGATTTCTTTTACCAAAAACATTTAGCAGAATACATATTGGCCTAAATTTATGAAGAAATTTGATTGTTTAAATTTTTTATTGGATATGTTTTATAACAGAAATTGTCGGTCTTTTTTTGTTTGTTTATATCAGAAAATATAACAACCTCAGGGGTGATCAAATACTACCAAAAGAAAGCTCTATGTTATAAATTTTATTTGGATACAGTGTCGCACAACCGTGCAATTGTTAAAGTAACGCAGTGCCATATCGCAAAAATGGCCTGTTCATGAAAGCGGTAAATCTTCCAGAGGTCAAGTGGTTAAATTAAAGGTTAACTAAACCTCTGTAGGGCCCATTGGTACTGATGTGGATGACTTTTATGTACTCTGGCTGGTAATTAGTTTTTTGTACGATACTGCAATAAATACAAAATATATTTTCAAATGTATTTCAGAATATCTTCTCTCTACTACTTCTCTAGGTCTCTAGAACTCTTTTTTGCTTCTAGTCAAAGCTTGAGTGATGGGAAGTCACCACACCTCTGTCGCAAGTTTTCTTCTCCGCCTCCCTTATCTCTCTCTAGAACATCATCACCTGTCAGAGCCAGGAAGTTGTCTCTGAACTCTCCATTAAACTCTAGGATTGGAGCCTTGGACTTGTCTACATCATCCAGTGCCAGCAGTCCAACGTCAATATTTAGTCCAGCCACATCCCCGCCACCCTGCACTAATAAAGTTCCTCTAGACCTCAGCAAAGGACTCTCATCACCAGAGCAAAGTCCAGGTGCAGTTGATGAGAATTCTGAAAACCCTCGCATTGATCTATGTAACAAGCTACGAAGGAGTATCCGTCGAGGTAATGCTACAACTTCACACTCACGTTCCCTTTTAGAACATTATCTTCTAGAATGATGGTTCCTGTTCCCCATCTTCTCTATTCATTTTAACTAGCTGAAATGTATATTAATTTTCATTTTGCTGCTCTTCTGGCTGCATCCACTTTTTCAAACTTTGTTGCCATTGGTGCCCTGCACACTTGTCAAACCTACATGTACAGTACAAAATAGGTTAACAAACGTGACTGTTACTGCAAGTCATGCAAGATATAGCATGGTTCAAATTACAGCAGCAGCTTCATGTTGATAACTGTCTTTTTAGATTAAGCCCCACCCACATGAGAAATAAATTAAAGAAAATTGTAAGTATGTAAGCTTATGAATACTGTGAAGCCATGGAGCAATATCATATATTCAAAATGAGGAAAATATAAGTAAAATGCATTAGTACATTCAATGCATTTATCTTGTATTTGGACACAATATGTGTATTCCACTTGCTGAAATTACTAGCACATTAAACAACCAGATATTTTCAGGAGTGCTCAGATTTAAAAGTACAAAAGTGCCTATATTTTCAAGTTTGTACAAGTAAAATTCCGGAAACAATGTAACTCAATATTTCATCCACTCCACAGTGCTGTATAGCTAAAAGGCTTTTCCTGTCCCTAGACCAGTCCCCCTGGACATTATCGATGTAATCCAGTAATCACAGGCAGAAGTAAATGTCTCTGTGAGGCTAGAATAAACGAAGCCTAGATACTGTCAAAATATAACGACACTGAGTCATCTCTAAACACACCATAATACAAATCCCAGTGAGCACCTCTGCCATTCGAATTGTCAATGGGTTTTTTATTTTTCCCTATCCATGCTAAATACTCCCAAATGTCCCCTTGGAGGACCTAGGATTAGGACTCTTGAGGCATCAAGAAAGACCAGCTTTATGGCGCATGGCGAAAGGGGTATTCTCCACTTTTGCCCTCAGAAGATTGCGTGTCCTACCCAGTTGGGCTGCCACAACTTTGCCAGATATAGCTTACTACGTCTGTTATTCCATTTAAAACTAATTTTTTGTGAGATAATATTATTGTGTACATACCACACCATAAGGGCTCTCGCGCCTCTCATATCTTTCCAGTAGACACCTTGGAGTTTCCTTGCTTCCTTTCCCTGTTGCCTCAGTTTTACCTTGCTGGCCCCTGAGGGCTACCGTAATGCGAATAGACACTGTCGTATAGATGGAAGTTCTCTGCTCTAATGAGGAATAGCTAATTGCCAATTTGTTTACAAAATTATTTACCAGATTAAACTATGCTTATGACTAAAGAGTAACTTGTCTGTAGGACACAAGGAAAGCTGAATCTCTTCATCTGCTAACAACATTAACCAGTCTGGAACTCTGTGATGCCGAGACACTAGAGGGGACTATAGTTTCTAGGTTTTAGGGTTCAACACTGATTTCTAATTGCTATGCTTTTATTGCTATGGTGGGTACAAAGTATGCAAATGTAAGCCAGGAGCTTAAAAAGCAGATGCCTTTTTTAAGGTGAACACAAATTGAGGTGCTCAACTTGCATTTGTGAAGTCTTGGTTCGAGCAGACATTCAGTACTTCCCACTCTACTCCTCCAGCTCCCAGTGTAATGCACTGAGAGCTGGGATTCTCACTAATGACTACAGAGGTACACATTGCAAAAGGGGAAGGAACATGACAGACAAAGGAGATGAAAGTCATTTGCATATTGAGTGTTGCGGGTTCAGGGGCTTTCAGGGCTCTCAGGTAGATAAAGGTATGTACAGACATACTGTATATCAATATCTGCTTCTAACTACTGATTTACTGCTTGTCATTTATATGTACTACAGTATGATTTTGAAATAAGAGAAAATGTAGTGGAGAGATAGCATGAGAGCCTTTCAGAGATTCACCTTTACTGTTGAGATGTTTTGCATCAGAGAAAAAGCAGAAATGTGATGCATCTTTGATGATTTTCTATCAAAGAATGTCTAGGTACCAGATTAACATCTGGGGTTTAGAGAGTGAGGATGACTTATGGAGGCCACAGAGCTTTAGAACCACTCATGTTTTCATACAGAGTAGGCAATGTGGGGTGAGTCTTAATGTTATTAATCATGTAGGGTTTCAAGATGCTTGGTGGCATAAACCCTGTGGGGTAAGTCTTGATGTTTCATTCATGTAAGGTCCCAAGATTATAGTAAAAATAGGTCACCAATGTTATATCCATCTTAGATATCAGTATAGCTTTGTATAATTAAGAACCAGTACATTTACAGATTTATTATTAGATTTAAGTTGGATTTATATTATAATAAAAAAGTGATATTTATTTTTATATGCTGTCCTACTAATAATTTGTGTGTTTCTTGATTTCAGCTGCAGTTTTAGAATCTGTGTCACTAGACAGGAGCATTCCTGAAAGTAGTACCTCCACAGATACTGCAGAAAACAGCCCCTGCCGATCCCCATCAACTCCCCGTCACCTCCGGTACCGGCAAGCAGGAGGTAATAGGAATGTGTCTTCCATTATATGAATCAATATTTTAATACTAAGTGAATCGGCTACAGGTTAACATGGGTGCAGACCAAGTGGAGATTTTGTAGAAATAGTTTCTGCTCTTTAAATTCTGTGCTGTCATTGTGGAGTAAAACAGTATAGAAGTTGTAGTTTGGTGTGGCTTTGGCGGAGACTTATGGGCTGAGGCCATTTTCAACTCTGCATTAGGTTGGTTGGACAGGACTGTGGCGCTTCTTTGATTTTATAGAAATTGGGCTTCTTATATTTAGAAAATCTATCACAGAGGAAACAGGAAATCCATTGTTGACATACTTTTGATAATACAAGATACCTGGTGCAATGCTACTTACTCTCTTGTTGCAATACCTTAAATCGGTAGTAAACCCGCTGAAAAAAAAAAAAAATTTTCATACCTGCAAGGGAAAAGGCATAATGAGCTAATATGCACTGCACATCATTATGAAACACTTACCTTAGAACGAGGCCCCAACATCTCGCCCGATACACGCAGAGGGAGCTGACATGTTCCCTTGACTTGTCTTCTGGATATTGCGGCTCCGGCGCTGTGAGTGTCCGGAGCGGCGATATCGTCATGCGCGTGGGAGATTTCTTTTCTTCCAGCCGAGAAACCTCTGTGCGCATGCGCTGCTGCAATCAGCGGCTCATTGCCAGGGGAATATCTCCTAAACCCTACAGGTTTAAGAGATATTTTTTTTACCTACAGGTAAGCCTTATTATAGGCTTACCTGTAAGTAAAAGTGAAAAAAAAGACTATATAACAGCTTTAAAGTGATTGTAAAGCTTTGTTTTTAACCACTTCAGCTCCGGACCAATAAACACCTTAAGGACCAGAGGTCTTTTTGCAATTTCGCACTGCGCTGCTTTAACTGGTAATTGCGCGGTCATGCAATATTGCACCCAAACGAAATTTGCGTCCTTTTCTTCCCACAAATAGAGCTTTCTTTTGATGGTATTTGATTGCCTCTGCGATTTTTTTTTTTTGCGATATAAATGGAAAAAGAGCGAAAATTTTGAAAAAAAAAGATATTTTCTTCTTTTTGTTATAAGAAAAATCGAATAAACTAAATTTTAGTCATACATTGAGGGCAAAATTTATTCAGCCACATGTCTTTAGTAAAAAAAATGTCAATAAGCGTATATTTTTTGGTTTGCGCAAAAGTTATAGCGTCTACAAACTAGAGTACATTTTCTGGAATTTACACAGCTTTTAATTTATGACTGCCGATCTCATTTCTTGAGGTGCTAAAATGGCAGGGCAGTACAAATCCCCCCCAAATGACCCCATTTTGGAAAGTAGACACCCCAAGGAAATTGCTGATGGGTATGTTGAGCCCATTGAATATTTATTTTTTTTGTCCTAAGGGGTTGAATAATGACAAAAAAAAAAAAAAAAAATTTTTTTTACAAAAAGTTGTCACTAAATGATATATTGCTCACACATGCCATGGTTATATGTGGAATTGCACCCCAAAATATATTCCGCTACTTCTCCCGAGTATGGCGATACCACGTGTGTGGGACTTTTTGGGAGTCTAGTCGCGCACGGCACCCCGAAAACCAATCACCACCTTCAGGATTTCTAAGGGTGCAAATTTTTGATTTAACTCCTCACTACCTATCACAGTTTCGAAGGCCATAAAATGCCAAAATAGCACAAAACCCCCCAAAATGACCCCATTTTGGAAAGTAGACACCCCAAGCTATTTACTGAGAGGCATGTTGAGTCCATGGAATATTTTATATTTTGCCACAAGTTGCGGGAATATTACAAACTTTTTTTTTTTGCACCAAGTTGTCACTAAATGATATATTGCTCACACATGCTATGGGCATATGTGAAATGACACCCCAAAATACATTCTGCTGCTTCTCCCGAGTACGGGGATACCACATGTGTGGGACTTTTTGGGAGTCTAGTCGCGCACGGCACCCCGAAAACCAATCACCACCTTCAGGATTTCTAAGGGTGCAAATTTTTGATTTAACTCCTCACTACCTATCACAGTTTCGAAGGCCATAAAATGCCAAAATAGCACAAAACCCCCCCAAATGACCCCATTTTGGAAAGTAGACACCCCAAGCTATATACTGAGAGGCATGTTGAGTCCATGGAATATTTTATATTTTGCCAAAAGTTGCGGGAATATTACAAACTTTTTTTTTTTTTGCACAAAGTTGTCACTAAATGATATATTGCTCACACATGCTATGGGCAGAAGTCAAATTACACCCCAAAATAAATTCTGCTGCTTCTCCCGAGTACGGGGATACCACATGTGGGGGACTTTTTGGGAGCCTAGCCACGTACGGGACCCCGAAAGCCAAGCACTGCCTTCCGGATTTGAATATAAAATGCTATAAAAAACAAACTAACCAGAGTCACCCGTAACACTTATACGGTGATCAGTGGTGAAAGGGTTAACTAGGGGCAATCAGGGGGTTCAAATTTTTATTAGGTAGTATATGGGGGTCCCTGGCGCTATATAAAAACCTGACGGGGAACCTAAATAACTAACTGGCTAACCAGCGTCACCAGTGACACTTATACTGTGATCGCTGGTGAAAGGGGGTGAAAGGGTTAACTAGCAGCAATCAGGGGGTTAAAACCATTATTGGGTAGTATATCCGGGTACCTAGCGCTATAAAAACCTGGCGGTGAACCTAAAAAAATAACTAGCTACCTAGCGACACTAGCGACACTGATGCAGCGTTCAGAAAAATTATCGCTTAGTGACACTGGCAAAAGGGGGTGAAAGGGTTAACTAGCGGAAATCAGGGGGTTAAAACCATTATTGGGTAGTATATCGGGGTACCTAGCGCTATAAAAACCTGGCGGTGAACCTAAAAAAATAACTAGCTACCTAGCGACTGTAGCGACACTAATGCAGCGATCAGAAAAACGATCGCTTAGTGACACTGGCAAAAGGGGGTGAAAGGGTTAACTAGCGGCAATCAGGGGGTTAAAACCATTATTGGGTAGTATATCGGGGTACCTAGCGATATAAAAACCTGGCGGTGAACCTAAAAAAATAACTAGCTACCTAGCGACACATGCAGCGATCAGAAAAATGATCGCTTAGTGACACTGGCAAAAGGGGGTGAAAGGGTTAACTAGCGGCAATCAGGGGGTTAAAAACATTATTGGGTAGTATATCGGGGTACCTAGCGCTATAAAAACCTGGCGGTGAACCTAAAAAAATAACTAGCTACCTAGCGACTGTAGCGACACTAATGCAGCGATCAGAAAAACGATCGCTTAGTGACACTGGCAAAAGGGGGTGAAAGGGTTAACTAGCGGCAATCAGGGGGTTAAAAACATTATTGGGTAGTATATCGGGGTACCTAGCGCTATAAAAACCTGGCGGTGAACCTAAAAAAATAACTAGCTACCTAGCGACACTAGCGACACATGCAGCGATCAGAAAAATGATCGCTTAGTGACACTGGCAAAAGGGGGTGAAAGGGTTAACTCTAGGGGCAATCAGGGGGTTAAATCTTTATTGGGGGGTGATAGGGGGCTACCCTGGACCTAACACTAACTGTCCTGACAGTTTTTACTGTCACAACTGACACTGAATGCATTGATCAGTAAAGAAATGATCAATGCAATCAGTGACACTGTGACTGGGGGGGGAGGGGGGGCGGGGGGGATCGGGGGGCGATCGGGGGGGGATCGGGGGGGGTTTGTGTGCCTGTGTGTACCTACATGTCAGTGTAGTGTTGGTGCACACTTACTTTTACTCTTCTCCTCGTAGTCCGGTCAAAAAGACCGCCCCGAGGAGAATGACATCACTTCCTCCTTCCTGTGTAAACAATACACAGGGGAGGAAGCTTCTCATTGGCCAGGAGCGATCCAGAGGGGGTGGCCGAAAACCAACGGCCATCCCCTCATCACGGAGCGCTCCTGGACCGAATCGGACCGCCGTAAACAGCGGGAGGGGGTCCGATCGGACCCCCCACCCGCTGGAAGGCAATCACGTAGATGTACGTGATTGTGCCTGCCTGTGCCATTGTGCTGACGTACAATGGCAATACGGCGGTCCTCAAGTGGTTAATTTTATTTTTTTAAATAACAAAGCCATACTTACCTGCTCTGTGCAAGTGTTTTGCACAGAGCGACCCCTATCTTACTTTTCTGGGGTCTCGGAGCGGTGCTCTGGGCTCCTCCTCTTCTTGATTGCCCCCAAGGAGAGCTGCTTTCCATGGGGGCATTCGTGCGGGCATGCTCCCGAGTCCTGCTGCTGCATTCATTGACACAGAATGTGCTCGTCCCATTGCTGAAACAATCGGGCTCAGGTAAGAAAAAGGGGGGCTCTGCATAGAATTCATTAAGGTGAAAAACTGTGAGAGTTTACAACTCCTAAAATCTCCCTGGAGGTAATCCCGAGGGTGGCTTGGGGTTAAATTTCAGTACGATTAGCGGTAACTCCGAGCCACGCGCAGGATTGCATCTCAGGATCCTGGTCTAGGTTACTTACCTTGTCCTCAGGATCCTCCAATGTCCCCCCTCCCCTCGCTGTGTCTGCGGGCTGTGTCCTCCACCCGATACTCTGTGTGCTGGGCACCATTCCCTGCGAGCATCACAGCGCCTGGAGGCAGAGCCCAGCAGCAAATTCAAAAAGTACACAAAACATAACACATACAGTACACTGTAATCTCACAGATTACATTACTGTGTCAAATTCCACATCCCTTTTGTCCCTAATGCTTTGGCCAGTGCCCTCCATGCACTTTTATATTATATATATTGTTCTTTCTGCCTGGAAAATTGAGATTGTCCATAGCAACTAAAAAGTGTCCCTTTATGTCAAAAGTGGTTTTAGACCAGCTAGAAAACAGCGACATTAAATTAGAACACTTGCAGAATTGAGTGATAGTGAATTGTGGGGAAATTCATTTTATTATTATTATATTATTTTATTTTTTAATTATTTATAGTTATTTAGTATATTATAATTTATGATTTCGTGTTTCAAACGTTATCATACCCGGGATGTCTACTAGACTCTTGTTTGGACAGATTTAAGTGTGTTATTACTAAGAATTACAGACCTACAATATAAAAATCCAAATTTCTATACAAAACAATGTAGCGCTTTGAGATTCAAAAATCGGACATAATTATACCGCCAGGGTGGTTAAAGCATATTTCCACATTTGCAGTCAAATTTGAAAAAATCCCACTTAATGTTTGTATGAATGCTGTATTCCAATTCAGACAGCATGCGTAAAAATAATTTTTTTTGTAAATAATTCTAGATGTTTTCCAGGAGGAGGCATCGTAGCTTGTTTTTTTGGAACAATGTTAAAGTGAACCTGTCCTAGGTCTAGCTTCATTAACATACAATAAATGTCTACACCTTTAACCCTTTGTTAGAACAGGCAGTGTTCAAATCTAGTTACAAATGACAATGAAGATCTGCCTGCACACTACAGACAGGGTTAATAATAGTAACACAGCTGCCCAGCCCCCTCATAAACACAGAAAACTTCCTAGGATTTTCCATTGGTAAAGAGTCCAAAATGGAGCATCTAAAAAAAGGTAAGCTGCCATTTTCAAAATGTTTTTAATTATTCTGTGTGAATGGGGACATGTAACAAATATAAAGTAGATGTTATGCATATTTGGCTGCAAAGGTGGAAAAACACTTTAAAGTGTATGTATTGTAAATTCAATCACTAAAATAACAAAAACTTGAACCTGTTAGCGTTATTTCGAAAATTTCAAAATAATATCCGATGATCTTGCCCTGAAGGTCCTTGTTCAGGTACTTCCTGTTAGACAGTGCCAAAAAGTAAGTGTTTGTGTTAAAAAAGTGACCATTGCCACCAGGACCATATAAACATAGTTTCAGCACCATGGAGAGCTAATGCCAGAAGATGTACCTACATCGTAAAACAATTTGTAAAGGGGTTGTAAACCCTCATGTTTTTTCACCATCCTATGCATTAAGGTGAAAAAACTTCTGTCACTGACCACCCCCCAGCCCCCCGTTTTAGTCCTGTATTCCTCCGCCAGAGACGCGCTCTTCCTCTCTGCCTGAGGTTCTCGGCTCTTGATTGGATAGATTGATAGCAGTGCAGCCATTGGCTCCTGCTGCTGTCAATCAAATCCAATGACGCGGGGGCGTGGAGCCGAGTCCTACATTCGGCCCCTATGGACTCGGCAGTGCGCCCACAAGGTAAGCCCCCGGCAGAGCGATTCTCCGGGTGGGTTATACGATGCGGGAAGGAGCTACCAGCGCCGCCGGGAGACCCCAAAAGTGGAGGCCACTCTGTGCAAAATTAACTGCACAGTGGAGGCAAGTAGGACATGTTTGTTATTTTAAAAATAATAAAAAACAAAGCCTTACAATCACTTTAATAGTATGTAATGTAAATGTGAGATCTGTTCTCCAGCTGCTACATTTGCCTGGTGCACATACATCCTGTTATAAATAGGATAACTATGACTGGCTAATGCTAGGCAAATGCTGTGGAATCTTGGGCAAATGTCAGTTTAGATTTTAGTGAATTTTCAAATGCATGCTTCATAGGACCCCTAATAGTCTGTTCCAAGCACTGTGCATCCATTATCAGACTTTCTTTTTTTTGTACTTAAGTATGTTCATTTTAGTAAATGGTTACTGGGATGTTTCATTTTTGGCGAGATACTTGTTAAAAATTTAATATACTGTAGGGATGTTTTGTTGGACACAGTATTTTCTCTAACAATGCTAAAGCCAATCAGATTGTTAGGCAGACCATCATACTAACTGCTCACTTTTAGCAAGTGCACTAGCTTTACCTATCTCAGTATGTACAGTACAAAAGTAGGTAAGGATTTATACCCAAGATTGCTAAAATGCTTTGGATGTATAAAATATAGCTGACTTGAAGGGAGTTTTATGTTAACAAAAGTGTTTTTACTTGAGAATGTGCTTCTATTCACTTATCAACCTCTCTGCTGCTGCCAACCCCCTAAAAACCCAGCACAGGCACAAGCAGCTTCCTGCAATAAAAAAATGTTAGTAACTGTATTTTATAGACAAAGTTCATGACAGTTATAAATAAATATATTTTCTTCTTGTTCCTCTTTTCTATAATCTTATGTTGTAAAAAAATATTTATTTTAGAAGCTACACTCAGCAATTAATTTTAATTATACTCCTATGCTTGATCTCTTAGGCCAGAAAGACAATTTAACATTTTTCCTATTTGCTGCCAGACAGGTCATACCCAGACATTGGAAATCCACCCAGATGCCCTCACTGATGGAAAGGGCTGGTATTCTAAATGAGATAAGGCATATTTAACTTCTCATAACCATTAATAAGGATAATATTGATAAGCTCCACAACACGTGGGCTGCTTGGAGTGTTTATAAAGAATCCTCCCAACTCAGTAACTTTGTTTACCACCCCTCTTAGAAAACTATTTTTTATCCAATGACTGTATAGTTGATAAAAATAAAAATTATATTCATTTACTCTATAGTCACATTCTATGAGTAGGGAGAGCCACAAGGGGACAACCCTTAACCCCTGATCCTCTTCTCTACCTCTATGGTCCTTCCATCCTCCTCTCTCTACCTTGTTCAGTACCCCATACCTTTCCTTAAATCTCCCCCCATACGCCTTCCCTCTCACATCTCCCACCTCTTATCACTCTTTTTATATGGAAACTGGAAATTGTATTCAGACCATATGGAACATACACTATATTGTCAAAAGTATTGGGATGTCTGCCTGTACACACACGTGAACTTTAATGGCATCCCAGTCTTAGTCTGTAGGGTTCAATATGGAGTTGGCCCACCCTTTGCAGCTATAACAGCTTCAACTCTTCTGGGAAGGCTGTCCAAAAATGTAACTAAAGTCTCCACTTTAATTTATCTCAATTGGGTTGAGGTCAGGATTGTGCAGTCACGTTTCTCCACGCCAAACTCGCTCATTCATGTCTTTATGGACCTTGCTTTGTGCACCATCTCAGAGATCAAGCATAGGAGTATAATTAAAAGAGCCCATTATAGGAAATTTACAGTGCTAAGAGACACCTAATTATATAGGATGACCGTATTGCAAAATGATGGCTGCTTCTAATAATTTAATGAATTTATCACTAAAGAAGACCTTGCTGTATGCATTGCTTCTGTCTGAATTAGGTTTTATGTCGCTTGCTAAAACTAATATAGAATAAGAGTATTTATGAAAAAAAAAAGAGACATTTTATATCTAGGGAGATAGACAGCTATGGGAATTTAGTTTTTTTTTTATTCTGCCATGGTAACTAAAGCTCAAGGTGAAAAATATATATTTGTACTCAAAAGATTGATTTGTGAAGGGTGTCGTCATGGTAACTTTCCATGGATGAGCTATTTAGTACATGGAGATATGCTTTGTGAATATTTGCATATTGCTATGTCCCAGCAAAATACTTGTTGCTTGCTATTGTTAACAATGCTATGCTATTTCTACATTAGTATGATTATTGTCAGTTGGATATTTTTAGTTATGAAAATTATATTTCTAGCAACCTTAAAGAGGAGCTCCAGGCTCCCCCCCAAACAAATTAAAAGTCACCAGCTACAAATACTGTAGCTGCTGACTTTTAGTATAAGGACACTTACCTGCCTCTGGATCCAGCGATGTCCTCAACCAAGCTGATTCTTCACTCAGGTTGGGAGCAAGGACGAGCCAGAAGCGGCCAGTCTTGTAAACTAGCGTTCGTAATGGAGAATTAACTTGCGTGACGTGGCAAATTGTGAAATCTAGAAATGCAGCGCACATTCTCAACTTCTTTAATGGGATAATAATGAAGCTGCTTTGCTGGTGATACTGATGGAGTTATTGCAAACTAATTTTTAAAGGCGTTTTTTCTAGTTATATCAAGAATAATATTATTTTGCTTTTTTTTTTATTTGGGCAAGTTACCACAACACCATTATCCCGTAGTTTTTAAGATCAAAGATACAACTATGTTGGTGTCCCTTGTTAATTTTACATTTTAATTTTTTAAATGTAACTGCCTACTCCCAAACTGTCATTTGAAGTAAAACATAGCCAAGTATTATTCTCCACAATTTTTTTTATTGTGTATTAAAAAAATAAAACAAATAAAATTAGACATGCTATCTGCCAATAGAACTTAACCAAAAAGTGCATTCTCTGCATCCAAAAATATAGAAAATATACCAAATCAAATCATTATTCAACCAAAAAAATGTCAAATCAATAATTGCGAGGCCAATAATAAATAGCACATTATGTCCTCCAATTCCGCAACATGGCTGGTTGACAAACGGCCATTCAGAAACAAATTGGATAGCGCAAAATGAAAAGTGCGAACTGAAAAGCATGAATCGACACTCACCAAACTTCTACTAACACAAAATTAGCAGAATGAGCCCAAAGGGTGGTGCTAAAGAGATCAAAAACAACATAGTAGGTCACTACGCTCGCAATTGTTGGCCAACAATTGTGTGTCATGTGTATGCAAGACAAGTTTGGGCCAATGTCCTTCGGACAAAATACCACGGTTTTGTTGGCCAATATTCTAATCATGTGTACAAGGCTTTACTCTATCCAAAATGATAAAAAAAAGTTGTCCCTATAGCTCTACTTTAAGGCAAATAGACTGTGCACTTTGCAAGTTGCTCCAGAGCTTATAAAATTAGGTAAAGCTTCACTTTTTAGAAAGAATACCCACACATGCAAGGGAAATTTATTGGATACTGAAAGTCAGCAGAGTTTCCCCTCATTTACTAAGCTCAGGAGCAACTGCGCTTGCAAAGTCTATGTGCCTGTAGTAAATCCATCATAATATATTTAGTTAATCCACCCAATTACATGTAGTGAAATATATCTTTTTTTTCCTGCTATTTCACCAGACTTTTTTGTGTATATACAAGCATATACTGTACATCATTTGCTGTAAAAAAAAACTCCCAATCACTCTAAACATAATACAATATACATGCATATCACAATGGTCTAATACCTTGTTAGAACATACATCATATGTAGTGGGGATACTTTTCTTTTTCACAATTATTTTTAGAGGTATCTTTGGCTCAAATATTTGCAAGACACAATGGGATTAGGAATAGACAAGTATTCTTACAAAGGTGTGGAACTTGAGCTGTTAGGAGAGCGGTTCCAAGAACATCAGAAAATTACAATGGTTATTCTCTAGCAAGACAAAACAGACCTGTTCAAAGATATAGCAAAGACTTCCCAAATATCACAGCAAAAATGACTGTAAAGCAGAGTTTCTCAACCAGGCATCCATGGAAGCCTAGGCAGTGTTGGTCATCTTACTTTAAAAAAGTAATTAGTTAAGTTACAAATGACTTCTCCCAAAAAGTAATTGCGTTAGTAACTTGGTTACTACATTGGAAAAGTAATTAGTTACTCAGCAAAGTAACTGTGACAGGGGTGGCAGCAGTGGTACTTGAGGGGTGGCAGTGGCGGTACTTGGGGGGGGCAGTGGTGGTGATGTACTTGGGCGGTGGCAGTGGTGGTGGTGTACAGTACTTGGGGGGTGGCAGCGGTGGTACTTGAGGGTATGGCAGCGGTGGTACTTGGGGGGGTGGCAGTGATGTTGGTGTACAGTACTTGGGGGGTGGCAGCGGTGGTGCACTTGGGGGGGGTGGCTGGCAGCAGTGGTGCTTGGGGTGGGGGCAGCGGTGCTGGTGCCATCCTCTCTCACCACCACCTCTGCCTCTTACTGATCCCATCCCCCACCACCACTGATCTCATCCCTACCCTATCCCCCCATCACCTCTGTTGTAGAAGTGATGCTGGGTGGGTAGGGCTGGGATCAGTAAGCAGCAGAGGTGGTGGAGGACTTGGCATGGATCAATTGCACTGCAATTCGAATCACCACTTACATGAATGCCTCCAGGGATGCCTTTGCTCATGGGGAGAGAGAGAGACCCTCCCCTTCACTCGATTGGTGTCAGCTGGTCAACTGACTTCATTTTTCAGTGCCCGCCCCACCTCGCTACATTCTCTCTCTCTGGATAGGGGGGGCGACATGGCGCGGTCCAGACAGTCTCTCTGAGTCTCAGCCTCTTCTCAGCTCAGCGGGCAAAAGCCCCCCCTCCCCGCGGCGTAACGAACGCCCAGGCGGCGTGGCCACGGCGGGTCTCCTGGGCAGTAGATGTAAATGAGGTAACTCCACCCAAGTAATGGGAACTGAGTTATCATGAGGGGAAGAGTTATCAGTTAGATTACTCGTTACCCTCTAAAGTAACTGCATTAAGTAACTCAGCTTATTTTAACTGAGTTACTTACATCACTGAGCCTAGGGTTTCGAGACTGAAAAGTTATGTCAAGGGTTCCTCTAGGTTGAAAATGTTAAAGTGTAACTAAAGGCAAAACTATATTTTTCATTTTGGATAGAGTAATGAAGAGTTAGAACTTTTTTGCCATCTGTGTCCCATTAGAGATATTTCCCTTCACTTCCTGGCCCATCGCCAAAACAGGAAGTGAGAGGAAATCCCTGAAAAATATGGAAATCCCTTGGGGGACCCCCAGGTCACCAGAAATAGTGCCAACATTGCAAAATTTCCCTCTATTACTTTTCTGTGGACAACCCAAAATGTTGGATTTTCTTTTACTTTCACTTTCAATGATAATGGTAAACAGTACAAATAGAGAGGGGGGATCTCCCTAACAGGAGCACAGACAACAATACAAACCAAAAGGTGTTTTAATAAATCTCCACTCAAAAATAAAATAAAAACGTTTTTCCTCTAGTGATACTTTAGATAAATTTATAAAAAAAGGTGACTAGAATACCAGTCAGAGAGAAGCTGCTTTCAGTTAGGTGTGGTGTATCAGTAACTACAAAATATCTTTATAAATGTCAAATATTGATTATAAATAGTATCAAAAGTCACACATATATATAAATACCCTTCTTCCACCAATAAAAAAGACAACATTGTCCAAATTGTCTGTACAGGGAGCTGTGGAAGGAGCCCGCAGGAGAGGGCCCAGGTGCACAAAACATCATCCCCATGAAAAAGGAAAGGCAGAAATCCATGTAGTGGTGTGAGCGGGCTTCACGTCTTTTTAGGATATAAAAAAGTAAGTGCCTTGTAGTGTGCAGTATGCATAAGGAGGTGCTGCCATCCCCGTTTTTTTGGGATGTTGATGTTTTGTGCACCCAGTCCCTCTCCTTCCACAGCTCCCGTTACAGACAATTTGGACAGCCTCTGATTCCTCGTCCCCCATTTTCCAGACTTATCATGATAGTTGCATGCATCTGCCCCTGAAGAGTGGTATTATCCACGAAACGTGTCAGAATTTTTGGATGCATGCTCATGCCTACTAAGAGGAACCTACTCATTATCTACAACCAAATGATCATACTGTGTTTCGTACAATTGATTACACTGCATAGTGCCATTTAGATGACGTGCATATATGAATCTGCAATAATTCATTTTATCCATATTAAATCTCTTGTCAATTTTATATGCCGTCCCTTTGATATGTATATGTAATGTATTCATGAGGTCAACACCATGTATTTGTGTGTATACATATTAAACTTTTCTACTATGTGCATCATTGTTATGTATTGTCAGCCTCAATATGCCAATTAAATATACATCCTAATTATCTCACCCCGCTAACAAACGCTATTGGAAAAACATCGAAAGACTCACTGCAAAGCTACTGGCGTTTTTATAACATTATTGTAACGTCCAGTGTGCATGGAGCCTTATGCTGATAACAGAGGAATTGTCAGGAACCATGAATCAGACTGAGACAGAAGTACAAATAAATCACACTTGTTTATTAATAAAAATAAAAAGGTAAATAGAAAAAAGCGTAGTCAAGCATAGCCAGAGTCCAGTAGCCAGATTGTGTAGTCAGCCAGTCCAAAGTTTATTAACCAGATCGGGTAATCAGCCAGTCCAGAAGTCAGGGATCCAAGGAGAGCAACTGCAAGCAGGATAAGAAGCCAGGAGGGATGTCAGCAAGCCAGTCTTGGAACAAACAGCGGGAGATGGTTCCTTGTGATGTGACCAACGTGAAGGCAAAGGAGAAGTGAGCTGGAAGGCTTTAAATAGGCAGGTCAGACAAACATCATCGGAAACAGCTGGTAACTGTGGAAAGAGAAGAGAGCTGGCAATAGCCGACAGCTGAGCGGCCAGTCCAGAGGAGGAAGGGCTAAGCCAGCCCTGACAGGAATGAAGCGCCAGAGAGAAATTACACTTAGTGGCTTGGAGAGAGATAAGTAAATGCTACAGATTTATGGTATTAAACTCAAAAATTAAAATACGGCTCACAAATTACCAGTTCTTAGATGTGGTGGCTGCATGTTTTTTTTTACATTTATTTTAGGCTTTCTTTTCTTTAATTGTCCCGTTGATCCTGCCAGTAAGTCTATTATTTTTTAACTTCCTTTAATAGAACAAACTGTCCAGCAAAAGTGACAGTTAAAGGGATGAGACACACCATTTAAAACTCACAGGGGTGCTTACAATGGTCAGCTTTTATGCTTGTAAAATCTTTATCCCAAAAGGAAAACAACTGTAACTGCAAATGCCTAAAAACTGTTAGCTGGAGTTCAGCTTTAATTTGTTAAGCCGGTTATAGATGGTCCCTGCTGAACCATCTGAGATTTGATCCACGTATGGGCAGGCTGATTGTACCCAAGTCGATCCATGGATTTACTTGGGTACAAACAGCATGTAAAATTTCCAGCATGTGATTACTGCCAGTGGCTGTAACTGCTAGCAATAATCACTGTGTTCTCCCGGCATTGCTCCCTATGCCATACCCCCCCCCCCCCCCCCCGCAAAGTGTACAGTCTATTTTCCTTTAGTAAACCAACCCCATAGTTTAAAAAAAAAGGAGGGAATGCACCTTTAGCTGGCTGGGTCATGAAGGAGGAACTGGTTAAGACCTGGATAACCCAGACAGAGGATGTGCTTGTACAGTGATACAGTAACAAAATGAGCCTCTAATGACTTTGACAGTCTAGATGATTATTGGAGGAATGATTCCCAGCCCATCCTCTGGTAATGTTTTTAGTGCATATGGAAATCAGACTTTGCAACTGGTGTCAATATCAACACTCCAAGATGAAAAATGTGGGTCACTTCTTAAATCAAAATTTGCATCAATAACACCCCTTTTTAGTGTGCTTAGACTGCACATTTTGGTTAAAGAAGAACTTTATTTGAAACAACTGATAAAAATTATTATGTTGGCACCAATATATTATCATATTTGGGGAGTGAAATGTTCACTATAATTAAAAAATTGGAAAATCTTAATATTTTCTGGTTGGGTTAATTAGTATAGAGATGCAAATTCTGGGATTTTTGAGATAGATTAAAATACCACAATCATACATGATGCACATCTTGTTGTCTGAATATCAAAGCCTGAAGTCTTCAAACATTAAATCAGAACTTCACCCAAAGGTGGAAGTTCCGCTTGTTTGCATCCCCCCCCCACTTTTTGGGGGGAGCCGGGAACCTGGTTTTGACGATAATGCCCTGTACACAGGGTTGGACTTCCCAACGGAAAATGTGTGATCGGATTGTGTTGTCGGAAATTCCGATCGTGTGTGGGCTCCATCTGACTTTTTCTGTCGGCATTTCCGACACACAGAGTTTGAGATCTGGAGCAACAAAATCCAATTCCAAGTTTAAATTCCGATTGTGTGTAGACAATTCCGACACAAAAAGTGCCACTCATGCTCAGAATAAATTACGAGACGAAAGCTATTGGCTACTGGCCTCTTTATAGTACCGTCGTACATGTTCTACGTCACCTCGTTCTGAACGATCAGATTTTCCAACAACTTTGTGCGACCGTGTGTATGCAAGACAAGTTTGAGCCAAAATCCGGCGGAAAAAATCAGACAGATTTTGTCGTCGGAATGTCTGACCGTGTTTACAGGGCATTCCACCTCTTAGCCAGATCGCCGTGGAGATCTGCGAGCAGGTATGTACTGGCCATTGAGACTACAGGGAGTTTCCCGGTGGGCCGATGGCTCAGTGGGCCGGTTTCAGTGACAAAGTAATGGCTGCACGGCTTGCCCTCAACTTCACGCAGTGATGTGAGAAGGATGAGAAAAATACAGAGGAGAATAAGTGAAATAATAAGAGGTTAGTGAGGACTCCTTATGTTTTGCTACTTATGTTTTTTTGCACAATTCCGTATAGTTTTATATACTGTTTTTGTGCTTGTTTGCAAAATTAAAGTGGGCTGGTCTGGATGAAGTCCAGGGCCAAATTTTTGTCCCAGTCCAGCCCTGTCTGCGAGGATGTTTGGCCCCCTCCTATATTCCCCCTCCACAGACTTTTGGTACACACACAGGTCCTAGATGACTGCGGGACTAACTTCTCTGCTGGTTTTCCTTACCTAAGATTCCAGAACATTCCTGGACAGGTTTCCTTATAATAAAAGTCAGTAGCTACTTATTTGAAGCAGCTGACATTACTTTTTTTGTGGGGGTGGGGGGGGGGGGGGTGACTGGAGTGTCTCTTTAACCTCCCTGGCGGTATGATTATTTCAGATTTTAGGTGCTGAAAGAGGTACAATTATTTTGCATGAAAATTTGGCATTTTATATTGTAGTCCTATAATTCTTAGGACTAACTCACTTAAATCTGTTCAAACCAGAGTCTAGCAGACATGATGATAAAGTTTGAAAAATGAAATCATAAATTATAATATAATAAATAAGTATAAATAATTATAATAATATAACAATAATAAAAATATTTAATAATGTAATCAAATCAAAAACACTAAAATTTGCTCAGTTGCAGAATTGTCACTGTCATTACTTTTCAGTATTTGATGACGGATCTCCCCACAAATCACTATCCCTCAATTCTGCAAGTGATTCCAATTTATTATCGCTGTTTTCTAGCTGGTCTAAAACCATTTTTGATGTAAAGGGACAGTTTTGGTTGCTATGGACAATCTCCAGTTTCCAGGCATAAAGAACAGTTTTTATAATATAAAACTACATGCAGAGCACTGGGAAGACCACTAGGGACAAAGGGGAGGTGAAATTATTACATACAGCAACGTAATCTGTAAGATTACATTATACTATAAGTAATGTGTGTGTTTCACTTTTTGAGTTTGGCGCCGATCTCCGTCCCCGTGTGTCGCAACGCTCGCAGGGAACGGAGATCGCCTCCATGATGAATCGAGCGGAGGTCAAGCCGCTCGTACAGCGAGGAGACATCGCTGGATTCAAGGGAGAAGGTAAGTAAACCTCCTCCTGCATTCAGCGATGCGGTCCCGAGTCTGGCTCGGGGTTACCGCTTTTGGTATAAAACTTCCATCCCGAGCCAGACTCGGGAGTACCGCCAGGGGGGGTTAAGTAAGATTAAGAAATCTGGGTAAGTAGGTCTAACACAAAAAGGTGAATAGCATGGGGATAGGGGACATCCTTGCCTAATGCCACGCATAATGGGAAATCAAACATTTTTGTATACCTTTAGGGGAATAAACTGTGATGGGATAATAAACCAGGAAAAGAATGTTTCAATCATGAAGCACTTTCATTAAGCATGTACTATTGCAGCCTTTCCGGTAAGCTCATGTCTACTTGTACCTTATAAAATAATTGTTATGTACAGTACCAGATTTCAATATGTGTAAACTTCTTCAAGATGCACTTATTCATACAGTCATGTGATAAAAGTAAGTACATCCCATGAAAATTGTGGACTTTTCCAAAATATTTGAACAGGCAAACAATAGATCTTAAAGTGATTGTAAAGGCTTGTTTTTAATCCTATAAAAAATAACAAACATGTCATACTTACCTGCTCTGTGCAGTGTTCTTTTCATCGAGTGGCCCGGATCAGGAATGTAATAGGCCCAATCAGTTCCCACTTTAATTCTTCTCTCCCGCTGTTTTTACCAGCCATGCTTTTGTATTTATTGTTGCTAAATGCAAATGTTTATCAAATGAGAAGAACAAAAGCAAACCTGGGAGGAGCCATGTGTTATGGGCAGTGATGGTCTCAGCCCCTTATGCAGTTGTAGAATAATAATAATATATTGAGATTTGAAAGCCTATGACGTATGAGTTGTTTAGCCAGCAGAGATCAAGCCAAGAGGTTATAGAGAATCTCAAATCCTGCCGCTGTGCCTGCATAGCAACTGGAAATCCTATTAAGAAGGTCACAAGACACATAACAGTATCTTACAAAAGTGAGTACACCCCTTACCTTTTTGTAACTATTTTATTATATATTTTCGTGAAGAAATTACACTTTGCTATAATGTAAAGTAGTGAGTGTACAGATTGTATAACAGTGTAAATTTGCTGTCTCCTCAAAATAACTCAACACAAAACCATTAATGTCCAAACCGCTGGCAACAAAAGTGAGTACACCCCTAAGTGAAAATGTCGAAATTGGGCCCAGTTAGCCATTTTCCCTCCCCGGTGTCATGTGGCGCGTTAGTGTTACAAATCCTCAGATATGGATGGGGAGCAGGTGTGTTAAATTTGGTGTTATCACTCTCAATCTCTCCGACTGGTCACTGGAAGTTCAACATGGCACCTCGTGGTAAAGAACTCTCTGGGGATCTGAAAAAAAGAATTGTTGCTCTACATAAAGATGGCCTAGGCTATAAGAAGATTGCCAAGACCCGGAAACTGAGCTGCAGCACAGTGGCCAAGACCATATAGCGGTTTATGGTAACCGCTATATGGTCTTGGCCACTGTGCTGCAGCTCAGTTTCAGGGTCTTGGCAATCTTCTTATAGCCTAGGCCATCTTTATGTAGAGCAACAATTCTTTTTTTCAGACCATGCCCAGGACAGGTTCCACTCAGAACAGGCCTCGCCATAATCAGCCAAAGATGTTGAGTGCACATGCTCAGCATCATATCCAGAGGTTGTTTTTGGGAAATGGACGTATGAGTGTTGCCAGGATTGCTGCAGAGGTTTAATGATCAGGGGGGTCAGCCTGTCAGTGCTCAGTCCTTATGCAGCACACTGCATAAAATTGATCTGTGGGGCCTGCGCCATCCCAGAAGGAAGCCTCTTCTAAAGATGATGTACAAAAAGGCCTGCAAGCAGTTTGCTGCAGACTAGCCGCCTAAGGACAGGGATTACTGGAACCATGTCCTGTGGTCTGATGAGACCAAGATAAACGTATTTGGTTCAGATGGTGTCAAGTGTGTGTGGCGGCAACCAGGTGAGGAGTACAAAGACAAGTGTGTCTTGCCTACAAGCATGGTGGTGAGAGTGTCATGGTCTGGGGCTGCATGAGTGCTGCCAGCACTGCGGAGCTACAGTTCATTGAGGGAACTATAAATGCCAACATTTACTGTAATATACTGAAGCAGAGCATGATCCCCTTCCTTTGGAGACTGATCTGCAGTGCAGTATTCCAACATGATAACTACCTCAATCACACCTCTATGACGACCACTGCCTTGCTAAAGATGCTGACGGTAAAGGTGATGGAATGGCCAAGCATGTCTCCAGACCTAAACCCTATTGAACATCTGTGGGGCATCCTCAAATGGAAGGGGGAGGAGCACAAGGTCTCTAACATCCACCAGCTCTGTGATGTCATCATGGAGGAGTGGAAGAGAACTCCAGTGGCAACCTGTGAAGCTCTGGTGAACTACATGCCCAAGAGGGTTAAGGCAGTGCAGGAAAATAATGGTGGCCACACAAAAAACTGACACTTTGGGCCAAATTTGGACATTTGTACTCACTTTTGTTGCCAGTGGTTTAGACATCAATGGCTGTGTGTTGAGTTATTTTGAGGGGACAGCAAATTTACACTGTTATACAAGCTGTACACTCACTACTTTACATTGTAGCAAAGTGTAATTTCTTCAGTGTTGTCACGTGAAAAGATAGAATTAAATATTTACAAATATGTGAGGGTTGAACTCACTCTTGTGAGATACTGTAATAAAGCATTCATGACACTTTTCTGGCAGTAAGGTACCTTTAAAATCTCCTGTGCTAAGTTCAGGAAAGCTTTACAACAGTTTTGTTACTCATTCCACCACGTGACAAATTCAGGTCATTTTTATTTCCCTCAACTTAAAGTGGTTCTAAAGCCCAAACATGTTTTATCTTAATGCATTGCAGGCATTAGACCAAAAAATGTTTAGATAAATGCATCGCCCCTTCAACTCCCTTATACTTACCTCACATGATCCAGTACCATGCCCATCTACAGCAGCACTCTCCTCTCACATCCCAATCTCACAGACTTTGCTGAGGCAGCAGGAGCCATTGGCTCCCACTGCTGTCAGTCAAATCCAGTGACGAGGGGACGGGACCGAACCATGCTCTATGTGTCTATGGATGCAGGCAACATGGCTTGGGATAAAGCAAGCAGGTGTGCCACCATAAGAAGTGGCTTCCTATGGTGGCACACTGAGAAGAGGAGGTTTGGGGCCAAAAAAATAAATAAAAAGCACTTCAGGACTTTACAATTACTTTAAGAATCTGTTAATATGGAGGCTCGGTTCACATTTGTGTGATGTGGGAAATCCTGCAAATCCACTGAGGGTTCCCGCATCGCACCTGACTCGCAGGCAGTTTACACTGCTCTATGTGAACCTCTGGGAGTGTCAATACAAAGTTAATGACACCCCAGACAGGTTCCCATATCACAGTGCGAACTATCAATTCAGGCAGGAATTGGATTGCATGGGTGTGAATATCCATGTGATCCGATTCTGGTGCAGACAAAAAAAAGGGTCCTGCACAAGTTTGGTCGGAATGCAATGTGAATTCAGTCATATAATCTGTATGGCTGAGTTTGTATTGCACAAACATCACATGAGATTTGCACAGCAGTGCGGTGTAAATCACATGCAGTATCTGACATCGCACTAATGTGAACCCAGACTAATGCAACAAATTTAAAAAAAATTGAAGATTGGAAACTGGAGGTAATTAAAAGGGAACCTCACTCTCTCAATCAACCTGTATTTGGATTTTGCAAAAGCATTTGATACAGTTCCCCGTAGATGCTTAATCTAGAAGCTGAGGTCCGTTTGCGTGGACCATAAGGTTTGTTGTTGGATAGTAAGTGAAATTGTACTCCTGCGCTATCACACAAATGGAATAAAGGTGAATAAGACTGCTGCAAACACAAAAAAGCTAATCCGTGGCTTAGAAAAGTGAATCGGTCGGCGTGTCCAAAGTGAGATGATCTCATATGTAAACATATGAGATCATCTCTTAGCGCCGCTCTCCCTCCTCACACAGACAGCGTGTGAGAGGGGAGAGATGAACGGCTGCAGCGGCCGTAAGTGGCAAAATAAAAAAATAAATTAAAAAAGTGCCATCCGCCCCAGTGCCATCCTCCCCCAGTGCCATCCACCCCAGGGCAATCCTGCCCCAGTGCCATCCACCCCAGTGCCATCCACCCCAGTGCTACCTGCCCCCAGTGCCACCTGTTAGTGCTATCTGTCCCCAGTGCCACCTGTTGTCAGTGCCATTTGTCCCCAGTGCCATCTGTCATCAGTGCCACGTATAAGTGCCATCTGTCATCAGTGCCACATAGTGCCATCTGTCATCAGTGCCACATGTTAATGCCATCTGTCATCAGTGCCATGTATCAGTGCCATTTGTCATCAGTGCCACCTGTCAGTGTCACGTGCCATCTGTTGTCAGTGTCATGTGTCATCAATGCCACTTATCAGTGCCATCTGTCATCAGTGTCACGCGCCATCAGTGCCACGTATTAGTGCCATCTGTCATCGGTGCCACGTATTAGTGCCACGTATTAGTGCCATCTGTCATCAGTGCCATGTATTAGTGCCATCTGTCATCAGTGCCACGTATTAGTGCCACGCGTCATCAGTGCCACGTATAAGTGCCATCTGTCATCAGTGCCACGTGTCATCATTGCCATGTATCAGTGCCATCTGTCATCAGTGTCACGTGTCATTGTCCTGGTGCTCCAGGGCCTTCAAAAGTGTAATAGGTAGTCAACAAGTTAGATGTGTAATTTATGCTCCTAGAACACCTGATGGCGATCCCTGCATGTTGGGCCTCTCTATGTGGCCAGGCTGTGAAAAAGTCCCACACATGTGGTATTGTAATACTCAGGAGGAGTAGAAGAATTTTTTTGTGGGTGTCATTTGTGGTATACGCATGCCATGTGACAGAAATAACCTATTACAATGACAATTTTGTGGGGGAAAAAAATGAAAAATCTTAATTTTGCAAAGAATTGTGGGAAAAAAATGACAACATCAAAAAGCTCACCATGCCTCTTAATAAATACCTTGGAATGTCTACTTTCCAAAAAGGGGTTATTTGGGGGGTATTTGTACTTTCCTGGCTTGTTCGGGTCACAAGAATCGAGATAGTAAAATGTGATAAAAGTATCCCTGCGCTATCACCAAGAGCATAAGCTATCCCTAAAAATAGGTTGCAGCAGATCACCTGCAGGGGTATAACCCTACCCCCTAAATAATACCTATATATAAAATATAGCAATTCTTTATATAAAGAAGCGAGATAGGCCACCAGTTCATCAGATGTGATCAATTTTGTGCGATTTGCACCACAGCTTGTAGACTCTATAACTTTCACAAAGACCAAGTAATATCCACTAATTTGGGTTATTTTTACCAAAGACATGTAGCAGTATAAATTTTGGCCAAAATGTATGAAGAAAAATTTATAATTTGCTTAATTTTGTCACAGAAACAAAGAAATATGCGTTTTTTTTTCAAATTTTTCGTTTTTTTTTCATTTATAGCGCAAAAAATAAAAACCCCAGAGGTGATCAAATACCACCAAAAGAAAGCTCTATTTGTGGGGAAAAAAGGACAAAAAATTCATTTGGGTACAGTGTTGCATGACTGAGTAATTGTCATTCAAAGTATGAGAGCACAGAAAGCTGAAAATTGGTCTGGGCAGGAAGGGTGTTTAAGTGCCCAGTAAGCAAGTGGTTAAACAATATACACCATATTTTACATGAATAAATAAATAAAGTGAATACTTCTAAAAACCCATAGTAACATGCCAATAAAGTGATGCAATAAAAACCTGTTGTTCAATCCTGACGCGTATCGTCCCGTGACTTCATCAGGGGTTACCAACAGATAGAAATGCTGTCCTTATATAGTGTAATGGATGAGTATGTACTGGCGGCCATTTTTTCGTAAAAATGTCACAGGATGTAACCTTGTGGCCAACAGAGGCCAGAGTCAAGGAAAGACTAGATAAGCTTAACACAAATAAATCACCGGGACTAGATGGCTTTCTCCCGAGAGTCCTCAAAACTCAGTCAGGTTATAGCCAGACCATTATTCCTAATCTTTGTGGACAGCATACTGACAGGATTGGTACCAGCTAATTGGAGAAAAGCTAACGTGGTTCCAATATTCAAAAAAGGCAGAGACATATTCCTGAAAACTACAAGCCAGTCAGCCTAACATCAATAATAGGTCAATTATTGG
This sequence comes from Lithobates pipiens, assembly GCF_037356315.1. Classification (NCBI taxonomy): domain Eukaryota; kingdom Metazoa; phylum Chordata; class Amphibia; order Anura; family Ranidae; genus Lithobates; species Lithobates pipiens. The sequence continues at coordinate 167,429,984 of NW_027507790.1, read as the reverse complement.
AGGGGATGATAAGGAACTATATCCAAGAATTTGCTGAAGATAAGATTATCATTAGTAGTAATCAGCATAGGTTTATGAACGATCGTTCTTGCCAGACCAATCTGTTAACATTCTACGAGGAAGTGAGCTGCCATCTAGATAGGGGGAGGTCTGTGGATGTGGTATACATGGGCGTCCGCAGAACTTTTTCCAGGGGGGGGCATCATTTCAAGGCCACTCATGCTCCGCCCCTTTTCGACAATCTCATGAAAATCTTTCCACTGGTAAAACATATGTGTTATATAACAGATAATTCATCTTCACTTTGTATTGGAATTTACTCTGGCGGCTGTGTTCCATGCCCATATAGCCTAGAGAATGTACATCTTTTTACATTGCAATACATCTGTTGTGGCCATATTTTGATCTCATACTGTCACTGTATAGGCTGTTTTCATCAAGATAAAAATATGGCAACAACAGATGTATTGCAATGTAAAAAGATGTACATTCTCTAGGCTATATGGGCATGGTACGCAGCCACCTGAGTAACCTTGCGGACGCCCATGCTTTCAAAAACCAGCCCTGGAAAAATTTCATACCAGCCTCACAGCATTATTATACCAGCCCAACAGCATAACGTCATTATTTTCTTGTTCATAAAAGAGAAAAACCATACATTTTAAAGCACATTTGATGAAGAGAGTATTGGATATAGATATGAAATCACATAGGGCTTTTTTTATATATATATTCAAATTCCAGTTAATAGTGGTAAGTGATTAATCATCAAGGGGGACCCCAGAAACTCAGAACGGGGGGGGGGGGACCACCTTCTGCAGAAAGAATACTCTAAGGTAAGGGGGGTGGGTTACTAATATAAGGAGGAAACCCTTTATATCAGTGCCCCTTACATTATCGAATTCACTCCCCCCTTACATCAGTGACCCCCGACTGGCCTGGCGGTGCTTTCACTGACCTCCTCTCATCTCAGGTTCACTGTGCAGGACTCAGTCAGTCGGCTCCAGCTTGGAGGTTTTATCCTATAGTCTCCTGTCCACAGTCCACACAAGTCTGACTTCTCCCATGACCCACATCCCGGCGGTGCTCCCACTCTTGACTCCTCTCCAGACTCAGATGCTACAGGAGATGGACAGAGACTGCAGACTTGATGCAAGAGCTCAATGCAGCCTCACCAGTGCCCATCAAATTCAGCTTCACTGTGCCCACCAATGCAGCCTCACTGTGCCAACTAAATGCAGCCTCACTGTGCCCACCAATGCAGCCTCACTGTGCCCACCAATGCAGCCTCACTGTGCCCACCAAATTCAGCTTCACTGTGCCCACCAAATGCAGCCTCACTGTGCCCTTCAAATGCAGCCTCACTGTGTCTATCAAATGCAGCCTCACTGTGTCCATCAAATGCAGCTTTACTGTGCCGTGAATGCAGTCTCACTGTGCCCATCATTGCAGCCCCTCCTGTGCCCCATGTCCCAGTCTGCAGTCCCTGTCTGTGGGAAGGTGTGTTGTTGATGCTCGGTACAGTACCTTGCATGCCAGCAGGATATCCATGATGGCCAGCAGCAGGCAGGGTCTGTTCTCGTTTTGGATGGGGACGGTGCTCCTTCCAGAGGATCTGTCTGCTGTGAGATGGGAGTGGTCCCTGGCCACCTGCACCTTCAGCCGTCCTCATTTTCTGGCCCCAGTCAGCCTGTCCTCTGGTCCTGGGGAAGTGGAGAGCATTGAGTGGGAGTTGGAGAGAAGGGGGAGCAAAGAGTGCTGGCGGGGTTGGAGAACACATGGGTGGGGGCAAAGAGCAGGGGGTAGTGGAGATCACAGGGGTGGGGAGTGGAGAGCGCCTGGGGGGAACTTGAGAGCACTGGGGGGCCAACAAGAACAGGGGTAGAGAGCACGGTAGGCTGAGAGCACTGGGGGGGCTAAGAGTGTGGGGTGGTGAAGAGCACTGGGGGGGCAGAAAAACAGGGGTGGAGAGCAGGGGGTCTGGAGAGTACTGGGGGGTACAAATAGCAGGGGGGAGTGGAGAGCAATGGGGGGGAGCTTGAGAGCACCAGTGGGGGCCAGAAAGAACAGGGGTGGAAAGCACGGGGGACTGGAGAGCACTATGGTGGGTGGAGAGCACATGGGTGGGTGCAAAATGCAGGGGGAGTGGAGAGTACAGGGGTGGGGAGTGGAGAGTGCTGGGGGGAGCCAAAAACAACAGGGGTGGAGAGCACGGAGGGTAGAGAGCACTGGGGAGCTGGAGAGCACCAGGGGGGCAGAAAGAACAGGGGTGGGGAGAATGGGGGGCTGGAGAGCACTGGAGTGGGGGCTGGAGAGTGATGGGGAGAGCTGAAGAGCACTGGGGGGGGAAAGAACAGGGGGGAGAGCATTTGGGGGAGTGGAGAGCACTGAGGGGAGAGCATTGGGGAGGAGAACGGGGGGAGAGCATGTAGGGGAAAGGACTGGGGGGAGTGGAGAGCACTGTGGGGGGGAGAACGGGGGGGCACTGGGCGGAGTGGAGAGCACTGGGGGGAACAGGGCGGAGAGCACTGGGGGGAACAGGGGGGAGAACACTGGGGGGGAACAGGGGGGAGAGCACTGGGGGGGAAAGCAGTGGGATGGTGGCTAGAGAAGGATGGGGAGAGCAGCAAGAACAGGGGAGGAGAAAACTGGGGGGGGGGCAGGAGAGTGTGGTGGTGGAGGAGAGCACTGTGGGGGGGGGAGCAGGAGAGTGTGGTGGTGGAGGAGAGCACTGTGGGGGGGGCAGGAGAGTGTGGTGGTGATGGAGACCACTGGGGGGGGGGCAGGAGAGTGTGGTGGTGGAGGAGAGCATGGGGGGGCAGGAGAGTGTGGTGGTGGAGGAGAGCAGGGTGGTGGAAGAGAGCATGGGGGGGCAGGAGAGTGTGGTGGTGGAGGAGAGCACTGTGGTGGAGGAGAGCATTGGGGGGCAGGAGAGTGCGGTGGTGGAGAGCACTGGGGGGGGCAGGAGAGTGCGGTGGTGGAGGAGAGCAGGGTGGTGGAAGAGAGCATGGGGGCAGGAGAGTGTGGTGGTGGAGAGCACTGGGGAGGGGCAGGAGAGTGTGGGTGTGGAGGAGAGCACTGGGGGTGCAGGAGAGTGCGGTGGTGGAGGAGAGCACTGGGGGGGCAGGAGAGTGCGGTGGTGGAGGAGAGCACTGGGGGGGGCAGGAGAGTGCGGTGGTGGAGGAGAGCACGGGGGCAGGAGAGTGCTGTGGTGGAGAGCACGGGGGGAGGAGAGTGCGGTGGTGGAAGAGAAGAGCACTGGGGGGAGGCAGGAGAGTGCGGTGGTGGAAGAGAGCACTGGGGGGGGCAGGAGAGTGCAGTGGGGGAGGAGAGCACTGCAGCCCCCCCCCTCCCCCTCGATCCTCCTATCCAAGCACTGTAGCACGGATGAACATCAACTCCTCTGGATCACAGCGCTGGATGGCTGTGTTCGGCGGCCGCTTTGTAACACAGTCCCGCCCCCCCCCCCCCAAGACCGGCTCATGTGATAGGCGGAACGTTGATTCTCTTTACTATCACACGAGCTGGTCTGGGGGGGCGGGACTGTGTTACAGAGCAGCCGCCGAACACAGCCATCCAGCGCTGTGATCCAGAGGAGAGAGCGGACTCAGAAAAAAAATGCAGCATGGCGGCGGCAGCGGCAACACCTTGGGGATTCCAGGGGGGGCACTTGACCCCCCTTGCCCCCTGCTGCGGACGCCCATGGTGGTATATCTGGATTTTGCAAAAGCATTTGATACGGTTCCCCATAGATGCTTAATCTAGACGCTGAGGTTTGTTCGTGTGGACCATAAGGTTTGTTCTTCGATAGAAAACTGGTTACAGGGGCGCATCCACAGGGTAGTGATAAATAATGTGTACTCAGACTGGTCTGGAGTGGTAAGTGGGGTACCCCAAGGCTCTGTCTTGAGACCAATTCTGTTTTATTTATTCATAAATGATTTAGAGGATGGGCTAAATAGCTCAAGTTTTGCGGACGGCACAAAAATAAGCAGGGCAATAACTTCACAGCAAGATATAGAAATTTTACAAAAAGATCTGAACAAAATAATGGAGTGGGCACCTAGATGGCAAATGAGGTTTAATGTGGATAAATGTTAGGTAACGCACTCGAGGGCTACAAAACACAAATGCAAACAACTCACTAGGGGGAGAACCTCTGGGGGAATCAAGGATGGAGAAAGCTCTGGGGGTCCTAGTAGATGACAGACTGAGCAATAGCATGCAATGTCAAGCTGCAGCTACCAAAGCATGCATAAAAAAGCAGATATGCTCCAGAGATAAAACTATAAGAGGTTTAAAGGGTAACTTCACTTTCATGGGGGAAAAAAATAGTAAATAAAGAAAAAATAATATAACGCATATAATTGAGACACTAATCATATTGTAATTGAATGTTATTAACCACTTCCCCGACGGGCGCACGCTGATGTACGTCGGCAGAATGGCACGGGCAGGCATATTGGCGTAGAGGTACATCCAATTTTAAATGCCGCCCTGCCATCGCGAGCGCGCCGCCGGGAGTCCGGTCACGGGTCACGCGGACTCGATCGCCGCGGGCATACCCGCGATCGTCTCACGGGGTGGCTGAACGAGGAGATGCCGTTGTAAACAGCATCTCCTAGTTCTGCCTAGCAACAAGTGACGCTGATCTCTGCTCCATGTGATTGGAGCAGATATCAGTGTTCACTAAAACAAAGCCCAGCCCCCCACAGTTAGTAACACACTCCTAGGAACACTTAACCCCTACACTGCCACCCCTGGTTAACCCCCGTCACTGCCAGTGTCATTTACACAGGAATCACTGCATTTGTATAGCAGTGATTGCTGTATAAATGACAGTGGTCCCAAAAATGTGTCATAAATGTCTGATGTGTCTGCCCTAATGTCGCAGTCACAATAAAAATTGCTGATCGCCGCCATTACTAGTAAAAAAAACAATCTATCCCCTATTTTGTAAACGCTATAACTTTTGCGCAAACCAATCAATAATCGCTTATTGCTAAAAAAACTTTACCAAAAATATGTAGAAGAATACGTATCGGCCTAAATTGAGGGAAAAACTTTTTTTTAATATATTTTTGGGGGATATTTATTATAACAAAAAGTAAAAAATAATTAGTTTTTTTTCAAAATTGTCACTCTATTTTTGTTTATAGCGCAAAAAATAAAAAACGCAGGGGTGATCAAATACCACCAAAAGAAAGCTCTATTTGTGGGAAAAAAAGGACGTCAATTTTGTTTGCGAGCCACGTCGCACGACCGCGCAATTGTCAGTTAAAGCGACGCAGTGCCGAATCGCAAAAAGTGGTCTGGTCTGAAAGTGGTTAAAAATGACCTTTCCTTTTCAAGTTTTCGGGTTCTGTACACAGAGAGTATACTGACCACTCCCCAGAAACATAATTTCCTGCTTGTGTGATTGGCTTACCAATTTTCCCAGAAGTCTGCCTAAGATACAAGTCAGATTTCAGGCATCCCCTGCAACAAAAATTTCATTTTTAATAATTTCAATAAGAGCATGTCTAAAGGGATGCAATCCCAGCAGATCTCCTCATTAGTGCCCTGAAGCTGCACACCTGACAGTTAATTATGAAACCACTCCCACTAGACCCACTCAGTACGGAGGCACAGACAAACAGAGGGATTTCTTCAGAATAACAAAAGGTAGGAATCTGCAATAAAGTTTGTTATAATCCTTGCAATGTACACCCAGAAGGGAATGTTTTTTTTTTCTCAACGAAAGTGGAGTTAGACTTTAACTTAAAGCTGCACAAGGGGTTTTTCACTGTCAAGACAATAAGGATGTGCAACTCTCTTCCACAATTGGTGGTGTCAGTGTGGAGAATTGATATTTTTAAAAGACTCCTGGACATGCATCTTAGTGAACACAATTTTCAGGAATATGGGACATGATTATTGATTTGAACTGGATGGACTATTGTCAACCTTACCTACTATTTAATTAAACACTACAAACAGATTACTGGATGCATAGAATATAACAGGCTGAGGTGCTTCTTAGCTAAAAATTAAAAAAACTTTAAGGGTCCTTGCACACAGGCTGGCTGAATCCATTCAGTGTAATTGCCGTCATATTTCCTCTGCCAAGGCAGCCCAGGTGCAGCATACAGCCTGTCATTAACATGAATGGCTGTGCTGCGCTGTACTCCTGTATACAGCAGTGCTATTGTAAGTGTGAGAACAGCGTATGAGCGTATGCAAAACCACTTAGATTTTTTCATTTGTATCTAGGAAGCACCTCACCCTATTATATCTGATGCATTCTGTAGTCTGTTTGTAATGCTCAACTCTACATGAATCATTTTGCCTGTAGCATTTTCTGTGTGTTTCCAGCAGATCCAGGTGTATAAACAAATCTGATTATCCACAATATCCCTATGTATGTTGCCGGGGGGTTACATCCCTTTAACTGCTGTCACAGTCCTTGTTAGAGATATACATTTGGATTACAATGTCCCCTCATTAACCAGCTGCTGACTGCCCTATAGTACTTTTACTGTTACAGGATGGCCACACTGTGCAGGATCATATATATATATATATATATATATATATATGATCCTGCATTTCCTGGTATCGAGAGCAAGTGCACCCTGCCGGAAGTTCGCTCCCGCTAGTGCCTTGAAAATGTATTCATACTCCTTTACATTTTTCACATTTTGTCATGTTACAGCCAAAAACGTACGTGTATTGTATTGGGATTTTTTGTGATAGACCAACACAAAGTGGCACATAATTGTGAAGTGGAAAGAAAATGATAAACGGTTTTCAAAGTTTTTTTTAGAAATAGATATCTGAAAAGTGTGGGGTGCATTTGTATTCAGCCCCCCTGAGTCAATACTTTGTAGAACCACCTTTCGCTGCAATTACAGCTGCAAGTCTTTTTGGGTATGTCTCTACCAGCTTTGCACATATAGAGAGTGACATTTTTGCCCATTCTTCTTTGCACACAGCTCAAGCTCTGTCAGATTGGATGGAGAGTGTCTGTGAAAAGCAATTTTCAAGTCTTGTCACAGATTTTTAATTGGATTAAGGTCTAGACTTTGACTTGGCCATTCTAACCCATGAATATGCTTTAATCTATACCATTCCATTGTAGCTCTGGCTGTATGTTTAGGGTCGTTGTCCTACTGGAAGGTGAACCTCCGCCCCAGTCTCAAGTTTTTGCAAACTCTAACAGGTTTTCTTCTAAGATTGCCCTGTATTGGGCTCCATCCCTCTTCCTATCAACTCTGACCAGCTTCCCTGTCCCTGCTAAAGAAAAGCATCCCCACAACATGATGCTGTCACCACGTTTCACGATGGGAATAGTGTGTTCAGGGTGATGTGCAGTGTTAGTTTTCCGCCACACATAGCGTTTTGCTTTTTGGCCAAAAAGTAAAATTTTGGTCTCATCTGACCTGAGCACATTCTTCCACATGGTTGCTGTTTCCCCCAAATGGCTTCTCCCAAACTGCAAATGGAATTTCTTATAGCTTTCTTTCAGCAATGGCTTTCTTCTTGCCACTCTTTCATAAAGGCCAGATTTGTGGAGTGCACAACTAATAGTTGTCCTGTGGACAGATTCTCTTACCTGAGCTGTGGACCTCTGCAGCTCCTCCAGAGTTACCATGGGCCTCTTGGCTGCTTCTCTGATTAATGCTCTCCTTGCCCGGCCTGTCAGTTTAGGTGACGGCCATGTCTTGGTAGTTTTGCAGCTGTGCCATACTCTTTCCATGTTCATATGATGGATTACACAGAGCTCCGTGAGATGTTCAAAGCTTGAGATATTTTTGAAACCTAACCCTGCTTTAGGCCAGGTTCACACTGGTACGACACGACAGCCGTACCACTTTGGATCTGACTTTGCCCTGCGACTTGAAGTCCGATATGCGTCCGACTTCAATGAACAGGGAACTGACTTTGATCCCTGACAATACCAGGCACTGTGCCTGGTATGAATCTTTAGGGGGAACTCCATGCCAAATAAAAAAAATAAATGGCATGGGTTCTTCCTCGAAGAGCATACCAGGCCCTTTGGTCTAGTATGGATTTTCAGGGGAACCCCCATCCCAAAAAAACGGCGTTGAGATCCCCCCAAAATCCATACCAGACTCTTACTCGAGTACACAGGGGGGTGTGGATGAGTGAGTGCCCCCCTCCCCCTCCTGAACCGTACCAGGCCGCATGCCCTCAACCTGGTGGGGTGGGTGCTCTGAGAAGGGGGGGCCCTGCACCCCCCACCCCAAAGCACCTTGTCCATGTGTTGATGAGGACAAAGGCCTCTTTCTGACAACCCTGGGCGTTGGTTATTGGGGTCTGCGGGCGTGGGTGAGCTTATCGGAATCTGGAAGCCCCCTTTAACAAGGGGCCCCCAGATCCCGGCCCCCCTACCCTATGTGAATGAGTATGGGGTACATTGTACCCCTACCCATTCACCTGAAAAAAAAATCAAACACGTTACACATATTTTTAAAGTGATTTACTAAGGAAGCTCCATTGTCTCTTCCGATCTCTGCACAACCACACAATTGTCAATTAAAGTATTGCAGCAAAAAATGGCCTGATCAAGAAGTGGGGTAAATTTTCTGGAGCTGAAGTGGTTAAGCTACAAACTTACCCTTAAAACAAGTCTCTTTCTCTGTAGTAAAACGGATGGTATCCGCTTCCATAAACAGAGCAACACCTCACACATTGGGGTTGATTTACTAAAGGCATCACACATCAAAAAAAATTTGATTATTTATTCAGTTATTCAATCATGAGAACAGCATCTGCACATGATTCAGTATTTAAACTGAACAGACATTTGCTATTTACATGATTGAATAACTGAAGTGAATATTCATACAATTTTTTAAATGAAGATTCTTAACTACTTTGGTATTTAAGCCTCCCCGACTGCCCACTGAAAGGTTAACAAGACATTCAGAGAGGGTTGTACACATGCTGTAACCCTGACACTTTGCTTTGCAGCCTTGGAAATTTTGACTTAGCTATCAAATTCACTCAGGAAAGCCAGTGGGAGCCTGTAGCAACCACAAGTCAAGTGTGTTTTAGTTCCAAGCAGTTACTATGCAGCAAAAAAAAAAAAAACAGGCATTCAAAAGGCCTGTAGTGAGTGCTTGGAAGCAGCTGTTATACTGCCTTTGGTGAAGACTGGCATCCCTGCAAAATGGTTCTCTGCCTTCTGTGATGTCAGAGGTGGTGATAGTGGTGGTGCCTAAGCCTGGCAAAGACCCAGATGTGTCTTCATCATACCATCCGCTTTACTGCTGAATGTGAAAGTTTGAACATCCACCGTTTGAACACAGTCATTGCGGCTTTGGTGCTTTCAGACCAGTTGGGCTTTATGCTAGGCAGAGGGACTGACATTAATATCAGGCGATTTTTCAAGCATATTGCAACAGCAGCTGAGGATTCCCCAGGGGTTGTGACCTGTCTTGACACTGAAAAAGCATTTGATTCAGTTGACCTAATTTTTTTGCTTGGCTTAAACTTTTGTACACAAACCCGGTCACTAGGGTGCGGGTCAATGGTGTGTTCTCTGCCCCCTTCCCCTTGTATAGAGGGACGAGACAGGGATGCCCACTTTCCTGGGCCTTTTTGCCTTGGCCATCAAACCCTTGGCAATTTTCTTATGCCAAGATACTAGCGTAAAGGGAATTCTGATTGGACCTCTCCAGGAGAAGATTTCTCTTTATGCAGATGAGTCCTTATTTGTACATTCAGGACCTGGGAACTTAATTACTTTCTGCGTTGGAAATTATACAATTGTTTTGTTATTATTCTGGAATCTGTATTAATTGGTTAAAGTCAGTCTTTTTTTCCCTTCATCCCTCAGGTTTGGGGGTTGGTGACACATATACCGTTGCAGTGGGTGGAGGAGTTCACCTATCGCGTGTGTACGGGTACGGGGCAGATTGGTGTCCTATTTAGAGGATAATATTAACCTTTTACTTTCTCGATTTGCTTGCAAATGTTAGGCCTGGCAGGATTTACCATTCACTCCTGTGGATAGGTTGAACCTAAAAACAATGCTATATTTACCCAAATTTCTTTAGAAACTCTCCAATATCCATACCAAAGCATTTTTTGCTAAGCTGGACAATCTCATTGTCTCATTTGTGTGAGCGGGGAGGCCTCCCAGACTGGCTAAGGAAACACAACAACTGTCCCTGTCTTGGGGGAGGTTAGCCCTGCCAAATTTTCTAATTTATTACTGGGCGGCTATGCTTGTCATGGTGCGCTGGTGGTTTAGTCAACCTAAAAACAGCCCGGCAGTGACTCTGGAGGCTGCTCTTCTAGGGTCATATGCTGCAATTTGGTTTATAGAGGACCTAAGGCCCACCCCACTGTCAATGTTCCTATAACAATGACAAATACAGTCTGGGTGCAGGCTAGGGAGGTCTATAGAGAGGACTCTACCTATTCCACTATGGGGTAATCCTCAGTTGCAACATCTTTTTCACCTACCGCATCCCCAGGTGTAGCCTTAAAACATTTTACTATGGGTGGGAGGGTTTCATCATTTACAGTAATACGGGAGAAGTTTGCTGTGCCTGCATCCCTGTACTTTAGATATTTGCAGCTGAGTCACACTGTTACGGCCCAATTTCTTGACCTAATTGTCTTGCAGTCGGATATAGTGGAGCACCTGCTGACATTGAAGGTGATGGGTAAGCCACTGTCCTCCCTTTTACTCTGTTTATCAGTGGCACATGCTTCTACTCTGGCTAGGACCCTAGATGAATGGAAGAGTGGGATGCAGAACCAGGACTTGGAAGATAGCGTGAGTTCCTATGTCACCAATATGATATCCTCTAAGGACAGATTTATACAATTAAACGTTTCTACATAGGATATATTATACGCCACAGAGATTGGCTGCCATTTAACCCTCTGTTAGCCCTCTTTGTACACATCGTCATTTTTCTACTGGCACATTCTTCCATATGGTGTGGCAATACCCACTTATTTGCACCTATTGGGAGTCGGTGGTTGATGCTCTGAATGTTCTCTGTGACTTGGCCAGAGCCACGATTTGTGTTACTAGGAGTGATGGAAGATATTAAGACTACCAGATATCTGAAATTATTCTTGTTCTACACACTTTATTATGCTTGTTGGGAAATTTGTATGCGATGGAAACAGCCCACTTTCAGTTTTTACATTTTTTTATTTACTTTTTAGAACTTTTGAAAGATATATTGTATATTTCCCCCCTTTCTTAGCTTGAGAGTTAAAGGTCACTTGAATTCTCCACTAGCTGTCCTGCCAAATGCCTTACACCATAAGAGTACCTATTACTTGGAGACTTCAGAGGACCTATCAGAGCCATTAACACTATACATTGTAATATATTAGCAGTAATGTGGTGCACTATAATATGCTTGTGCTAATGAAACCACACTGTAAGTGTGAGTGGATCCTGACATTAGAGCTGTGGTATGTGGCTCAAGTAAACAGGTAAATTAAAACCTTTTATAGGTAAGATAGGTATTCATATTAATTTAAGGGTCATGTCACCCAAGCTGTTTTGCAGCAGTTATAGAATTGTCCTCTTTGCTATAGCAGGGATTCTGTAGCTAGCTAGAAATCACCCTAAAAGGAACCAAAGAAATGTGAAGCTGCAAAATTCTCTGCTACAAAATTGCGGGTGTGACTTAACTTTATAACGAACATTCAGTTTCTTCAGAAAGACATTACTTTTTCTTGAATTTTTTAGGGGACAAAGACTAATGGGTATTTCAATTTAAATCAACACTAGCAATGCTCGGCCTAATCTTTTAATTAGCCCCAGGGATTAGTGCCGCGTGCATGTTTACATACATTTGCACATCACGTGTGGGATTATAGGGGAAGTGTGCAGTGTTTGTCTTTCCTTCTAAAAGCTGTGCTTTGTGTATTTGCCAGTTTGTACTACAAGAGCAGCTGAGTACATTTCTAAACCCTCTGGTTTTATGTATTTTCTTATATTTTGCATTTTGATACTCCTCTGCTTAATGGAGTATGGCAAAGGTAAATGTGTTTATGACAAGGCCTGGGCTGGCACATTTAGATGGACGCTCCAATCAATAATGAAATCCTTAAATCTAAACACGGAACACACTCTACTTGTCCTGTTCTTTACTTGTCAGCCTGACATTGATGTAATATAGCAGTCCACTCTACTATATTTTTTCAGTAACCTGGTGATCTGAGAACCCATGCTTGTGATGCAGTTGTTTTCAAACACTCCCACAGCAGGATCCTTGGTGCCTCTTATTTGTTATAGGTTTATAACAGGTTAATAGGTTTACAACGCTGTTAATTTACGCAGTGCTTTACATACAATTCATGCTCATCAGCCCCTGCCCTTAGGGAGCCTACAGTCTAAGGTCCCTATCTCACACGCATGCATACATACACACACACTAGGGCCAAATTAGACAGGAGACAATTAACATACTAGAATGTCTTTGATGAGTGCACCAAATGCCTTTACAAATTTGCCTACTTAAAGAGAGATTTGGGTTGATTTACTGAAAATGGAGAGTATAAAATCTGGGGCAGCTCTGCATAGAAACCAAGGTTTTGGCCGCATTCACATTGGACGGATTTGGGTTGCAATTTGACATGTAAAATCGCGTGCCAAATCAGTGGCTGTTGCACTGGCACTGTCCGAATCGGTGCGGCGCCACAAAGTCACAAAAGCAGTTCCTGTACTACTTTTGTTGACTTTGGGGGTGATTTCAATAGACATCTGTGCATGAACCTGCACAGATGTCTGTCGAATCGCCCCCGAAGTCAGACTGCATTGACGGTTTGAAATCGTCCAAGTTCAGCTGAACTCGCACAATTTCTAACCCACAGCAGTGTGAACCTGGGCTTTTTGTTAAAACCTATTTGAAAAAGCTGAAGTTAGAAGCTGATTGGCTACCATGCACAGCTGCACCAGATTTTGCACTCTCCAGTTTTAGTAAATCTCCCCCATTGTCACCTTGGCCATTCAGGGCAAAGTGACAGTGTCTTCGCAAAGGTGCCCCCGACACACTGTAACTCATCTCACTAGTGCTCCCCTGCTTCTCCTCCCTCCATTGTTACTCGGGTCTAGCAGTCATTCACTAGTACTGAGCACTGCTATATTACAGATGAAGTGATGTCCCCTAGCATCTGACACCGGCCGACACTGGGGGTTTTGTTACCAGCTTCTGCGGAGGAAGGCATTGGTATGGTGAGTATCAGAGTGACCCTTTACTAAGACAGTGTCTCTATGTCACTGCAAAGACAGTGTCTCTATGTCACTGCAAAGACAGTGTCTCTATGTCTTGAATTGGCAAGGTGATGGTGTTTCTTTAAGCACAGTTGAAATTTAGCACTAGAACGTTTATTGATTGGTTTTTACTTTTTGATTAGATTTTATTTCTCGATTAAGAGCAGAAAAAAGGGAACATTTTTTAATGAAAATTAATATGATGTGGGACCATGTGTATTGGGTGTCTGCTTTTAATTATGGAACAGCCCTTAGCTTTAAGGCAAATATCTTTATTCTTTGTTTTGAAAAGTAAAATGAGTCATGTTTAGCAATAGTGTTCCTTATTTCTGATCAAGCAATGACCCCAACGTTCTTTTTACGGTTACAGTGCAGACCTCTGACACATCACGTTGCTGTTCTGTCTCTCCTGCCTCGGCTTTTGCCATCGCTACTGCAGCAGCTGGACATGGAAGTCCACCAGGTGAGAGCTACAAAATGATTGAGACACTATATAGGCACTATAGGGGGCATGCATTAAACTTTCCCAGCAATTTCTAAAATTTACAAAAGTTCCTCCTTTTTACATCACAATTACCTCAAAAGGTAGTGAACGGTATATACCCTTCATCACGGGGAAAGGAGAGGCAGAGGCTGCTCTATCTTAACACTTTTTCTGTACCCTCCTAACAGCCCTTTATCTAGGTCTTACTGCCAGAGGGCGGGGCTGTCTTCCCGGTGACGTTATTCGTTTGATTGGCTGTCACAGTGCTCACATGGTTGGGAGCCTGTCCCGCAGGTTCCCAATTACAAAGACAGGGAGGTGCCTATGCCAGCTTGGTCACTAAGCTTGGAGTGTGCAGTGAGCACCCTGTCAGTACAGAAACCTCCGACACCATAATTATGCTGCATGTGGGTGTTGAGACCCAGCCTGTCTGCCCTAGCACATGTGCATTACATGGTAGGCAACATGTTAAAGAGCATGTGAAGCCACCTTTTTGCTGTTTTCTTAACCCTTGTATGTTGGTACCTTTAGAGTCAGACCTTTTTGTTGTGGGGATATTTGAATATAATACAGAAGGATTTGAACATCTGCCTTTTTATTTAGTTCAAATATTTTTATTGGGTTTTTCAGATATATAACAAAATTATAATTATAATTTCATCCTACACATATATAAGACTTATATAAGTGACCAAAATACCTTACCAGTTCGCAGTACAATACAACACAACTAAGGCCCCTTTCACACTGTCGGACCATTCAGGTCCACCTGTCAGTTTTGTCGGCGGACCTGAACGGGCACTCCATGTTAGTCTATGGAGCAATGGATGGCATCGGTGACATGTCCGATTGACATCTGACCGGGTCCAATCTGCTAAAATCAGACGGGTGGCCCTACGTTCGCATCTGTCCCTGATGGATTTGATCGGGTGAGATCTGATGAAAATGGACATGCTGTCCATTTTCGTCCGATCTCTCCATAACAACCAGCGGCGCTCGACAAGCCCCTCCCCGCTCAGTGAGCACAGGTGGACTTGTCATACGCTGGCTCAGCGGAGATCAACAGAGTGATCTCCTGCTGAGCTGGCGGACTCCGTGGCAGCGGATCTGCCTTGTGGGAATGAAGCCTTATAGTGTATTACTCTTGAATAATAAATTAATCCTTGTTTAACCCAAACGGGAACATTCTATAAACAAGGGCAGGTTGCTAAACATTAGGAAAGGAGGAAAGGGAGGAAAAAGGAGAGGAAATTACCATATCAGTTCAATCTCTTAGTTATATGCTCTACCTGAAACGCAATATTAGTCGTTCTCGTTTTTTTTTCAGGAAATTTGAAGCTCTAGGATGTAAAGTCCATGCAAGCCAAACTTTTGTAAATTTAGCTATAGCATAATTTTTATGCACTAGCATTAGTTCAAAATGGGCTAAAGAATTGAGTTTTAGTATGACATCTAATAGGTTAGGAGCTAAAGTGGATTTCCATAATCTGGTTATGGTGAGTCTTGCAGCCAATAAATAAAAATTGGCTACTATAGTCCTATAATTGATTGGGTAAATATTAGTTTAAACCTAATATGACCATTGCTGGTGTGAGTGCTATTAGATTTCCTGTAAGCGACACTATAAATGAGGAAATTGACATCCAAAAACTGGACAAAGCTTTACATCCCCATAATGTATGTAATAAATTACCTATTTGGCTGTTACATCTCCAACATAGGGAGGATGAAGATGGGAACATTTTGGAAAGTCTGGTGTTAAATACCAACGATTTAGTATTTTTTGGGAGCTTTCCCAGTGTTCCATGCAGGAGGATGCTGAGTTATTACAGTAGGTGACCGAGATATTGCCGCTTTTATCAGCGAGCCCCGTCGTGGGAGCCAGCGCCAAGCCAGCTCGCATCGGGAAAGGAAAAATGTTTCTTTCCCTTTCCCGATAAGCGACAAGCATCGCTGGCATTCCCGCCAATACCAGGCACTGTATTTGGTATGAATCCTAAGGGAGAACTTCACGTCAAATTTAAAAAAAAAAACAGCATGGGTTTCCCCTCCGGAGGCATACCAGGCCCTTAGGTCTGGTAGGGATTTTATGGGGAACCTCTACGCAGAAAAAACAGCGTGGGGTTCCCCCCCAAAGTCAATACCAGACCCTTATCCGAGCACGCAGCCTGGCCGGTCAGGAAAAGGGGGTGGGGATGAGCGAGTGCCCCCCCTCCTGAATCGTACCAGGCCGCGTGCCCTCAACATGGGGGGGTGCTTTGGGGAAGGGGGTGCACCAAGGGCCTCTTCCCAACAACCCTGGCTGTTGGTTGTCGGGGTCTGCGGGCGGGGGGCTTATCGGAATCCGGGAGCCCCCTTTAAGAAGATACCCCCAGATACCGGCCCCCCACACTATGTGAATGAGTATTGGGGTACCATGTACCCCTACCCATTCACCTGGTGAAAAAAAAGTAAATAAAACACAACACAAGATTTCAAAATATTTTATTGCACAGCTCTGGTGGACTTCCGTCTTGGGGGGTCTTCTCGCCTTCACCCGGGGGTCTTCTTCCGACTTCGGGGGTCTTGTCCCCTCTTCAGGTTCTTCTTGCTGGGCCTCCGCTTTCTTCCTTTAGCTCTTTTACTAGCGGAGGCCCGATCTGGATTTTGGGGGGACCCCCACGCCGTTTTTTCCGGCGTAGGGGATTCCCCTTAAAATCCTTACTGGACCTAAGGGCCTGGTATGCCCCTGAAGGCATGCAGGTTTCATTAGTGAGGCAACATTTGTTTCTAACCCTTCAACACTCAATAAAAAAAAAAAAAGAACTTTGGCTTTACATACACTTTGAGGGGTCACCTCTCAACAACACTCTATATATTATTATTATTATATATTATTCATTCCATTTCTGTATGCATGTATATTTATTTTTTTCAAGTTACTTTGTATCATTGCTCTTGTCTGACTATTGGGTGTTTTGTTGCGCACACTCCTGGCAGCAGTGGCAGCAAAAGCAATCAGGGAATCACTGGGAAGCCTCTCAAACTCTCAGAGGACTCTCAAGCTGTCACGCTATGCTGGACTCTAAAAAACAATGTGATCCACACAGCTGACCACCTTTACCAGTCCTTTACATATTGAAGTAGAAATGTCCACTTAGGAAAATGAAAGTACAGCCTAATGTGGAGACGTTTGTGTTCACTTTGAAAACACAATCATATACAAGCAAAATAAAACAGCTATAACCACACATTTACCTTGAAGAGTTACAATGTTCTACCTTTTGGTAAATAAAACTCATTTAATAGATTCTCTATTTTAAAGCTTAACTCTAGCCTTCCCTTCAGTCTTGCACAGTTGTACAAGCTTCTCTTTCCTACTGAAATTGCTTACACCTCTCATAAACTGCAGCAATTTCAATAGTCTGCCTCATCCATCATCATCTTGCCATTTCCTCTCCATCCTGATTGTCCCTGGCCAACCTCTTTCATGCATTGTATTTCAGTTCTTATAGAACCTCAGCGTTATTTATGAGGGTTACCCACTTCAGCTCCAGAAGGTTTACTCCCCTTGCTGATCAGGCCATTTTTTATGATATGGCACTGTGTTACTTTATATCACAATTGGGCAGTTCTACGACACTGTACCCAAAGATAATTTTGAAAAAAAAATACAATATATTTTACTTTTTGCTATGAAACATACCCAAAGAAAAAAATTTAAATATCTAATTTCTTCATCAGTTTAGGTCAATATTGCTGCATACACACGATCAGACTATCCGCCAGACTTAGTCCGGCGGACTATCCGCTGGACTTTCCAGTGGAGGTCCGCCGGACTTTCTGAACAAGCGGACTTGCCCACACACGACCACACACGAACTGACTTTTCAGTGGAGGTCCGCTGGACTTTTGGCAGAGGTCCGCCGGACTTTCCAAATGAATGGACTTGCCCACACACAGAGTAAAGTCCGTTCATTTTGAACGTGACTTCAGGTACGACGGGACTAGCCAAGGAAGTCAATGTCTCCGCCTCCATCGGCGAGATTGATACCTTGCTAAGTATGGATTTTAAGGGGAACCCCTACGCCGAAAAAACAATGTGGGGGTCCCCCCAAAGTCCATACAGACCCTTATCCGAGCACGCAGCCCGGCCGGTCAGGAAAGGGGGTGGGGATGAGCGAGCGCCCCCCCTCCTGAATCTTACCAGGCCGCGTGCCCTCAACATGGGGGGTGGATGCTTTGGGGAAGGGGGTGCCCTGCGAGATTGATACCTTGCTAAGTATGGATTTTAAGGGGAACCCCTACGCCGAAAAAACAGCGGGAGGGGTCCCCCCAAAGTCCATACAGACCCTTATCCGAGCACGCAGCCCGGCCGGTCAGGAAAGGGGGTGGGGATGAGTGAGCGCCCCCCCCTCCTGAATCGTACCAGGCCGCCTGCCCTCAACATGGGGGGTGGAGGCTTTGGAGAAGGGGGTGCCCTGCGGCCCCCCTCCCCAAAGCACCTTGTCCCCTTGTTGATGAGGACAAGGGCCTCTTCTCGACAACCCTGGCCGTTGGTTGTCAGGGTCTGTGGGTGGGGGGCTTATCGGAATCCGGGAGCCCCCTTTAATAAGGTGGCCCCCAGATCTCAGCCCCCACCCTATGTGAATGAGTCCCATACTCATTCACGCAGTTTTTTCGGCGTAGTGGTTCCCCTTAAAATCCATACCAGGCGACGGGGCTAGCAAGGTGTCAATCTTGCCAATGGAGGCGGTGACATTGACTTCCCTCGCTAGTCCCGTCATACCTGAAGTCACCTTCAAAATGAACGGACGTTACTACGTGTGTGGGCCAGTCCCTTCTTTTGAAAAGTCCAGTGGACTAGCACACAGACGAGCGGATTGTCCACCGGAAAGCTGAGTGCAGTGGACAATTTTGAGTCAGGTCTTCTTTAAAGGTCCGCCGGACTTTTGGAGCCCACAAACGGTCAAATTGTTTGGCGGACTCTGGTCCGCCGGACTAAGTCTGCTGGATAGGCTGATCGTGTGTACATGGCATATGTATTCTGGCACATATTGTTGCTAAAAAAATCCCAATAATGGTATATTGGTATTGATTGGTTTATGTAAAAGTTATAGTGTCTACAAACAGTGGGATATGTTCATTTATTTATTTTACTAGTAATGGCAGCGATCAGAGACTTATAGTGGGACTCTGATATTTTGGCAGACAGATCGGACACCTAACAAACACTTTTTGGGGTACCAGTTATACTAATACAGTGATCAGTGGCAAAAAATAATAATCACATAAATATAATCACAGCAAGAGCAGGTCGTTGGCATTAGGTGATCTGGCATTACGTGATCAGATACAAAACGGTTACCTAGGGCAGTATTCATGTAAATTCAGCCTACCTAGGAATATAATTTACCCCAGACTGACATTCACCCATAATGACATTTTGAATTTTGCATAACTTCTCCTACGATTCATTGCATTGTTTGCATCAGGGAAGAGGACTCTTGATAGGAGTACTGAGGCTGGGTGCTGTGGAAGATATGTACAGCACTCTGCTTGCTCCCCCCCCCCCCCCCCCCCCCGCCAGCCATGATCTGTGTACATTGCATAGAGAAGAATATATTATATCACTGAGTCCAAAATAAGGTATGTAATGAAGACATGGGTGGACAGGGTAAAATATGAGAAGATTTACATTTCAGCTTTAGTGTCACTAGTGCTATTCCTCTTTTTAGAATGGTCAACATACTTCTTTACAGGCTGTCAGACAAACATTTGCCTAACGGAGAAAAAAGAAAGAACAGCTATATTTTACCAGAACCTTTTGACATAGCTCTGATAACATGATAACAACCTCAAACACACCTCCAAGACGACTACTGCCTTGCTAAAGAAGCTGAGGGTAAAAGGTGATGGACTGGTCAAGCATATCTCCAGACCTAAACCCTATTGAGCATCCTAAAATGGAAGGTGGAGGAGCACAAGGTCTCTAATATCCACCAGCTCCGCTAAGTGGTTATGCAGGTGTGGAAGAGGACTCCAGTGGAAACCTGTGAAGCTCTGGTGAACTCCATAACCAAGAGGGTTAAAGAACACTTTGGGCCCAATTTGGACATGTTCACATAGGGG
Source organism: Lithobates pipiens (assembly GCF_037356315.1). NCBI lineage: Eukaryota > Metazoa > Chordata > Amphibia > Anura > Ranidae > Lithobates > Lithobates pipiens. The sequence continues at coordinate 167,410,134 of NW_027507790.1, read as the reverse complement.
TGTACTTACTTTAGTTGCCAGAGGTTTAGACATTAATGGCTCTGTGTTGAGTTATTTTGAGAGGACAGAAAATTGACAGTTGACTGTTATACAAGCTGTACACTCACTTGTAGCAAATGTGTCATTTCTTCAGTGTTGTCACATGAAAATATATAATAAAATATTTACAAAAATGTGAAGGGTGTACTAACCTTTGTGAGATACAGTATATATATATATATATATATATATATATATATATATATATATATATATATAGTTATAACCCTCTGTTAATCTTGGCAACATTTTTAAAAAAGCACCCTCTATAAAAATAGCTGTAGTAGAAGTAATATATAGGGGACGATTTACAATAAATGAAGTAAACACATACTGTAGCTATTGTATAAAGGGCTTGTGTTTAGCTTTAAACCTCGCTGTGTGTTTGCTTCATGTGTTTCTATGCTGTCTTTCCACAATGGTAACCTCCCTGTGTTAGGCGGATACAATGCAATCTCCTTAAACTTATGTAACATCTGTCCTCACAGATGTGTGCTGTTACACAAGAGAAACCTCATCATTGTGCTCATGACAGCTAATTTGTAGTAGAATTTTAATATGTATTATAATGTATGCAGAGCAATAAGAGGCAACCAACACGCAGCAGTTTCATGTGAATAAGGTTCATCAATCACAACACTGTCTGCACGTGAGGTGAACAAGTGCTAACACTGCTGCCAGTGACTGATAAGATTTTACACTAATGGGGTTGTTTTGTCATAGTCCGTGTCAGAGAAATCATACATAGAGATCACATACAGATGTCAAAGCACGGAGCCCTTCCATAGATGGATCTAAATGTATAATTCTAGAGGCATTTCGAAAGTAAGCATTTTAGACATGTAGGTATAGATATTGGAAAATAGTGTCAGTTGAGAGTCCTTCCTGTGAACGCTGGGTTATTATAAATAACTGACGCAAAGACATTTGCAGAAAGCGGAGCAGTTGCCAAAGCAACTAAGTACCATATTTAGCCAGGGGTCCATTTAAAAAGTGCAATATAACCACAAAGATCCTCAATGGAAGTGCTGAGAGATTCAGCCACAGACTTATAGAATCCCTCAGTGCTTCCATTGAGGATCTTGGTTAAATTGTTATGCTTGGGCATCAAAATTGGTGCTCACGTTTTAACTCCTAGCTCTGAGGGATTTTAGTTTTGTTCCACCATTTTATGAACTGAGTATCATTGCATAGTGCCTGCATTGTTTTGTAATTAAAAAGTGCAATATGGCTTTATCATGGCTATACTGGTGATTGGAAAAAAAAACACTGCGCATTTATAAAGCACATCAGTCCGAAACCAACAGGGTGGAATAAAAATTAATGGAAGAGTACAGAACGCCTCCCCTTCTTCTCTTCTTCAATACATAGAGGAGGCTTTCTGTAGCCCACAGAGATAGCACAATGCCCAAAGAACAATGCTGGCTGATACCAGTCATCACACACAGAGAACACCGTAGGTTATCGGCTCACAATATTTATGGCAGAATCAAAATGCTTTAATTGTATATTTTTTTACCTGTAAGGAAATCTGAGATTAACCACTTTACCCCCTTCCTGACCAGAGCACTTTTTGCGATTCGTCACTGCGTCGCTTTAACTGACAATTGCGCTGTCATACGACGTGGCTCCTAAACAAAATTTACGTCCTTTTTTTCTCCACAAATAGAACTTTCTTTTGGTGGTAATTGATCACCTCTGTGGTTTTTATTTTTTGCGCTATAAACAAAAAAAGAATGACAATTTTGAAAAAAATTCATTATTTTTAACTTTTTTCTATAGTAAATATCCCCCAAAAATATATAAAAAAACATTTTTTTCCTCAGTTTAGGCCGATACGTATTCTTCTACATATTTTTGGTAAAAAAATTGCAATAAGCATTTATTGATTGGTTATAGCGTCTACAAAATAGGGGATAGTTTTGTGGCATTTTATTAATAATTTTTTTTTACTAGTTTTTTTTTACTAGCGATCAGCGATTTTTATCGTGACTGCAACATTGTGGACACATCTGACAATTTTAACACATTTTTGGGACCATTGGCATTAATACAGCGATCAATGCTATAAAATTGCATTGATTACTGTAAAAATGTCAATCGCAGTGAAGGGGTTAACCACTAGGGGGTGGGGAGGGGTTAAGTGTGTCCTAGGCAGTAATTTTAACTGTCTGGGGGATGGGCTAGCAGTGACATGACACTGATCGCTGCCCCCAATGACAGGGAGCAGACGATCAGTGTCCTGTCACTAGGCAGAACGGGGAGATGCTGTTTACAGCTGCATCTCCCCGTTCTTCAGCTCCATGACATGATCGCGGGTATCCCAGCGGTGATCGGGTCCCGCAGGCACGGTCACGTAGCTCGTGTCAGGCAAGGGCTTGTGCATGGCAGAAAATTCAAAGTAACGTACAGGTACATTACTTTGCCCAGCCGTGCCATCCTGCCGACGTATGTGTGCTGGCAGCGGTCGGCAAGTGGTTAAATTTTGCAATTTAACCACTTGCTTACTGGGCACTTAAACCCCCCTCAGTCCCAGACCAATTTTCAGCTTTCAGCGCTGATGCACTTTGAATGACAATTGCGCGGGCATACAACACTGTACCCAAATGAAATTTTTATCATTTTTTTCCCACAAATAGAGCTTTCTTTTGGTGGTATTTAGTTACAGCTCGGAGTTTTATTTTTTGCTAAACAAACAAAAAAACAAGCAAAAAAATAAAAAAATAAAAATCATGTTTTAATAGTTTGTTATAAAATTTTGCAAACGGGTAATTTTTCTCCTTCATTGAAGTGCACTGATTAGGCGGCACTGATGGCTGCATTGGTGGGCACTGATGGGCTGCATTGGTGGGCACTGATGGGCTGCATTGGTGGGCACTGATGGGCTGCACTGGTGGGCACTGATAGGCATAGTTAAGGCGGCACTAATAGGCACAGATAAGGCGGCACCGATGGGCACAGATAAGGCGGCACTGATGGGCAAAGATGGGCACAGATAAGATGGCATGGATGGGTGGCACGGATAAGTGGCACGGATGGGTGGCACGGATGGGCACTGATAGGTACCACTGATAGATGGGACTGATGGGCACTGATAGGTGGCACTGATAGGTGGCACTGCTGGGCACTGATGGGCGGCACTGCTGGGCACTGATGGGCGGCACTGCTGGGCACTGATGGGCGGCACTGGGTCGCAGCACCTTTGAGGCAGATTGTGGGCACTGTGGGTGGCACTGTTGGTGGCACTGTGGGTGGCATTGTGGGTGGCACTGTAGGTGGCACTGTGGGCACTATGGGCACTGATGGGGGGCACTTACTTTTATTCAGGATGGCACGGCGGTGGGCAGGTGGGCACTGGCAGGGGGCAGGTGGTCAGCTGTATTGCTGGCCGTGATCGGGACTGATGTCCCGATCACGGCCGCCGGTGATCGGGACTGATGTCCCGATCACGGCCGCCGGTGATCGGCTTTTTTTTTCTCTCCTCGCGCTGTCAGCGCGAGGAGGAATAATAGCCGATTACCGGCTCCGTTCTATCACATGATCAGCTGTCATTGGCTGACAGCTGATCACGTGATAAGCGGTCGGGATCGACCCCTTGCACGGATCGGTGATCAGGCGAGTCTCACGGACTCGCCGATCACAGAGCGCGCCGCGCGCGCCCCTCAGGGGGCGCGCAGGCCGCTCGTATCCGGGACGACATCAATAGACGTAGTCCCGGAAATGTAGGTCCGCGCTGATGCCGTCATTTGGCAATAGCGCGGATCTGTAGTGGTTAAAGCCATTTTTTCAGTTTAGTTAAAAGCAGAAGTAAGCCCATCGAATTAACAGTTTAAAAAAATGGGAATGTAACTGTCACATTGGTTGTGCTTTTAAAACTGTCAAACCATCCAATGGCATCATTGCAGTTGAAGATTAAACAGAAGCCAAGGTTCCAGCTTCCTTTCCTGAAAACTATAGGAGTGTTTACTTCCACTTTAACTGTTTAGCCATGAAAAGTCTCCTTTTTAAACTTTCATAATTGGGAAAAGATTTAGCTGTGCCACACTTTGTGTAACAAAGTATAGCGGTACACAATGTTATTTTAATTAACAACAAAATACTCCTGCCCAGTTATAGGAAATATCTACTCAAATGTCTACAGCAAATCTTTCATATTACTTGAAGCATTAGACAGATGTCTGACATTGGTCAGTGTTCAGTAATGCTAACAATGCAGATTGTACAATTGGCACAATAACTGAGCATACAATGGCTGCAGTGTTATCCTACTAGAAAGTTTTCCTCTATGTAGGTGTTTGTGCACTGAATTCCAGACATTCAGCCCATATTGAAGTCGTAAAGAAACAAATTCATTCACATACACTTTATACTAACAGCCTTTACTTTCATAGCCCTTGTAGACACGGTCGGATACGGTAATCTGTCGGAATGCGTCTTATCGGACCGCGTCGTCAGATAATCCGACTGTGTGTGGTATGCACCGGAGTGATTCCGTCCGAATCTCAGTCCGACCCAATATTCCAACATGTTGGAAAGATTTCCCGACCAACTGGGCTGGACGGACCTAATCCGATCATGTGTAGAGTATTTTCATCGGACCAAGTGCCACGCATGCTCACATTCAAATTCCGACACGGAAGCGCTCGTTCAGGTAAAACTACTGCTCGTAAGCGATATAGCACATTCGTCACGCTGCAATGTTAAAAAATCATTCATCAAGCGCATTCTCTTGTTCTTTACAATGCTGCAAGAACCAACTTCTTTCGATGCTCATAGTCACACACACTTCTCCCGAACGGATTTCATTACTCTTTTTTAACCATTTCAGCAATACAATTTTAGTTTGCGTCACATCTACACAATGTTTTTTTATTTTTGGGATGTTTTTTTGGGGGGGGGGGTCCCTAAAAATCTCCTTTAAAGACACTGCTCATTTCTCCTTTTTTTTTACTTTTTATTTTTGGGTGTAAACTTACAACAACAACATTATTGTATTTTTTTGATTTTCTTTTTCTTTTTTTAATCTACAGGAGGTTGTTTAGTGTTGGTACCCCTTGTTCTTTAGTTCACTTTGTATTTTGGAAATGTACCTGCCTGCTCACAAATAAACTCTACTTTTTGAAGGAAAACACATTACACAAGTATTTCATCAAACAAAAATAACATTTATTTTGTTTGCTCGAAAATAAAATTAGGAACGCAGCACTGGAGAAACTTCTTAACTTTGGTGCAGCCTTGGTCCCCAGGGCAGACATAACTAAATGAGATATAAAAAAATTGGTGGCCTGAGGAGTAGATATCTCAGGAAGAGAAGTCTGCTCCTGAAGTCCTGGAGAGCAGGAAATTTAGATGCCATTTCTGTCCCCAGGATGGTGATCTTCAAGAGGCTGCATCTTCTGGCACACCAGACTCAACACAGGCCATCACTCTCTGGTCTTCCTTTGTGACTTCCCACCAGGCATCCTCCCAGGCTGTGGCTAGGCTCCTGTAGCTGGGGCAGGAGGAGAAGGAGGGCGTTGGTGGACCTCCTGGCTGCCACTTGCCACAGCCTCCCCCCGACTGAGGTCTTCCTGTGTATGAAAAGGGGACATAGTTTTAGTTTTTTGATCATCAATCACAGCATTTTGTGCTCCTGGCTTTTGCTATTTGACTGTTACCAAATAGAACAGACTATCATTCTGACACCAGCATTTTTCTTTCCCGTCCCAATCATTTTTGGTCACTACTGTCTATTGAGATGTAAACCACTTGGAGAAATCTCAACTTACTGATCAATAAGAACATCTAGTTAACATCATTAAATGTAACACAAGAAATATGTTCAACAATGCAATACCTGTCTCAAGCTGGGCCCCACCACATGGTGCTGCCTGGAAGGCCCAGGCTGTACATCAGAAGTCTCAGCTGGGGGTGAAGGATGCCTTGGAGGAAGCCTGGAGAGTGGTGGCCTGAGTGGTGGCCTGGGTACTCCCTGGTCTACCAGAAAATGCAGCCTGTCAAAGTGCACTATCCTGGGGTAATAAACAGCATCTGGATCTCCTGCTCTCAAGGACTCCAGGTGCTTCTTTCTCTCCCTGAAATATGTAAGCTTCATGGCCACAATTTTGCGATTCAGATATGTCATGTCTGCCGTGGGGACCCTGATCTGAACCAAAGCAAGCAGTTTCTCCAGTGCTGCGTTCCTCTTTGATCTGTCATAATAAAACTTGTTGTGGAACTGCCACAGGCAGGGCATCTCCATGTAGAGCTCGAGGAATAGCCCCATAAAGTTGGCATTGATGAATGGGTCCATTTTGTCTGCAAGACACAACACAAGACAAACCCTCAAATACTAATAATGCAATTAAAATCCCTCCTAATCTTGTCCCAACAGCGGCCTAGATACAAGCAGTCTAGTCTAGTGAAGCACAAAGTTAAAAATGTTACCTTCGTTTCCACGTTCGCCGCGACCGTGACTCACACTCTCCTCCCAGATCGTACGGACGATACACATGTGTGGCGTTTTATATACAGTGCGCATGCGTGAAACTCCGCCCGCCCCTGACGTTCTTTCCAGACTATTCCCCGCCCCTTCACTTCCCGCACAGTGGGGAGAGCACATGGCGGAGAGAACGCAGGTGCGCAATAATAGTTCCACTAACGAGGAGGAGGGTGAGGAAAGCCCGGAGCCTGAAACGTCCCTTTCCAGGAAGACAAGATTTAAGGCCTCAAATATGTCTTTTGGAGAGATGTTGGAGATGGTCGACATATTGAACAGGACCGACTATGATGGGAAGTATGGACCTTACCCAAACCCAAATATCAGAAAGGCCAAGATCATGAATAAAGTTGTGAAGAGTCTTCTGAAGAATTTTGGGGTACGCCGATCCAAGGATCAACTGAGAAAACGCTGGTCAGACCTGAAACTGAGGGAGCACGAGCAGTACCTAAGGATCAAGCGTGTTCTTAAAAAAAGTAAGTAGTTGTCGTGTGTTCATATGATTATTCTTGCTTGCATACATGCTCCATGTGCTTTGATTTCATGTTGTGCATTTTAAAATGGCCACTTTCAAGGTCATGGTTTCGTTCGTTCGTATGAAACATCGTTCTGCAGGGAAGGGGCCCCAATAATGTTCTCACCTTGTAACTCGGCCCAAAAACACAATTGTACAACACTTCCAAGCAATGTTTCAGATACCTATTTCTGCCCTCTGTGTGCTATTTAATCTTTGTTTACATTCTCATAGGGGAGAGAAGACTCGGCAAGTATGAGGACACCAGGGACCATACCCCTCCCAAAGAAGGGCAACTTCCAAAAGAAGAAACAGAGGAGCAGGAGGAGGAGGAGGAAGAAGGAGAGATTGTGGAGGTTGGCCAAATTGTCACCACAACAGGTGAGTGTCGGAGAACACAGCTTCCGGTAAGCTCATCAATGTATATCACCATATTTGGATTACATGGTGTGTTTGTTTTGTTTTTTTCTAGGTGATGTGGAGGAAGATTCCCGTTTTACCAGTGAAAGTGCCCAGATCTTGATCGGGGAGATAATGGGGTGCAATAGGGATTTGGAAATTGTACAACAAAACATCAATGATGTTAAAAATAAAATGAAGAACATCATTGATGTTTTGGGGAGAGTGTGAAAACTAAAAAACTAGATAGGGTTTTATTTTTGCTTTTAAAAAAAAAATGTATTTTGCATAATTCCAAATTTGGAAGATGCACAGAGTGTGTAAACATGCGCTATCTCCCATTATGGGGGATCAATGTACATGTTTTGTGTAAAGTGTCTGAGATGAAGGGGTTGCAGCCCCAAAGCATGTACATTGATACCCCATGATGGGAGATAGTACATGTTGACACACTGTGTGCATCTTCCAAATTTGTATTTTTCAGGGGTCACACCCCATGTGATGAAGGCAATATCAGCCCAGTTTGTACATACTCATGTCTGATATTGTCTTCACTTTTCCAAGTTGAACTTTGTAAGTTCCTGTGTTCTGTATTTTACACTTTGATACATGCCTGTTTGCACAAAAAAACAAGTAAAAAATAAATATGATTAAACTGGGTTTTGGATACCCAAAATATCTTGGTTTGTTGTAAAAACCTTTACTAAATGCACATATGAATGTGCTTGTATTAAAAAGTTGAATTCTCAACAATGTGTGGCTTCCTTTTTCATTGGGCTTAAAATGTATTTGTAGTGAAATTTGAGTTTGTGCTGAGAAGGAGTGTGATTTAATAAAGGCAACTCCACTTTGCACTCCAAGTGCAGTTTCAGGTGTACTTTTGCAGTGCACTTGTAGTGCATAGTGGATGTGCCTTTAGTAAAAAGCACCCACAGTGAGGTGTAAATTTGGACAATCATGCCATTTTCCTGCCATGGTGCTGAAAATGAGCATGATTTTGATCAGTAATGCACTAAACATTAGTTAACAAAAAGGTGTGTGTGTGTAGCAGACCCACAACATAATAAGATTATCTGAAGAAGAGACTGTCCCCTCATCTCACTCTGAACTTGGGTTTGCACTGTTGGTGAAAAAGGCACAACTTAAATAAAAAAGGCAAAGTGGGAGGCCACAGTCTGCCATTTCTGTGGCGTTGAAGGACACTATGTAGTGACACAAGAAAAAAAACTAGTAATTGTACAAATCAACATTGCATGCAGATTAGACACCCACATTTTTTGACAAAATTAGTATAACATTTTTTTAACTGAGTATTTAAAGCCTAAAGTATAAGGTCCCCTTATGAGAGTCCTAACCCCCCCCCCCATCCCCCCATCTGATGGGCCCTTGATAAAAAATTAGGGGGGATGTTTAGGACAGGTAACCCTCTCCACTTGATTGAGAGCTGAATGCCTAAATAATGTGTGATACTTTGTGAAGCCCCTCCTTAGTTACACTATTGGCAGCCCACCGGACAGGTAAGAAGTGTCAGAATAATAAAATGGAAGGACATTTTGACATTCTGCTATTACATAGCAAGAAAATTAATGTGTTAAAAAAATCAAAATATCATTTGAAAGTATTGAGGCAGGCCCTTACACTACATGCTTTGGTGAATTTGTCCATAAATGTTATCATGAAAAAGGTATTTAGAGTGTGTATTGGGTTGGGTCAAGTCATCAGATAGAAGATTGCTATCAGCTGAGGTAGCAGTTGGGGAGAGGGCGTTCCTAATGAGTTTGGCACAACTCCAAAAAACACTAAAAAGGTCACTTTGCATGAATTGAAGCACACACATCACATTTGTAGAGATTTTAGGGGGTGTTTAGGGGAAAGCAATACTATGGAGCTGACAAAAGACATTGTCAAGTGACTAGACTATAGTTTTATGGGCCAAGAAGAGCATGGTGGGGAAGTTAGTGAGGCAAATCTGCATGAGGACAAAGGGGCAGAGCATATGAATTAGAGCATATTGCAATGATGGTAATTAGGGAATGAGGAAAGAAATGCAAGACATTAGCAATCATGAAACACATAGAATGTGATGTGTAAGGATAAAACTTAGCATAATATAGTCCTTCTGCAGGAGATGAATGATGGCAGAACAGGTCTCTGGAATAATGATCCCCAGAGCCTGGGGGGAGATGCCTGTAGAGAACTTGAGGTCCTGAAGGCTTCTCCCTGTCGCCAAGTAGCGCAACGTGGCGATGAGCCTCTGCTCCGGAGTGATGGCTTGCCACATGCAGGTATCCTGCCTGGTGATATAAGGGGACAGCAAAGCAAGCAGACAGTGAAAAACGGGGTCCGTCATCCTGAGAATAATCCAGAAATGATCAGGATTATTCTTGCGGATCTCACGGAGCAAAGGCATGTGGGAGAACTGGTGACGCTGGCGCAACCAATTCTTGGTCGTCCAAACATGTTTCGTCTACGTACTCATTGTACAGTTTGTGCTGTGCAGGGGTTCTTACTTTGACTTTGACACAAGCCCTGTGTCATCTGAATCACTAATCTGAAAAGCGCGAATCGTCTTTCACCAAACTTCTACTAAAACACGAGATCAGCAGAAGGAGCCCAAAGGGTGCCGGACGTGGTGCTGAACTTACTTTTTCTAGTCCCCCCCCGTATACGGCTTACGTCACCGCATTCTTGGCAACCGCGAAATCAGACAACTTGGCCCGACCGTGTGTATGCAACAGTTTCGGACACAATCCGTCGGACTAAATCCGACGGGCAAAGTCCGACGGATTTGGTTGCCAAAATCTCCGACCGTGTGTACGTGGGCATAGTCTAGCGAATCAGGGCTGAGTCCCAGAATGGAGTCCAGTGGCGGAACAAGTTTGCCACTGGGCTGCAGGGACTTGACGAGCAGGGGCGCACTAGCACGGGCACTTGTCACAACCCACCCGCGGCTTGTGCGTTGTGTCCGGGTCCAGCATGCCGCAAGGAAAGCTTTCTACAACAACCAGCATCTCTCTCCGCCCGGCTGCCTCTGCCACTGAGCAGAGCGCACTGAACCCTCCCCCTCCTCCTGTGATATTTTCCGGAGGACGCACACCACTCTGAACAGCGCTGATCTGCAGTTTTCAGGGACGTTCATAAGGGTGGAGGGTTAGGGGGGGTCCAAACACCCCCTCCAGAGCATCCTTCCCAAGGTTACCAAAAAAGGAGCTTTGCTCCTGTCTATAAATTGCCTGGACCAGAGCAAGCACCAGTGCAAATGTCCGCCTTCCTATTAGATCACACTGCACTTGTGTAGCTTCCAAGCCAGCCGATTTTAAATTGGGTGAACTCAGGCACCTGTGATGACAGAGTCAGCATGGAGTTTGCACAGCGTGGGTCAGGGTGGATTATTCAAAGTCTTCTCTTGCTGGCCGTGACACTGCTACTAATATGTAGCCAGGCACAGCACTGTTTTTGTTGGATGGGGGCCTGTACATTAAAGGAGAAGTACAGCCAAAGCTTGTATGTTCCCGGCATACTGAGAATGCTATCTGTCACATTTGCTTGTGCTTTTAACCAAACTGTCAAACCATCAAATGGCTGCAGTCATAACTGTGATCACATGTGCTGCGTCATAATTATATAGTCAGTAAGGTTGAAAAAAGACACTAGTCCATCCAGCACAACCTGTGTGTAAGTGTACATGTGTGTATGCCAATAGTAAATCGCATATTCCTGTATGTTGTGATCGTTAAGATGCCCATATAATTGTTTTTTAAACTATAGACACTCCCTGTTAATACCACTGCTTGTGGGAGAGATCCAGTAAAGAACCATCTACGCAGTTTAAAGTTAAACCTCTTCTCTTCCAATTCCAGTGAATGGCCCCTCTCACTGAATTTTTTTTACCTGTGCTAGGGACCACCAGTAAGGTATTTGTATATTGCTATCATATCCCATCTCAAGCATCTCCTTTCCAGAGAGCATACGTTCAATGCTTGGAGTCTTTCCCCATAGCTGAGATCCTCTAGTCCCTATAATAGCTTTGTTGCCCTTCTCTGAACTCTTTCCAGTTCCAGCACAGGCATACTGGACAGCATACTCAAGATGCGTCTGGACCAGAGTCTTGTAGAGTGGGAGAATTATCATTTTATCTCTGGAGTAAATCACCTTTTTAATGCTGCCAATATTCTGTTGGCTTTGCTTGCAGCAGCTTGCCATTGCTGAGCCTGTCATCTAGTGTCATCTCCCCAGTTCCCTTTCCATCCTGGATTCCCCCAAAGATTCTCCCCCTAGCGAGCAACTTGCATTCGTATTTTTAGTACCCAAATGCATTACCTTACATTTTTCAACATTAAACCTCATTTGCCATGTAGTTGCCAACCCCATTATTTAATTTAGATCTTCTTGTAAGGTTTAAAAAAAAATATTGTAAGGTTTCCACATCCTTCACATAAGTTATTACCCTGCTTAGCTTTTTATCATCCACAAATTCAGAGATTGAGCTATTTATATTTATCTCATCCTCTATATCGTTTATAAATACAATAAACAGAATAGGTCCCAGGACAGATCCCTGGGGGACCCCATTTACCACACTGGACCATTCTGAGTACGCGCTATTTATCACCACCCTTTGGACCCACCCCTGTAGCCAGTTTTTAATCTAGGTACATACCCTATGGTCCATGTCAACATACCTCAGTTTGTAAAATAAACGTTTGTGGGGAACTGTATCGAATGGCTTTGCAAAATCCAGATACACCACATCCACAGGCCTTCCTTTATCTAGATGGCAGCTCACTTCCTCGTAGAAGGTTAATAGATTGGTCTGGCAAGAACAATTCTTGATGAATCCATGCTGATTACTACTAATGATACTGTTTTCATTACTAAAATCTTGGATATAGTCCAGGGATATGCAATTAGCGGACCTCCAGCTGTTGCAAAACTACAAGTCCCATCATGCCTCTGCCTCTGGGTGTCATGCTTGTGGCTGTCAGAGTCTTGCTATGGCTCATGGGACTTGTAGTTCTGCAACAGCTGGAGGTCCACTAATTGCATAACCCTGATATAGTCCCTTATCATCCCCTCCAATAGCTTGCGGACTATTGTTGTTAGATTGATTGGCCTGTAGTTTCCAGGGATATATCTCAGGCCTTTTTTAAATATTGGTACCATGTTGGCTTTCCTCCAATCATCTGATACCATTCCAATCAGTAAACTGTTCATCGTCCCAGTTGCAAATCAAACATAGATTAAGATGGCAGCTTCCCTGAAAAGGAGGGATTTCGTTTTTCTTTAAGGTTTACATGCATTTTAACTATGGAATTAATCACCCATGGTGACCAAGGCTTCCTGGACACTGGTATGAATTCACAGTATAAGCCACCTTGCCTAATTGTAAATCCATACCTTTAGTAAAGCATTATAATATATTGTATATCTCATATGATCCCCACAGCTCTCAAAATGCCAGGCCTTTTGAAAGAACAGACCTGTCAGATGTTTGTGCTTTTCTGGTATTTGATGCAGTCGGCTGTGAGAACAGGTGGAGTTGTTTAAAGAAGGTGAAAATCCCATTAAAACATTTTTCTTCATTCTGTACTTTCATCAAGTTATAGAAATTTCATTCTAATTGCAAGCTAGGGCCAAAAGAGTATAATTTCTGTCTGCTTCATACTACATTATAATTAGGAAAATTGCAGGGAAAGGCAAGACATACATTGTCTGGGATCTGTTTATATACATATCAGTTTAGAAGTAACCTTGGAGCAGAAATGAATAATCTCTTCAGGTGTGATGACATATAATCACTGTCAGCTTCTGGCATAGGTGATAACAGACTGGGGCATTTAATTGCAGCCTTTGTTGCAGCTGCACACAGAATATTGGTATCTAGGCGCTCAGCTTCCTCCTAACTTGCCTCTTTATTTACACTGTCTCCCAGTTTTTACATGTCAGCGTGGATGAAAATAAACACACTTCAGGGCTTGCTGTCTTCTTGCTGCTTTCATTATTGCAGTTCATTTTATAACTTTATCGATTGTAAGGCTTTTCTAGTTTACATTTTTTTTTTACCTGTTGGTTTATTTAAATCTTCAGGGCCCCTTCATATACAGTATATATTTTGTGGTAATATGTGATAAGGTGTTTGTTATACCATAAAACATGTTAATATACCTGCACAGATTTAGATATTCTCAACATTGTGGCGCTCTGTGTTGTTTAAGCCCATAACACAGTAACGCATGTCATTATTTATTTCAGGTACTTATATAGCACCGTCAATTTACACAGAACTTTACATATACATTATATTCACACCAGTCTCTGCCCTCAAGGAGCTTACAATCTAAGGTCCCTAACTGATTCATACATACATATACTAGGGCCAGTTTAGACAGGATGCAATTAACCTACCAGCAAGTCTTTGGAGTGTGGGAGGAAACCAGAGTACCCAGAGGAAACCCACGCAGGCACAGGGAGAACATGCAAACTCCAGGCAGGTAGTGTCATGGTTGGGATTCAAACCAACAACCTTTTTGCTGCAAGGTGAAAGTGCTAACCACTACACCGCTGTGCTGTATGTGCGGTGTCCAGAAGGTGAGCTTTAAACCTGGGCGCCATATGTATGTGTTAGGCCGGTCATACACGGTTTGAATCCGAGAAATCAGAACCGCCGAGATTCAAACCATTAACCCCCCTAGCGGTAATCCCGAGTCTGGCTCGGGTTAGGAATATACTGATAGGAGCGGTAACCCCGAGCCAGACTCGGGATGGCTTCGCTTGATGCAGGGGAGGACACAGGGAGAGTTACTTACCTTGTCCCCTGGATCCAGCGATGTCCGCCGCGCTGTGTGATCGAGCCGTCCTCCGCTCGATTCACAGTGCCGAGCTCCGTTCCCTGCGGCGTTACGGCGCACAGGAGCGGAGAACGGCGGCAAATTCAAAAAAGTAAAAACACACAAAACACACACAGCACTGTAATCTTACAGATTACAGTGCTGTATTAAAAAATATACACCCCCTTTGTCCCTAGTGGTCTGTGCAGTGCCCTGCATGCACTTTTATATTATAAATACTGTTTTTTACTGCCTGGAATTTGGAGATTGTCCATAGCAACCAAAAAGTGTAAATTTTTCAGTGTTTTAGGATTTGATTACATTATTGAATAATTTTTATTATTCTTTATTATATTATAAACTTTATCATACCCGGGATGTCTGCTAGACTCTGGTTTGAACAGATTTAAGAGCATTATTCCTAAGAATTACAGGACTACAAAATAAAAGCCAGATTTCCGTGCAAAATAATTGTACCGCTTTCAGCACCTAATTCCAGACTGAATCATACCGCCAGGGAGGTTAATGGGTAAGCTGAATGTACCAAGTTAATCGATTGATCAGGTTGGGTACAACCAGCCTGCCCAATTCACTTACGGTCATCACTAGCGGCTGCTATAGCCGTTAGTAATAATCACTGTCCACTCCTGATGGTGGGGGCAGCTTCCCCCGCTCACCCCTTTAAGTTTTGGGGTTGATTTTCCTTTCAAAATAAAAGAAATCTGAAGATTTATCTCTTACCATCAAATTAAATACCAATTTGTCCTGAAAAAACAAGCTATAATCCACCTGGATACACAAAGTAGTTGCGATCATATTTGCAGTTTTACTGACACATTTCAAAATTGCAAAATTGGGTCTGGGCGTTAGGATTTGTTTTACTCTTGGTCATGAAGAGCTTAAAATAGCACAGGTATGTTTCTTTCTCTTCATTAAAGGAAGCAGGATGCAATTGTTCTGAGTTGGATAATACTGCTACCTTCAAAAGGGGTTGGATACTGGACAATATTAAAGTTATTGGCCAGCCAGCTACTACCCAGTGCTGGGACAAGGTCAACCAGTGCCAAGAGCAAAAATTGGATCTTGTGCTCTCCACAGTTGCGTAGAGAGGGGATCAGTGGGGCCAATAGTGGCAAGTGCCAATGTTTGTTACAGGCAATGAAATAGTACCAATGAAAAGTTTAAATTAATCGGACAAATATGTGGCAAAGGAAAAAAAATTTCTGGGTTGGTGGCGCCACTGAAATTAAAAAATGTCCCCAAAATTGCCTAAGTTTTGAAGCTAACTATAAAGTGTTGTTACATTGTTACATGGTACCTACAAAATTAGCATCATGTGTCCTAAGCTGCTCCCCTAAGTATTTTAGGGGATGTGGTCAGGAGGGCCCAGACTACCATATCTGGTGATCATGGCCCAGGATTAAGAGAAATTGGATTCAAGGCTATAATTTTATATACTGTTTGACCCAGGCTAAGCTCTAAAAGTTCCCATGGCAAACCCTACTGGGCCACCCTGTAGAGGAGGTACCGATATATACCAGCAATCTGATTTCCTTCATATTCTTAGCAGCCAGGATATCAATTGCCAGATCATGGAGGTCTCTGTCTATCCCATTCCCCTGATACTCTCGAAGCTAACATGCATAATTATAATGATATATGAAAAATTGTAATGTAATGTCTACATTACAGGATTCAATTTGAAAAAATATAGGACCCTTAGACACATTACATTTCAGGAGAAAATTGAATATAATAACTGGATATAATGACTGGACTCGTGGGACAGAGGGAGAGATGGGTTACATCTCTTTGTATACCCACCTCTTTTGTCCCCCCCCCCCCCCACCCCTCTTTGTTCTTGTCTTTCCCCTAGTTTCTTCCTTTTTATGTTTATGATCTTTGTCCATGTGTGCTGTAGTTTACCCCAGCATTGTCATCGTTGTCAAAAGCCTTTTTTGATACAATGGTTCCCTTTATTTATTTATTTATTTAGTTTTATTTCATTGCGCCTTTCCATTTTATCTAAGGTACATGAGATATGGTTTGCTAATAGGGTGATGATCCTGAGTATGTGCTAGGAAAACATATACTGTAGGAAACCTTGTGTCTCATTTGTCTGAAAATGTACTGTGCAAAAGCACATATGACATGCTTTGTATTTTAAATTATGACATGCTTTGTATTTTGTATGAATGACTTAAAACGACTGCAAAACCCCTCCCTAACAACTCCCGGGCAGTCTGATGTCACATTGGGAGCAGCGACTCTGTCCTTGCAGCCAATTAACTTGCATCCTAATTCATTTTAATGGGCCTGCCCACGCGGTGATGCATGGAACACCTTTGCATCCCCATGCAAGTAAACCAGGCCAGTCCAGACTCTTTCTCCCTGAATAAAGCAGGGCCTCCAGGTATGTCTTCTTGTAGTCCGTGGCCTCCAGGCACCCTCTTTCATATTCAGAGGCCTCCATGCTCCCTCTCTCTTAGTCCAGGGCCCACAGACACCTGCTGTCCTATCTCGGAGCCTCGCAGCCACCCCCTCTTCTAATCCAAGGACTCTGCTCCAGGCACCCCCCTCTCCTAGTCCAGGATCTTTAGCACACCCCCTCTCCTAGTCTGTGGACTTCTTCAAACAGCCTCTATTCCTAGTCCATGGCCTCCTCTGCAACTCCAGCCTTTCCTAGTCCAGGGCCTCTACAAACAAACACCCCTCTCCTATTCAAGGTGTATTTGCCACACAAAACCCCTCTCCTAATAGAGCTTAGAGTTTCAATCAGAAAAGGTGCATGGAAGAGTGATGCTGTGTGGGGGCAACCTCACAGCACACCAGTGCTGAATTGCTCTGTTCCTCCCATCCAACCCATAGAAAAGCATTTTTAAGGGACACTACAGCTACTGTTGCTAAGCTGCTAAGCAACAGTAGCTGCAGCATCGCTTAAAAAAGCTTTTCTATAGGGCGGGTGGAAGGAGCATAGTGATTCATCACTGGTGCGACTTACCAGCCAAACTGACAACTGTGTGTGACATTAGACTTGTTTGGCACTCAAGAGCTATGGTACCCAGTGTGGGTCGCACCCCCTAGGTATGCTACCGTCCCCTATCCTCCCCCCAGTACAGAGCTCCCACCCACTTTAGTGCAGCGCTCCCCTCACCTCCTACCCCCCCACAGAACACAGAGCTCCTCCCAACCCTACTAGTACAGTGCTGCCCCTAGCCCCTCCCCCATAACAGGTCCCCCCTCCTCCCCAGTACACAGCTCCCCCCACCCCGTAGCACCACACCAACACACAGAGCTCTCCCACCTCCTAGCCCCCCCCAGTTAACAAAGCTCCCCCCCCCCAGTACACAGAGTTTGTATCCTTTCTTCTCCAGTATCCACCACTGGTCAGAGCCACGGGTATGGTCCCTTTATTTGGTATCCTCACCAAGAAGCATCCTCTTCTTTCCACTCCTCCAGCATATAGTGTCACAGAAAGGATACAAACTTCATAGTGCTTTACCTGACAGACAAATACTTTAATAAACCCACTAAAAAAAAACAGACTCACATAACATGGTGCTCTCAAGGGCACACAGAAATATAGCCTATACAATAATGCTGGTATTCCAATTTAAGATTAGTGTACCACACTTCCTGTATGGGTGTATCAGCATGTTGACATCATCCAAGGCTCTGCTCCTATGTGTTTCATCACCAAGACACATGACTCCCTCATTGGGAATCTGATTGGATAATGGTATCTCCTGCTTTTACAATACAGTACCACCGCGCTCGGGACAAAAAAAAAATTATATGCACTCCTGTGAGTGAGAGGTAGAAAGGGTAGCTCCCAGTGCACCCCTCCACTGAACATAAAGCCAGCACCCAGGGTAGGTGCGCCTTCTGCTCCCCCTTTGTCCTGGCCCTCCTACTACTTGTCTCATTACCATCATACTGCAGTCGTTTTTTTTTCCTTTAAGATTATGTTTTCTTTGAGCCACACTTTATTTACATGCTGCTGAGCTAGGCTCTGTATGCAGCTATCCAGTTTGGAGTGTCTTCAGCAATAGCTTTGGAGGTTGTAGCTGGAACCTGCTGGACAGAAAATTGTGGGGCCTGTCTGGAATGTGACCCTTGGTCACTGGGTTGTGCCTGTGGCTATCTCCAGATCTTTGTGTCTAGGATCCACCTCTGGTGTGACCAAGTCTCTGAAGACTCTCTGTGACTAAGTTATGTGTGCTAAGTATCGGGCGCTACTACGCTTATTGGTATAATTGGGCGTATAAGAGCTGGCAGCTTTGTCCTTTAAAGAACTCTGTCTTTCTAGGGCCTCCTTCCTTTTTAAGATAATTTTGACCTCTCACCACAATCAGGGCTTTGTTCTTCCTTCTCTATGTCCATCTACAGTTTCTCTAATAGAAGTTTCTTTTTACTGCTTGGATTTAGTTCATGTTGTGTCGGTTTACCTCTTAACTAACACCTCCATTAGAAAGACTGAGTAATATCATTGAGTCAGCATCTCAATACACGTAAATGTTGAAACTAAATGATTTCTGAATAAAAATGTGCTTCTGGAGAGACAGGCAGATTAAAGGCTTTGTCAGGTTGAGTATGTCATCTCTGAGTAATAATAAATAGTAGTAGTCTTATCTCCTTTAACTTACATTCTGTGAAATAGTCACTTGTTTTTATTTTATTTTTTATTCCAAGTAGCAAAGACTGTGTATACCATTAATCTTTTCATACAAATTAAGTTACTTTAGATGTAATTGTTATCAGCGATCCCATTACCAGTGTCTTGTTCTGATACACTTTCAATAATAGAGTGAGGCCATTGGGGAAATTTATTGTAAAGCCACAAACACATATGATAGAGCACATCATAGTTCAGTTGTCTCTTGTGCTCACTTCTTACTGTCAGTACAAAGGCAACTTGTTCTGTAATGAAATTGGACATTTCATACCAGGGTTGTCTGCTACTTGGCAACACGAACAATGAAATAAAAAAGACAGGGAGAAAGAATGTATATCCAGTCATTGATGGAAATGACCAGAGTTTTTCTTAGTGATTGTTTCTTGTCCATTGGGGGACACTTAAACCTTCAGGTTATATTGCTACCCACAGAAAGACTGGTCACTGACAAACTAAAAACCTGTGTGCTAGTTTTTTGCTAGTGTGCTAGAAGGATGGACATCTTTTTCTCAGCTCTACGGTTTATGCCGCGTACACACGATCAGACTATCCGGCGGACTTAGTCTGGCAGACAAACCGGCAGAAAGTCCGCTGGACTTTCCGAATGAGCGGACCTGCCCACACACGACCGGACTGCGCCGCAGCTCCCCCTTCCCCAAAGCACCCCCCATGTTGAGGGCACGTGGCCTGGTACGGCTCAGAAGGGGGGGGTGCTCGCTCATCCCCACCCCCTTTCTTGACCGGCCGGGCTGCGTGCTTGGATAAGGGTCTTATATGGACCTTGGGGGGCACCCCCACGCCATTTTTTCGGCATAGGGCTTCCCCTTTAAGTCCATACCAGGTGACGGGACCAGTGACGTGTCAATCTCGCCGCCGTAGGCATTGACTTCCTTCGCTAGTCCCGGCTACCTGGAGCCGCGTTCAAAATGAACGGACTTTCCTCCGTGTGCGGGAAAGTCTGTTCATTTCAAAAGTCCGGCGGACTAGTACACACACGGCTGGATTGAGTCAAAACTACTTTCTAAGTCCGCCGGACTTTTGAGGAAAAAAAGTCTGCCGGAGCCCACACATGGGCGCATTGTCCGGGGGACTCTGGTCCGCCGGATAGTCTGATCGTGTGTATGCGGCATAAGACTAACTTGTTTGTTGCTAGCATTTTTTTCATAATTTCTTCTTCCACTGAAGACTCAGCCTATTCCAAGTTTGAATTTGGAGTGCAGCAACTGGACCCCCTGGACTGGTTGTTGTGGAGCAGGCTTGGAAGTGACCCTTGGGTGCAGGTTTCAACGTAAGGCACTATTGAGACACCGAAAAATCCATGAACTACCAGAGAGCTCAACAGCGCCATGGTAGTTCATTGAGAACTACAAGCCAACAGCCGCATAGGCTGTTGGTAGTTGTAGTCTATTCATTCACAGAACACTGTGAATGAGTGACGCAGCCAGAGCCCCATGCGGCCATGTTTTCTTTAGATTGTGGCAGCGAGCGGGGGGAGAAAATCCCCCGCTCACTGCAAACGGGGTATTGGGGGGGATGTGGGGGCTGTTACATTTGTGACATGTTACACCCTGAATATGGTGTAGTTTAACATGTAACATGTCACAAAAGGTGAACTTATCCTTTAAAAGTTCCCACTTTCTACTGATTCCTAATGAAGATGGAGTCAATGCCAAGGAATATATATTGCAATAATAGTGGGAGCAATAATTCTAGGGCCTTTATTAATGGTTGACTCTATTTTGGGTCCTGAAGTTTGTCACAGTTTCATGAACGCGATCAGTTTTAGCCCTTGTACACACGGTCGGAGAATCCGTCGGAATGTGTCCTATCGGACGACTGTGTGTGGTATGCATCGGACTGTTTCCGTCGGAATATCTGTCGGACCCAATTTTCGAACTCGTTGGAAATATTTTCCGACAAACTGGTCCGATCGGACATACTCCGATCATGTGTAGAGAATTTTGACAAAGTGCCACGCATGCTCAGATCAAATTCCTACATCAAAGCTATTGGCTACTAGCCTGAACGCAGTCCCATCGTAACGAAATTACGTCATCACGTTCTGAAAGATCGGATTTTCCGACAACCTTGTCCGACCGTGTGTATGCAACAGTTTCGGACACAATCCGTCAGACAAAATCCGACAGATTTGGTTGTTGAAATGTCCGACCGTGTGTACAAGGGCTTAGAGTTTGACATGTTGAGCATTTCATTTACTCTGTGTAACCTCATCTGTTCTATTTCATCAAAAAAATTATAATTTATTACATTGGCTTACCTGTGACTCTGTGAGATCTCCATTTGATTCTCTCAACAATTTAGAAACTGCTTTTTGAACCCATCAAAGATTTTTCACTTTCACCCAAAAGGTGGTATTGCTTGTAGCCATCACCTATGTGAGACCAGTGTCTGAACTTACTACCTAAAGTGGTTTTGACCTTTCACCTCAACCAGGACATTGTTCTTACAGCCCTCTGTCCTGCTCCAGTTCATCAAAAGAATATTTCCATCCATTGATAGGATATAGTTTAGTCTGTGAGAGTCTATCTCTCACCCAACGCTTCCTTAAATTTAAGGCTTTCTGTTTTACTCAATGGAGCAGAACGAAAATATGATTTTTGTAGTCAGTGTAAACTCCATTTCTTTGAGTCCATGGAGGAAGACGGGTGTCATCCATCTGTGTTTAGGGACCTGTTCTTGGTAACGTTTTGCTACAAAATTGAGGTATGCTGGCATTAAGAAATATTATCCTTGGCTGGCCTACAGTTTATTTTTTTGTTTTTTTTTGGTTTTGATAGTGTCGATCTCTCTGTACAAAGCAGTATAAACTGAAGGTTTAAGACTTCCTATGTCCCTTAGTGGATTCCAAGAAGATTATTTTTACGATGAGTCCAAAAATCCTGTTTTATTGATAAAGCTTGTGTTAACTTGAGTTGAAACAATTGTTCACTTGTCATGCCTTCTGCATTTTCTGTGACATTTTCCCTTTTTTTCAATTTCTTTTATATTTTTGAAGGTTTCAACAACATGGAGAGAATGTGTGACAAAGAGTTTATAATACGCCGAGCAGCTACAAACCGTGTGCTGAATGTACTCCGCCACTGGGTATCCAAACATTCACAGGTATTTATCAGGTTTCAGGGATGTGTTACTGTTTTCTGCTCTTATTTAAATTGTATGTCTGGGCAAGATTAAAAAGACAGTTTCCATACATCTCTCTAATACATGCATGTTTCCTCAGTTTTTTTTATCCCTTAAAAAAATCTGAAAATACAGAAAAAAAGGTGATCTGCCAGAAATCCAGTTTGCTCCTAACTCTTTGTTTCAGCCAACTGCCCTTAAACTCTGAGTAGTTTAATCAACCCTGCACAGTTCTTGTCTGTGAACTACAACACCCCCCTCCCCCATCTGCTTAAGGGGGAGGTGTTCTGTAGTCCAGCAAAGAAGAGCTCAGAAGGGCTGAGAATCCTGCTTGCATGTATAGTGCATCTCCGGCATTGTTGTGTGCTCACTACAGGCAGTTAGGAGCTCACTGGCTTTCTGGGAGATCAACAAGTATTTATCTGTATTTGCAGCATGTTTAAAGAAACCTGTAAGAAATGTGCATGTATCACAGAGATGTACTTTTTGTATATTTTGCCCAGGCATACACTCTAAAGTTGATGTCCAGGCAAACAACTTAATATATTAATATCTGTTTAATGTTAATTTTCCTCCCACATGGTTAATTTACCATGTGGGTTGGGTTTTTGTAATTTTGCTATACCAGGCTTCTGATTTACACATCTCTGCCCCACTGCTTACTCTACTGCTTCCTGGCTCAGCTTCACTGCTTGCTGGTTCACCTCATGGCTATTTGGACAAGGTGATGATTCAGATTTATCTTCCAGTAAGTAGGTTAGATGTAGAAATGTATATTTAGTTCTTTGCCAAGAGTCCTACCTTAATAAAAAAAATATAGAGATATTTAAATAAAGGAGAGCTTATGCCAGCCATGTTTCTTCTAAAGGAGAAAATAACTGCAGTTGAATACAAAATGATGATATAGGAGTTATAAAATAGACACATTATTGGATAGGTTCAAGACTAAATCCCATAATAGCAAGATTAAGTTTTCTGCAAAAGGAGATTTCAGTTAATGGTGTTCACAGCAGTGATTCTGATAAGATTGGAAATAAGCTACAAACTATAGGAAACAGTGACATACAGTTGTGCTCATAAGTTCACATACCCTGGCAGAATTTATTATTTCTTAGTCATTTTTCAGAGAATATGAATGATAACACAAAAACTTTTCTTTCACTCATGGTTAGTAAGTTTGGCAGAAGCCATTTATTATCAATCAACTGTGTTTACTATTTTTTTTTTTTTTTTTTCAAATATTTTTTATTAGATTTTCAAACAAGAATACAAATATAGTTTACATAGACATTTTTTTTTTAAAAAAAAAATTGTAATAAAGAATTCAACAGCATTAATTATTATTTTCAGCGAATCCAGGACTCATACAAATAATGCTTATTATTCTATGAATGAAACAGTATATCGTAAACAACTAGTATATACTTAATGCTGTCATGTGGTAATACCATTAGATATTTAGGAGTGTAGAAAAGAGATAAGAGAGATTTAACAGATCCCTGCGTAATAAATTGAAAAGTATTTGTGATAGTACAAATAACTTATCTGTACCTAAGTAAATTATCACAACCAGTACATCAAAGCAATATTTCAAATTTTTCCTTAACAGTTTAACTCTTCTTATGAAATTTGTCCCATAAGGACCACTGAGACATTACTTTTCTTTGATTTCCTTCCTTCCAAGCTAATGTTCTTTCATATGCGTAAGAATCATTTACTAATTGCATAACTTCCTTTATCAATGGAGGAGATGTGGATTTCCAATGACGAGCTATGACCAGGCGTGCAGCCTGAAGAATATGTAGCACCAAGGTGCGACATGTGCTGGGATAGATGTCTAGGTCAACACTCAAAATTGCTCGCTCAGCTGTTAGCTTATTCAATATGCCTGTTACTTCAGCTATTAGTTTTGAAATTACTGTCCAAAAACTTTTTAGGGAGATGCAAGCCCATACCATATGTACCAGGTTGCCTACCTGGCCACAGCCTCTCCAACAGAGATTGTTCAGTTTTGAGTCATATTTTGCTAAAATGTAAGGCGTCTTATACCACCTAAGGAGTAACTTTAGTGTTGTCTCTTTGTAATTGGAACATTTAGTGTGGGAATTATTGTTTTTAATCGCGCGGCTCCACTGCTCCCGTGATATAGTGACTTTCAGTTCTGATTCCCATTTACGGAATTGATTGGGGATGTCTAGATATTTCTTACTGTTCAATAGGTTATAGACACAGGAAATGCCTTTTTTCCTAGCCGGACCGGCTGTCCAAAATTTATGTACAGCTTCTGGAATGTCTAATACCGAAGTAGATGAGCCTTTCAGTATGTGGGATATGCTGGCAAATGTTAAGAACTCCGTCTGTGGCAACGAGTATTTAGATTGCAAATTACTAAATGATCTCATATGCTGTGAATCGTATATGTCTGCTATGAAGTGGATGCCCACCTTTTCCCAGTTTTGAATCTGCAAATCTGGGGCTAATAAAACAAGAGTTTTAAGAGGGATGGGTATCGACACATGTTTAACATAAGTATTTTTGACTTGCAAAAAGTATTCCCAAGCCTTAAGTGTCGCATGAATCATTGGGTGATTTTCACACATTTTTGAAGTAGGAAGGGCCTTAGCCAATAGCAAATTCAATACTTCTCCTTTTTGTACGTAGACTTGTTCTGCTCTACACCAATGCATTGGGCATGTTGAATCATACCATGCTGCTGCCTGTGCTAAAATAGCTGCTGTATGATAGTCTTTTAGAAGAGGTACACCCATGCCACCTGCCTCTCTATGCTTAGTAAGAATAGTATGAGGGCACCTAGCTTTTTTTCCTTCCCACAGAAATTTAGATAAGGCGCCCTGCATTTTAGAGAAAAAGGAAGCTGGCAGACTGATAGGCATTGCTCTAAAATAGTATAATAGTTTAGGAAGTAATATCATTTTATATGCAGCTAGCCTACCAGACCAGGAAAGGTAATAGCGTTTCATTTTGAGCATTTCTTGGGCAAATTCCGCTATAAGTGGTTCAAAATTAACTTGGTATAAGTGTGAAAGTTGCTTTGTAATTGAAATACCTAGATAAGGGAGGGATTTATCAGTCCATATAAATGGCATCGAATCTTTTAAAGATTTCTCCATGGCTAACGGCAGTGCCAGTCCCATAACGTTTGATTTTGAAGAATTTATTTTATAATATGAGATTGCATTAAACTGGGTAAGCAGATCCTGAACGGCTTTTAGTGACTGAACCGGGTTGGAAAGTGATAAAATGACATCATCCGCAAATAATGTTACTGTGTGGTCCTCTTTCCCAATCTGTATTCCACGTATCTGCGGGTGATGTCTTATTCGTTCGGCTAGGGGTTCCATCATCAGTACAAATATTAGGGGTGACAGGGGGCACCCCTGTCGTGTGCCGTTAGATATGGAGAAAGGGTCAGAAAAAATTCCTTCTGTAAAAATTGTAGCTGATGGGGTAGAATAAAGTGCATTAATTGCTGACCGCACTTGCCCCACAAAACCAAACCCTTCCAGAACCTTTGACATGTAGCCCCAGTGTATCCTGTCAAAGGCCTTTTCGGCGTCTAATGACAGGAGTACAGAGGGTTGACGTGACTCATTTGCGTAATGTATAATGTTAAGTATGCGCCTTGTAGCGTCTGTAGTCTGTCTGCCTTCCACAAACCCCACCTGGTCTTGATTTATGAGACGTGGCAAAATTTTCACCAATCTATTCGCTAATAGTTTTGCATATAATTTCACATCTGTGTTTAACAGCGATATAGGCCTAAAGTTTTGAGCCTTGGTTGGTTCTTTTCCTGGCTTAGGCAATGTAACAATTGTAGCCTGCAACATTTCCTCGGGAAAGGAGGCCGAGGAAGCAGCTTTTTGGAAGACCCTCCTCAAGTATGGTGCTAAAATTTCTTTGTATTGTTTGTAATACTCCGAAGAGTATCCATCCGGGCCCGGTGATTTACTGTTAGGTAACGCAGATATCGCTGCTTTGATTTCTAACTCAGTGAATGGGGAATTTAACATTTCTAGGTCCATAGGATGAATCGAAGGGAGCGAGACACCCTTTAGGAAGGAGTTTATAAGGTCTGATGTGGGTTGAGTTGAGGTAGCGTCCTTTCCTATATTATATAGATCCTCATAATAATCTCTAAATGTGTCCGCAATGTCTTTAGGATTAATGTGTTTAGAGCCGGTTTTGTGGTGGATCAAGAAAGGTATTTTTTGTTTAGTGGCCTTATCTTTAAGCTGGTTTGCCAGTAATTTACCGGCTTTGTTACCGTGCATATAAAAGTTTGCCTTAAGTCTGAGTGTGTTTCTGACGTGTTGTGATATCAGTAAATTCCTAAGGTCCTCTCTAGCTTTGGCTAGTTTTGAGCTAACGTTCATTGAGGGAGCTGTTTTGTTTTGTGATTCTAACTGAGTAATATCATGCAAAATGTCTTCCATTCGCTGCTTCCTCTTCCTCCGTATGGCTGCACTGTGCTTTATTAAAATCCCTCTTAAATACGCTTTGTGCGTCAACCAGAGATTAAAAGAGTCTACATCAGGTGAATCATTGATCTCGAAAAATTCTTTGAGTGATTTCTCTATGTCCGCCGCAAGCACCGGATCCGCGAACAGCAGGGTGTCGTTACGCCACCTGTTGGCTCTTGTTGTGATGCCGTGAGTGCCCACTGTCACAGATACCGGCGCATGGTCAGACCAAGAGATCTGTCCTATTTCAGATTTGGATATTTTTTGCAAAAGAAATTTGTCTACTAGAAATACATCAATTCTGGAATACATCATATGAACTTTAGAAAAAAATGAAAAGTCCTTTTCATTGGAGTGCTGGCATCTCCATACATCATAAATGTTATTTTTACTAGTGAACCCCAATAGTGACGATCTGAGCGCCTTCCTGCTGCCAGAGCTGGACGCGTCCAATCGTGGATCAGAAATAACGTTCAGATCTCCACACAGGATGATATGACCAAACACATTTCTCTGAACCCTTCTCCACAACTTGTTTAGATAAGCAATCTGATTGTTGTTAGGAGCATATACATTAACTATAGTGTACGCCACATCATCTATCTCACAAGCCAAAATAATATATCTGCCCTCTACATCGCTATGGTGTGATTTGTATTTAAATGCCAGTGATTGGTTGATTAGAATAGCTACCCCCCTCTTTTTGGATTGCGCACACGCGTAATAGCAGTGCGGGTATTGGCTGTGAGATAGTTGAGGGTGCCCTTGAGCCCTAAAGTGCGTTTCTTGCAAACACAGTATGTCACATTTTTGAGATCGGGCCTCTCTCCATAACATGTGTCTCTTATAAGGTATGTTCAATCCGTTAACGTTCATGGAGGTAATTTTAAACGCCATATTCAAAGAAAAAGCAGTAATATGTAGACAGTAGTGGAAATCTCGGTATGCTGACTAGAATTCCTACAAATGATGTGAACCAGAGGTGATGGAAGTAAGTAAGTCTCGGTCCGCTCAGTGGGATATACCCAGTGATCCGCGTTGACAATACGGGATAGATAGTAAACACTGGTATTTAGTAGGAAGTTTTCTCCTATCTATGCAGAAATATTGCCTTGTTAAATGTCCGTGACGAACTGTCCAACTGGACGTGAATATTGTATCAAAAAAATGTAAAATTCAGAACACAAGGATAATAAGAACAAAAAACAAGAAAAAGATAAAAGAAAGAATAAACAAATGAACGTGCGTGCCCGCACTAGATATAAAAAGATGCGATTCCTCACGAAATCTGAGCAGGTAAGTACCCGCTAATTTTAGGGGAAAGTTCAACTAGTTCATTCCGCCGATATGCCTCTCCGGATTGTATGAAACTGGAGAAAAAAAAAGACACAGGCACCAACCTTGAACAATTTCAGGTACAGTGGACGGACCCTCGTCTGTCATCCGAATCATCCAATTGGGAGTTGCCATCTGAGTTGGAGAGGATGTTCCACTTTTCTAGGAGCTTGATGCCTTCTTCCAAAGTTGATATGATGTATTCTCGGTCTCCACGTGCCACCACCAACTTAGCCGGGTAATTCCACCGATAAGGAATTCTGTGGTTCCGTAACGGCTTAGTAATGGTCACTAAGTTGCGTCTCCTCTGCATCGTGTGGGCTGATAAGTCTGCAAAGAAAGACAAATCTTTCATAGACTCTGGTAATTGAGCTGCATTCCTGGTCGCCATCATAAATTTTTCCTTAACGTGATAGTAATGAATGCGAGCAATGGTGTCTCTAGGAAGCTGCTCAGGAATGTGCCTGGGTTTTGGTAGCCTGTGAATCCTGTCTATGATTAATTCCTCCAGCGGAAGATCAGGTAGTGCCTCTTTCATGACCGTTGCTAAGTACGCCATTAATTCTTGGGGTTTGACTGTTTCGGGGATCCCCCGCACCTTGATATTGTTCCTCCTGGAACGGTCCTCAAGGTCTGCGACTTTTGATCTGAGCCATTGGATGTCATCGTCATGGTCATTGTGCGCATCCACCATTGCATTAAAAGTTGTGGTAAATTCACCCATCTTACTTTCAATGTGTGTTACTCTGCTGCTTACAGCTTTGACCTCAGTCTTACACTGTTTGACTAGTTGCAACATATCTGTATGTATTGCACTCCGCAGAGACAGCAACATGTCCTTCATTGTGGAGTCCATCACTGGGGCATTGTTAGTGGGGAATGCTGCAATGGAATCTTGAAATTCCAAGGTATCATCTATGTCCACCCCCTTACCTTCTCCTTCTGAGCCTGAGGGTGATGTATCTGAGACTCTCTGCTTCGTTTTGGCCGGGCTGTTAGTAACAGATGAGGCTCGTGAAGCTGATGAGCCCTGTCTTCTCTCCTCCGCCGAGATGTTATCTCCCCTCCAGCCTCCTCTTCCGTGCGGGGAGGACGGGCGCGCGTACCTGGTGTCCCGGTCGGCGCCATCTTGGCCTTCCATGCGGCTGGAGCGGACGAAAAAGTCCGTTAGTTTACCAGGCTCTTTGCGGTCTTTCCTCTTCCGCGGCATGTCCCTGTGTGTCAGCTCACTCTCAGCTGCCGGTTGCTGTGAAGGTTCGGTGCCTATTGTAGCTGTAGTTCGTTCCGGAGAGCTTTCTCGGCGGGAGCTGTGTATTCAGGCAGCCATACACTCCGCCGGCCGGCTCCGCCCCCCCGTGTTTACTATTTTTAAATCATAATCACAACAGAAACTACTCAAATGACCCTGATTAAAAGTTTACATACTCTGGTGATTTTGGCCTGATAACATGCACACAAGTTGACATAAAGGGGTTTGAATGGTTATTAACAGTAACCATGCTCACCTGTCATCTGTTTGCTTGTAATTAGTGTGTGTATAAAAGGTAAATGAGTTTTTGGACTCCTGAAAGACCCTTGCATCTTTCATCAAGTGCTGCACTGACGTTCTTGGATTCTGAGTCATGGAGAAAGCAAAAGAATTGTCAAAGGATCTGCGGAAAAATGTAGTTGAACTGTATAAAACAGGAAAGGGATATAAAAAGATATCCAAGGAATTGAGAATGCCAGTCAGCAGTGTTCAAACTCTGATCAAGAAGTGGAAAATTAAGGGTTCTGTTGAAACCAAACCACGGTCAGGTAAACCAACTAAAATTTCAGCCACAACTGCCATAAAATTTGTTCGGGATGCAAAGAAAAACCCACAAATAACTTCAGGTGAAATACAGGACTCTCTGAAAACGTTGTGTGGCTGTTTAAGATGCACAATGGGGAGGCACTTGAAGAAAGATGGGCTGCATGGTCTAGTCGCTAGAAGAAAGCCAGTACTATGCAAATGCCACAAAGTATCCCACTTACAATATGCCAAACAGCACAGAGACAAGCCTCAAACCTTCTGGCACAAAATCATTTGAAGCGTTGAGATCAAAATTGAGCTTTTTTGGCAACAACCATAAATGCTTTATTTGGAGAGGAGTCAACAAGGCCTATGATGAAAGGTACACCATTCCTACTGTGAAACACGGAGGTGGATCGCTGATGTTTTGGGGATGTGTGAGCTAAAAAGACACAGGAAATTTGGTCAAAATTGATGGCAAGATGAATGCAGTATGTTATCAAAAAATACTGGAGGAACATTTGCATTCATCAGCCATGAAGCTGCGCATGGGACGTACTTGGACATTCCAACATGAGAATTATCCAAAACACAAGACCAAGTCAACCTACCATTGACTACAGCATAATAAAATGAAGGTTCTGGAGTGGCCATCTCAGTCTTCTGACCTCTGTTTTCATTGAGCCACTCTGGGGAGATCTCAAACATGCAGTTCATTCAAGACAGCCCAAGAATTTACAGAACTGAAGGCTTTTTGCCAAGAAGAATGGCAGCTTTACCATCTGAGAAGATAAAGAGCCTCATCCACTAATACCACAAAAGACTTCAAGCTGTCGTTGTTAAAGGGGGCAATACATGGTATTAAGAACTGGGGTATGTAAAGTTTTGTTCAGTATCATTTGGGTAGTTTCTCTGAGTGAAAGAAAATTCTTTGTGTTATCATTCATATTCTCTGACAAATGGCCAAGAAATCATAAATTCTGCCAGGGTATGTAAACTTATGAGCACAACTGTACAGTGGGCAATGGGGGTTATTTACTAAAGGAAAATCCACTTTGCACTGCAAGTGCACTTGAAAGTCCACTTGTAAGTAAAGTCGCTGTAGATCTGAGGG
Organism: Lithobates pipiens; assembly: GCF_037356315.1. Classification (NCBI taxonomy): domain Eukaryota; kingdom Metazoa; phylum Chordata; class Amphibia; order Anura; family Ranidae; genus Lithobates; species Lithobates pipiens. The sequence goes on along the minus strand of NW_027507790.1, from coordinate 167,379,357 downwards.
GGACATGCAAGGAAAATAAAAAAACAGCATTTTAACTTGCACATAATTGGATGATAGAGATTTAGATTTAGAGCAACTGCACTTCCAAGTGCACTTGCAGTGCAAAGTGGATTTGCCTTTCGTAAATAACCCCCAATCTAACTACCTGAGTAATTAAACTTTTTTTTTCTTGTGTAATATTTTTATTATAAAAGTAAGAGGGCAACACAAAACCAGTGTGATATTTGACAATGTTTTTTGACACACTAACGCATCAATATCTGGTTAAATGGATGTAGTAGAAATTCTCAATGAATTCTCAAAGTGCTCATCAGATAGCTTGGTTCTAATTTAGCCCTTTGTGTGCTTCATCCTTGAAAATAGTTGCTCACAAATATACTGTAGGTGCTGTTAAAAAAATTACAAGAATAGGGTGTGATTGTGAAGAGTGGCAGATTTTTCTTTAGGAACATAAAAAGTATAAACACATTTCTACAAAAACTTCCAAAAAAAAATCTAATTTTTAAAAATATGTTTACGGTTTTGTATTGGGCCACATTCATAGCCATCTTGGGCCACAGGTTGGACACCCCTGCTTTAAGGGAACCCCCTCATGAGATGTTAGTGCTAACATTTCTTTCTGAAAAATAATGACCTTCAAAACTTGGAGTATCTGTCTCAAAACAAGTTAACACTTTTGACTTTTCTCTGACTTTTCCATTTTGAATATTTGTTTGAGAACAGTATTTTATGTACAGAAGCTAATGTCAGAATCTGAGTCAGGCAGCTAGCATTTTTAAAAAGAAACCAACATTGGTACTCCTTGTATTTCTGATAAAGATGTTTTTTTTTTTTTTAATGACCAGGTTCTCCTTCTAAAACAATATCAGTATACTGGGTCATTCCACCTAAAACTTAGCTGTCAGCCCTTGTACACACGGTCAGAGATTCCGACAACCAAATCCGTCTGAGTAATTCAGACGCATTAATTCCGGAAGAGGTCCGGAAGTGATGTTGCATACACACGGTCGGACTAAGTTGTCGGAAAATCCGATTGTACATAACGTGATGATGTTATTTCGTTACGACGGGACTACGTTCAGGCTAGTAGCCAATAGCTTTGGTCTAGGAATTTGATCTGAGCATGCGTGGCACTTTGTCCGTCGGAGTAGGCTACACATGATCAGAGTATGTCCGATCGGAGCATTTTGTCGGAAAATTTTACCGGCAAGTTGGAAAATTTGGTCCGTCAGATATTCTGACGGAAACAGTCCGATGCAGACCACACACAGTCGGAATATCCGACAAAGCGGTCCGATAGGACACATTCCGTCGGAATCTCCGACCATGTGTACAAGGGTTAAGATATTGGAAATGTTGGAGATTAAAGAGTATGGAAACTCTAAAAAGGAACTTTCTCTTTTATGGTCTGTTAAATACACAATTAAAAGCATTTTCTGTTTGATAAATGCCAAAAAATCCTGCCAATAATCTTGTGAGCTGTTAAAGTATAACTAAAGGCAAAAGTTTTTTTTTCGGAAAGTAAAGCTGGATTATAACACCTATTAGGTTTTTATTGTTGTCTGTCATTCTCTCTATTTGTCCTGTTTACCATTATCATTGAAAGTGAAAGTAAAAAAAAAATCCCAAATTTTGTGTTTTCCCCAGAAAAGTAATAGAGAAAAAAATCTAACAATGGGGACACTAGTTCTGTGACCTGGGGTCCCCAAGGAATTCCTTAAATTTGCAGGAATTTCGTTTCACTTCCTGTTTTACCAAGGTATGGGAAGTGAAGGGAAATCTCAGCAATGGGATACAAAATCTGACTGGAGTTACAGTGCCTTGCGAAAGTATTCGGTCCCCTTGAACTTTTCAACCTTTTGCCACATTTCAGGCTTCAAACATAAAGATATAAAATTTAAATTTTTTGTGAAGAATCACCAACAAGTGGGACACAATTGTGAAGTGGAACGAAATCTATTGGATATTTTAAACTTTTTTAGCAAATAAAAAACTGAAAAGTGGTGCGTGCAAAATTATTCGGCCCCTTTACTTTCAGTGCAGCAAACTCACTCCAGAAGTTCAGCGAGGATCTCTGAATGATCCAATGTTGTCCTAAATGACTGATGGTGATAAATAGAATCCACCTGTGTGTAATCAAGTCTCTGTATAAATGCACCTGCTCTGTGATAGTCTCAGGGTTCTGTTGAAAGCGCAGAGAGCATCATGAAGACCAAGGAACACACCAGGCAGGTCCGTAATACTGTTGTGGAGAAGTTTAAAGCCGGATTTGGATACAAAAAGATTTCCCAAGCTTTAAACATCCCAAAGAGCACTGTGCAAGCGATCATTTTGAAATGGAAGGAGTATCAGACCACTGCAAATCTACCAAGACCTGGCCGTCCCTCTAAACTTTCAGCTCAGACAAGGAGAAGACTGATCAGAGATGCAGCCAAGAGGCCCATGATCACTCTGGATGAACTGCAGAGAACTACAGCTGAGGTGGGAGAGTCTGTCCATAGGACAACAATCAGTCGTACACTGCACAAATCTGGCCTTTATGGAAGAGTGGCAAGAAGAAAGCCATTTCTCAAAGATATCCATAAAAAGTCTCGTCTAAAGTTTGCCACAACCCACCTGGGAGACACACCAAACATGTGGAAGAAGGTGCTCTGGTCAAATGAAACCAAAATCAAACTTTTTGCCCACAATGCAAAATGATATGTTTGGCGTAAAAGCAACACAGCTCATCACCCTCAACACACCATCCCCACTGTCAAACATGGTGGTGGCAGCATCATGGTTTGGGCCTGCTTTTCTTCAGCAGGGACAGGGAAAATGGTTAAAATTGAGGGGAAGATGGATGCAGCCAAATACAGGACCATTCTGGATGAAAACCTGTTGGAGTCTGCAAAAGACCTGAAACTGGGACGGAGATTTATCTTCCAACAAGACAATGATCCCAAACATACAGCAAAATCTACAAAGGAATGGTTCACAAATAAATGTATTCAGGTGTTAGAATGGCCAAGTCAAAGTCCAGACCTGAATCCAATCGAGAATCTGTGGAAAGAGCTGAAAACTGCTGTTCACAAACGCTCTCCATCCAAGCTCACTGAGCTCGAGCTGTTTTGCAAGGAAGAATAGGCAAGAATTTCAGTCTGTCGATGTGCAAAACTGATAGAGACATACCCCAAGCGACTTGCAGCTGTAATCGCAGCAAAAGGTGGCTCTACAAAGTATTAACGCAAGGGGGCCGAATAATTTTGCATGCCCCACTTTTCATTTTTTCATTACCGTATATACTCGAGTATAAGCCGAGATTTTCAGCCTCTTTTTTGAGGCTGAAAGTGCCCCCCTCGGCTTATACTCGAGTCATCGCTGTCTGCCCGCTCGATCAGCGTGTCGAGCAGACAGACAGCGGCCATTCTGATTCAAAAGCCGCGCCTCCGGCTCCGCCTTCGCCTGTGATAGGCGGAACACTGAATTTCCCAGCAGCCTGTGTTCCGCCTATCACGGACGTCGTATCATCCTCGTACTACGGACGAGGATGATACGACGTCTGTGATAGGCGGAACACAGGCTGCTGGGAAATTCAGTGTTCCGCCTATCACAGGCGAAGGAGGAGGCGCGGCTTTTGAATTTTACAATGGCCGCCGACGAAGAGGGCACGGGACGGAGGCAAGGCAAGGCACGGCACGGGACGGGACGGGACGGGACGAAGGCAAGGCACGACACGGGACGGAGGCTCGGGACAAAGGCTCGGGACACAGGTAGGCTGGACACACACACACACACACACACACACACACACACACACACACACACACACACACACACGGATGGATGGATACACACACACACACGGATGGATGGATGGATGGATACACACACACACAGGGATGGATGGATGGATGGAGACACACACACACAGGGATGGATGGATGGATGGATGGAGACACACACACACAGGGATGGATGGATGGATGGATGGAGACACACACACACAGGGATGGATGGATGGATGGATGGAGACACACACACACAGGGATGGATGGATGGATGGACACACACAGGGATGGATGGACGGACACACAGGGATGGACGGACACACAGGGACGGACGGACACACAGGGATGGATGGACACACACACAGGGATGGACAGGCATGTCTCACCCTCGGCTTATACACGAGTCAATAAGTTTGCCAGTTTTTTTGGGGGTAAATTGGGGGCCTCGGCTTATATTCGGGTCGGCCTATACTCGAGTATATACGGTAGTTAAAAAAGTTTCAAAAATCCAATAGATTTCGTTCCACTTCACAATTGTGTCCCACTTGTTGGTGATTCTTCACAAAAAATTAAAATTTTATATCTTTATGTTTGAAGCCTGAAATGTGGCAAAAGGTTGAAAAGTTCGAGGGGGCCGAATACTTTCGCAAGGCACTGTATAACCCTCCCTTGCTCTATCCAAAATAAAAAAAAAAAGTTTTTCCTGTAGTTCTACATTAACTTTGTGTGCTCTCTGCCTGTGCTGTGTTCTTGTGAGTTTGTTATTTATGGTTACCTTTGAGGGCTGCATAGCCCCTCTTCTCTATGTTATTGAGAAAAGGAGAGGGAGAGGTTTCTGTAGTCTTGCCCCGGTTCTCTTATCCTGATACATTAGGGTTAGTTAGCATTGTCACCTTAGGATAGAAAGCTACAAAGTATACATTTTTATTTTTGAGTTTGAATATGCTTTAAATCAGTGAACATTTACAGCACTTTCATTTTTAAACCTCTAAACCTGCAAAGTTTATTAAAAGTGACTCATTCTCTGTTTTTTCCTATATTGTTATGAATAAAGCAGAAGGGGACAGTACAATAAAAGTGGAAACATTCCAAAGCCCAGAGTAAGGATCCAAGGTCTATGGTGGGGAGTTTTTGCTGCAGGAAGCTAGTGGTTAAAACAGCTTACCAAGGCTACAGAAGTGAGCCTTTAAATAAACATTTTAATTCAGGAAGTACTAATATATTGCACTGTCTATCCTCAGATGCTTCTGTCTATATCTGATCTTTGCTTTACAGCTTTAGTGGACTATAAGATATATGAACGTATCAGAATTAACTCCTTCAGATCCACGCTATAGCCGAATGACGGCTACAGCGCAGACCTACTTTGCCGTGCCTGAGCAGCCTGCATGCCCCCTGTGATCAGCGAGTCTTTGAGGCTTGGCTGATCACAGATCGGAGTAAGGGGGCGATCTCGACCCTTTACCATGTGATGAGCTGTCAGCCAATAACAGCTGATCATGTGATGTAAACAGAGCCGGTAAGCGGCTATTTTTTCTCCTTGCGCTGATAGCGAGGAGAAGAAAAAAGCAGATCGTGGCAGCTCTTGGTCCCAATCAAGGAAGGCTGTTGCCAGCTCATCTGTGCCACCTGCCAGTGCCCACCAGTGCCGCCTACCAGTGCCCACCGGCACCACCTACCAGTGCCCACAGTGCCACCTATCAGTGCCCACAGTACCACCTATCAGTGTCACCAATCAATGCTTCATCAACAGTGCTGCCCATCAGTGTCACCTACCAGTGCCCATCAGTGTCACCTACTAGTGCCCATCAGTGCCATCTTATCAGTGGCCATCATTGCCGCCTTATCTGTGCCCATCAGTACTGCCTTATCTGTCCCCATCAGTGTCGCCTTATCTGTGCCTATCAGTGCCACTTTATCTGTGCCCATCAGTACCGACTTATCTGTCCCCATTAGTGCCACCTTAGTGCCCATCAGTGCAGTCTATCAGTGCCCACCAGCGTAGCCTATCAGTGCCCACCAGTGCCGCCTCATCAGCTCATATCAATGAAGGAGGAAAATTAACCGTTTGCAAAATTTTATAACAAACTATGAAACATGATTTTTTTTTTTTTCAAAATTTTCCATCTTATTTTGTTTGTTTAACAAAAAATAAAAACCCCAGCTGTGATTAAATACCACCAAAAGAAAGCTCTATTTGTGTGAAAAAAATTATAAACATTGCATTTGGGTACAGTGTTGCATGACCGCACAATTGTCATTCAAATTGTGTCAGCGCTGAAAGCTGAAAATTGGTCTAGGCAGGAGCGGGGTTTAAGTGCCCGGTAAGCATGTGGTTACTATGTTTCTACTGTTTTTAGAAGACGATATAATGACACATTAATAGTGAAATGAATAGAATGGAGTCATAGATAAAACACTGAACAGTAATCTCACCCAAAACTGGCTGTTCAGCAAGACCCTTTAATAAATCACCTTATTATTTTGCTTTAAAATTTGTATTTTCTAACCATGGATTACAAACCACTGTTTCTGAGTTTCTTTAGGTGATTTAAGGGCCCAGGCAAAGATCCCATTACCTTTGTCTATCTGCCATTTGTATAGAAAGCGTTACAAACAAATCAAAGAAGCAAATTTCATTGAACAATAAAGCATATCTAAAGCAAAAAATATATATACTAAAACCCCTCTCAAGTTTATTTTGCTCTCTGTGGCCTATTAGGGTCCGTTCACACAGGGGCAACACGACTTGTAGGCGACTTGAGTGAGGCAACTTGGACACGACTTGAGTTAAGATCACAGCGCGACTTGGGACGACTTCAACACGACTTGTGATGACTTCAACCTGACTTGGGACGACTTACAAGTCGCCCCAGGCCAGGCGACTTTTGCCGTGGCCAAGCAGAGAATGAGCTCAAGGGGGAACTCCACTCCAAATTTCTGAAAAAAAAATTGGCGTGGGTTCCCCCTCCGAGAGCATACCAGGCCCTTAGGTCTGGTATGGATTCCAAGAGGAACCCCCTACGCCAAAAAAACGGCGTGGGGGTCCCCCCAGATCCACACAAGACCCTTATCTGAGCACGCTACCCGGCCGGCCAGGAAAGGGGGTGGGGACGAGCGGGCGCCCCCCCCTCCTAAGCCGTACCAGGCCGCGTGCCCTCAACATGGGGGGGTGCCTTGGGGGAGGGGGGGGCGTGCGGCCCCCCCACCCCAAAGCACCTTGTCCCCATGTCGATGAGGACAAGGGCCTCTTCCCGACAACCCTGGCCGTTGGTTGTCGGGGTCTGCGGGCGGGGGGCTTATCGGAATCCGGGAGCCCCCTTTAATAAGGGGGCCCCCGGATACCGGCCCCCCACCCTATGTGAATGAGTATGGGGTACAATGTACCCCTACCCATTCACCTGTGAAAAAAAGTACAAAAAAAACACAACACAGGGAAAAAATATTTTATTGCACAGCTCCGGGGGTCTTCCGTCTTCGGGGGTCTTCCGTCTTCGGGGGTCTTCTCGCCGGACTCCTCCGCTATCTTCTTGTAGCTCTTTTGCTAGCGGAGGAGTCCGGCTTTCTTCCTCGCCGCCGGCCTCTTCTCCCGACTTCGGGGGTCTTGTCCCCCTCTTCGGTTCTTCTGCCGGGCCACCGCGCCTTCTTATAGCTCTTTTACAGGCGGTGGCCTGGTCTTCTGTCACCGCCGTCACCGCCGCCTTCCGTTCTTCTCCTTCTTCTTCTCCTTGAGATGTTGACTCGACGAGCTCTCCGGCCGCAATGCCAGGGACGCGCTGCGCTGCCACTTATATAGGGACAATGGGGCGGTGTCACATGGGTTGATGTCACATAGGTTGGTCACATGGGTTGATGTCACATGGTGACCCCGCCCCCTTACCATGTGACATCAACCCATGTGACCAACCCATGTGACATCAACCCATGTGACACCGCCCCATTGTCCCTATATAAGTGGCAGCGCAGCGCGTCCCTGGCATTGCGGGCGGAGAGCTTGTCGAGTCAACATCTCCAGGAGAAGAAGAAGGAGAAGAACGGAAGGCGGCGACGGCGGCGACAGAAGACCGGGCCACCGCCTGTAAAAGAGCTATAAGAAGGCGCGGTGGCCCAGCAGAAGAACCGAAGAGGGGGACAAGACCCCCGAAGTCGGGAGAAGAGGCCGGCGGCGGGGAGGAAGAAAGCCGGACTCCTCCGCTAGCAAAAGAGCTACAAGAAGATAGCGGAGGAGTCCGGCGAGAAGACCCCCGAAGACGGAAGACCCCCGAAGACGGAAGACCCCCGGAGCTGTGCAATAAAATATTTTTTCCCTGTGTTGTGTTTTTTTTGTACTTTTTTTCACAGGTGAATGGGTAGGGGTACATTGTACCCCATACTCATTCACATAGGGTGGGGGGCCGGTATCCGGGGGCCCCCTTATTAAAGGGGGCTCCCGGATTCCGATAAGCCCCCCGCCCGCAGACCCCGACAACCAACGGCCAGGGTTGTCGGGAAGAGGCCCTTGTCCTCATCGACATGGGGACAAGGTGCTTTGGGGTGGGGGGGCTGCACGCCCCCCCTCCCCCAAGGCACCCCCCCATGTTGAGGGCACGCGGCCTGGTATGGCTCAAGAGGGGGGGGGCGCCCGCTCGTCCCCACCCCCTTTCCTGGCCGGCCGGGTAGCGTGCTCGGATAAGGGTCTGGTGTGGATCTGGGGGGGACCCCTACGCCGAAAAAACGCTTCCCCTTGGAATCCATACCAGACCTAAGGGCCTGGTATGCTCTCGGAGGGGGAACCCACGCCAAATTTTTTTCAGAAATTTGGCGTGGAGTTCCCCCTTCAGAGCTAATAATTCTGTCAAAGTCGCCTCCGTATAGACAGAAATCCGACTTGGAGGCGACCTCCATTGAAATCAATGGGTACCGGTCGCCTACAAGTCGGATTCAAGTAGTACAGGAACTTCTTTTGAAGTCGGAGCGACTTCAGTAGTGTGCATTAACACAGCTCTCATTCACTTACATTGGTTTTTAAATGTTGTCCGACCTGAGGCGACTTGGGGCGACTTGAAGTCGGATCCCAAGTTGCCCCTGTGTGAACGGACCCTTATGATGATTTTGTGTCATCTGTGTCTCAAATCTCCCCAAAAGTAAGGGAAAAAAGATGTCCCCACTGGAAAATCTCTCCTATATTCCTGATGTAGTGACAAAATTGTGACTCTTCCCTCACTATCAGTCCTATTGACAATGGTCACCAGGATAGGTGATAGGAGAGTGTATTTTTCTTTTCAAAAGGAAAGAAAACATTTTGGCTGTAGATATACTTAATCAAATATCGATAACAGTTTTAGCATTAAAGGAGAAGTCCAGCCTGCGCATTTTAGGCTGGGCTTCTCCTAAGGGTCACAGGAGTGCAATTCATTTTTAGTTTTCAGCAGAGAGCGGTCTGAAGTCCACTGTCCGCTGAGGTCACTGCAATCAGTCCAGGCAAAGCATCATCCCGACTTCAGAAGTCTGGATCTGCCCGCTGCCTTGACTGATGGAAGTCTCAGCTTCTCAGCGAGCCGTCGAGACGGCTGCTCTCTGCCGCTCCACAGCTCAGCGTTCCAATGAACATGAAGGAACAGAGCAGGAGAGATGCTGACTGACAGTCAGCAGCTCTCCACTTGGGGAGGAGTGAGAACCGAGCCATTGGCGGTGTTCAGTGGCTCAGTTCGGAAATGCCGTGGGACAGCTGCAGCATCGGTCTGATGCTGCATCCACATAGGTAAGTATGAATCTAAAAACAAAAACAAAAAAAACATACTTGTCTTTTAAGCTGGTCTTCTTCTTTTATACCTAAGAAAAAAATGTAATACTGCAGTTCCTCTTTATGTGCTGGGTGGATGTCCTCAGGTCAATTCTCCATCTGTTTATTGCATCTCTTGAATTTTCACCCACCTGCTATGCACTATAGAAGGTTATCCCAGGTTGGGTTCACACTTTTGCAAATTGGATGTGGGCTTCCCCTCATCCAATTCCCATGTCAGGAGATTGTGACCAGCTCTCAATGGAGCCGGTTCACACATCTCCGGAGCGGCTCAGAAGTGAATTGCACATGAGTCCTGTATCAGGATCAGCTGCATTTGTACAGTGCGATTACATGCGGTTGCGTCTAGCTGCAGTAGTAATTCCCATAGCAACCCTTTCTTTGTTTATTGTTTTTCTTTTGGGTCCCTTGAATCTACCCATGATGCATTTTGGTCCTCTGCATTTCAAACCATCTATTTCCATCTATATCTTTTTTTTTCTCATGCTGCTATCCGCAGGTGAAATAGTACACTGCGATTACCTCCGGTTATGTGCAGATAGCTGCACTAAATCACTCATGGATGAAGTCAATTCTTTTTTTTCTATCCGCACCAAACCACATGTAACTAAATCGCAGCTAAATACTGTGTGTGAATGGGGCAATAGAAAAGCATTGTGTGCTTTTAGCTGCGGTAGAAAACTATAAAATCCGCAGCTAAAAGCACAAGTCTATCCGCCCATGTGAAAGGGGCCTTAGGCTTGAAAATTTGTGCAACTAGTGTTAATACTTAATTTGTATTGGTATCAGCTTATACCAATCCCATTTACAACAACACCCATAATTAGAGACAGAAAGGCAGGACTGGGAGCCTATAAGATGTGCTGCATACAATATCCTCATGAGAGACCTGCTCATAGGTGGAGAGAGTAGAGCGATTTATTGCATCTGTCTCCTGATGGTCTTTGCTGTCCTAGCTGTAGGCTGGTATTGGGAGAGAACACCGTTCTATCCCTTGTGCAGCCTTTAGTTGTAACAGAGAAAGTTGGTGCCATCTGCCTGGTTGTTCTGGCTGGCAGGGTTGTACAAATACTTTGGCAAGTAAAACGGTTCAGTTATATGTATTTAATTAGTGTATTTAGTTGTTTGCATTGAGTTCAGTTTTAATATAACAAAGCAATCTCTTTTTGACTGATTCTAATCAACATATCCCATTTCCCATATTTTACATAGTAGTGTTTTTGTCTATACTGGGAAGTAAGAGGCGCACAAGACTCTGTAAATCTATGGGAATGTTATGTATGCTGTAGAGTAGGCAGTGGTAGTCATGGCCCTCTGGGAGAAGCCAGCCACAGTCAACACCAGTCAAGCATGCAGTCAGTCTGATTAATTAAATGTGCTCTACACTTCCTTGTTCAGGGCACTGACACTTTCCCTTTCTATTATTTGCTTTATGATGTATTTAAACATCGTAAGTGCTGGAAGTTACAAGCCACCATGTCATGTCTCTTCCCACGTCAAGGCTTTATTAATGTGACAATGCCTGTTGGCTTTATTTTCCTTTCAAGGATATTACATTGTGACTAGACACTGTGTATTCTGTACTTGTGCTAAGAACACAGGCTGTGCTTCCTCCCACCAAACACATATTACATTTTTAATGCTGGATTAGTGTTACTAGGCTACACAAAGAACAGGTTAGATTGACCAACGTTAAATTATATAAAAGGTTTATGAATTTCAATTTAAATGATATATATATATATATATATATATATATATATATATAGTAATTTCATCTAAAATAGACAGGTTAATAAACAGTGAAGCAGATTTCTACATATTGGACCAGCGGATATTACATTGAGGGGCCTTGACCTGATAAACAGTAAACCACTGGTCACTGGACCTGTACATATTAGTTTTGCTGGACAGTGGAATATATAAATATTCGATTGTTAAATGTGGTGGACTGATAGTAATATAATATTGGATCCCAGGAGGAAGTAAAGATGATTAATTACCTATAGATACCCTATGTTAAGTCAACAATCTGACAGTTGAATTTTTCTAGGTAACAATAGTCTTTTTGCTAAAAAGTTCCAACCCTGTCTGTCCCCTTTTTCTCAAAGAGAGCTCTGGAACAGGGAAAACTAGTCGTTAGCCAAATAAACATCTAAAAAAAGGGAATTTACTTCATTATCCCTGTACTATTTTTTTATTTGTCCTAACTTCATCTAAAGTCAAGATTCCAGGGACCTATTCCAGTCTATTATAAAGTTGAAATGACGTTGACAACTGTGTTCTTTGGCATGTCTTTTTTACACCCATAGTGAAGAAAGGGGCGCTGTGTGGCTCCGAAACATTGCCATATGTGTACTGTGTAACTATGTGAATAAAGCTGTGGACCCATTTTAGGAATCCTTGGTGTGCTGATGACATTTCTTCACTCTGATTGTCTATGATTTCCAGCTGGTGGTCATTGCAGCACCCAGCATTACTACAGCCATTTTCAGGGATAAGTGCACAGGGAATATTGTGTTTGTACTTTTTACACCCATTAGTGTCTGGGCACATTAAGACGCTTGAATAAACAGCCAAGTAATATATCTTCTAGAATGGGAGGAACTGAACAAATCAGAGTAATGTTTATGTGATTGTGCCATCTCGTTAATTAAGTCCAAAGTGCAGAAAAGTCACTTGGGGTGTCACTCTCCTGCTCTTGTTTAGGATAGATTACAGACTGCCTGGTGCATTATGTCTGGAGGATTGTGGATGGCAAGAAGTAGCTTGTGTCCCATAAGTTGATGGATTTCTGGCTACACTTTGTACATCTGTGAACATCAAGATTATCTAGCCCAGCCTTTCTCAACCAGGGTTCATTGGAAACCTAGAGTTTCTCCAGAACTTTACTTGGGGTTCCTTGAGCAATGGGCAATTTCAGGCCTTTCAGATAAATAACCACTGACACCAGTGCTCTTTTTAGCTATTTGTAAGGGGGAGTTAGTCCCAATGACCACAAATGTAAGGAGCATTCTCCCCAATGACCGTTGCGTTAGTGTACTGTGAGCTGTAGATATATTAAATATTAGTAGGGGTTCCCTGAGCCTGGAAAGTTATTTCCAGGGTTCCTCCATGTTAAAAAGGTTGAGAAAGACTGATGCAGACTGTCAAGTCTCACTTCTCAACAGCTACAAAAGTAAGTTGTGAAGTGTTAGTAATGTCATGCAAACTCAGTGGTGTACATACATTAAATGCAGTAAATAAATGCAAATAGATTATATATCACATGTAGTGTAAAGGATAATATGATGATCAAAATATTCTAAAATCATAAACATATACAATGGTTTATAAAGTGTAGTCCATTAATCGGTGTGAATTCAAATTATATAGTATACAATATAGAACAGTTCATTCCTCCAGCGATATCAAATGAGATATCAAATCCAGTGTTCTCCCATTAAAAGTGCCAATTTAGTGCATATATAAAACCAAACGGCATGCTTTCACCTTCTTGTGCCACCTCTATGCTCCCAGAACTCTCATCTTAACAAGGCAATAAAAAGCCTAATGTGTGTAGTATCCACTATGATGTTACATCTGATATGGCTCTCTATAGGGTGTTCCAGGAATTCTAGGTAGTGGTACCTTTAAGATACAATCTCCCACGGCCACTCCATATATTTAGGGTAAAAGAAAGTATTCATCCATAGTGTAGTAATTAAAGGTAGTAGAAGTTTATTAAAATAGCAACTCTTACAGTTAAAAACGCTGATAAAGTCACGTGCCGTGACGTAACGCATAGGGCAGTCTGGACCGAAAGTGACTGGCAATTCATTGTATTGATACCTAACAAAGCATTTTTAACTGTAAGATTTGTTATTTTAATAAACTATTACTACTTTTAATTACTATACTATGGATGAATACTTTCTTTTAACCTAAACATATGAAGTGACCGTGGGAGATTGTACCTTACAGGGACCACTTCCTAGAACTACCTGGAGATTCCTGGAACACCTTATAGAGAGCCATATCAGATGCAACATTGTTGTGGATACTACACACATAAGGCTTGTTTATTGCCTTGTTAAGATGAGAGTTCTGGGAGCATAAATGTGGCACAAGAAGGTGAAAGCACACCGTTTGGTTTTATATATGCACTAAATCTGCACTTTAATGGGAGAACACTGCATTTCATATATCGCCGTTGGAGTAATGAAATGTTCTATATTGTATACTATATAAGTTGAATTCATACCAATTAATGGACTACACTTTCTAAGCCATCATATATGTTTATGATTTTATAATATTTTGATCATCACATTATCCTTTACACTACATGTGATATATAATCCATTTGCATTTATTTACGTCATTTACTGTATGTACACCACTAAATTTGCGCAACATCACTAACACTTCACATATTGCTTTATTTGTGGGAACACAAAAGGTGTAAGCAGCAGCTCACTAACTACTATTTAGTAATACCAGTTTACTTTCTTTAATATTTGATTTATTCACACTTGGGGTAGCACAGAGGTATATTTCCTATTGCTGTGACCCTTGAATAAACCAGTCTTTGTCCATGCAGGGCAAAGCAACAAGGTCAGTTTAATTCCAACTCTACTAGCTTCACATACTCATCTTCCCTTGACTTCTCTCGATGCTCCATAAACTGCATCTTATTATGGTGGTCCACGTTGTCCTTTCTCTACTTTGACAGTGCTTGTCAATTTTATTTGCCCTGTCACATGAAATGATTATATTGTAAACATTAAAGTAGAACTACTAAAGGCAATCATTCTGGAGGGTTGTAACCCCTGTGAGTTTTTTTTCTACATGTATGTCCCATTGGGGACCCATAGGCAAAACAGGAAGTGAGAAGAAATCCTTCCAAGGTGAGGGGATCCTTGGTTATCACTAGGGTCTTTTTAACTAGTGTCCTCGTTGGAAGATGTCCCCTTTATTCCTGTTCTGCTGACAACCCAGAATTTGGGATTTCTGTCACTATTATTCTTAGTGATATCAGTAAACAGGGCAAACAGTGAGAGGAAATCTCCCCAACGGAAGCACAGACATCAAGAACCCTGACCGGTGTTTTGATCTCTTTCCACTTTATTCAAAATTAAAAATGTTTTGCATTTAGTTATACTTTAACTGGATCTAGTCCATGATAAAGATCACTGTAAAGCCCCATACACACTATCAGATTTTCTGCTGATTTTTTCTTTCAGATTTACCAAAACCATATAATATGAGGTCAAACCTTAGGAGTTTAAATTTGTATGCAATCAGGCAGGTCCTTGCACTAGATGGTCGGACTAGATGATCGGACTAGCATACAGACGAATGGATTTTTCGACCGGAATCCGTTGAAAAGATTTGAAACATGTTCTAAATCTAAAGTCCGTCTGACTTTTCGACAGCAATGGTCCGATGAAGCCCACACATGGTCGAATTGTCCGATGGATTCGTTCCGTCGGACCTTTGCTGTCAAAAAGTCTGGCCGTGTGTACACGGCATAAGTCAGAAGCACTGATGTTTTATACAGTAGACGGATAGAGTTTTTCTGCACTGTACCATTTCACATCTACTTTAGTCCAGCTCTATGGAGTATTTTTAAGGAGCTATAAATATATGTATGTATATATATATGTATGTGTATATATATATATATATATATATATATATATATATAACGTTTTTACACCTTTTTTTTATATAATTCAAAGTGCACATACAAGATGGGAGCATGTTGACTCACCTATATATATGCTAAAGTGAACATTTTAGAGAGAACAACATCCTGAAAATCAGTAGTCAGTTAAATTCTAATGCTGTCCAAGAGACTGTCAGAGGGGTTGATTTACTAAGCCCACGTTCACACTGAGGGGGGGGTTTGAAATTGCGCGAGTTCAGCTGAACCCGCACAACTTCAAACCGACATTTCAATCCGACTTCGGGGGGGGGGGGGGGGTTGCATTTAACAGACATCTGTGTGGGTTTATGCAACTCTGCATAGAGACCAGTCAGCTTCCAGTTTTTGTTTTTTTGTCAAAGCCTAATTGAAGAAGCATATTGATTACCATGCACAGCTGTACCAGATTTTATACTCCCCACTGAAACTGCACCATTTTTATATGATTCCAAGCACAACAGTCTAAATTTTTGAGAACTAGGGAGGATAATGCTCAGAGCATTGTAATAGCAAGCAGTATTAAACCCAAAAGCAAACATTTATTATATTGCAGATTACCAATTCTTAGATGTAATGGCTGTATTACGTTCATTTATTAGGCTTTTGTTCCTCTATTTTCATCTGGTGATCCAGCTAGAAAGTCTGTTGTTTTTTTTTTTTTAAAGTACAAGCTCTCCAGCAGAATGTATCCGTTTGCATGGATAAGATAAAACCCCCTGACAGGAGTGGTTAAAATGATCATTTTATTTACACCGTTTTCCCAAAAGGAAAACAACTTCTTGCTGTTATAGTTTGTAAAATGTGAGCTGGAGTTTGGCTCCAATTTGTTAGTGCTAATACATTTAAAACTACCCCCCAGACTGATAATGCTGCTACTATGCTTCCTGTTCTCATTCCTCCAGAGTGGTGTCTCACTAATACAGGATGTGTGTTACTGGCCAGATCAGAGGGGGGCAAAGACAAATCTATGCAAATTAAGGGAATCCATTGCCCCCCCCGGTCTTCACTCAAAAATGTCAGGGCGGATCTTAACCACTTCCCACCCGGCCAATGCATATATACGGCCGGGTGGGAGCCGTCTACTCCTGATAGGTCGTTCAGGAACGTCCTTCAGAAGTAGCGGGATCGCGCGCGCGCGTGCCTGCGCAGCGGCACGATCCCGATGTGCTCGTGTCACCCGGACATGGCACATCTCAGATCGGCAGGAGGGCTCTGTGATTGGCCCTCCTGATCACATGACGGCCGTGTCCAATCACGGCCATCATGTGATGTAAACAAACAGCCGGTTGCTAGGCTGCTAGGCAATCGGCTCTCCTCTCCTCACACGGAAGTCATCGCTGAGGAGAGGAGAGCAGAACGCTGCAGCCGGCTGATGATCAGTGAGTATGAGCTGTTTTTTACAGCTTTTTACTCACTGATCATCAGTCTAGTGTCAACACACAACACACCACACAGTACAAACACAGTCCCCACATATGTCCCCAAAACACACATGTCCCCAAAACATACATGTCCCCAAATAATAAAAACACATGTCCCTAATAATAAAAACATGTCCCCCACATATGTCCCACTAAAATTACATGTCCCAATGATTATCTGCACACATATGTACGTGATCACCTGCACACATATGTACATGATAATTTGCGTACATATGTCCCTGATCACACAAACCAATTATTATACACTTAACGGAATTTTTTTTACCAAAAACATGTAGCAGAAAACATTTTGGCTTAAATTTATGACAACATTTGATTTTATTGGATTTCTTTTCAAATAGAAAAAAGAAAATATTGTTTTTTTTCCAAATTTACGCTTTTTTTGCGCTTATATCGCAAAAAATAAAAAACGGAGTCGTGAATAAATAACACCAAAATAAAACGGAAAATTCCTATCAAAATACTTACCGTAATTTTCCTTTCCTGATGGACTCCATGGCAGCAACGTGTGGGTTAAGTCCCGCCTCCACTACCCTATAGGACACCACTCCCATAAATCTTTGCTCCCTGCCCATGGCCGTGTTCGGTAACTAGCCTACTCCAGCCATTTTGGGAGGGAACTCCTGCTGCCATGGAGTCCATCAGGAAAGGAAAATTACGGTAAGTATTTTGATAGGAATTTTCCGTTTTCCTGACAGACTCCATGGCAGCAACGTGTGGGAAATAACTCGCCAAACACACTCGGGAGGGCAAAAATGCTGAACAAAAATGTATGTAACACTGTCAACCGACAGCACCTTTAAACCAAAATCAATGGAAGATAAACTGGTAGGTTCGACACAATAGTGAGCCATGAATAGATGACCAAGAGGCAGCCTTGCAGATAAACTCAGGAGCCACATGACGTGAAGCTGCCCAAGAAGTAGAGAGACTTCTCGTGGAATGTGCCGTAACCGCCTCAGGAGGAGCCAAGCCCTTCTCTTTAAAAGCCCACTGGATCGCCTGAACCACCCACGTGGCGATGGATCTGACCAAAGCCCAAAGGCCTTTGTTTTTACAGTGAAAAAGAACAAAAAGATAATCTGATTGCCGGAAAGAAGCTGTTGCCTCCAAGTATCGTTTCAGAATAATTCCCATGTCGAGAGGATGAAGATCCTGACTCCCAGCCGAATTAAAGGTAGGAAGAGTAATATCCTGAATTTCGTGGAAGACTGAGGTAACCTATGGATTCGACCCCAGTATTGGCACTAGGACCACTCTGTCAGGAAAAAATGTGAGGAAAGGATCCTTTGATCCTAAAGACTGAAACTCAGAGACTCCTTTTGCTGAAGATATGGCTACCAAAAAAGATGTCATTAGGGACAATTCTTTGATTGAAAGTGTTCAGTCCAGTTGTGAAAAGAAGACGAGAACCAGCGGTAAATCCACTTGGGGAATCTAGGTTTCCTCTGTGGTCTAAGTCTAATTGCTCCTTTAAAGAATTGCTGAACCAAGGGATGTTTAGCCCAGGATACTCCAGAGACTTGTACGCGAAGAGCGCTGACAGATAGGGGAATGTCTAGTCTGGACTGTAAGAGAGTCAAAACATCCTGAACCGTCAGATTACCATTAGAGCAAGACTTGGAAGACAAGTGACTTGTGAATCTAGACCAAATCCTCTCATACACCTGGTTGGTACTTTTCCTCCTTGCACTCATGAGAGTAGAAAAGGCCTCCTTGGGACAACCCAGAGCCTCTAATCTTCCCCTCTCAAAAACCAGACCCTCAGACATAGATGGGCCGGACAGGGATGGAGCTTCGAGCCCTGGGATAGAAGATCGGGTCTGAGAGGTAAGGGAATCGGATCTCTGACGCTGAGGAGCATTAGAAGCGGAAACCATGGCCTGTTGGGCCAAAGAGGTATTACAGCTATCACCTCTACTGCTTCTGATTTGAGTCTCCGCAGGAACTGTAGAATAATAGGAATCGGAGGAAAGGCGTAAGCTTTGTTGAACCGCCATCGATCCGTCAGTGCATCCACTCCGTAAGCCTGAGGATCCCGAAACCTGGAATAATACCTTGCCAGTTTCTTGTTGCAAGGAGAGGCAAATAGGTCAACCTCTGGGGAGAAACATAACGTTAGAATCCGCCTGAAAACTTCCTCGTGAAGAGACCATTCGTTGTTGTCCAGATTGACTCAAGACAGGAAGTCCGCTTGGACGTTCTGCGTTCCTGGAACATAAGTTGCTGTAATGCTGACCAGGTTCTTCTGAGCCCAAGACATGATTGGCTCTACCCCCTGAAGAAGGGACAGACTCCGAGTACCTCCTTGTCACCCTATATATGCCACTGCTGTTGTGTTGTCTAGTCCGAGAAGAACCGAAGTTCCTGAGATCAGATGACGAAAGGCTAGGAGCGCCCGGAAGGCTGTCTTTAATTCTAGAATATTCGACACCATCCCCCTGGAAGGGAAGTCCCAGGTGCCTTGTGCTACTTCCGTCAAACAGTGGGCGCCCCAGCCCCTGTTGCTGGCATCCAAAGTTATTGATATCCATGAGATGGGGAGAATGGAATGACAACTGAATAGATTCTCCTTCCGAAGCCACCAGGGCAGAGAGATTCTCATTGAAGATGTGATCCGGATAAGTTGAGTCTTGTCGCCTAACCATTGGTGAAGAAACCCTTTTTGGAATGGTCTCATCTTCCATTGGGCCCACTTCGCCATTGGAATGGTGGCCACCATAGTGCCAATAATTCTCAGGCACTGAAGAGCCGGGAGATGGGAGGCTGAGAGGGCCGGACGAATTCTGTCCCGAATTACCGCTACTTTCTCTTCGGGTAATGAGATGGAGCCCTTCACTGTGTTGAAGAGTGCGCCTAGGAACACAAGAGACTGGGAAGGAATTAACTGACTCTTTTCTAGATTCAGGATCCAACCGAATTCTTGAAGAGTGGAAATAACCTGATCCTTGTGCAATAACAGACGGTCTCTGTCCTGGACTAGCAGCAGAAGATCGTCCAAATAGTGGTGAAGACGAATCCCCTTGGATCTCAATAGAGCCACTACAGCCAACAACACCTTTGAAAGACTCGGGGGGATGTTGAAAGCCCGAACGGGAGACATACGAACTGAAGATGTGGTTTTCCTACTGAAAATCGCAGAAACTGCTGAAAATCTTCTGCCACAGAGACATGAAAGTAAGCGTCCTAGGTCCTTGAAAAAGGACGGTTTATTGAAAACATCCAGACGCCTGACTGTTGTATTGTTGACAAGGTTTCTATCTTGAACCTTTTCCTTTTTGATAAAATGATTCAGATGTGTAAGGTCTATGACTGGCCTCCAAGAACCGTTTTTCTTTTGGACCATAAAAAGAGGAGAATAAATTCCTCTCCCTCGTTGATCATCTGGCACGGGAACGGCAGCGCCTTGAGCCAGTAAAGATTTCACGTAGGCCAACAGGATCTGCCTTTTTTTCTTCTGAGGTCGGAAGGGAGGTGGGAACATACTTTAGTCCTGGGGACCTGCTAAAGGTCCAAGAATGACCTGAAGAGACCGTTCTGACGGTTCAGAAGTCCTGGACTGAGGCTGCCCAGACATGCCGAAAAAGTAGAAGATGAGCCCCCACCTGGCCTATCTGAGCGGGCCCAATCTCAAAAAGATTTGCTTGGTTCCCTCTCTCCTGTCGCACTGCTCTTGGCGGATTTCTTGAAAGGAGGACTGCCTTGACTTCCATGACCTGGAATATTTTTGACCCGGTCTATAGCTACGGGCCTCCCTGGCCTGCTCTTGATATTGCTTTTTAGGAAAAAATCTCGTCTGGCTTTCTAAACGTCTATCCTGAGGGAGAAACCCCGACTTCCCACCAGAGGCCCGGGTTATGGCATTATCCAACTCATTCCCAAAAAGGGAAGAACCCTCGAAAGGGATATGGCACTACACCTGTTTAGATGCTGGATCAGCCAGCCAGGGACGGAGCCCAAGAGCCCGTTTGGCGGTTACAGCTGAAAGCATAACCCGAGACACCAAGCGGATGATGTCAATCGAAGCCTGCCCCAGAAAAGCCGATACAAGCCGTAACTCCTGGATAGGAGAGTTTTGCGACTTCATCCGAAATGTTTCTGAGGGTATCATCCACCCTGTCCGTCCAGACTTCCATGGCCTTGGACATTGCCGCTAAAGCCAATGCTGGCTTGCATGCCAAACCAGCAGTGAGGTAGACTCTTTTTAAATCGGAATCAATCCGCCTATCTAAGGCATCCTTAAATGAAACTGTATCTTCCAATGGAAGGGTTACATGTTTTACTAGTCTCATCACTGCTGCATCCACGAGAGGAGCTGAAACCAGATACTTGACCTCATCCTCCTTAAAGGGATATAACCTTAGGACTTTTGAGAGCATACTATTCTTTTTCTCAACTTTTAGTCCATTCATCCGTGATGACCTCACCAAGTTCAGACAGGAATGGAAAGTTAAGACGCTCCCTTTTAAGATGCTTAAAATACTTCCTTTGTTTGGAAGGATTAGCCAAGTTCACAGCCTCTCTGATAGCCTTCACCAAGGGGGAGAGTAAGGCAAAGTCAAACCCCACACAGGTACTATCTTCCTCAGAAGCTCCTGAGCATGCGACTCCCTGACTGGAGACTGAGGTGACTTCTGACTGAGGCACAGGAGCCTGACTGGCACCGATCCCCTTGAGGGATTCTTCACCACATTTTCCACAAGGGACCTTAGATGCTGGTCCGTACCCCCTCTCTCACTAGAGGCTTTGGAAAAGCAGAGGTCACACAGGGATTTCCCAGTAAGAACTTGCGATCTGCATCCCCAGCAAGTATTAATAACTGAACGGCAGGATGAGCCTTGGAGGAGCGAGATCGATCCTCGCTACGGCGCCCAGATCTTGAGGGTGAGCCGTGATGTTTAGACTTAGAATATGAATGCCGGTGGTAAGACTTAGAAGAATTGCTTCCTCTATGCGTTGAGCTGCGTTGCTGTTCTGATCTAGATGGGCTAAGACAGAGATAGAAGAGACATACAGATAAGGAAAGAAAACACACTGACTAATACCGGACCACTCCCCCCCCCTTACTTCCTCCCCAGACAGTACCTATTATGAGAGGGCTGGCCACATACCGGCGGAGGTGAGTCCATATCTCTAGGGGTTTCCATAAATGCTGCAAAGACATATAAGTAAGGCTGAGGGAATCAAACACACACACGCCCACCCCCTTCTCCCAGAAGGCCACCTACCTCCACAGCAGAAAACCTGGACAAGGGGAAGTCACGAAATAACCTGCAAGCATTCCCAAAGCCTGCAGGCTATTTTCTAAGTTTAAATAAAGTGCCTTAATGACGTCATCACCGCGACCTGTGTACCGCTACATCGCATGCGCGAATAGCGTCATCCCGCCGCCACCGCGCCCGCGCGAACCAAGCCTCGGTCCTGTGCCGTACGCGCGCATGCGCAGAACGAACGTACCGACGAAGACCCGGAAGTGAGCGCCGGTCTGGAACGCAGGCTAATCCGACCGTCATGCCTATACCCACATACACAGACATAGAAAACGAACGGAAAATGAAGGAGAAACGGCAAAAAACAAACACAAACTGCTGCCATGGAAAAGAGGAACAATCTTACCGCTCCCACACGATCGTCTCCAGGCCGAAGGTAAGCACCATACATACCGGACTTCTCAGGGCAAAATAGGTCGCCTGCTATTTAGCTGGGCTATCCGACCAAATGCGCAGCCTGCCTGCCAGTGGCTAGGTTTCTGGCTTCCTCCAGCGCTTATATCCAATGCCCACTCCATACCCCGCTAGTAGCTAGGGCTTAGCGGAGTCATGCGACAATTCCATCCAGTCGCAATTCGGCCAAACCAACAATGGAACCGTGTGGGAGCAATCTTCAGGTAGAAAGACCATAACGTCTGGTCCTACGGAGGAGGACAAAAAAAGAACACGGCCATGGGCAGGGAGCAAAGATTTATGGGAGTGGTGTCCTATAGGGTAGTGGAGGCGGGACTTAACCCACACGTTGCTGCCATGGAGTCTGTCAGGAAAGCTCTATTTGTGCGAACAAAATGATAACAATTTCATTTGGGTACAGTGTAGCATGAGCGCGCAATTGTCATTGAAATCGCTAGAGCGATGAAAGCTGAAAATTGGTCTGGGAAGGAAGGGGGTGAAAGTGCCCTGTATTGTAGTGGTTAAATAACAAAGAGTGTGGCCTTGACAGGAAGGGGTGGGTCATGTTTAAATTAGGGGGTGCACGAGTTTAGTGTCAGGCCTAGGACAGCACAAAACCTAAATACACTACTGGCTGCAATGTACAGTATTACATTTTTGAGTTTGGGTTTGATACCGCTTTCAGAGCCCGTTTAGAAACCATTGATGCAAACAAATATAAAGCTTTTGTAAGTGGGACAGCTGACTTCACCAAATGAATGCTGGGTTGAAAATGAAAACCACTCATCTGCTAGACAGATCCGATGACCTCCACTGCTATTTATCATTTCATTATTGCTTATGATCGCCTGCTTCCCATTTAATATTTTGTCATTGTTTAAACATAATTCCAAATACACTCTTTTTTTTGGGGGGGGGGGGGGGGGCTGAATTTCATGATGGCCCCATGCCCACTTTTCCAGGAGTTATTTAATCAATGGCAGGCAGAGGTCTCCGTTGCTTTTAATTAAATGGAACCAATCTGTTTTCCAGCATAAGATCAAAATAATAAAACATCCAAATACATAGTGCTCACAGTGTGCGGTGTTACACATCTGTAAACAAAGAAACGTACGCCACTTATTAGCGATTGTACTCTCTCCAAACAAGTGCCCAGATTTACAGCAATTCTGGTGCCTCGGAATCATCAGCAGCCATTGTCCTAATATTTGTAAAATCGGGATGAATTGTGCAGCTGTGTGTTATTATACTAAGGGGATCATGTGAGGACAAGCCTATTGTCCAACACAAAGCTGCTAGTGACACAAATGTTCTTCATTACAGGACTCACTGAAGAGTTTGTTCCAAGCTAGTGGCAAAAAAAAAGAAAAATCGATACTTGCTCATCACTTTTGCAATGTACTGTTTCATAAATACTTGGTTTCAGTACTGGAGTCATGCTGTGGACTAACTCAGAAGTAATGTGTCTGGACTAGTCTTATGTATGACACTTGTCAACACATCTGCCTGATGACTCAGTCTAAAGCATGATTCTTATAGTATTTTTCTGAATTTCCACAGTTTTCCTGCAACTGAGACATTTAAAGCAGAACTTCACCCAAAATGGGAAGTTCTGCTTGTTTGCCTCTTCCTCCCCCCTCCTCTTCGGCAATTCGACTTCGTTTTGTTTGGTACCTGGTTTTGACAGGTAACCGCTTCCACTTCTGCTTGGATTGCCCAGGTGATCCAAGAGGATCACCCACAGCCTTCTGGGACACATCACAGGTCCCAGAAGACTGCAGGACCATTCACGAAGCACAGCGAGGCTCGCCACACACGGTTTCACAGATGGTTTCCCTTATTTAAGTTACCGGTGTTAGGGACCCGAAGCCCTGTAAAGAACGGGCTTGGGTCAGAACAGTTTATTAACTGTGCTACAGTGCAGGTCCTTTATATTTTAGAGTGCCCATGCAAAAAACTCTATGTAGGGAAAAGCAAACATCAACTTCATGTCAGATTCTGTGAACACATAAAAAAAAACATTACAGTAAGCAAAAAGAAGAAACCCTCATAACACAACATTTCTTGGAATGTCATGGTGGGCAATCCACTGGTCTGAAGGTTAAGGGCTTCTTTGCCTTATACTTAACAGACCATAGATGGGACTATGACACAGTGTTACTTTGGAAAGAAAAATCTTGGATATTTAGGTTAGATGGTCTACAGCCTAAATTACTTAACAATAAGTTGAGCCTTAAAATCTTCCTTGAGCCCCAAAATGCTTCTCAAATCGGGTGTACTAAGTCCAAGTAATAATAATCCTTCCCAGAAAGTGATTGCACTGAACTCTCCCTGGGATGTCATAGTCACGACCTTCTCCTGTGCATATGTACTTGACTTATATTGATTTGTATATAGAAAGACTGAGTCTGTTATACACATGCAATCTCGCCTCATCCTTCCTTTTAATATTTTACTTTTAATATTACAATATGACCTGTCACCACAAGATGTCTCTATAATGAAGTTCTGACGTAACTCAAGATAATTGGGCAATTGCCCTTTAAAAAGTCGTGGTTACCGAACGTCATACGTCCTGACGAAGCTCACGGTCATGCATGCAAAACGCGTTGACGTAGGCAGCGCCACCTCTACCCTGCACTCCACCATGGGTTTCAATAAGTGTGCGCAACCTTGAGCCGCCCCTTTCGCCTGGATGAACTCACAGCACATCAACTTACTGATCTCCTGACACAACGTATCTATGTCTGACTGGATCGTCTAGCTGTTACCGGACATCGAGCCGACGTAACACCACAAATATATGTCAAGGACTCACCAAGAAACTCTGACTCCAGCATTCATGAAGGAAGACGGATTACATACCTTCGTCATTTCAGTTCATTTCCATGGAGTGGTGAGAGCCTTTGGGTAAAACCTATTTATCTTGTCCTTGACATTCTCTTCAACTGAGCTGTTTGAGATATGTGATACCATTTATTTGCTGAACTGTGAAGATCAACAAGGCATTTATAGTATTTTTATACAAATAGCCACCTTTACCCAGGTTTGGATTGGACTCCAATCCTTTGCAAACTGAGAGATCCTCTCTCCTCTTTTGCACAGACATTGGCAAATTCATATCACAGCCCATATGCTACACGCTGATATAAAGTATTAAACCAGCATAACCGGTCCAGGATTCCCAATTTTTGTGCCATACCTTTAGGAGTGACTCATATACCTGTCTAACCAAATCTATTTATATCATTATTGCACAAGCCCTAATTATAGGCATGCTAGGTGAAGATGGTCAAGTATTTTAGGGGCACTTTCACATTGCCAGTGCCCGGGCGTCATCGGTAAAGTGGCGCTTTACCATTGTTTTATCGGTGCTATTCAGCCACCAACGGGGAGCTTTTAACCCCTCTAGCGGCCGAAAAAGGGTTAAAACTGCCCACAATTCGCCACTGCAGTGATGCTTTGCCTGCGGTTTGGCGGCGCTGCCCATTGTTTTCAATGGGCATAGGTGCTTTTAATAGAAAAAAAAGCATGACAGGACCTCTTAAATATGATATCTGGGGTCAAAAAGACCCCAGATCTCATATTTACACGAAAATGCAATAAAAAAACAAAAGCAAAAAAAAAAGATTGAAAAAATAAAAATAAAAATTCTCCTTTAAGAGCTATGGGCAGAAGTGACGTTTGACATCACTTCTGCCCTCCCATGCCATGGAGAAGAGCAGAGAAGACCATCTTCCCCTCAGTCGGCATCTGGGCATCCACGGGAGGGGACGCGATTGTCTCCGCCGCTACTGGTGGGTCTGCTAAGCGGTGGAGATGACTGGAGTGCGGCGGGAGGGGCACCAATAAAAGTAATCTCGCAACGAATCCACTGCGGAGACCACTTTTTTTTTTAAAGAAAAAAGCAGGTCGTTCCAGAAAATATCGGAGTTATGGGAGCTAGCTGCTGCCATAACCCCAGTATTTAGCATCAAAGTACCAATGTACAGGTTCCTGTAATTTGTGCAAAGTGGTTAAAGTGTTCCTAAACCCAGAACCCTGCATTTACTATATCTGGTCTCCCACAGTACACAGAACATGGAAATGCAATTATTTTAGTAAATATGTAAAAAAAAGGGGGGTAGAAATGGCGCTGTTCTGGGGTCAAGTGTCTTGCACCCCTAAACAATTTGCAAGAGATGGCAAATATGAGAAACCCAGCCATGTTGAAGTATTCCTCTTACAGACATGTTTCCTGTGTTGGTGACCACTATCACTGAAACTGGAACTAATGAAATATCCCCCAAATAGGAAACAGTAAGCAATAAAACCTCACAGGGATTCTAAGTTCTGTTGTCCTCCAAGTCCTAAAATGCTGGTGTGTTCTTCATACAGGTAGGACTTGTTTCATGTGTGGTACATGATACACACTTGACAAACAATAATATAGATTGTGCTGAGCACCCTTAGTTGGACCTTGTCAGTAAGAGCTTGAATACTCAGGATCACCAATCTGCTCACTTTATCAACAAAAGTATAACCTACAGCCCATATTGGAGCCCTGATTACCTAAGCAGGTAATATATATGATATATTTTAATATTAAATATATATTTTATATATTTGCATATATTTTTTATGTCCATATATAACTGTACATCACATGTGTATCTTGTATATATCGAGCTCTGAAACATTCCCAAAGTAGTGGTGTGTATTAATCAGACACGTAGTATTTGTATGTATATATATATATATATATATATATATATATATATATATATATATATATACTGTGTGTGTATATATACCAAAAAACTTTCCCTGTGACACTGCGCTATCCAAAAAAGAAAGAAAGCTGCTAACACAATCACAAGGATAAAACAGTGAATAATAAAACAAATACCAAACCAAAGTGTAGCGCTTAACAAAGTTATGAATAGTCTAGTTAGTGCATCATCATACAGTTTAACCAAAACACCTTAAGTGTGACAATTCTTGAAAACTTGCATAGAAATAAAAAAATATACAGTCCAAACGAATAAAAATAAATTAAAAGTCTCTATGTGAGGAGTTGATCCAGTCCAAACGTGAAATGCAGGTCACCATCCACCTTCTTAAATAAGACTAGCATGCAGGCACCCTGTGATGTTCCCGTCACCTTTAGAATTAAAGGCTTACCGGATAGTATGGATCCAAACGAATCTATATTCGAAGGATCATACAAGCTTATGACTTAGAAGCCAAAATTTGCAGGTGTAGATTTTCAGGGAAGTGTCAACTCAGACTCCTCATAAAGTTGTCCCAACTAGTTGTTAAATCCACATCAGTATACTCCAGCTCAAAATGTTGAACTCATACAAAGAAAAAATAAGGAGCCACAATAGTGTAAATCCGTTTAAGAGAAAAAAATTTAATAAAAAAGTAATGAACTCACATGTAACCAAAGAAATCAAGCGCTTAATCCATAAAAACAGTGCTACAGCAGTAGTCCCGACGCGTTTCGTCCTCTACAGACGTCATCTGGGGTAGCACTACACTGTAGCATCATCACTTATATAGCAAACAGTCAATTTGGGCGAGAATTCCATCTGCCTGTGTCACCGCGTGTCATTTCCGGTTTAAGATGGCGCCCGGCGTGCGTTCCACGCCTCATTACAATGTTACAGCATGTATCAGCAGACAGACCATGCCCAAACATGTGTAAAATAAACCAATAAATGAAAACTAGGTTGGCCCAAACATTAGAAACATACCCAACGTAAAAATTAGCCAGACGTTGTGATTTATTCCACTCTGTATTACCGTTAGTAGTGTTTCCGGGTCATGATTAAACGCATAAGGGGCATGGGTACGGATCCAATCATTATCATACCCAGCCACCTATGCCGACAAAGCCACACCCACCACAGGGAGGCACCAACACAGTGGGCGTGTCGTACATAGAGAGCACTGATGCCTCCGTCAAGCGGCGATGGAACGCACCGCGTACCGGAAGCACCAGCACCACACGCACGTCCGACGCAAGGGGCGGCGTAAGAGGAAATACGTCACAACCCATCGGAGAGCGTCGAACATCGGAAGTGACGTGAACGGAAGGTACATCACATCCGGCCAGGATGTATCCGACAACAGGAAGTGATGTAATGAAAATACATCATCTCCGGTGTCAAGAGGGACATATGTAAACATACGCCGGACCATACATCCTAGAGGGGATGTACATTTAAGTACACCCATACTAATAAGTATGGGATGGGAACGATTATGTATATGTAATGAAAAGATGTTTTTAAAACAATCTTTATACAAAATATATATCAGCACCGACACAACACATGCCCGGACATGCACTGTGACAAGTACTGATAGCACCTAAGGCAGATAGAATTCTGTCCCAAGACCAATATTATTAGTATAACATAAACAGCAACAATAGAAAGGCTGCCACTTATATAAAAAAATCAAAAAATCAAAAAATGTTAAAACAGATAAGCAAATTAAAATAAAGCACTAAAATAAAATATTATCAATGTGCATATTAACCATTATTAATGAAGGCATTAATATCCCATTCTATGTTCAAACCAAATGGCGAGTAAGAACGAATCAAATATATCCAGTAGGTTTCTAATCTGGAAACACCCCGAGTCATAGCACCCCCCCTCCACGGAGGTGTATATTTGTCAATAGCTAAAAATTGGGTACCTGTTGGGTCACTGTTATGATGTTCCCTATAGTGTCTCGGGACAGTGTGTTTAGAGACCTTACTCTTTATTAAGGCTATGTGTTCCCCCACTCTAATCGCAAACGTCCTTGTCGTCCTCCCCACATATTGTTTACCACACGGGCAAGTGATCAAATATACTACATACCGGGTACTACAGGTACAAAATGATTTTATAGTATGTGTTCTATTAGTTGTTGTTGATACAAACTCAGTTGTTTTATGTCTCCCAGCTATATTACACTGACATACCACACATTTTTTGCAAGGATAAAAACCTGTTAGATTGTGAAAAAATGATGGACGACAGGGAGGGTTAATGACATTGGGAGCAATGAAGTTCCGTAGAGAGGGTGCTCCCCTAAAAAGTACTTTCGCCCGTTCAGGTAACTTTAAATTGAGGACTGGATCACTTCTTAATACGTCCCAATGTTTATTAATGATGGTCTTGATTTGTTTATGCTGTACCGAAAAGGATGTAAGCATAGACCACCTATAAGTGTCCACAGGGTCGTGACGGGCTTTCTTAATCACTAGGCTCTCCCTGTTAGTGTTAATAACCTTCTGTATCTCTACATCAAGAACCGTAGCATCATATCCCTTGTCTTCAAATTTTTGTTTTAGGATTCCTGCCTGTGTCCTAAACGTATCAAGGTCCGTGCAATTCCTACGCAATCGTAGAAACTGACTGCGTGGTATCGAACTCAACCATGATCTATGGTGGCAGCTGTCAAGGGGAATAAAACTATTCCTATCAGTCGGTTTGAAATGCGTTTTGAACACAAATTTATTGTCTACTAATTCGATCTCTAAATCGAGAAAATTTATCCTAGAAAGGCTCATTTCAAATGACAGAGAAATCCCCCTATCGTTATTGTTCAAATTCTTAAAGAATTCAGTCAATGAATCAAATGAGCCATTCCATAGGAGGAGGATGTCGTCTATATACCTGGCCCACAGGACCAAAGAGGGGTTCCCCTGGGCATAGACGACATCCTCCTCCCACTTAGCCATGAATAAATTAGCAAGACTGGGGGCAAATTTGGCCCCCATTGCTACACCCCGTTGTTGTAAATAATACTTGTTGTTAAACCAAAAATAGTTATGTTCCATGGCAAATTCTAAAAGTTCTATGAGGTAATCACATTGGAATGATGCCAAAGAGTCCTCGCGATCTAAAAAGTATCGGACAGCATCTATACCCATTCCCTGAGGTATGCAAGTATAGAGGGACGCTACGTCAGCTGTAGCTATAATACATTGCTCATGAAGCACTAAACTTTCAAGTCTCCTGATTGTAGCACCCGTATCTTTAAGATAAGATGGGGTTTTTTTAACAAGGGGTTGCAAATAAAAATCTATATAGCGGCCTATACGTGAAGTGACCGAATTTATGCCACTCACTATGGGCCTACCGGGAGGGCTCACCAGATCTTTGTGGATCTTCGGTAAGTAATAGATTACAGGAATTGAGGGGGAAATGGGAACCAAAAAATTTTTTTCTTTATTGTTCAATATTTTTTGATCATAGCCTTTATTGATAAGATCTTTAAGTTGTTTTTTGTATATAATCGTAGGATTGTTGGGGAGTTGTTTATAGGTACCTGGCTCACCCAAGATCCTATGCATTTCAGCTTCGTATTTATCCCTGTCTAAAATCACAATACCCCCCCCCTTATCAGCTGGACGTATAACTACGTCTTTTTGCTCGCATAAGGACTTAAAACCGTTTGTTGAAAAAGTGGTTCTATTATTACACTTCGTAGGGAGTTTGTCAAGATCTCTTAGTACTAAGTCCTTAAATATTTTTACAGCTGGTACAGAGGGTACAGGGGGTATAAATAAAGATGGGTTAGCCAACCCAGAGTGTACAGTTCCCGAAGTGGCCGCTAGATAATCAGTTCTGAACGGGTTGGTTATCAAATACCGTTGAATGTTAATCTTTCTGATAAATTTATGTATATCAATGAAAGTATTGAATTTGTTAAGTCGTTTAGGGGGTGCGTATTTCAAGCCCTTGTCCAATACTGATAATTCAGCACTGGAGAAGGATTTCTTGCTTAAATTAAACACACCTTGTCCCACTAAACCCGCCTTCTTTTTCCTCCTCTGTAATCGCTCTCCCCCTCTACACCCTCTCTTGGGTCTTGATCCCTTTTTCGAATGTGCGGATCCTCGCGAAAAACCTGGTTCCTATAGTTAGTATTAGGTGGATTATAACCAGATGGAATATAGGTATTATTCCCATTGTCTGAATCTCCTATTTCTCCCAATGGAGAAAATCTGTTATAAGTAGAAACGGGAGCCGCATTGTAATATTGGGGTCCACTATAATGAGGGTTAGATGGAGCATTATAGTAAGAGTTAAGAGGAGCGTGTCTAGGTGATGGAGAATAATAGGGAGAGCCATTATACTCTCTAAATGGGTGAGCATCATAATTATATGATCGTCCTCTATTAGAACCTCTACCCCCTCTTTTTCCTCGATTATTACCTCTTCCTCTGTGAGGATTATTAGGGGTGTGTGGAGTGTAATGATGCACTCTTTGCTGAGAGGAGGGTGGACCATCATACACCCTACTCTGTGCAGCCTCACTATAAGACATAGGAGGCAAAGCAACCCTCTGTGGGGCAGTGGAACCTCCAGATTGGGAGCCACTCATGGGTTGTGTATCAGTGGCGGATGTGTTCTGAACCAATTTCTGCCAGCCAAAAACAGTACCCATCTTATAGTCATTAACATCTCTGGAGTATTTTTTCTGTTTCTTATATTTTTGTTCTCTATCCTCTTTTTCCAGATGGTTCAACAAATTGGCAGAGAGAGAATTGTATTCAGGGGTGTCTTTATATGACATTAATTTATCCTTAATTTCCTTAATTTCTTTATCAAGTAGGGCCATTTTACTGCTCTTCCTTGCAATCAGGAAACCCAACAAATTGGTTCCAGCCTCATTAAAGAACTTGAACCAGGTGTCTAGGTCTACTTCACCTTGTTGGGGATTTACATCCCACCTTAAGCTTCTGGGGACCATATGTTCTGCAATGTAATGCTGTAAGAACACAAGGTCCCATTGTAGGTGAAGTTCGGATGTCATAATATTTTTAAGTCTCATGAACATCCCTCCCACCTCGGTGTTATTACCAGTTGCCACGAAAACACCATCAGTATTAACTTTGTGCGAAGCACGGTATTCAAACACATCCATATCTACAGTGACGTATATGAAAAAGGATTGCTGCAATGTGTATATCCAAACAATATATAGACCAAAAAACTTTCCCTGTGACACTGCGCTATCCAAAAAAGAAAGAAAGCTGCTAACACAATCACAAGGATAAAACAGTGAATAATAAAACAAATACCAAACCAAAGTGTAGCGCTTAACAAAGTTATGAATAGTCTAGTTAGTGCATCATCATACAGTTTAACCAAAACACCTTAAGTGTGACAATTCTTGAAAACTTGCATAGAAATAAAAAAATATACAGTCCAAACGAATAAAAATAAATTAAAAGTCTCTATGTGAGGAGTTGATCCAGTCCAAACGTGAAATGCAGGTCACCATCCACCTTCTTAAATAAGACTAGCATGCAGGCACCCTGTGATGTTCCCGTCACCTTTAGAATTAAAGGCTTACCGGATAGTATGGATCCAAACGAATCTATATTCGAAGGATCATACAAGCTTATGACTTAGAAGCCAAAATTTGCAGGTGTAGATTTTCAGGGAAGTGTCAACTCAGACTCCTCATAAAGTTGTCCCAACTAGTTGTTAAATCCACATCAGTATACTCCAGCTCAAAATGTTGAACTCATACAAAGAAAAAATAAGGAGCCACAATAGTGTAAATCCGTTTAAGAGAAAAAAATTTAATAAAAAAGTAATGAACTCACATGTAACCAAAGAAATCAAGCGCTTAATCCATAAAAACAGTGCTACAGCAGTAGTCCCGACGCGTTTCGTCCTCTACAGACGTCATCTGGGGTAGCACTACACTGTAGCATCATCACTTATATAGCAAACAGTCAATTTGGGCGAGAATTCCATCTGCCTGTGTCACCGCGTGTCATTTCCGGTTTAAGATGGCGCCCGGCGTGCGTTCCACGCCTCATTACAATGTTACAGCATGTATCAGCAGACAGACCATGCCCAAACATGTGTAAAATAAACCAATAAATGAAAACTAGGTTGGCCCAAACATTAGAAACATACCCAACGTAAAAATTAGCCAGACGTTGTGATTTATTCCACTCTGTATTACCGTTAGTAGTGTTTCCGGGTCATGATTAAACGCATAAGGGGCATGGGTACGGATCCAATCATTATCATACCCAGCCACCTATGCCGACAAAGCCACACCCACCACAGGGAGGCACCAACACAGTGGGCGTGTCGTACATAGAGAGCACTGATGCCTCCGTCAAGCGGCGATGGAACGCACCGCGTACCGGAAGCACCAGCACCACACGCACGTCCGACGCAAGGGGCGGCGTAAGAGGAAATACGTCACAACCCATCGGAGAGCGTCGAACATCGGAAGTGACGTGAACGGAAGGTACATCACATCCGGCCAGGATGTATCCGACAACAGGAAGTGATGTAATGAAAATACATCATCTCCGGTGTCAAGAGGGACATATGTAAACATACGCCGGACCATACATCCTAGAGGGGATGTACATTTAAGTACACCCATACTAATAAGTATGGGATGGGAACGATTATGTATATGTAATGAAAAGATGTTTTTAAAACAATCTTTATACAAAATATATATCAGCACCGACACAACACATGCCCGGACATGCACTGTGACAAGTACTGATAGCACCTAAGGCAGATAGAATTCTGTCCCAAGACCAATATTATTAGTATAACATAAACAGCAACAATAGAAAGGCTGCCACTTATATAAAAAAATCAAAAAATCAAAAAATGTTAAAACAGATAAGCAAATTAAAATAAAGCACTAAAATAAAATATTATCAATGTGCATATTAACCATTATTAATGAAGGCATTAATATCCCATTCTATGTTCAAACCAAATGGCGAGTAAGAACGAATCAAATATATCCAGTAGGTTTCTAATCTGGAAACACCCCGAGTCATAGCACCCCCCCTCCACGGAGGTGTATATTTGTCAATAGCTAAAAATTGGGTACCTGTTGGGTCACTGTTATGATGTTCCCTATAGTGTCTCGGGACAGTGTGTTTAGAGACCTTACTCTTTATTAAGGCTATGTGTTCCCCCACTCTAATCGCAAACGTCCTTGTCGTCCTCCCCACATATTGTTTACCACACGGGCAAGTGATCAAATATACTACATACCGGGTACTACAGGTACAAAATGATTTTATAGTATGTGTTCTATTAGTTGTTGTTGATACAAACTCAGTTGTTTTATGTCTCCCAGCTATATTACACTGACATACCACACATTTTTTGCAAGGATAAAAACCTGTTAGATTGTGAAAAAATGATGGACGACAGGGAGGGTTAATGACATTGGGAGCAATGAAGTTCCGTAGAGAGGGTGCTCCCCTAAAAAGTACTTTCGCCCGTTCAGGTAACTTTAAATTGAGGACTGGATCACTTCTTAATACGTCCCAATGTTTATTAATGATGGTCTTGATTTGTTTATGCTGTACCGAAAAGGATGTAAGCATAGACCACCTATAAGTGTCCACAGGGTCGTGACGGGCTTTCTTAATCACTAGGCTCTCCCTGTTAGTGTTAATAACCTTCTGTATCTCTACATCAAGAACCGTAGCATCATATCCCTTGTCTTCAAATTTTTGTTTTAGGATTCCTGCCTGTGTCCTAAACGTATCAAGGTCCGTGCAATTCCTACGCAATCGTAGAAACTGACTGCGTGGTATCGAACTCAACCATGATCTATGGTGGCAGCTGTCAAGGGGAATAAAACTATTCCTATCAGTCGGTTTGAAATGCGTTTTGAACACAAATTTATTGTCTACTAATTCGATCTCTAAATCGAGAAAATTTATCCTAGAAAGGCTCATTTCAAATGACAGAGAAATCCCCCTATCGTTATTGTTCAAATTCTTAAAGAATTCAGTCAATGAATCAAATGAGCCATTCCATAGGAGGAGGATGTCGTCTATATACCTGGCCCACAGGACCAAAGAGGGGTTCCCCTGGGCATAGACGACATCCTCCTCCCACTTAGCCATGAATAAATTAGCAAGACTGGGGGCAAATTTGGCCCCCATTGCTACACCCCGTTGTTGTAAATAATACTTGTTGTTAAACCAAAAATAGTTATGTTCCATGGCAAATTCTAAAAGTTCTATGAGGTAATCACATTGGAATGATGCCAAAGAGTCCTCGCGATCTAAAAAGTATCGGACAGCATCTATACCCATTCCCTGAGGTATGCAAGTATAGAGGGACGCTACGTCAGCTGTAGCTATAATACATTGCTCATGAAGCACTAAACTTTCAAGTCTCCTGATTGTAGCACCCGTATCTTTAAGATAAGATGGGGTTTTTTTAACAAGGGGTTGCAAATAAAAATCTATATAGCGGCCTATACGTGAAGTGACCGAATTTATGCCACTCACTATGGGCCTACTGGGAGGGCTCACCAGATCTTTGTGGATCTTCGGTAAGTAATAGATTACAGGAATTGAGGGGGAAATGGGAACCAAAAAATTTTTTTCTTTATTGTTCAATATTTTTTGATCATAGCCTTTATTGATAAGATCTTTAAGTTGTTTTTTGTATATAATCGTAGGATTGTTGGGGAGTTGTTTATAGGTACCTGGCTCACCCAAGATCCTATGCATTTCAGCTTCGTATTTATCCCTGTCTAAAATCACAATACCCCCCCCCTTATCAGCTGGACGTATAACTACGTCTTTTTGCTCGCATAAGGACTTAAAACCGTTTGTTGAAAAAGTGGTTCTATTATTACACTTCGTAGGGAGTTTGTCAAGATCTCTTAGTACTAAGTCCTTAAATATTTTTACAGCTGGTACAGAGGGTACAGGGGGTATAAATAAAGATGGGTTAGCCAACCCAGAGTGTACAGTTCCCGAAGTGGCCGCTAGATAATCAGTTCTGAACGGGTTGGTTATCAAATACCGTTGAATGTTAATCTTTCTGATAAATTTATGTATATCAATGAAAGTATTGAATTTGTTAAGTCGTTTAGGGGGTGCGTATTTCAAGCCCTTGTCCAATACTGATAATTCAGCACTGGAGAAGGATTTCTTGCTTAAATTAAACACACCTTGTCCCACTAAACCCGCCTTCTTTTTCCTCCTCTGTAATCGCTCTCCCCCTCTACACCCTCTCTTGGGTCTTGATCCCTTTTTCGAATGTGCGGATCCTCGCGAAAAACCTGGTTCCTATAGTTAGTATTAGGTGGATTATAACCAGATGGAATATAGGTATTATTCCCATTGTCTGAATCTCCTATTTCTCCCAATGGAGAAAATCTGTTATAAGTAGAAACGGGAGCCGCATTGTAATATTGGGGTCCACTATAATGAGGGTTAGATGGAGCATTATAGTAAGAGTTAAGAGGAGCGTGTCTAGGTGATGGAGAATAATAGGGAGAGCCATTATACTCTCTAAATGGGTGAGCATCATAATTATATGATCGTCCTCTATTAGAACCTCTACCCCCTCTTTTTCCTCGATTATTACCTCTTCCTCTGTGAGGATTATTAGGGGTGTGTGGAGTGTAATGATGCACTCTTTGCTGAGAGGAGGGTGGACCATCATACACCCTACTCTGTGCAGCCTCACTATAAGACATAGGAGGCAAAGCAACCCTCTGTGGGGCAGTGGAACCTCCAGATTGGGAGCCACTCATGGGTTGTGTATCAGTGGCGGATGTGTTCTGAACCAATTTCTGCCAGCCAAAAACAGTACCCATCTTATAGTCATTAACATCTCTGGAGTATTTTTTCTGTTTCTTATATTTTTGTTCTCTATCCTCTTTTTCCAGATGGTTCAACAAATTGGCAGAGAGAGAATTGTATTCAGGGGTGTCTTTATATGACATTAATTTATCCTTAATTTCCTTAATTTCTTTATCAAGTAGGGCCATTTTACTGCTCTTCCTTGCAATCAGGAAACCCAACAAATTGGTTCCAGCCTCATTAAAGAACTTGAACCAGGTGTCTAGGTCTACTTCACCTTGTTGGGGATTTACATCCCACCTTAAGCTTCTGGGGACCATATGTTCTGCAATGTAATGCTGTAAGAACACAAGGTCCCATTGTAGGTGAAGTTCGGATGTCATAATATTTTTAAGTCTCATGAACATCCCTCCCACCTCGGTGTTATTACCAGTTGCCACGAAAACACCATCAGTATTAACTTTGTGCGAAGCACGGTATTCAAACACATCCATATCTACAGTGACGTATATGAAAAAGGATTGCTGCAATGTGTATATCCAAACAATATATAGACCAAAAAACTTTCCCTGTGACACTGCGCTATCCAAAAAAGAAAGAAAGCTGCTAACACAATCACAAGGATAAAACAGTGAATAATAAAACAAATACCAAACCAAAGTGTAGCGCTTAACAAAGTTATGAATAGTCTAGTTAGTGCATCATCATACAGTTTAACCAAAACACCTTAAGTGTGACAATTCTTGAAAACTTGCATAGAAATAAAAAAATATACAGTCCAAACGAATAAAAATAAATTAAAAGTCTCTATGTGAGGAGTTGATCCAGTCCAAACGTGAAATGCAGGTCACCATCCACCTTCTTAAATAAGACTAGCATGCAGGCACCCTGTGATGTTCCCGTCACCTTTAGAATTAAAGGCTTACCGGATAGTATGGATCCAAACGAATCTATATTCGAAGGATCATACAAGCTTATGACTTAGAAGCCAAAATTTGCAGGTGTAGATTTTCAGGGAAGTGTCAACTCAGACTCCTCATAAAGTTGTCCCAACTAGTTGTTAAATCCACATCAGTATACTCCAGCTCAAAATGTTGAACTCATACAAAGAAAAAATAAGGAGCCACAATAGTGTAAATCCGTTTAAGAGAAAAAAATTTAATAAAAAAGTAATGAACTCACATGTAACCAAAGAAATCAAGCGCTTAATCCATAAAAACAGTGCTACAGCAGTAGTCCCGACGCGTTTCGTCCTCTACAGACGTCATCTGGGGTAGCACTACACTGTAGCATCATCACTTATATAGCAAACAGTCAATTTGGGCGAGAATTCCATCTGCCTGTGTCACCGCGTGTCATTTCCGGTTTAAGATGGC
The DNA here is from genome assembly GCF_037356315.1 of Lithobates pipiens. Lineage (NCBI taxonomy): Eukaryota > Metazoa > Chordata > Amphibia > Anura > Ranidae > Lithobates > Lithobates pipiens. The sequence continues at coordinate 167,341,027 of NW_027507790.1, read as the reverse complement.
GCCCGGCGTGCGTTCCACGCCTCATTACAATGTTACAGCATGTATCAGCAGACAGACCATGCCCAAACATGTGTAAAATAAACCAATAAATGAAAACTAGGTTGGCCCAAACATTAGAAACATACCCAACGTAAAAATTAGCCAGACGTTGTGATTTATTCCACTCTGTATTACCGTTAGTAGTGTTTCCGGGTCATGATTAAACGCATAAGGGGCATGGGTACGGATCCAATCATTATCATACCCAGCCACCTATGCCGACAAAGCCACACCCACCACAGGGAGGCACCAACACAGTGGGCGTGTCGTACATAGAGAGCACTGATGCCTCCGTCAAGCGGCGATGGAACGCACCGCGTACCGGAAGCACCAGCACCACACGCACGTCCGACGCAAGGGGCGGCGTAAGAGGAAATACGTCACAACCCATCGGAGAGCGTCGAACATCGGAAGTGACGTGAACGGAAGGTACATCACATCCGGCCAGGATGTATCCGACAACAGGAAGTGATGTAATGAAAATACATCATCTCCGGTGTCAAGAGGGACATATGTAAACATACGCCGGACCATACATCCTAGAGGGGATGTACATTTAAGTACACCCATACTAATAAGTATGGGATGGGAACGATTATGTATATGTAATGAAAAGATGTTTTTAAAACAATCTTTATACAAAATATATATCAGCACCGACACAACACATGCCCGGACATGCACTGTGACAAGTACTGATAGCACCTAAGGCAGATAGAATTCTGTCCCAAGACCAATATTATTAGTATAACATAAACAGCAACAATAGAAAGGCTGCCACTTATATAAAAAAATCAAAAAATCAAAAAATGTTAAAACAGATAAGCAAATTAAAATAAAGCACTAAAATAAAATATTATCAATGTGCATATTAACCATTATTAATGAAGGCATTAATATCCCATTCTATGTTCAAACCAAATGGCGAGTAAGAACGAATCAAATATATCCAGTAGGTTTCTAATCTGGAAACACCCCGAGTCATAGCACCCCCCCTCCACGGAGGTGTATATTTGTCAATAGCTAAAAATTGGGTACCTGTTGGGTCACTGTTATGATGTTCCCTATAGTGTCTCGGGACAGTGTGTTTAGAGACCTTACTCTTTATTAAGGCTATGTGTTCCCCCACTCTAATCGCAAACGTCCTTGTCGTCCTCCCCACATATTGTTTACCACACGGGCAAGTGATCAAATATACTACATACCGGGTACTACAGGTACAAAATGATTTTATAGTATGTGTTCTATTAGTTGTTGTTGATACAAACTCAGTTGTTTTATGTCTCCCAGCTATATTACACTGACATACCACACATTTTTTGCAAGGATAAAAACCTGTTAGATTGTGAAAAAATGATGGACGACAGGGAGGGTTAATGACATTGGGAGCAATGAAGTTCCGTAGAGAGGGTGCTCCCCTAAAAAGTACTTTCGCCCGTTCAGGTAACTTTAAATTGAGGACTGGATCACTTCTTAATACGTCCCAATGTTTATTAATGATGGTCTTGATTTGTTTATGCTGTACCGAAAAGGATGTAAGCATAGACCACCTATAAGTGTCCACAGGGTCGTGACGGGCTTTCTTAATCACTAGGCTCTCCCTGTTAGTGTTAATAACCTTCTGTATCTCTACATCAAGAACCGTAGCATCATATCCCTTGTCTTCAAATTTTTGTTTTAGGATTCCTGCCTGTGTCCTAAACGTATCAAGGTCCGTGCAATTCCTACGCAATCGTAGAAACTGACTGCGTGGTATCGAACTCAACCATGATCTATGGTGGCAGCTGTCAAGGGGAATAAAACTATTCCTATCAGTCGGTTTGAAATGCGTTTTGAACACAAATTTATTGTCTACTAATTCGATCTCTAAATCGAGAAAATTTATCCTAGAAAGGCTCATTTCAAATGACAGAGAAATCCCCCTATCGTTATTGTTCAAATTCTTAAAGAATTCAGTCAATGAATCAAATGAGCCATTCCATAGGAGGAGGATGTCGTCTATATACCTGGCCCACAGGACCAAAGAGGGGTTCCCCTGGGCATAGACGACATCCTCCTCCCACTTAGCCATGAATAAATTAGCAAGACTGGGGGCAAATTTGGCCCCCATTGCTACACCCCGTTGTTGTAAATAATACTTGTTGTTAAACCAAAAATAGTTATGTTCCATGGCAAATTCTAAAAGTTCTATGAGGTAATCACATTGGAATGATGCCAAAGAGTCCTCGCGATCTAAAAAGTATCGGACAGCATCTATACCCATTCCCTGAGGTATGCAAGTATAGAGGGACGCTACGTCAGCTGTAGCTATAATACATTGCTCATGAAGCACTAAACTTTCAAGTCTCCTGATTGTAGCACCCGTATCTTTAAGATAAGATGGGGTTTTTTTAACAAGGGGTTGCAAATAAAAATCTATATAGCGGCCTATACGTGAAGTGACCGAATTTATGCCACTCACTATGGGCCTACTGGGAGGGCTCACCAGATCTTTGTGGATCTTCGGTAAGTAATAGATTACAGGAATTGAGGGGGAAATGGGAACCAAAAAATTTTTTTCTTTATTGTTCAATATTTTTTGATCATAGCCTTTATTGATAAGATCTTTAAGTTGTTTTTTGTATATAATCGTAGGATTGTTGGGGAGTTGTTTATAGGTACCTGGCTCACCCAAGATCCTATGCATTTCAGCTTCGTATTTATCCCTGTCTAAAATCACAATACCCCCCCCCTTATCAGCTGGACGTATAACTACGTCTTTTTGCTCGCATAAGGACTTAAAACCGTTTGTTGAAAAAGTGGTTCTATTATTACACTTCGTAGGGAGTTTGTCAAGATCTCTTAGTACTAAGTCCTTAAATATTTTTACAGCTGGTACAGAGGGTACAGGGGGTATAAATAAAGATGGGTTAGCCAACCCAGAGTGTACAGTTCCCGAAGTGGCCGCTAGATAATCAGTTCTGAACGGGTTGGTTATCAAATACCGTTGAATGTTAATCTTTCTGATAAATTTATGTATATCAATGAAAGTATTGAATTTGTTAAGTCGTTTAGGGGGTGCGTATTTCAAGCCCTTGTCCAATACTGATAATTCAGCACTGGAGAAGGATTTCTTGCTTAAATTAAACACACCTTGTCCCACTAAACCCGCCTTCTTTTTCCTCCTCTGTAATCGCTCTCCCCCTCTACACCCTCTCTTGGGTCTTGATCCCTTTTTCGAATGTGCGGATCCTCGCGAAAAACCTGGTTCCTATAGTTAGTATTAGGTGGATTATAACCAGATGGAATATAGGTATTATTCCCATTGTCTGAATCTCCTATTTCTCCCAATGGAGAAAATCTGTTATAAGTAGAAACGGGAGCCGCATTGTAATATTGGGGTCCACTATAATGAGGGTTAGATGGAGCATTATAGTAAGAGTTAAGAGGAGCGTGTCTAGGTGATGGAGAATAATAGGGAGAGCCATTATACTCTCTAAATGGGTGAGCATCATAATTATATGATCGTCCTCTATTAGAACCTCTACCCCCTCTTTTTCCTCGATTATTACCTCTTCCTCTGTGAGGATTATTAGGGGTGTGTGGAGTGTAATGATGCACTCTTTGCTGAGAGGAGGGTGGACCATCATACACCCTACTCTGTGCAGCCTCACTATAAGACATAGGAGGCAAAGCAACCCTCTGTGGGGCAGTGGAACCTCCAGATTGGGAGCCACTCATGGGTTGTGTATCAGTGGCGGATGTGTTCTGAACCAATTTCTGCCAGCCAAAAACAGTACCCATCTTATAGTCATTAACATCTCTGGAGTATTTTTTCTGTTTCTTATATTTTTGTTCTCTATCCTCTTTTTCCAGATGGTTCAACAAATTGGCAGAGAGAGAATTGTATTCAGGGGTGTCTTTATATGACATTAATTTATCCTTAATTTCCTTAATTTCTTTATCAAGTAGGGCCATTTTACTGCTCTTCCTTGCAATCAGGAAACCCAACAAATTGGTTCCAGCCTCATTAAAGAACTTGAACCAGGTGTCTAGGTCTACTTCACCTTGTTGGGGATTTACATCCCACCTTAAGCTTCTGGGGACCATATGTTCTGCAATGTAATGCTGTAAGAACACAAGGTCCCATTGTAGGTGAAGTTCGGATGTCATAATATTTTTAAGTCTCATGAACATCCCTCCCACCTCGGTGTTATTACCAGTTGCCACGAAAACACCATCAGTATTAACTTTGTGCGAAGCACGGTATTCAAACACATCCATATCTACAGTGACGTATATGAAAAAGGATTGCTGCAATGTGTATATCCAAACAATATATAGACCAAAAAACTTTCCCTGTGACACTGCGCTATCCAAAAAAGAAAGAAAGCTGCTAACACAATCACAAGGATAAAACAGTGAATAATAAAACAAATACCAAACCAAAGTGTAGCGCTTAACAAAGTTATGAATAGTCTAGTTAGTGCATCATCATACAGTTTAACCAAAACACCTTAAGTGTGACAATTCTTGAAAACTTGCATAGAAATAAAAAAATATACAGTCCAAACGAATAAAAATAAATTAAAAGTCTCTATGTGAGGAGTTGATCCAGTCCAAACGTGAAATGCAGGTCACCATCCACCTTCTTAAATAAGACTAGCATGCAGGCACCCTGTGATGTTCCCGTCACCTTTAGAATTAAAGGCTTACCGGATAGTATGGATCCAAACGAATCTATATTCGAAGGATCATACAAGCTTATGACTTAGAAGCCAAAATTTGCAGGTGTAGATTTTCAGGGAAGTGTCAACTCAGACTCCTCATAAAGTTGTCCCAACTAGTTGTTAAATCCACATCAGTATACTCCAGCTCAAAATGTTGAACTCATACAAAGAAAAAATAAGGAGCCACAATAGTGTAAATCCGTTTAAGAGAAAAAAATTTAATAAAAAAGTAATGAACTCACATGTAACCAAAGAAATCAAGCGCTTAATCCATAAAAACAGTGCTACAGCAGTAGTCCCGACGCGTTTCGTCCTCTACAGACGTCATCTGGGGTAGCACTACACTGTAGCATCATCACTTATATAGCAAACAGTCAATTTGGGCGAGAATTCCATCTGCCTGTGTCACCGCGTGTCATTTCCGGTTTAAGATGGCGCCCGGCGTGCGTTCCACGCCTCATTACAATGTTACAGCATGTATCAGCAGACAGACCATGCCCAAACATGTGTAAAATAAACCAATAAATGAAAACTAGGTTGGCCCAAACATTAGAAACATACCCAACGTAAAAATTAGCCAGACGTTGTGATTTATTCCACTCTGTATTACCGTTAGTAGTGTTTCCGGGTCATGATTAAACGCATAAGGGGCATGGGTACGGATCCAATCATTATCATACCCAGCCACCTATGCCGACAAAGCCACACCCACCACAGGGAGGCACCAACACAGTGGGCGTGTCGTACATAGAGAGCACTGATGCCTCCGTCAAGCGGCGATGGAACGCACCGCGTACCGGAAGCACCAGCACCACACGCACGTCCGACGCAAGGGGCGGCGTAAGAGGAAATACGTCACAACCCATCGGAGAGCGTCGAACATCGGAAGTGACGTGAACGGAAGGTACATCACATCCGGCCAGGATGTATCCGACAACAGGAAGTGATGTAATGAAAATACATCATCTCCGGTGTCAAGAGGGACATATGTAAACATACGCCGGACCATACATCCTAGAGGGGATGTACATTTAAGTACACCCATACTAATAAGTATGGGATGGGAACGATTATGTATATGTAATGAAAAGATGTTTTTAAAACAATCTTTATACAAAATATATATCAGCACCGACACAACACATGCCCGGACATGCACTGTGACAAGTACTGATAGCACCTAAGGCAGATAGAATTCTGTCCCAAGACCAATATTATTAGTATAACATAAACAGCAACAATAGAAAGGCTGCCACTTATATAAAAAAATCAAAAAATCAAAAAATGTTAAAACAGATAAGCAAATTAAAATAAAGCACTAAAATAAAATATTATCAATGTGCATATTAACCATTATTAATGAAGGCATTAATATCCCATTCTATGTTCAAACCAAATGGCGAGTAAGAACGAATCAAATATATCCAGTAGGTTTCTAATCTGGAAACACCCCGAGTCATAGCACCCCCCCTCCACGGAGGTGTATATTTGTCAATAGCTAAAAATTGGGTACCTGTTGGGTCACTGTTATGATGTTCCCTATAGTGTCTCGGGACAGTGTGTTTAGAGACCTTACTCTTTATTAAGGCTATGTGTTCCCCCACTCTAATCGCAAACGTCCTTGTCGTCCTCCCCACATATTGTTTACCACACGGGCAAGTGATCAAATATACTACATACCGGGTACTACAGGTACAAAATGATTTTATAGTATGTGTTCTATTAGTTGTTGTTGATACAAACTCAGTTGTTTTATGTCTCCCAGCTATATTACACTGACATACCACACATTTTTTGCAAGGATAAAAACCTGTTAGATTGTGAAAAAATGATGGACGACAGGGAGGGTTAATGACATTGGGAGCAATGAAGTTCCGTAGAGAGGGTGCTCCCCTAAAAAGTACTTTCGCCCGTTCAGGTAACTTTAAATTGAGGACTGGATCACTTCTTAATACGTCCCAATGTTTATTAATGATGGTCTTGATTTGTTTATGCTGTACCGAAAAGGATGTAAGCATAGACCACCTATAAGTGTCCACAGGGTCGTGACGGGCTTTCTTAATCACTAGGCTCTCCCTGTTAGTGTTAATAACCTTCTGTATCTCTACATCAAGAACCGTAGCATCATATCCCTTGTCTTCAAATTTTTGTTTTAGGATTCCTGCCTGTGTCCTAAACGTATCAAGGTCCGTGCAATTCCTACGCAATCGTAGAAACTGACTGCGTGGTATCGAACTCAACCATGATCTATGGTGGCAGCTGTCAAGGGGAATAAAACTATTCCTATCAGTCGGTTTGAAATGCGTTTTGAACACAAATTTATTGTCTACTAATTCGATCTCTAAATCGAGAAAATTTATCCTAGAAAGGCTCATTTCAAATGACAGAGAAATCCCCCTATCGTTATTGTTCAAATTCTTAAAGAATTCAGTCAATGAATCAAATGAGCCATTCCATAGGAGGAGGATGTCGTCTATATACCTGGCCCACAGGACCAAAGAGGGGTTCCCCTGGGCATAGACGACATCCTCCTCCCACTTAGCCATGAATAAATTAGCAAGACTGGGGGCAAATTTGGCCCCCATTGCTACACCCCGTTGTTGTAAATAATACTTGTTGTTAAACCAAAAATAGTTATGTTCCATGGCAAATTCTAAAAGTTCTATGAGGTAATCACATTGGAATGATGCCAAAGAGTCCTCGCGATCTAAAAAGTATCGGACAGCATCTATACCCATTCCCTGAGGTATGCAAGTATAGAGGGACGCTACGTCAGCTGTAGCTATAATACATTGCTCATGAAGCACTAAACTTTCAAGTCTCCTGATTGTAGCACCCGTATCTTTAAGATAAGATGGGGTTTTTTTAACAAGGGGTTGCAAATAAAAATCTATATAGCGGCCTATACGTGAAGTGACCGAATTTATGCCACTCACTATGGGCCTACTGGGAGGGCTCACCAGATCTTTGTGGATCTTCGGTAAGTAATAGATTACAGGAATTGAGGGGGAAATGGGAACCAAAAAATTTTTTTCTTTATTGTTCAATATTTTTTGATCATAGCCTTTATTGATAAGATCTTTAAGTTGTTTTTTGTATATAATCGTAGGATTGTTGGGGAGTTGTTTATAGGTACCTGGCTCACCCAAGATCCTATGCATTTCAGCTTCGTATTTATCCCTGTCTAAAATCACAATACCCCCCCCCTTATCAGCTGGACGTATAACTACGTCTTTTTGCTCGCATAAGGACTTAAAACCGTTTGTTGAAAAAGTGGTTCTATTATTACACTTCGTAGGGAGTTTGTCAAGATCTCTTAGTACTAAGTCCTTAAATATTTTTACAGCTGGTACAGAGGGTACAGGGGGTATAAATAAAGATGGGTTAGCCAACCCAGAGTGTACAGTTCCCGAAGTGGCCGCTAGATAATCAGTTCTGAACGGGTTGGTTATCAAATACCGTTGAATGTTAATCTTTCTGATAAATTTATGTATATCAATGAAAGTATTGAATTTGTTAAGTCGTTTAGGGGGTGCGTATTTCAAGCCCTTGTCCAATACTGATAATTCAGCACTGGAGAAGGATTTCTTGCTTAAATTAAACACACCTTGTCCCACTAAACCCGCCTTCTTTTTCCTCCTCTGTAATCGCTCTCCCCCTCTACACCCTCTCTTGGGTCTTGATCCCTTTTTCGAATGTGCGGATCCTCGCGAAAAACCTGGTTCCTATAGTTAGTATTAGGTGGATTATAACCAGATGGAATATAGGTATTATTCCCATTGTCTGAATCTCCTATTTCTCCCAATGGAGAAAATCTGTTATAAGTAGAAACGGGAGCCGCATTGTAATATTGGGGTCCACTATAATGAGGGTTAGATGGAGCATTATAGTAAGAGTTAAGAGGAGCGTGTCTAGGTGATGGAGAATAATAGGGAGAGCCATTATACTCTCTAAATGGGTGAGCATCATAATTATATGATCGTCCTCTATTAGAACCTCTACCCCCTCTTTTTCCTCGATTATTACCTCTTCCTCTGTGAGGATTATTAGGGGTGTGTGGAGTGTAATGATGCACTCTTTGCTGAGAGGAGGGTGGACCATCATACACCCTACTCTGTGCAGCCTCACTATAAGACATAGGAGGCAAAGCAACCCTCTGTGGGGCAGTGGAACCTCCAGATTGGGAGCCACTCATGGGTTGTGTATCAGTGGCGGATGTGTTCTGAACCAATTTCTGCCAGCCAAAAACAGTACCCATCTTATAGTCATTAACATCTCTGGAGTATTTTTTCTGTTTCTTATATTTTTGTTCTCTATCCTCTTTTTCCAGATGGTTCAACAAATTGGCAGAGAGAGAATTGTATTCAGGGGTGTCTTTATATGACATTAATTTATCCTTAATTTCCTTAATTTCTTTATCAAGTAGGGCCATTTTACTGCTCTTCCTTGCAATCAGGAAACCCAACAAATTGGTTCCAGCCTCATTAAAGAACTTGAACCAGGTGTCTAGGTCTACTTCACCTTGTTGGGGATTTACATCCCACCTTAAGCTTCTGGGGACCATATGTTCTGCAATGTAATGCTGTAAGAACACAAGGTCCCATTGTAGGTGAAGTTCGGATGTCATAATATTTTTAAGTCTCATGAACATCCCTCCCACCTCGGTGTTATTACCAGTTGCCACGAAAACACCATCAGTATTAACTTTGTGCGAAGCACGGTATTCAAACACATCCATATCTACAGTGACGTATATGAAAAAGGATTGCTGCAATGTGTATATCCAAACAATATATAGACCAAAAAACTTTCCCTGTGACACTGCGCTATCCAAAAAAGAAAGAAAGCTGCTAACACAATCACAAGGATAAAACAGTGAATAATAAAACAAATACCAAACCAAAGTGTAGCGCTTAACAAAGTTATGAATAGTCTAGTTAGTAGTGATGGCCGAACGGTTCGCCCGGCGGTCGTTTCGCGGCGAATTTCCGACATTCGCGGTCCGCACGTTCGAACGCCTTTTTCCGTCGTTCGCCGCGGCGGACTTACGTGTTTAATGTATACAAGAACTTTAACCTTTGGTGACACGTTTATCATGTGATACAGGACAGCCAATTGAGACATGACAGCACATGGACACTTGTACATTCCCCCTAACCTATAAATACACCCGATCCGGTGGCCATTTTACATTCTTTCTTCTGTTAAGATAGGGACAGGTTCCTGTGTGGAGTAGGGAGAGATAAACCACTAGCTATTTGGTACACAAAAGTTCTTTTCAGGACTGGTATAGGTGTTAGGTGTTGATAGGTTTGCTGTGCTGCTGATTCTTGCAGCAGCCTGAGTGTCTTTTGTTAGTTTAGAGAAAGGGAAAGGACGGTGTATGCTACAGGGACAGCCAGATTAGTCTTTCATCATCATCATCATCATCATCATCATTAGCTGTTACTATCAAGGTCCACAAAAGAGCTGTTCCAGTAACCACTAATCGTTCTCTTTTTTTGCCAATTTGTATAGGGACAGGAAGGAAGCAGTGTTGTCAGGCAGTGAGGGTAATTTTAAAGACTTGCTGTTATTATTAGTTCCACAAAGGTTCTTTTCAGGACTGGTATCAGTGGTACAGTAATAGGCTTGTACATGTATAATATTCTTTCTTCCAAATATAGAAAGGATATTATACTTGACTGCTGCCCTTCTGCTGCAGTCTGCTAAACATTCACAACTCACTTGTTCCACAAAAGTTCTTATAAGGACTGGTAACTTGGTATAGGGTGCTACGGTACATAGGCTTGAGTGCGGTACAGTCTGCTGTTCTGTAAGGACCGCTATCGGTCCACAATAGATAGGGTTGACGTGCACCACTGCTGACCGCTGCCCTATACTGCAGCAGTCCTTCAGCGGTATAGGGACTGACGTACAGTCTGCTAATCACTAACACACAACCTGCTTGTTCCACAAAAGTTCTTATAAGGACTGGTAACTTGGTATAGGGTGCTACGGTACATAGGCTTGAGTGCGGTACAGTCTGCTGTTCTGTAAGGACCGCTATCGGTCCACAATAGATAGGGTTGACGTGCACCACTGCTGACCGCTGCCCTATACTGCAGCAGTCCTTCAGCGGTATAGGGACTGACGTACAGTCTGCTAAACACTAATACACAACCTGCTTGGTCCACAAAAGTTCTTATAAGGACTGGTAACTTGGTATAGGGTGCTACGGTACATAGGCTTGAGTGCGGTACAGTCTGCTGTTCTGTAAGGACCGCTATCGGTCCACAATAGATAGGGTTGACGTGCACCACTGCTGACCGCTGCCCTATACTGCAGCAGTCCTTCAGCGGTATAGGGACTGACGTACAGTCTGCTAAACACTAATACACAACCTGCTTGGTCCACAAAAGTTCTTATAAGGACTGGTAACTTGGTATAGGGTGCTACGGTACATAGGCTTGAGTGCGGTACAGTCTGCTGTTCTGTAAGGACCGCTATCGGTCCACAATAGATAGGGTTGACGTGCACCACTGCTGACCGCTCACCTATACTGCAGCAGTCCTTCAGCGGTATAGGGACTGACGTACAGTCTGCTAATCACTAACACACAACCTGCTTGTTCCACAAAAGTTCTTATAAGGACTGGTAACTTGGTATAGGGTGCTACGGTACATAGGCTTGAGTGCGGTACAGTCTGCTGTTCTGTAAGGACCGCTATCGGTCCACAATAGATAGGGTTGACGTGCACCACTGCTGACCGCTGCCCTATACTGCAGCAGTCCTTCAGCGGTATAGGGACTGACGTACAGTCTGCTAAACACTAACACACAACCTGCTTGGTCCACAAAAGTTCTTATAAGGACTGGTAACTTGGTATAGGGTGCTACGGTACATAGGCTTGAGTGCGGTACAGTCTGCTGTTCTGTAAGGACCGCTATCGGTCCACAATAGATAGGGTTGACGTGCACCACTGCTGACCGCTGCCCTATACTGCAGCAGTCCTTCAGCGGTATAGGGACTGACGTACAGTCTGCTAAACACTAATACACAACCTGCTTGGTCCACAAAAGTTCTTATAAGGACTGGTAACTTGGTATAGGGTGCTACGGTACATAGGCTTGAGTGCGGTACAGTCTGCTGTTCTGTAAGGACCGCTATCGGTCCACAATAGATAGGGTTGACGTGCACCACTGCTGACCGCTCACCTATACTGCAGCAGTCCTTCAGCGGTATAGGGACTGACGTACAGTCTGCTAATCACTAACACACAACCTGCTTGTTCCACAAAAGTTCTTATAAGGACTGGTAACTTGGTATAGGGTGCTACGGTACATAGGCTTGAGTGCGGTACAGTCTGCTGTTCTGTAAGGACCGCTATCGGTCCACAATAGATAGGGTTGACGTGCACCACTGCTGACCGCTGCCCTATACTGCAGCAGTCCTTCAGCGGTATAGGGACTGACGTACAGTCTGCTAAACACTAATACACAACCTGCTTGGTCCACAAAAGTTCTTATAAGGACTGGTAACTTGGTATAGGGTGCTACGGTACATAGGCTTGAGTGCGGTACAGTCTGCTGTTCTGTAAGGACCGCTATCGGTCCACAATAGATAGGGTTGACGTGCACCACTGCTGACCGCTCACCTATACTGCAGCAGTCCTTCAGCGGTATAGGGACTGACGTACAGTCTGCTAATCACTAACACACAACCTGCTTGTTCCACAAAAGTTCTTATAAGGACTGGTAACTTGGTATAGGGTGCTACGGTACATAGGCTTGAGTGCGGTACAGTCTGCTGTTCTGTAAGGACCGCTATCGGTCCACAATAGATAGGGTTGACGTGCACCACTGCTGACCGCTGCCCTATACTGCAGCAGTCCTTCAGCGGTATAGGGACTGACGTACAGTCTGCTAAACACTAATACACAACCTGCTTGGTCCACAAAAGTTCTTATAAGGACTGGTAACTTGGTATAGGGTGCTACGGTACATAGGCTTGAGTGCGGTACAGTCTGCTGTTCTGTAAGGACCGCTATCGGTCCACAATAGATAGGGTTGACGTGCACCACTGCTGACCGCTGCCCTATACTGCAGCAGTCCTTCAGCGGTATAGGGACTGACGTACAGTCTGCTAAACACTAATACACAACCTGCTTGGTCCACAAAAGTTCTTATAAGGACTGGTAACTTGGTATAGGGTGCTACGGTACATAGGCTTGAGTGCGGTACAGTCTGCTGTTCTGTAAGGACCGCTATCGGTCCACAATAGATAGGGTTGACGTGCACCACTGCTGACCGCTGCCCTATACTGCAGCAGTCCTTCAGCGGTATAGGGACTGACGTACAGTCTGCTAAACACTAATACACAACCTGCTTGGTCCACAAAAGTTCTTATAAGGACTGGTAACTTGGTATAGGGTGCTACGGTACATAGGCTTGAGTGCGGTACAGTCTGCTGTTCTGTAAGGACCGCTATCGGTCCACAATAGATAGGGTTGACGTGCACCACTGCTGACCGCTCACCTATACTGCAGCAGTCCTTCAGCGGTATAGGGACTGACGTACAGTCTGCTAATCACTAACACACAACCTGCTTGTTCCACAAAAGTTCTTATAAGGACTGGTAACTTGGTATAGGGTGCTACGGTACATAGGCTTGAGTGCGGTACAGTCTGCTGTTCTGTAAGGACCGCTATCGGTCCACAATAGATAGGGTTGACGTGCACCACTGCTGACCGCTGCCCTATACTGCAGCAGTCCTTCAGCGGTATAGGGACTGACGTACAGTCTGCTAAACACTAACACACAACCTGCTTGGTCCACAAAAGTTCTTATAAGGACTGGTAACTTGGTATAGGGTGCTACGGTACATAGGCTTGAGTGCGGTACAGTCTGCTGTTCTGTAAGGACCGCTATCGGTCCACAATAGATAGGGTTGACGTGCACCACTGCTGACCGCTGCCCTATACTGCAGCAGTCCTTCAGCGGTATAGGGACTGACGTACAGTCTGCTAAACACTAATACACAACCTGCTTGGTCCACAAAAGTTCTTATAAGGACTGGTAACTTGGTATAGGGTGCTACGGTACATAGGCTTGAGTGCGGTACAGTCTGCTGTTCTGTAAGGACCGCTATCGGTCCACAATAGATAGGGTTGACGTGCACCACTGCTGACCGCTCACCTATACTGCAGCAGTCCTTCAGCGGTATAGGGACTGACGTACAGTCTGCTAATCACTAACACACAACCTGCTTGTTCCACAAAAGTTCTTATAAGGACTGGTAACTTGGTATAGGGTGCTACGGTACATAGGCTTGAGTGCGGTACAGTCTGCTGTTCTGTAAGGACCGCTATCGGTCCACAATAGATAGGGTTGACGTGCACCACTGCTGACCGCTGCCCTATACTGCAGCAGTCCTTCAGCGGTATAGGGACTGACGTACAGTCTGCTAAACACTAATACACAACCTGCTTGGTCCACAAAAGTTCTTATAAGGACTGGTAACTTGGTATAGGGTGCTACGGTACATAGGCTTGAGTGCGGTACAGTCTGCTGTTCTGTAAGGACCGCTATCGGTCCACAATAGATAGGGTTGACGTGCACCACTGCTGACCGCTCACCTATACTGCAGCAGTCCTTCAGCGGTATAGGGACTGACGTACAGTCTGCTAATCACTAACACACAACCTGCTTGTTCCACAAAAGTTCTTATAAGGACTGGTAACTTGGTATAGGGTGCTACGGTACATAGGCTTGAGTGCGGTACAGTCTGCTGTTCTGTAAGGACCGCTATCGGTCCACAATAGATAGGGTTGACGTGCACCACTGCTGACCGCTGCCCTATACTGCAGCAGTCCTTCAGCGGTATAGGGACTGACGTACAGTCTGCTAAACACTAATACACAACCTGCTTGGTCCACAAAAGTTCTTATAAGGACTGGTAACTTGGTATAGGGTGCTACGGTACATAGGCTTGAGTGCGGTACAGTCTGCTGTTCTGTAAGGACCGCTATCGGTCCACAATAGATAGGGTTGACGTGCACCACTGCTGACCGCTCACCTATACTGCAGCAGTCCTTCAGCGGTATAGGGACTGACGTACAGTCTGCTAAACACTAATACACAACCTGCTTGGTCCACAAAAGTTCTTATAAGGACTGGTAACTTGGTATAGGGTGCTACGGTACATAGGCTTGAGTGCGGTACAGTCTGCTGTTCTGTAAGGACCGCTATAGGTCCACAATAGATAGGGTTGACGTGCACCACTGCTGACCGCTCACCTATACTGCAGCAGTCCTTCAGCGGTATAGGGACTAAGAGTTTTGTCACAGGGTCATTTAAAAAATGACATGCAGAGGAAGAGGCAGGCCCTTCCGCAGGGGTGGTAGGGGTAGGGCAGGAGCAACAGGCTTGAGCCAAAGTGGGAAGTTGCAGAAGGTGCGTTCAATTACTTTAAAGGATGCACCAGACTTGGTTGAGTGGCTCGCTCAGCCTTACTCTTCTGCACCCTCCTCATCCTCTCGATCTGCACCCTCTTCTTCACTCTCTGCTATGTGCACCCCCAAAGACACTACCACCAACAACACGACCACCACCACCACCACCACATACCTTCCGCTTGAGTCACTGGAATTATTTTCCGATCCATATCAAGAGGACATTTCTGATGCGCAGCCACTCTTGGTATTGGATCAGGAAGAGGAGGTAGCAACAAGCGCTACTCAGCAGTCTGACGCCAGTACCCAGATCAGCCCAAGGAGGAGGTTGGTCCCCGGTGTTGCTGCCTACTCTACTTATAGCGGTGGGGAAGGTGACGTTGATGATGACGTGTCTAGTGATGTCACGTGGGTGCCCACAAGAGAGGAAGAGGAGGGGAGTTCAGAGGGAGATATGGACCAGCAGATAGGGAGGAGAAGCAGCAATGACTTACATTGCACAGCAGGGACAAAGCAGACTGCAAATGTATCAGGAGCGAGTCATCGACCATGTACGGTCACATCTGGCGCTCCCAGGACACCGGCACATGGCTCCGCAGTGTGGGCTTTTTTTAACGTGTCCGCTGCTGACAATAGCGTTGCCATCTGCAATCTTTGCAGTCAACGCGTTAGTCGCGGTAAGCCCAATACTCACCTAGGGACGACCGCCTTAAGAAGGCACATGAGCAGCCATCACCGAGCCCAGTGGGAGCAACGGAACACACAAAGCCACACTGCAGGCTCTCACCGTCCAGCCTCGTCTTCTACTTCTCCTTCTCCTCTCTCCTCACAATTGTCCTCCACTCCACCTTCCATCACGCCAAGCTCACATTTTTCTGCAAAAAGGCAGGCTTCCGTGGGCCTAATGTTTGAGCGTAAAAAAATGATGACGCCGGATAACCCTCTTGCCCAACGGTTGGCGGCTGGCTTGTCAGAACTCATAGCCCGCCAACTACTGCCATATAAACTGGTGGACTCGGAGGCCTTTCGCAAATTTGTGGCCATTGGAACACCACAATGGAAGGTCCCAGGAAGGAAGTATTTCTCAGAGAAGGGCATCCCAGAGCTATATGGCCATGTTCAGCGGCAAGTGAATGTATCTCTGGCACACAGTGTCGGTGCCAAGATACATCTGACCACAGACACGTGGTCTAGCAAACACGGGCAGGGAAGGTATATCAGTTTTACTGCCCACTGGGTGAACCTTCTGACGGCCGTCAAGCATGTAACCCGTGGCACCCGTGTAGATTTGGTTTTACCGCCACGGATTGCATGCAGGCCTGACTCTTCTTCTCCTCCTCCTACTCCATCCTCCTCCCTCTCCTCCTCAGCTGCCTCCTCCTTTTCCGCTGCTAGCGTCTCTTCCACTGCACCGCCCAAGCTCCCCAGAACCTATTCCACATGCCAGGTGAGACGTTGCCATGCCGTGCTGCGTCTGTTGTGCCTGGAAGCAAAGAGCCACACTGGCCCGGCACTCCTTTCAGCTTTGCGTTCACAGGCAGATGAGTGGCTAACACCGCTCAATTTGACAGTTGGTAAAGTGGTGTGTGACAACGGTGCCAATCTGCTTAGCGCATTGAAACAGGGCAAAATCACGCACGTGCCGTGCATGGCACACGTCTTAAACTTGGTCGTGCAGCGATTCCTTGTCAAATACCCTGGGGTCCAGGACATCTTGCGGCAGGCAAGGAAAATCTCGGCCCATTTCAGAAGATCTTACACGGCCATGGCTCGCCTTGCTGACATTCAGCGGCGACACCATCTGCCGGTCAGACGTCTTATTTGCGATTGCCCGACGCGATGGAACTCAACCTTCTATATGCTTGATAGGCTGCTCCAGCAGAAACGTGCAGTTAACGTCTACCTGTATGAACTCTGCGAAAGAAACGGTTCTGGGGAGCTGGGTTTTTTTTCACCGCGCCAGTGGCTGCTCATGCGCGACACATGCAGACTTCTGCGGCCATTTGAGGAGATCACCAAACTGGTCAGTCGCAGCCATGGCGCCATCAGTGACATGGTACCTTATGCCTTCTTTCTGGAGCGTGCATTGCGTCGTGTCATTGATCAGGCTGTGGAGGAGCAGGAGCGGGAAGATGAGGAAGTCGCAATGCTGGATGAATTCCCAGGGGGGGCTACTCTATCTGAGACAAGTCAACAACAGGAGTCTGATGAGGAGTCAGAGGAGGATGGTGCCGGGGCGGATGAGCAGGAGCAAGAAGAGCATGCTTTAAACCTTTCTGGGATCCCTGTTGTGCGAGGATGGGGAGAGGAGAATGAAGAGGACGACATTATCCTGGATGATGAGCAGGAGCCAGGCCACCACACCGCTTCCACTTTAGTGCAAATGGGGGCCTTCATGCTCCAGTGTTTTAATAGGGACCCCCGTATAAAAAGCATGAGGGTCAAGGACCAGTACTGGGTGGCAACGTACTTAGACCCCCGGTACAAACACAAAATGGCGGAAATGTTACCGCCGTCGCAGAGGGCTGTCAGAATGCAGCACTTCCAGGCCTTGCTTCGAGAAATGCTGCATTCTGCTTTTGCGTGCGCTGGCAGAGGAGCAATTCCCACTCCCAGAGAAGGATTTGCGGGTACCAATCCAACAGCGCCTGCAAGAAGAGGCCGGTTTGAAGATGTGTTGGTGACTTCGGATATGAGGTCATTCTTTCAGCCGACCCATCGACAGGTGTCATCCGGATCCAGCATCAGGGAACGCCTAGACCGTCAGGTGTCCGACTACATTGGGTTAACGGCCGATGTGGACGCTCTGAGGAGTGATGAACCCCTAGACTACTGGGTGGGCAGGCTTGACCTCTGGCCAGAGCTTGCCCAATTTGCAATCGAACTGTTGGCTTGCCCCTCATCCAGTGTCCTGTCCGAAAGGACGTTCAGCGCAGCAGGGGGGATTGTGACCGATAAGCGTACTCGCCTAGCTCACCACAGTGTTAACTACCTCACATTTCTAAAAATGAATGAGGCATGGATCTCGGAGGAATTCAACACATGTGATCAGTAGACCATGTATATGTCTATAAACAATTTTTGGAATCAAGCACACAGACCTTCTTAATTCATTTGGCTCACTTCCCTGACCCAAAAAAGCACACCGTACTATATGCCCCTACCCTCCTCTTTGAAGAGGTTGAGCGGTGTCATATTTCTACTGGGGCTGCTTATTATGAGGGGTTCCCACCATCCCTGTGCTGTGCTGACTTCCTCCTGGGTGTTCTTATTATGAGGGGCTCCCACCATCCCTGTGCTGTGCTGACTTCCTCCTGGGGGTTCTTATTATGAGGGGATCACACCATCCCTGTGCTGTGCTGACTTCCTCCTGGGGCTGCTTACGGTGCTGCTGTCAGCGCTGTATGTCACGGAGCTGCTGTCAGCGCTGTATGTCACGGAGCTGCTGTCAGCGCTGTATGTCACGGAGCTGCTGTCAGCGCTGTATGTCACGGAGCTGCTGTCAGCGCTGTATGTCACGGAGCTGCTGTCAGCGCTGTATGTCACGGAGCTGCTGTCAGCGCTGTATGTCACGGAGCTGCTGTCAGCGCTGTATGTCACGGAGCTGCTGTCAGCGCTGTATGTCACGGAGCTGCTGTCAGCGCTGTATGTCACGGTGCTGCTGTCAGCGCTGTATGTCACGGAGCTGCTGTCAGCGCTGTATGTCACGGAGCTGCTGTCAGTGCTGTATGTCACGGAGCTGCTGTCAGCGCTGTATGTCACGGAGCTGCTGTCAGCGCTGTATGTCACGGAGCTGCTGTCAGCGCTGTATGTCACGGTGCTGCTGTCAGCGCTGTATGTCACGGAGCTGCTGTCAGCGCTGTATGTCACGGAGCTGCTGTCAGCGCTGTATGTCACGGAGCTGCTGTCAGCGCTGTATGTCACGGAGCTGCTGTCAGCGCTGTATGTCACGGAGCTGCTGTCAGCGCTGTATGTCACGGTGCTGATGTCAGTGCTCTGTATTACGGTGCTGCTGTCAGTGCTCTGTATCTCCTGCACCCTCTTGTTTGCCTACCCTGGTCCCTGACCTTCCCTCTCCTCCATTGCCTTCATTAGCTCCATAGTCCTGAATTGTCAGAACAATTTCCCAAATAAAAAAAAAATGCTTGTAGTTATCGATCCCAAATTCACCTCATACATGTATTATGCTATTGTCCAGGTGGTGGGACTACGTGCTACCCCCTAATAATTACCCCGTGGCCGCAAATTCGACCTAAAGGTTTGCGAAATTCGCCTCCCATTGAAGTCAATGGAGCCCGCGGCGAACGGTCGTTTTCGCGAACGTTTGTGTCCGTTCGCGTTTCGCGTTCGCGAAACGTCCCGTCGGAAGTTCGTCCATCACTACTAGTTAGTGCATCATCATACAGTTTAACCAAAACACCTTAAGTGTGACAATTCTTGAAAACTTGCATAGAAATAAAAAAATATACAGTCCAAACGAATAAAAATAAATTAAAAGTCTCTATGTGAGGAGTTGATCCAGTCCAAACGTGAAATGCAGGTCACCATCCACCTTCTTAAATAAGACTAGCATGCAGGCACCCTGTGATGTTCCCGTCACCTTTAGAATTAAAGGCTTACCGGATAGTATGGATCCAAACGAATCTATATTCGAAGGATCATACAAGCTTATGACTTAGAAGCCAAAATTTGCAGGTGTAGATTTTCAGGGAAGTGTCAACTCAGACTCCTCATAAAGTTGTCCCAACTAGTTGTTAAATCCACATCAGTATACTCCAGCTCAAAATGTTGAACTCATACAAAGAAAAAATAAGGAGCCACAATAGTGTAAATCCGTTTAAGAGAAAAAAATTTAATAAAAAAGTAATGAACTCACATGTAACCAAAGAAATCAAGCGCTTAATCCATAAAAACAGTGCTACAGCAGTAGTCCCGACGCGTTTCGTCCTCTACAGACGTCATCTGGGGTAGCACTACACTGTAGCATCATCACTTATATAGCAAACAGTCAATTTGGGCGAGAATTCCATCTGCCTGTGTCACCGCGTGTCATTTCCGGTTTAAGATGGCGCCCGGCGTGCGTTCCACGCCTCATTACAATGTTACAGCATGTATCAGCAGACAGACCATGCCCAAACATGTGTAAAATAAACCAATAAATGAAAACTAGGTTGGCCCAAACATTAGAAACATACCCAACGTAAAAATTAGCCAGACGTTGTGATTTATTCCACTCTGTATTACCGTTAGTAGTGTTTCCGGGTCATGATTAAACGCATAAGGGGCATGGGTACGGATCCAATCATTATCATACCCAGCCACCTATGCCGACAAAGCCACACCCACCACAGGGAGGCACCAACACAGTGGGCGTGTCGTACATAGAGAGCACTGATGCCTCCGTCAAGCGGCGATGGAACGCACCGCGTACCGGAAGCACCAGCACCACACGCACGTCCGACGCAAGGGGCGGCGTAAGAGGAAATACGTCACAACCCATCGGAGAGCGTCGAACATCGGAAGTGACGTGAACGGAAGGTACATCACATCCGGCCAGGATGTATCCGACAACAGGAAGTGATGTAATGAAAATACATCATCTCCGGTGTCAAGAGGGACATATGTAAACATACGCCGGACCATACATCCTAGAGGGGATGTACATTTAAGTACACCCATACTAATAAGTATGGGATGGGAACGATTATGTATATGTAATGAAAAGATGTTTTTAAAACAATCTTTATACAAAATATATATCAGCACCGACACAACACATGCCCGGACATGCACTGTGACAAGTACTGATAGCACCTAAGGCAGATAGAATTCTGTCCCAAGACCAATATTATTAGTATAACATAAACAGCAACAATAGAAAGGCTGCCACTTATATAAAAAAATCAAAAAATCAAAAAATGTTAAAACAGATAAGCAAATTAAAATAAAGCACTAAAATAAAATATTATCAATGTGCATATTAACCATTATTAATGAAGGCATTAATATCCCATTCTATGTTCAAACCAAATGGCGAGTAAGAACGAATCAAATATATCCAGTAGGTTTCTAATCTGGAAACACCCCGAGTCATAGCACCCCCCCTCCACGGAGGTGTATATTTGTCAATAGCTAAAAATTGGGTACCTGTTGGGTCACTGTTATGATGTTCCCTATAGTGTCTCGGGACAGTGTGTTTAGAGACCTTACTCTTTATTAAGGCTATGTGTTCCCCCACTCTAATCGCAAACGTCCTTGTCGTCCTCCCCACATATTGTTTACCACACGGGCAAGTGATCAAATATACTACATACCGGGTACTACAGGTACAAAATGATTTTATAGTATGTGTTCTATTAGTTGTTGTTGATACAAACTCAGTTGTTTTATGTCTCCCAGCTATATTACACTGACATACCACACATTTTTTGCAAGGATAAAAACCTGTTAGATTGTGAAAAAATGATGGACGACAGGGAGGGTTAATGACATTGGGAGCAATGAAGTTCCGTAGAGAGGGTGCTCCCCTAAAAAGTACTTTCGCCCGTTCAGGTAACTTTAAATTGAGGACTGGATCACTTCTTAATACGTCCCAATGTTTATTAATGATGGTCTTGATTTGTTTATGCTGTACCGAAAAGGATGTAAGCATAGACCACCTATAAGTGTCCACAGGGTCGTGACGGGCTTTCTTAATCACTAGGCTCTCCCTGTTAGTGTTAATAACCTTCTGTATCTCTACATCAAGAACCGTAGCATCATATCCCTTGTCTTCAAATTTTTGTTTTAGGATTCCTGCCTGTGTCCTAAACGTATCAAGGTCCGTGCAATTCCTACGCAATCGTAGAAACTGACTGCGTGGTATCGAACTCAACCATGATCTATGGTGGCAGCTGTCAAGGGGAATAAAACTATTCCTATCAGTCGGTTTGAAATGCGTTTTGAACACAAATTTATTGTCTACTAATTCGATCTCTAAATCGAGAAAATTTATCCTAGAAAGGCTCATTTCAAATGACAGAGAAATCCCCCTATCGTTATTGTTCAAATTCTTAAAGAATTCAGTCAATGAATCAAATGAGCCATTCCATAGGAGGAGGATGTCGTCTATATACCTGGCCCACAGGACCAAAGAGGGGTTCCCCTGGGCATAGACGACATCCTCCTCCCACTTAGCCATGAATAAATTAGCAAGACTGGGGGCAAATTTGGCCCCCATTGCTACACCCCGTTGTTGTAAATAATACTTGTTGTTAAACCAAAAATAGTTATGTTCCATGGCAAATTCTAAAAGTTCTATGAGGTAATCACATTGGAATGATGCCAAAGAGTCCTCGCGATCTAAAAAGTATCGGACAGCATCTATACCCATTCCCTGAGGTATGCAAGTATAGAGGGACGCTACGTCAGCTGTAGCTATAATACATTGCTCATGAAGCACTAAACTTTCAAGTCTCCTGATTGTAGCACCCGTATCTTTAAGATAAGATGGGGTTTTTTTAACAAGGGGTTGCAAATAAAAATCTATATAGCGGCCTATACGTGAAGTGACCGAATTTATGCCACTCACTATGGGCCTACTGGGAGGGCTCACCAGATCTTTGTGGATCTTCGGTAAGTAATAGATTACAGGAATTGAGGGGGAAATGGGAACCAAAAAATTTTTTTCTTTATTGTTCAATATTTTTTGATCATAGCCTTTATTGATAAGATCTTTAAGTTGTTTTTTGTATATAATCGTAGGATTGTTGGGGAGTTGTTTATAGGTACCTGGCTCACCCAAGATCCTATGCATTTCAGCTTCGTATTTATCCCTGTCTAAAATCACAATACCCCCCCCTTATCAGCTGGACGTATAACTACGTCTTTTTGCTCGCATAAGGACTTAAAACCGTTTGTTGAAAAAGTGGTTCTATTATTACACTTCGTAGGGAGTTTGTCAAGATCTCTTAGTACTAAGTCCTTAAATATTTTTACAGCTGGTACAGAGGGTACAGGGGGTATAAATAAAGATGGGTTAGCCAACCCAGAGTGTACAGTTCCCGAAGTGGCCGCTAGATAATCAGTTCTGAACGGGTTGGTTATCAAATACCGTTGAATGTTAATCTTTCTGATAAATTTATGTATATCAATGAAAGTATTGAATTTGTTAAGTCGTTTAGGGGGTGCGTATTTCAAGCCCTTGTCCAATACTGATAATTCAGCACTGGAGAAGGATTTCTTGCTTAAATTAAACACACCTTGTCCCACTAAACCCGCCTTCTTTTTCCTCCTCTGTAATCGCTCTCCCCCTCTACACCCTCTCTTGGGTCTTGATCCCTTTTTCGAATGTGCGGATCCTCGCGAAAAACCTGGTTCCTATAGTTAGTATTAGGTGGATTATAACCAGATGGAATATAGGTATTATTCCCATTGTCTGAATCTCCTATTTCTCCCAATGGAGAAAATCTGTTATAAGTAGAAACGGGAGCCGCATTGTAATATTGGGGTCCACTATAATGAGGGTTAGATGGAGCATTATAGTAAGAGTTAAGAGGAGCGTGTCTAGGTGATGGAGAATAATAGGGAGAGCCATTATACTCTCTAAATGGGTGAGCATCATAATTATATGATCGTCCTCTATTAGAACCTCTACCCCCTCTTTTTCCTCGATTATTACCTCTTCCTCTGTGAGGATTATTAGGGGTGTGTGGAGTGTAATGATGCACTCTTTGCTGAGAGGAGGGTGGACCATCATACACCCTACTCTGTGCAGCCTCACTATAAGACATAGGAGGCAAAGCAACCCTCTGTGGGGCAGTGGAACCTCCAGATTGGGAGCCACTCATGGGTTGTGTATCAGTGGCGGATGTGTTCTGAACCAATTTCTGCCAGCCAAAAACAGTACCCATCTTATAGTCATTAACATCTCTGGAGTATTTTTTCTGTTTCTTATATTTTTGTTCTCTATCCTCTTTTTCCAGATGGTTCAACAAATTGGCAGAGAGAGAATTGTATTCAGGGGTGTCTTTATATGACATTAATTTATCCTTAATTTCCTTAATTTCTTTATCAAGTAGGGCCATTTTACTGCTCTTCCTTGCAATCAGGAAACCCAACAAATTGGTTCCAGCCTCATTAAAGAACTTGAACCAGGTGTCTAGGTCTACTTCACCTTGTTGGGGATTTACATCCCACCTTAAGCTTCTGGGGACCATATGTTCTGCAATGTAATGCTGTAAGAACACAAGGTCCCATTGTAGGTGAAGTTCGGATGTCATAATATTTTTAAGTCTCATGAACATCCCTCCCACCTCGGTGTTATTACCAGTTGCCACGAAAACACCATCAGTATTAACTTTGTGCGAAGCACGGTATTCAAACACATCCATATCTACAGTGACGTATATGAAAAAGGATTGCTGCAATGTGTATATCCAAACAATATATAGACCAAAAAACTTTCCCTGTGACACTGCGCTATCCAAAAAAGAAAGAAAGCTGCTAACACAATCACAAGGATAAAACAGTGAATAATAAAACAAATACCAAACCAAAGTGTAGCGCTTAACAAAGTTATGAATAGTCTAGTTAGTGCATCATCATACAGTTTAACCAAAACACCTTAAGTGTGACAATTCTTGAAAACTTGCATAGAAATAAAAAAATATACAGTCCAAACGAATAAAAATAAATTAAAAGTCTCTATGTGAGGAGTTGATCCAGTCCAAACGTGAAATGCAGGTCACCATCCACCTTCTTAAATAAGACTAGCATGCAGGCACCCTGTGATGTTCCCGTCACCTTTAGAATTAAAGGCTTACCGGATAGTATGGATCCAAACGAATCTATATTCGAAGGATCATACAAGCTTATGACTTAGAAGCCAAAATTTGCAGGTGTAGATTTTCAGGGAAGTGTCAACTCAGACTCCTCATAAAGTTGTCCCAACTAGTTGTTAAATCCACATCAGTATACTCCAGCTCAAAATGTTGAACTCATACAAAGAAAAAATAAGGAGCCACAATAGTGTAAATCCGTTTAAGAGAAAAAAATTTAATAAAAAAGTAATGAACTCACATGTAACCAAAGAAATCAAGCGCTTAATCCATAAAAACAGTGCTACAGCAGTAGTCCCGACGCGTTTCGTCCTCTACAGACGTCATCTGGGGTAGCACTACACTGTAGCATCATCACTTATATAGCAAACAGTCAATTTGGGCGAGAATTCCATCTGCCTGTGTCACCGCGTGTCATTTCCGGTTTAAGATGGCGCCCGGCGTGCGTTCCACGCCTCATTACAATGTTACAGCATGTATCAGCAGACAGACCATGCCCAAACATGTGTAAAATAAACCAATAAATGAAAACTAGGTTGGCCCAAACATTAGAAACATACCCAACGTAAAAATTAGCCAGACGTTGTGATTTATTCCACTCTGTATTACCGTTAGTAGTGTTTCCGGGTCATGATTAAACGCATAAGGGGCATGGGTACGGATCCAATCATTATCATACCCAGCCACCTATGCCGACAAAGCCACACCCACCACAGGGAGGCACCAACACAGTGGGCGTGTCGTACATAGAGAGCACTGATGCCTCCGTCAAGCGGCGATGGAACGCACCGCGTACCGGAAGCACCAGCACCACACGCACGTCCGACGCAAGGGGCGGCGTAAGAGGAAATACGTCACAACCCATCGGAGAGCGTCGAACATCGGAAGTGACGTGAACGGAAGGTACATCACATCCGGCCAGGATGTATCCGACAACAGGAAGTGATGTAATGAAAATACATCATCTCCGGTGTCAAGAGGGACATATGTAAACATACGCCGGACCATACATCCTAGAGGGGATGTACATTTAAGTACACCCATACTAATAAGTATGGGATGGGAACGATTATGTATATGTAATGAAAAGATGTTTTTAAAACAATCTTTATACAAAATATATATCAGCACCGACACAACACATGCCCGGACATGCACTGTGACAAGTACTGATAGCACCTAAGGCAGATAGAATTCTGTCCCAAGACCAATATTATTAGTATAACATAAACAGCAACAATAGAAAGGCTGCCACTTATATAAAAAAATCAAAAAATCAAAAAATGTTAAAACAGATAAGCAAATTAAAATAAAGCACTAAAATAAAATATTATCAATGTGCATATTAACCATTATTAATGAAGGCATTAATATCCCATTCTATGTTCAAACCAAATGGCGAGTAAGAACGAATCAAATATATCCAGTAGGTTTCTAATCTGGAAACACCCCGAGTCATAGCACCCCCCCTCCACGGAGGTGTATATTTGTCAATAGCTAAAAATTGGGTACCTGTTGGGTCACTGTTATGATGTTCCCTATAGTGTCTCGGGACAGTGTGTTTAGAGACCTTACTCTTTATTAAGGCTATGTGTTCCCCCACTCTAATCGCAAACGTCCTTGTCGTCCTCCCCACATATTGTTTACCACACGGGCAAGTGATCAAATATACTACATACCGGGTACTACAGGTACAAAATGATTTTATAGTATGTGTTCTATTAGTTGTTGTTGATACAAACTCAGTTGTTTTATGTCTCCCAGCTATATTACACTGACATACCACACATTTTTTGCAAGGATAAAAACCTGTTAGATTGTGAAAAAATGATGGACGACAGGGAGGGTTAATGACATTGGGAGCAATGAAGTTCCGTAGAGAGGGTGCTCCCCTAAAAAGTACTTTCGCCCGTTCAGGTAACTTTAAATTGAGGACTGGATCACTTCTTAATACGTCCCAATGTTTATTAATGATGGTCTTGATTTGTTTATGCTGTACCGAAAAGGATGTAAGCATAGACCACCTATAAGTGTCCACAGGGTCGTGACGGGCTTTCTTAATCACTAGGCTCTCCCTGTTAGTGTTAATAACCTTCTGTATCTCTACATCAAGAACCGTAGCATCATATCCCTTGTCTTCAAATTTTTGTTTTAGGATTCCTGCCTGTGTCCTAAACGTATCAAGGTCCGTGCAATTCCTACGCAATCGTAGAAACTGACTGCGTGGTATCGAACTCAACCATGATCTATGGTGGCAGCTGTCAAGGGGAATAAAACTATTCCTATCAGTCGGTTTGAAATGCGTTTTGAACACAAATTTATTGTCTACTAATTCGATCTCTAAATCGAGAAAATTTATCCTAGAAAGGCTCATTTCAAATGACAGAGAAATCCCCCTATCGTTATTGTTCAAATTCTTAAAGAATTCAGTCAATGAATCAAATGAGCCATTCCATAGGAGGAGGATGTCGTCTATATACCTGGCCCACAGGACCAAAGAGGGGTTCCCCTGGGCATAGACGACATCCTCCTCCCACTTAGCCATGAATAAATTAGCAAGACTGGGGGCAAATTTGGCCCCCATTGCTACACCCCGTTGTTGTAAATAATACTTGTTGTTAAACCAAAAATAGTTATGTTCCATGGCAAATTCTAAAAGTTCTATGAGGTAATCACATTGGAATGATGCCAAAGAGTCCTCGCGATCTAAAAAGTATCGGACAGCATCTATACCCATTCCCTGAGGTATGCAAGTATAGAGGGACGCTACGTCAGCTGTAGCTATAATACATTGCTCATGAAGCACTAAACTTTCAAGTCTCCTGATTGTAGCACCCGTATCTTTAAGATAAGATGGGGTTTTTTTAACAAGGGGTTGCAAATAAAAATCTATATAGCGGCCTATACGTGAAGTGACCGAATTTATGCCACTCACTATGGGCCTACCGGGAGGGCTCACCAGATCTTTGTGGATCTTCGGTAAGTAATAGATTACAGGAATTGAGGGGGAAATGGGAACCAAAAAATTTTTTTCTTTATTGTTCAATATTTTTTGATCATAGCCTTTATTGATAAGATCTTTAAGTTGTTTTTTGTATATAATCGTAGGATTGTTGGGGAGTTGTTTATAGGTACCTGGCTCACCCAAGATCCTATGCATTTCAGCTTCGTATTTAT
The DNA here is from genome assembly GCF_037356315.1 of Lithobates pipiens. NCBI lineage: Eukaryota > Metazoa > Chordata > Amphibia > Anura > Ranidae > Lithobates > Lithobates pipiens. The sequence continues at coordinate 167,312,852 of NW_027507790.1, read as the reverse complement.
CCCTGTCTAAAATCACAATACCCCCCCCCTTATCAGCTGGACGTATAACTACGTCTTTTTGCTCGCATAAGGACTTAAAACCGTTTGTTGAAAAAGTGGTTCTATTATTACACTTCGTAGGGAGTTTGTCAAGATCTCTTAGTACTAAGTCCTTAAATATTTTTACAGCTGGTACAGAGGGTACAGGGGGTATAAATAAAGATGGGTTAGCCAACCCAGAGTGTACAGTTCCCGAAGTGGCCGCTAGATAATCAGTTCTGAACGGGTTGGTTATCAAATACCGTTGAATGTTAATCTTTCTGATAAATTTATGTATATCAATGAAAGTATTGAATTTGTTAAGTCGTTTAGGGGGTGCGTATTTCAAGCCCTTGTCCAATACTGATAATTCAGCACTGGAGAAGGATTTCTTGCTTAAATTAAACACACCTTGTCCCACTAAACCCGCCTTCTTTTTCCTCCTCTGTAATCGCTCTCCCCCTCTACACCCTCTCTTGGGTCTTGATCCCTTTTTCGAATGTGCGGATCCTCGCGAAAAACCTGGTTCCTATAGTTAGTATTAGGTGGATTATAACCAGATGGAATATAGGTATTATTCCCATTGTCTGAATCTCCTATTTCTCCCAATGGAGAAAATCTGTTATAAGTAGAAACGGGAGCCGCATTGTAATATTGGGGTCCACTATAATGAGGGTTAGATGGAGCATTATAGTAAGAGTTAAGAGGAGCGTGTCTAGGTGATGGAGAATAATAGGGAGAGCCATTATACTCTCTAAATGGGTGAGCATCATAATTATATGATCGTCCTCTATTAGAACCTCTACCCCCTCTTTTTCCTCGATTATTACCTCTTCCTCTGTGAGGATTATTAGGGGTGTGTGGAGTGTAATGATGCACTCTTTGCTGATGCACTCTTTGGACTGGATCAACTCCTCACATAGAGACTTTTAATTTATTTTTATTCGTTTGGACTGTATATTTTTTTATTTCTATGCAAGTTTTCAAGAATTGTCACACTTAAGGTGTTTTGGTTAAACTGTATGATGATGCACTAACTAGACTATTCATAACTTTGTTAAGCGCTACACTTTGGTGTGTGTATATATATATATATATATATATATATATATATATATATATATATATATACACACAGCGGGTAAAATAAGAACACGTCACCATTTTTCCAGGTAAATATATTTCTAAAGGTACTATTGACATGCAATCCATACATACAACCAAAACAAACAAGTTCAGAAATGAAGTTATGTGTAATAAAATGGAATGACACAGGGAAAAAGTTTTGATCATGCTAACTGAAAATTATTTAATACTTAGTACATAATCCTTTGTTGGTAATGACAGCTTCAAGACTCCTCCTGTATGGAGAAACTAGTCTCATGCATTGCTCAGGTGTGATTTTGGCCCATTTTTCGACACAAACCGCCTTTAAATCTTGAAGGTTTCATGGGCCTCTTCTATGAACTCTGATATTTATTTTTTTCCATAGATTTTCTGTTGGATTCAAGTCAGGTGATTGGCTGGGCCATTCTAGCAGCTTGGCCTTGTGTTTGGGATCATTTGCCTTGCTGAAATGTCCACCCTTATTTCATCTTCATGATGCTGGTTGATGGTAGCAGAGTTTTATCAAGAATGTCTTGGTACATCTGTCCATTCATCTTTCCTTCTGTGATATGAAGTTTGCCAGTATGTATACTGAAAAACAGCCCGACACCATAATGTTCCCACCTCCAAACTGTTGGTATGGGGTTGTTTTGGGGTTATGTGCAGTGCCATTTGACTTCCACACATGGTATGTATAATGGCATCTATAGAGTTCAATTTTGATCTCATCTGATCAGACTATATTCTCCCATTATTTTACAGATTTGTTAAATGTTGTGTAGCAAACTTTAAACAAGCTTCAAAATGTTTTTTCTTCAGCAATGGAGTCTTGTATTGTGATCATGCATATAGGCCATGGCAGTTGAGTGCATTACTTATTGTTTTCTTTGAAACACTTGTACCTGCTAATTTCAGGTCCTTCCGAAGCACTCCACAAGTGTTCCTTGTCTCTTGGACAACTCTTCTGATAATTCTTTTCACTCCTCTGTCAGAAATCTTGCAAGGAGCACCTTATTGTGGCTGGTTTATGGCTCCTGAATTATGGCTCCAACAGAGCTCACTCGAACATTCAGAAGTTTAGAAATCCTTCTGTAACCAATGCCATCAGTAAGTTTTGCAACAAAAATTTTCAAAGGTCTTGAGAGAGCTTTTTGCTTTAGCCATCATGAGATGTCTCTTGTGTGACCCCTTGGTAGAGAGACACCTTTTTATAGGTCATCAGTTGAGACTGAACCAGTTGATATTAATTTGCACTGACAAAGGTCAGGATTGCTTTCTAATTAATTGTAGATTTCAGCTGGTGTCTTGGCTTCCCATGCCTTTTTGCACCTCCATTTCTTTGTGTTTAATACTTTTTCCCTGTGTTATTCCATTTTATTACACATAACTGGATTGCATGACTGACACAGGGGAGATCATATGAATGGACTGGAGCAGCCTGAAAATTGTTAAGTATATATATATATATATATATATATCTTTCTTACACAGGTTAGTCAGTATAGTTGTTAAAAGGGGGGAATTAAGTATTTTTAAGATTAGTTAGGTGTAGCCTGGAATTCCACTTTAAGAAGAAAATTAAAAATTGCAGCTTACCTTTTTTAAATGTTATATTCTGCAGTCAGCCAGTCAGAAACATTTAAAATAACCTGGACACCTAAACGCTTCAGCAAATCCTCCATCCCAAAAAAGCAGCCCCTTTACATAAAACAAACCCCTCAAGAAAAATCCCACATCCCCTAAAGGTACAGTGCCTTGAAAAAGTAGAGACTGGAGAAAGGAGGCAAGAGCTGTATTTTAATGGTACCGTAAGACAGAAAGACAGTAGTCTCAAATAAAGATTTTACATTTTTTGATTACAAATATATATATATATATATATATATATATATATATATATATATATATATATAAAGAGAAATGTACAAATGATTTTCTAAAAACCACATATGACAATCAAGAAATGTTGTGCTCTATAGTCACATATTGTGACATCTTGTTACAGTACTATCATCTGTGTATTGCTTGCTCCAAATGTTTTGCAGATGAAGTCTACCACTTCTTCAGGAGCTTTATAGTACAATATACATGTGCAATGCTTTATAGAGCAATTATCATATGACTATGAATAAAAGGAAAAACAATCATTAATCAAATAATACATATTACATTTCATAAAAGTTACGGTAAAGATAAAGATACGTCGTTGTGCGGTTCTCTGCAAATGAACCACAACTTCGGTCGTTGATTGCAAAGAACTGGCATTTCCTTACTGAGGACTATACAGTCTCTAAATATGTAGAGACACTCCAGAATTGATCTTTAGATGAGCCACTACTTTAAAAGAACAACTTACGGTACTGCCAGTCACTACATACCACATAAAGAGGCCAATCCCACATTACGAAGGCACGTACTGTTGTGGAAACTGTCAAGGAAAGTTCAACTACCTAATGGCCAATGGCATCAATCTAAAACCTTTGCGGATTGCTCCACACAGGGAGTCATTTATATTATGTACTGTCAGTATGGAGCGTTCTACATCGGAAAAACTAAATGCGAATTTAGGCAGAGAATTGGCTATCATGTCTATTACTCAGACGGAGGCAAGATTATCATGCCCGTCACAAGACATGTTGGCTTATATCATAAGTATGAGACCGATATATATTTTTGTGTACTTGAAGCTGTCCCAGTGAACCCCGGGTGGGTAACTAGGATAAATATGTCCTCCAACGTGAGACTCTCTGGATAGAGCATCTTAATGCTATGACTCCCCCTGGCCTCAAGGAGGTTAACTTATACCATCCTTTTTATAATATTCAGAATCTCTCTGCTGTCCCATGCAAGCTGTAATTCTCTGTGGTTCTATTTACTTTTTTCTATGTCTGTCTCTGTTTCTCATGTATTCACCTTTCCGTTATTTTCCCTTCCTCCATTAACGATGTGGAGAATCTGGATATAAGCCAGTAACTATATAGACACTATTGAGCAGTTATTGAAGATATATATATTTCATGTACTTAATTTGATGTATGTTACCGCTGTTTTTTGATTGATGGTTTAATTAATATTGTCTGCTGTGGAGACCCACTTTATACATTCACAATTCCATCTTGATCTATTAGGGGGCCTTCACACATGTGAATGTGAATGTGGATTTCCTCCCCTTTAGGATCTACTTGTACGTTCCCCATGGAGCGCAGTTCCATTTGGATTCACTAGGAAGCCTTCACTGGCTGATACCCGTCCTGAGGCCTACCCTTTTCCATCATAGCGGCCTTGGATTTCTTGCCCATAGTGTATGCTCTGCGGGGCGGCCAGGTTCTTTGGCTTTTACCAGCGGGTTTGCGGCCCTGGAGGGGGACAGTAACGCATGTTTCACGTGTTCCCTGTCTCTCTGCCTGTATGGCTCCATACTTGCGGACTTCGCCGGTGGTGTGTGAGAGACGTTTTGAGGCATTGCGCATCCGCCGATTAACTCGTGCGCACCCCGGGTACGGGTCTAGTGACGTCAGACGCCACTTTGCAGCATTGTGTGAGTGTCACTGGGCAGGATCTAGCACACAGACATATAGCTAGCACACAGACATATAAAAAGAGAGGCTGTATGTAGGCCCTACTTACTTTCTCTTTTGCAACTATATCTGACTTATGTACCCAAACTTTACTATGGAAGGCCTTATGAATCTCTCAACCTCCGTTTTATTGTGGGGGGGTTACCATTTTGCTCATATCACCAAGGATTGATGTAAGTGTACATCTCCTTCACACCCCAGTTATATTTGTGATTAACTAGATATCTATCTACCCATGTATACTTTTCCACAGACTTTCCCATATCTTATAGAGAATTACTGTACTGGAATTTTTTGAGTCCTCATGATCCGGCTAAGATCTTGGTAAGAATGCTTTTTGCTGTTATCTATTATCTGGGAATTAACCATTTTGACAAGACATTTTTTCTGATTGGATTCCTTATTATTTTTTAATTAGACCATTATTGGTGCTCTTTTCTGTGTGAGAGGCCCCCAGGCCCTCCAGGATGGGCCATCCTCCTTTGGGTCACCTGCACTGTGGCATTTTGTGGTGAGATCTCCACCCATAGGATCCCTACAGCAGACATATGATGTATCTTTATTTTTACCTTAAAGTGGTTGTACGCCCTGTACAACCACTTTTACCTACAGATAAGCCTTATTATAGGCTTACCTGTAGGTGCTTGAAATATCCCCTTAACCTCCACGGTTTAGGAGATATTTATGAAAGACCTGAGCGCCAATGACTACGGAGCATGCACCCTTTAGAAAGGGCACATTGTGCCATTTCTAATAGGGGTCATGCCGCTACTGGCAGCTCTAGTGCACATGCGTGGGATTGACGTCACGCGTCTCCAGCCAATCACAGAGCCGGATTTCGTGGCCCCGGAAGGAAGAGGGTCAAAGATGGATGCTGCCTGCTAGTGGGGACAACAGAGACATCATGGTCTTTGGTGTCAGGTAAGTGACACATAATGGGCTACTATGCGATGCATACTGTATATATATATATATATATATATATATATATATATATATTTGTAATAAAAATGTAAAATCTCTATTCGGGACTATTGCCCTTACGGTACCATTAAAGTCCACCTCTAGCCTCCTTTCTCCATTCTTTTCCATATTTCTGGGACGAATGTACCAACTCTATTATATGAATTGAATTTGGCACTCTCTCTAAAAGCCCTGAAAAAGTATTCATATCCCTTGACATTTTCCACTAGATTTTAGTTAGGGGTACCAGAGTAAAGGGAGCTTAATACATATACACACCACTATTTTCAGGTATTTATTTGTAAAAAAAAATTTAAACCCATTTATCATTTTCCTTCCACTTCACAATTATGTGCCACTATGTGCTGGTCTATGACATAAAATCCCAATAAAATACATTTATGTTTTCGGTTGTAACATGACAAAATATAGAACATTTCAAGGGATATGAATACTTTTTCAAGGCACTGTATAGCTCTTCTTCTTAAGTAAACCTTCCCTTAAAGCAACCATTCACTGCTCATCTCTGTAACCCTCTTCAACAGCTCACCTCTATGCCTTTTTTCGGCAGCTTAACTCTACATCCCAACATTCATAGTTCATCTCTGCACTGCTGTCCACAGCTTATCCCTGCACCATTGCCCACCTCTACCCCACCACAGACAGCTCAACTCTGCATTCTGGTCCACAGCTCACCTCTACACCTACACCTGCATCCACTTCTGCACCCTTTTTCTGCAGCTAACTTCTGCACCCCCACCCACAACGCATTTCTGCATCTCTCACCCACAGAATATCTCTCCAACAGGGACTCCGACAGCAATAAAAATCTTACAGAGGATCTAACTCTTACCCACTCAATCTATAACTAAGATACATTGCTAACTTCAGGAAACTTTTTAGAACACAATAAAGCAGAAAGTTTTCTCTGAAGATCTTTATTTTTCACCTTGTTTAAATATGGTATAAATTAGTAAAGATGTTCCCCAGAGCAGGTTTACAAATAAACAAAAATGTCAGAATCAGTATTTCCCATAAAACATTCTAAATATCAACTGTGACCTTTTAGAGAGTTCTGTATATTTTTAGTGTGTTATTGTTAGCTGGTGAGCTGTGGAGTGCCATCTACTCTACTACTTTCTTGATATTGGTGCCATCTAGTGATCATTGCAGTGATGCTGCTTTATGAAAGTTCCAAAAGACAGGCTGACACCCAGATTAGAAAAGCAAACAACCAAAGCTTGACCCACACATACAGACAAAGGTTGTATTATATTTTATCTGTCAGATTAATTAAATATGGTATCAATTAAATATTAAATTAATTAAATTAAATATGGGATCCTTCTTAAACAAACTTGGCTGGTTGACCCATCCAGTCTCATTAGACGTTACACGGTTCCTAAATGTTCTCGAAAAATGGAGGCCCTTTCAAACCTTTGTGCTTGCAGTAAGACACACTTACAAATGTACCCTAATACCAAATTTGGAATTAGAATTTATTATAGCTCCTTTTGTACTTTTTTTTTTTTTACATTTAATAGTTGTATGTAGGCCATAGGTGTGTGCAGCCTCTTTATATATATATATATATATATATATATATATATATACACACACACATGTACGTGCATATATGTGTGTGCATAGATAGATAGATAGATAGATAGATAGATAGATAGATAGATAGATAGATAGATAGATAGATAGATAGATAGATAGATAGAGTTTACATACCCTGGTAGAATTTATGATTTATTGGCCATTTTTCATATATGAATGATAACACTGATGGTTAGTGTTTAGCTGAAGCCATTTATTATCAATCAACTGTGTTTACTCTTTTTAAATCATAATCATAACAGAAACTATCCAAATGACCCTGATCAAAAGTTTAATACCGTGTATTGCCCCCTTTAACGTCAATGACAGCTTGAAGTCTTTTGTGGTATTTGTTGATGAGGCTCTTTATTATTATTATTATTATTATACACAATTTATATAACGCCAACAGTTTACACAGCGCTTTACAATGTATAGGGGTGGCAACACAATTACTGTACAGTTCAATACAAAAGGTACAGGAGGGCCCTGCTCATAGAGCTTATATTCTAAAGGGAGAGGGTGGTGGTACAAAAGGTAATAGCTGCAAAGAATGATTTGATGGGGGCAGCTCGGGGACAGTTGTTAGGTGGGTGTGGGATAGGCTTCCCTGAATAAATGAGTTTTCAGGGATCTCCTAAAGGTGGACAGGGTAGGGGCTGATCTTATCAGATGGTAAAGCTGCCCATTCCTCTTGGCAAAAAGCCTCCAGCTCGTGTAAATTCTTGGGCTGTCTTGCATGAACTGCACGTTTGAGATCTCCCCAAAGTGGCTCAATGATATTGAGGTCAGGAGACTGAGATGGCCATTCCAGAACCTACACTTTATTCTGCTGTAGCCAATGACAGGTCAACTTGGCCAAGTATGTCCCATGCGCAGCTTCCTGGCTGAAGAATGCAAATGTTCTTCCAGCATTTTTTTATAACATACTGCATTAATTTTGCCATCAATTTTGACCAAATTTCCAGTGCCTTTTGTAGCTCACACATCCCAAAAACATTAGTGATCCACCTCTGTGTTTCACAGTAGGAATGGTGTACCTTTCACCATAGGCTTTGTTGGCTCCTCTCCAAATGTAGTGTTTATAGTTGTGGCCAATAAGCTCAATTTTGGTCTCATCACTCCAAATGACTTTGTGCCAGAAGGTTTAAGGCATTTGCTTAGTAATGGCTTCCTACTGGCGACTCGACCATGCAGCCCATCTTTCTTCAAGTGCCTCCTTATTGTGCATCTTGGAACAGCCACACCACATGTTTTCAGAGAGTCCTGTATTTCATCTGGAGTTATTTGTGGGTTTTTCTTTGCATCCTGAACAATTTAGTTGACCTACCTGACCGTGGTTTGGTTTCAACAGAACTCATTCTCCACTTGAATTAGCGGTAGGTTGACCAAAGCACATAAACTCAAGGTAAGTATAGTAGCAAGTCCTAGTTGCAATCTCAGAACTCCCAATAAGAGGATAATATGCGTCTAAACTACGTGGCATGTTCACCAATGCCAGGAGCCTGGCGGACAAGATGGGTGAACTAGAGATACTGTTGTATAAGGAGGATTTGGATATTGTGGGAATTTTAGAAACTTGGTTCAGTAGCTCTCATGATTGGCTAGCAAACATTCAAGGGTATACCCTTTATCGCAAGGATAGAGAGGGCAAAAAGGGGGAGGGGTATGCCTATATATCAAAAATAATGTACAAGTAATTGTGTGAGATGACATCACTAAGGGAGCTAGGGAGGAGCTGGAATCCTTATGGGTAGAGCTCCAAAGGGATGAAGCTAAGGGGAAAATAATACTGGGAGTATGCTATATCCCCCCTAACCTGAGGGAGGAAGGGGAGCCAGATCTCCTATCACAATTTAGATTAACAGCAAGGATGGGAAGTGTTATCATAATGGGGGATTTTAACTATCCAGACATAGACTGGGTGGAGGGAACCACACATTCGTATAAGGCTCGCCAGTTCCTAAATGTCTTGCAGGACAATTTTATGGGTCAGATGATAGACGCAACAACTAGAAATAAAGCTTTACTGGATGTGGAAATACGGGGCAATTTAGGTAACAGCGATCACAGGTCAATTGGCTTCAGTATAAATCACACAAATAGGTAACATAAGGGGAATAGAAAGACACTGAATTTCCAAAGAGCCAACTTCCCTAAACTACGAACCTTGCTACAAGGCATTAATTGGGATAAAATCTTAGGAATAAAGAACACGGAGGAGAGATGGCTTTGCTTTAAGAAAATATTAAACAAGGTCATTAGCCAATGCATCCCATTGGGTAATAAATTTAAAAGACCGATCAAAAGTCCTAGATGGCTTAACGCCAATGTAAAAATGCATATAAAAGCAAAGGAGAAGGCCTTCAAAAAATACAAGGGTGAGGGATCATCATCAGCATTCAGACTTTATAAAGAATGCAACAAGAAATGTAAGGGTGTAATAAGGACGGCTAAGATAGAACATGAAAGACACAAAGCGGGGGAGAGCAAAACAAATCCCAAGAAATTCTAAGTATGTAAACAGTAAAAAAAGAAAGGACAGACCATATTGGCCCCATAAAGAATGAGGAATGACACCTGGTTACAAAGGATGGGGAGATGGCAAAGGTATTGAATTTATTCTTCTCCTCAGTCTTCACAAGGGAAGCGGGGGGCTTCAGTAACCAAAACTGCAGTGTTTATCCTCATGACACATCACAGGAAGCACCTCCATGGTTAACAGAGGACAGAATTAAAATTAGACTTGGGAAACTTAAAATTAATAAATCACCGGGACCAGATGGTTTGCACCCGAGGGTACTTGGGGAACTCAGTTAAGTAATTGCTAGACCATTGTTCCTAATTTTTACTAACAGTCTACTGACTGGAATGGTACCAGCTGATTGGAGAAAAGCCAATGTAGCACCAATATTTAATAAGGGCCCAAAATACATCCCTGGGAATTACAGACCAGTTAGCCTAACATCAATAGTATGTATACTCTTGGAGGGGATGATAAGGGGCTATATACAAGATTTTAGAATGAGAATGGTATCATTAGCAGTAATCATCATTGGTTTGGCAAGAATGATTCTTCATGAATCAATCTATTAACCTTCTATGAGGAGGTGAGTTGCCATCTAGATAAAGGAAGGCCCGTAGATGTGTATCTGGATTTTGCAAAAGCATTTGACACAGTTCCCCATAAACATTTACTGTACAAAATAATGTCCATTGGCATGGACCATAGGGTGAGTACATGGATTGAAAACTCGCTACAAGGGCGATTTCAGAGGTTGGTGATAAATGGGGAGTACTCGGAATGGTTAAGGGTGGGTAGTGGGGTCCCCCAAGGTTCTGTACTGGGACCAATCCTACTTAATTTGTTCATAAACGACCTGGAGGATGGGTTAAACAGTTCAATCTCTGTATTTGCGGCAATACTAAGCTAAGCAGGGCAATAACTTCTCTGCAGGATGTGGAAACCAAAAAGATCTGAACAAATTAATGGGGTGGGCAACTACATGGCAAATATAGAAAAATGTAAAATAATGAAAAAAAAATTTTTTCGACAACAAAATCCGATCGTTTAAATTCCGAACGTGTGTAGACAATTCTGGCGGACAAAGTGCCACGCATGTTCAGAATAAATTACAAGACAAAAGCTATTGACTACTGCCCTCTTTATAGTCCCGTCGTACGCGTTATACGTCACCGCGTTCTGACTGATCGGATTTTCTGACAACTTTGAGCAACCGTGTGTATGCAAGACAAGTTTGGGCCAAAATCCATTGGAAAAAATCAGACGGATTTTGTCGTCAGAATGTCCGACCATGTGTACAGGGCATTAGAGCGGCAAGAATGTGGAATTCCCTTCCACAGACGGTGGTCTCAGTGGGGGGGGGGGGGGGCATTGATAGTTTCAAGAAACTATTAGATAAGCACCTGAACGACCGCAACATACAGGGATATCCAATGTAATACTGACATATAATCACACACATAGGTTGGACTTGATGGACTTGTGTCTTTTTTCAACCTCACCTACTATGTAACTATGTAACTTCTTGATTAGAGTATGAACACTGCTGATTGGCATTCTCAATTCCTTGGATATCTTTTTTATCCTTTTCCTGTTTTATACAGTTCAACTACCTTTTCCCGCAGATCCTTTGACAATTCTTTTGTTTTCCCCATGACTCAGAATCCAGAAACGTCACTGCAGCACTGGATGAAAGATGCAAGGGTTTGTCAGAAGTCCAGAAACTCATTGACCTTTTATACACACACATACTAATTAAAAGCAAACAGATCACATGTGAGAATGGTTACCTTTAATAGCCATTCAAACCCCTTTGTGTCAACTTGTGTGCATATTATCAGGCCAAAATCACCAGGGTATGTAAACTTTTGATCAGGGTCATTTGGGTAGTTTCTGTTGTCATTATGATTTAAAAAGAGTAAACACAGTTGATTGATAATAAATGGATTCAGCCAAATGCTAACCACGAGTGTAAGAATTGTTTTTTGTGTTATCATTCATATTCTCTGAAAAATGGCCACTAAATCATGAATTCTACCAGGGTATGTAAACTTATGGGCACAACTATATATACACATTTTAAAATGTATTAAAACATTTTTTTAATAAATATACACTTATCAATAGAAACACTTTCATTTTTTTAACTTATCAAAAATAGGTCAGTCAGTGTGCAGTGTGGACAGCTACCAAAGATGGTTACAGAGATCAGGGTGAACCCAAACACCCCACCTGGAGCTGCCCCTGGATTAGGGGAACCCGGCACACCCCCTGCACACGCCTATGATGTAAGGAACTAAATATTCCCAAACAAAGTTTTCTAATGCCGCGTAAACACGATCAGACTATCCGGCGGACTTGGCCGGTCAATCCACCCTTGTGTGGGCTCTGGCGGACTTTTTGTTCCCAAAAGTCTGGCGGACTTAGACAGAAGTTTTAACTCAAAATCTGCCCGTCTGTGTACTAGTCCGCCAGACTTTTGAAATGAACAAACTTGCCCACACACGGAGTAAAGTCTGTTCATTTTGAACGTGGCTCCAGGTAGCCGGGACTAACCCGTCACCTGGTATGGATTTAAAGGGGAAGCCCTACGTCAAAAAAACGCCGTGGGGTCCCCCCAAAGTCCATAGCAGACCCTTATCCGAGCACGCAGCCCGGCCGGTCAGGAAAGGGGGTGGGGACGAGCGAGCGCCCCCTCCCCTCCTGAGCCATACCAGGCCATGTGCCCTCAACATGGGGGGGGACTTTGGGGAAAGGGGGGTCCTGTGCCCCCCCCACCCCAAAGCACCTTGTCCCCATGTTGATGAGGACAAGGGCCTCTTCCCAACAACCCTGGTCGTTGGTTGTCGGGGTCTGCGGGCAGGGGGCTTATCGGAATCCAGGAGCCCCCTTTAATAAGTGGGCCCCCAGATACCGAAATGTATTATACACCTGTGTGTGTATACATATGTATAAAGTGTAAACTCCTTGCGATCTCCTAATTGTGATGATCTTTAAAATATTTAACCCTTTCATGACTAAGCCTATTTTTGGAATTTGGTGTTTACAAGTTAAAATCCATATTTTTTGCTAGAAAATTACTTGGAACCCCCAAACATTATATATATTTTTTTAGCAGAGACTCTAGAGAATAAAACGGCGATTGTTGCAATATTTTATGTCACACGGTATTTGCGCAGCGGTGTTTTAAACGCAACTTTTTGGGAAAAGGGACACTTTCATGAATTAAAAAAAAAAAAAAACAGTAAAATTAGCCCAATTTTTTTGCGAAAGGAGAAAGATAATGTTACGCCGAGTAAATAGATACCAAACATGTCACACTTTATAATTGCGCGCACTTGTGGATTGACGGCAAAGTACGGTACCTAAAAATCTCAATAGGCGACGCTTTAAAAAATTTTTACAGTTACCAGGTTAGTGTTACAGAATCTAGTGCTAGAATTATTGCTTTCGCTCTGACGATCGCCGCGATACCTCACATGTGTGATTTGAACACCGTTTACATACGCGGGCGCGACTCCCGTATGCGTTTTCTTTGCTTCGCGAGCTCGCGGGGACGGCGGGCGCTTTAAAAACATTTTTTTATTTTTTTATTTATTTTAAAATGACTAAATTGTTTTAAAAAAAAAAAAAATTTGATCACTTTTATTGCTGTCACAAGGAATGTAAACATCCCTTGTGACAGTAATAGGTGGTGACAGGTACTCTTTATGGAGGGATCGGGGGTCTAAAAGACCCCCCACCCCTCCTTTACACTTCAATGTATTCAGATCGCCGAAAACTGCGATTCTGAATACCGTATATCTTTTTAAAACCGGCGCCATTGGCAACCGAGTAAACGGGAAGTGACGTCATGGCGTCGCTTCCGTGTTTACTATGAGGAGACTGGAACGAAGCCGATTACGGCTTTGTTCCAGTTCCTCCCCAGCAGCCAGAGGCAGCGGAATTTGAATCGGTGCTCCCGATCGAGCGGGAGCACCGGTAACAGCGGCGGGAGGGGGGGGACGTCCCCTCCCGCTCCTCCGACATAACAGTCGAGTGGCTTTTAGCCGCATCGGTTGTTATGCCTGGATAGCCAATCGCCTGCTGAAAAAACCGGTACCGGGATGATGCCTGCAGGTGCGGGCATCATCCCGGTATACCCCCCGGAAGCCGAGTACGCACATCTGCGTACGCTCGGCAGGAAGGGGATAATATATATGTGCAAAATCCATAAACATACAAACGTATACACCTTTTAAACAATACTCATGCACACACCTATGTGTGTATACATAAATATATAGGGTGTCGTGCTATTAATTGCAATCTCCTAATAGTGATATTCTTTAAAAAATTGCAGTATATGGTATATATGTGCAAAATCCTTATACATACAAACGTATGCAACTCCTGAATAGTGCTCGTGCATCCGTGAATATCAAACAAAGTTATAAAATGTGCATATATATATAACTATCAAGTCCATATATTCAAAAAAAAGTCAATTAAAAAAAAAAAACTCTCTTTCCATCATAGACTCCACAGCTGTCTCTTAATTATATAATTATATAATCTCTTAATTATATCCACCAAGCCTTCTCAGGTTCACATATAAAAAGCAATGAGGCATACCATACTGTAATACTGCTTTAAAACTTTAATCCTTTAAAACATGTTATACATTCAACTCACATTTCCACAAACAAAAACACTCATGTAGTACATGTAGCGGTGAGGGAGGATAGGAAAAACCTATACCCCGGATCTGCAGCCCCAGTGTATGTGGAGTGCGGACTCTCCTATTCCTCCTCTCTTCACTACCAAACTCCTCGTCAGACAGTCAGATTCCTACCGGTTTTATCACACTCCTCTTGACTTCTTCTGGGATTTCTGACTGGCTGACTTCCCCTCGTTTACTTGGTTTATATAGTGGCTGCCACCGCCATTTTCCTGTAGCCCTTACTGATGTTTCTATTGGGATACCAATCACGCCATTTTGTCGTGGTTTCCCTTAGGCCGCGTACACACGGGCGGACTGTCTGTCCAACTTAGTCCGCTGAAACACATTTCAGCGGACAGTCCGCTCGTGTGTGGGCTTCAGCGGACTTTTTCAGCGGACAGTCTGGCAGACTAAGTATTTAGGAATTTTCGTAATATTGTCCGTCCAACTTTGGTTTCAGCGGACAGTCCGCTCGTGAGTAGGCAAGTTGGACGGACTAAGTATGGCGCATGCTCAGAAAGGATTTACACGGCCGAAGGTTGCATTGCAGTGTATTGGACGTCGTATTTCTAGTCCCGTCGTACGTGCTGTACACGTCATCGCGTTCATCGTGTGTGGTCAAGTCCGTTCATTCAAAAGTAGGACGGACTGTCTGTCGGATTGTCTGACGGACTTAGTTGGCCAGACAGTCCGCCCGTGTGTACGCGGCTTTAGTTTATACATGCTGACAGCGGTGAAATGTATTTGTATTATGATCCATATTAGCCTTATGTCTGTACCTAAAATATTCTCTTGTTTGTACAGACATATGCTCCTGTGTTACGATATTATTAACAAGTATGTAACTCTCTTTAGTATCAAGGGAGACCCCTAGTGGTGAAAAATAATATATTATGTAATATATACAGATATTATAAAATGGGTAAACCATAGTGAATTATTAGTAAACTAGATATTGCATAAAGCTTGCATTATATCTTTTGGTGCAAATATTACTCATTATAATCCACACTCCATGTCGTAAAAATCATAAAAATATTATAAAATAATAATTATAAAAATAAAAATACTGGGCCTCTATTCACAATAAGGCTGATATGAATAAAAATGATAATAAATGTGATTACATTTTTTTATAATTTATAATACTAAAAATAATTAGTATTATAAATTATAATACTATGTTGGGGATGCTGGGACGGTGACATCATAATGGGTGGGGTCAAAATGTGACATCACCCGGTGACCCCGCCCCCTTTCCTATATAAGACGCTGCACAACGCGTCCCTGCCATTGCGGCCAGAGAGAGCGTTGTGTCAACATCGCAAGGAAGAAGAAGAGAAGAAGGCGGTAGCGACAGAAGACCAGGCCAACGCTAGTAAAAGAGCTATAAGATGATAGCGGAGGCCCGGCAAGAAGAACCGTAGAGCAGGACAAGACCCCCGAAGAGCGGGACAAGACCCCGAAGTCGGAAGAAGACCCCGAATGACGGCGAAGAAGAAAGCCAGGCTCGTAAAAGAGCTAGCAAAAGAGGAGAAGATAGCAGAGGAGTCTGGCGAGAAGACCCCATCAAGACGGAAGAAGACCACCGGAGCTAGCTAATAAATTATTTTAAAAACTTTTTTTATTTACACTATTTTAACCAGGTGAATGGGTAGGGGTATTAAAGGGGGCTCCCGGATTCCGATAAGACCCCTGCCTGCAGTCCCCGACAACCAATGGCCAGGGTTGTCGGGGAGAGGCCCTTGTCCTCATCAACTTGGGGACAAGGTGCTTTGGGGTGGGGGGCCGCATGTTGAGGGCATGCGGCCTGTTACGACTCAGGGGGGGCGCCCCCACCCCCTTTCCTGACCGGTCAGGCTGCGTGCTCAGATAAGGGTCTGGCGTTTTTCCGGCATAGGGCTTCCCCTTTAAATCCATACCAGGTGATGGGCTAGCGAGGTGTCAATCTCGTCGATGGAGGCAGCGACATTCACTTCCTTCGCTAGTCCTGGCTACCTGGAGCCACGTTCAAAATGAATGGACTTTACTCCGTGTGTGGGCAAGTCTGGTCATGTGTGGGCAGGTCCACTCGTTCAGAAAAGTCCGGCGGACCTCCGCTGCAAAGTCCGGCGGGTTGTCCGCTGGACAGTCCGATCGTGTGTACGCGGCATAAGTCTCACAGTGTAGCCACAACAAGATTTTCAAGTAAACAAGTTTTTAACCATGCAGTCTGTGGACATGTAAATATGGCATTTCTGTAGAGCAGCCTTTCTCAACCTTTTCAACACAGAGGAACCCTTTAAATAACTCTGCAGGCTCAGAGAACCCCCTATTAAAAATTACTATATCTACAACTTATGATACATTAGTGTGATGGCCGGTGGGAAGAAAATTACCCCTTTACAGATAGCTAATAAGATCTAGGATGTCAGTGGGAACTTATCTGAGAGGCAGAAGTTGCTCATTGCAGTTGCTCAAGAAACCCCTAACAACCTCTGGAGGAACCCAGATGTTCTACAGAACCCTGCGATTATGTGGGTCAGAAAAGCTACTATATTATGTTAAGTTGAAAGAGATATCATTTTTAAATCGTTTTTTTATTTCCATAATCTATATTCCAGTTTAAAAAAAAGACAGAGGTATGCGCGATCACAGGGAAAATACATCTTGTTACAGGAAAAAGTGACCAAATGGAAAAGAATAGTAGTTAAATACAGAAGTAATATAAAAGCACAGCAAGCCATCAGCCATTGTTGTGGTGACTAGAGTAGTGATTTTGGGCAAATTGATTTTCGCTAAAAATTGCAAATTTGTCCCTTACTGAGGTGGAAACGTTGAATTTCACTTATTGAGCTACTTAGGTATAATTTGCTAGTGAGAAAAAAGGTTCTAATTTTTTTCCTATTTATAGGGTGTGGGTTGTTTTGGAGTACTTCAGGTAGTTTCGTTTATGTCATTTCATTGTTGTTTGTATTGTGTTTTTTCCTTTTTTTCTGTGTATTAGATCATTATTTGTATTGTTACTTTACATTTTTTATTTTTACTTTTTTTTTTACTTTTATAGTTTTAAGTTTTTTCTACTTTTAAAGTTTTCATTTTTTTCATGCTGTGATAATAAATACACAAAAATTACACTACTGATAGGCCAGAATAGTTAAAATAGGAGCTTCAGGAGACACAGAAAAAAACATCTTAAAGCGGAACTTTACTTAAAGTGGATGTAAATCCGATTCATGAAATTTGAGCTGTGTAAAAATATCCGCAATGTTTTGTTATCGCTCTTCAAAGCACTGTCCCATAGCTGTCTCCTGCTCTGTTCTTCTGTTATCAGCCTGATAAATTCTGACAAGTTCTCCCACACATGTGATAAAACCAGCCTGCATTTTGTGTCAGGGAGGGTGCTATAAATAGATTAGCAGAAAGCTGCTCTACTCACAGGACAGCTCTGAAAGTTTCTAACAATCTGGAGGGGGTGCCTTTCCTCCAATTAGCTGTCTCCCAGTGTAATTCAAGACTTCTCTCACAGTGCAGAATAAAGAAGTGAAATTTCTAACACAATAAAGCTGAAGACAACAGATATACATATAAAACTCATGTAGGAGGATTTGTTTCATTCCTGTGTATCATCTGAGGCTGTTTACTTCACTGAGTATATGTGAGGGTTTACATCAACTTTAACGTCTCCCCACTTATCTACTATTGTCAGTTTTTTGTTTTTTTCTGGGAGTGAGTACCTTTTTCTGACAGGTACGCTTTCCCACTTCCGCAGCTCTTGCTTAGGAGAGAATTGTGAAAGTTTCCCACCGCTTGCAGCCTCGTGGGACATGTGACATGTCCCATGAGGCTGCGGGACCAGTCTGAAAGCGCAGTCGGTCTTGGGCATGACCACTGGTGAGTTGGCTGTGAAACAAGCAGGAAGTCACAGCCGGATTCCCACAGGTAGGATGATAGTGCTAGGGATCCAAAGACCAGCGAAGAACTGGCCTGGGTAAAGACAGCGCTGGACCCTTGGACTGGTAAGTGTCTGTTTAATAAAATTCAGCAGCTACAATATTTTTTTTAACAATTGACGCAACTTGATTTCACATTTTAAGGAAGATGAACACTCACAATTTCCCTCATACTTAGAGGTGACTGATTAGACCTTACTAGGCTTTCAGCTACAGCAAAATCACACTGCGGTGTCTTTGTCTTTGACACTGCACTGGTGGGGTATTGTACCTTAGGTCAGGAATGCAAATTGCAATGCTGGATGTTAACATTAATATCCTGATATTCTTGCAATTGTGCATTGGTTGTATTGCTAATAGGAGTTCCTTGGGATTCAGAGAGATCTTTTTCTTTATAAAAAAAAATTTGTTTTCAGTGGTCGTTTAATATTTTGGATGCAAAAAAAATAAATTCTATGGGGCATATTTATAAAGCAGTGAATGTGATTTCCAGCAGACATTTACTGATAGTTAATCAGTGTCATTCAAAACACATGTACCGTGAGGATTTACCTGCAGTGAATGTTTGTACTGTAATTGTAATAAGTTTGTAATAAGTTGTACTATAATTGTGTTGTCTCCCCTATATATTGTAAAGCGCTGCGTAAACTGTTGGGGCTATATGAATCGTTATTAATAATAATAATAATAATAATAATAATAATAAGTTACATTTGTATCTTAATTCTAAAGGATTTTGAATTGTATCGTGAAGTAAAGATGAACGTAGTAAATTTGCTGGAAGATGTGTTACGTGACCCCGATCTCCTACCCCAGGAAAGGAAAGCTGCAAGTAACATACTAAAGTAAGTGCTGTTTTTTTTTCTTAGAATACTAGAAAGCAGAGCTATTTTTCCAGCTCGTACTATGCCAGGCAAATTTTCAGTGACTCTGCCATCAGGCAGGATATATGAATATTCACTACTAGAACATACAGCAGAGCTGCTTCTTTATGGTACAATCAACACTGTAAGCAAAAAAAAGAGGAAATGAATGCATGTTCTTTAAAGTGAACCTATTATTTGCCTATTTGTCCATGCTAGAGCAGTATAAAGCCACAGGTGTCTCAATATGAGTTTAAAGATTATATTTATGAATTTGTTGAAGAGGGCGAGGAGGGCATATGGTGCTTTGTACCACCCTGCTCCATATATGAAAACTGTAATATTACTTTTTTTTTAAATAAATTTAATATTTTTTATAATAGTATTGCAATTACAAAGTTATAAAAATTGCAAGCTAATTGAAATTACTCCTAACCTCTTAGAACTCTTCATATTCTTTGAGGTAGTAACATAAGTAAAGCAGGTGACTGAGACAAAGCCAGTGGATGATATCTAAAACCTAGATATACCAAAATCTAATCAAAAGAGTAAGGGCTGGTTCACACCATGAATCGCCCCGGAACGCACTGTCCAATTCACATGCAATCCGAGTGCAGTGTGATTTCAGACCCTACATTAGAATGGGCTAAAATAGCTTTGGGTCTTACCAAAAGTAGTGCATGCACTACTTATAAAGCGCAAACTAACTGGAGGGCATGGTACTGCTGTACCATGCGATCTGCTGAAGACAAGCGCACCGAGTTTGCAACTTGCACTTGGGCTGTCATCAAGTTAACACTGAAACCCTCTGCAGAACCCCCAGTGCAGTGAGTTTTGAACGTGGAGTGGGAAATGTGCATGGGCCGCAGGTTTCACGTGCTACATTCTGGTGTGAACTGGCCCTAAATGTACAATCATATCAACAGCAGAGGATGTTCCAGGAATGAACTCAACAGTTTCATCTAGGGAAAGGGACTTCCTACTGGGGAGAAGCATCTCATATAACTGCTGCCTAGAATAATTGCATAGTTTAATTGGGGGTAGTGGGACTGCTAAAAGCGGAGAACCTTAGTTCAATGTTGCAGTGTCTAAGGACTGGGACCATATTTTATTTTGTTAATCATTTTCAGCTGTTGCAGGTGGCCCTACATAGAGGTAAAGTAGAATTTATTAAAGATTTCCATATATCCTGAGTTGGAGGAGTTGGGGATTTCCAGAGGAGTATATTTGATTTCTTAGCATGGAATAACAATAGGCCTAGTAGTGTTCTGGTCAATTTTCTGATAGCCAAGATTCTAACAGGTCCAATAGACAGACGCTGGAATCCTGGGAGGAGTGAGAGTTTGGGGAAAAAAAGTAATATAATGCAAATCTTGAGTCCAGTAAGCACTTAACTGTAATATAACTTTAAAATGGTGTTTAATTAACTGTTAGGTTGACAATTTAGTTTATACATAACTTATTCATTAATAATGAGTTGCTCATTTAATATATTTTGTATAAAGCAAATTAATTGCTGCCAATTTTTGTATCAGTGGCCTTTCTCAGGATGAACAAGATGACTGCCATTTGAATATGGAGGACATAATTGCACTAGTAAGTATACCTCATTAATGCATATTTCCTTTTTTAAGAGACTGTCACTTGATGGAAAAAGAAGCCCAGCCTGTAAAGATAATGACTTATACGTACTGTCCCTACACCCGGCCCACTGATTTTGACTCTAATGCAGAGCTATGGTGGCTGATCTACATTGAAAACACTTCTGGATATGTCAGATACTTGGTCCACCTCTGCCTTTTGTGTTTCCATCCACCTGCTTCTACACGACCATAGTGACCATTAGTGACTGGACCAGCTGAGGGAACTTAAAAATGTAAAGAGGGACCAATTATTTGACTCTACCATTAGTGTTTAATGCTGAAGATACTTCAGCAAGCTTACCTCTACAACAGAGTGAAGATCAGTGAAAACATTCTCAACTGGGCCTTAATATATACTTTTTTCCAATTTGATCATAGTTCTAAAACGTGGTGGTCTTAAAATGTTGACTGATCTGTTTTATTGTTTTCAGTCAGAAGGACCCCCCACAGAATATCTGGATACTCTGTCAGCAATGGAATTAGCCGAACAGATCACTCTATTAGATCATATAATATTTCGAAGTATACCATACCAGTAAGTCACTGCCATTTAGCCCTATAATTAGAGAGACCTTATGTTTTCTGAATTATGTGATATTTTTTATTTTGGTTCTAGAGAATTTCTTGGTCAGGGGTGGATGAAACCAGATAAGATAGACCGGACACCGTATATCATGAAAACCAGCCAGCATTTCAATAATGTAAGTATTTACATCCATTCTGTGCTGCTACCTGTTAGGCTCTGAAGTGTTGACGTGTTTCTAAGTCTTGGCTACATGATATTTTATCTAGTTGAAGTGTCAGTCCATCCATAGTGGTAATTCTCGTTCCACATAGTTGCTAATTTGGTTTAACTACCTATCAGTGGCTTTTTAAAAAAACATTGAGGGATTTAAGAAACAAGATCTGTTCTCATATGGTAATCAACCTGCTACAGGCATTTCAGGAGGGTGTGTTTCTTGCTTCCAGATTGTTCATTTTCAATTAAAATTATAGGGAAGTAATATGCCAAGGTGGGAATGAGGAGATACATGATCCCACCATATGGAGGTTTCCAGAGATGTAGGATGACAATGGCTAATTTAGGCCTTCAGAGTTCACACCTAATCAAAATATTAAAAGCAGAAAAGAACAAGTACGGATTGGTGGCAGTCAGTTATATTTATGTTACCTCATGGAGTGTAACGTGTTCCCTGTGTAAATTCTAGCTGAGTGAATTTGTAAGAGTAAAATCGCTTTACACTAATCCCCTGTATGCAGGACTTTTGGTGCACTTTCAGAAAATGCAACAAAACCATGACACAAAATAGAAGTCTATAGCAAAGCACAGCTAACCCGCACCAAAACTTTAGGTACACTGTGCTGCACCCACGTTGCGGCCAAAGTGCAGTAGGGTAGTCTAAAGCTGCCCTAAGTCTACGGAATTTTAATAGGAGAATCATTATCAGTTGTTCTAGTAAAGAACCAATGCTATATTAACATTTCTAAATGAGTAAACAATTAAAATTGAACCAGGTAAAGCAGTTTCCCAAAATGATTAAATTTAAGGCATGATGTAAATGATAGCTGTCACACATGCTTGTGCTCTCCAATGAATCGTCAAGCCAACCAATATTACCATAATTTGAATGGGGGCTGTTGGGGCAAGACCAAGCAAGTATGCACTGCTCATGGCCATTGAAAAGTCCCAGAGGTGACCCAATGACCGCCTGAAAACGAGTCACTTTTCATCTATCAGCATTTCCTCTATTACCATGTATTTATGGCGAGTGGTTGGTAGGCAATTGAGACGCACACTGATTGCCCACCAGTAGTCATGTCAGCAAGTAGCCATCCTTAGTATTAGTCACCTGCAAATATTTAATACAGTCTTTTGACTCAAGTAGCAATCATCTGATTTGGGAGAAAATAAATTCACTTGTTCATTTTAATGTTTACAATGATTTATCTGCCATATTGATTTCATAAGAATTATGATTATAGAAACCAAAAAGCTAAAGTGTTTCAGTTGAGGACCTCAGTGTCAGACAAATTTTTGATAAATATATGGTTGGTGAGCACATTCCTGATTCAGCAAAGTGTAAAGTATATTGTAGATCTCAAGCTTAGTTGATCTTTGTACATATGAAACTTCTTTATTTATACCCGTATGGTCTAATATTTCTTTCTTCTATGTCTTTTGCACGTATGAATTCTAAAGATGAGTAACCTTGTAGCATCAGAAATTATGAGCCAGCCTGATGTCACCTCTAGAGCCAGCTCCATTGAGAAGTGGGTGGTGGTAGCCGATATCTGCCGATGCATGCACAACTATAATGGCGTGCTAGAAATCACTTCAGCCTTGAACAGAAGTGCAATCTATCGACTTAAGAAGACCTGGGCCAAAGTGTCTAAACAGGTAGGTAGAGCCAGTACTCCATCTGCAGTACATAGGAGGGCATCAGAGATCTGTTGAGACGCCTTAATAGAGAGAGTGTTTGAACAAATGAGGGAAAGGTGAGAGGTTATATCAGGTACACTGAGGTGTGATTATATCCAAGAGTGACAAAAAATCTTTTGCCCATCTGATTTCTTCATGGGTCCCCAAAGCATTCTGATTGGGGCCCATGCATAATGTCTGGTACAAAAGAGATTTGCTAGCCCACTTGTCACAGAATAAGCATTAAAGGGCATGTAATGCCAAAACTTTTTTCATTAGTGTTAATTAAGGAATTGTTAAAACCCATGTAAGGTTTTTGTTGCTGTAAGTCTCGATCCCAGAGAGAAACCTTCAAGTGGGGGCACTTATCCTTCACTCTGGAGAGATGTATTCTCATTTCCTGTTATTTCTGCAGGAAAGGTAGCCCAAATATTCTCACCAGTCAAGACAATCAGCAAAAACATGAAGAAAACACAAAAAAACATATTGCCTTACAACCCGCACATGCACAAAACCTCATTACACTAGACCCAAAGGTTTAATACTAAATTAAGTGGTATCATTTAGTATAATGCTAAACAAGTGCAGTTGTCATGGTTTTGAAATAGTTTACTGTTTCCCAAGCACCAATAGGTTTAAATCTAGATATGTGTGTTATTTATTATCTTTTAACTGAGCTAAGTCTCATCTTTTATATTTAGCTGAAATATTAGAAAATGCATTTTAGTGTGTTTTTTTTTTTTTATTAATCATACAGTTAAATGAAACATTTGTGTATTGGAAGTAGATTGGACATATAAAAGCAAGAATACTGCAAGTGAATGTTGTATGTTTCTTGGCTTCATAAAACATATGTTCTGTAAAGTGTGCGATATTGGTGCTGGAGATTAATAAATAGTTGTCTTAGGTAACAAAATACTGAATTATTTAGTCCATGGCAGGGAAAGGGTCATTTGCAGAAGAACTATGATTTGACTTAATGGATAAACATTTTTTTTTTAGACAAAGGCACTCATGGACAAGCTTCAAAAGACTGTTTCATCGGAAGGCAGATTTAAAAACCTCAGAGAAACTCTCAAGAAGTAAGTTTTATAAAGAAATATGTAATACTTTAGGCCAAGCACAGCTTCCCAGACACCTGGCCAAAAAACATCTTTCAGTGATATCTGTCGTGTCCTACAGAGAAGCTGGGACGTGAGGTTCGTTGAGCAGGCCAACAGCATCACATGATTGAACGTTCTTCCATTTTCACACAACCACATATGGTCTCCAAGCTGCTGTGCAAGCACAGTGCAGAACCAGAGATACTCTGCAACCTCATGGTTTCAGCTCTGCTGCCTGAACAAGACAGAAAACACAGGCTTTATGTGCCATTTTGCACTTATATCGACATAGGGGGAGAAATCATCACTACACAGAACAAGGTGGAGCATTCCAGTCCTGCCCTGTTGATCCCTTCTCATTTGGCGACAGATGCATTTTTTTTAATGTGAAGAGGAAGAAGAAGGAGGATAGGGAGAGATAGAGCTTGCACTATTATACGTTTTATTCCTAGCAAATAATAAAAAAATGGTTTCTACAGAGAACTATTTATGAGAAAGTAAATACATTGCTTCCCTCAGATTGTAGCATTGCACTCATTACCTTCCCAATGCTGAGCAAAAAATGGTGCAAGATGATATATAGGTAATGTGAAATATGGGTAGTGCTAAGGTAACACAGATTTGCAAGTAGGCCTACATTCACATATTTTAACTTTCCATTAAAAAATTGAGTTTCACCGGGTGAAAATGAAGGAAAAACAAATGCAGTCACCATACTTGAGCATTGGAAAGCTGCAATATATTGAATTTTGGTTCTGGTTTTATACCGCTTTAAGGCCAGGCCTGAGCTGGATTACAGAGGTATGCCGGTACACAGAGTGGAGCATGTATGTGCAGAGAAGCTATCATTATTGTAACAACTTCCCTCACAGGGTTCCACTCGTGGCCCCATTCAGCTGTTGGATGGGAGACCAAAGGGGCAAGGGATGCAGGTGATGTCATTACGCAAATATGGCAGTGCTTACAGTATTTTAGGGAAATTACTTGCATTACAGGGGAGACATAACGAATGGGAAACTGGCCACCGTGGTTGCAGCTCATGTGGGATGGTCAGAGACTAGTTTCCTATCAAGTCTGCCTTGCTTTTGATTGACAAACAGATGTCAGTGGGCAGATTTGAAAGCTGCTATTGGACTGAATTGTGGATAGGCATCTGCCCACTGCTATGCATTGTCAATCACAGGTAAACTGGACCTGATGAGAAACTAGTGCTCCTTGGCCCATCTACTAAAATGAAGGAACCACTCAACCATGCAAATGTCATTGTTATGAATGCACAAGCAGGGATAGGAATGCGCTGGGTGAAAAATGTCCAGTATGGACATTCCAACACCAGTGCTGGCCTTTCTGGTGCAAACATGGCCAATTTTGGTGTGGAGGCTTGACAAAAATCTTGAAGGTGTCTATGACACCCCTTATAGATTCCCCTAATTATGTAGTAGAGCAGTTATTAAAATGTGTTTGTTTGTTTTTTTCTGTATGTTTTGCAGCTGTAATCCACCGTCTGTACCCTACCTGGGAATGTACCTCACTGACCTGGCCTTTATTGAAGAAGGCACACCCAACTTTACTGAGGAAGGCCTTGTAAACTTTTCAAAAATGAGAATGGTGGGTACCGTCGTGGTATTTTAAAATGTACTGAAACCAAGCTATTTTACCTAGCTTTTTATTTCACAAGGCTAACCAATATGATCTGAAAGCTAGTGGCTTTTCTGCCTCTTCTGCACCAGATTGCACCCTCTAAAAATTTGCCCTTTTCAACTACAACTCTCGCCTCCACACTGCTAAACAAACCAACTACAACATTCGCATCAAAGCACTCTCATCCAAACCTCAACAACTCTTTTCTTAATTCCTTACTTCACCTCCCACTGCCTCCACCCACTAAGCTCCTCACTGCCCAGAAGATTGCCAACTATTAAAAAGCAAAATCGACACAATTCGTGATGAGATATTCAGCGTCCAACTCCCCCCCCCAACTAACACATCAGGTCCGACACCGCACTCAATACTTTCCTCCTTCAGTCCTGTTGCCACCGAGGAAGTTGCCCAACTCCTCTCCATGGCCCACCCCACCACCTGTCCCCTCACAATTACCGTGATCACCTTCCCGCTCTATGCTAAACTCTCTAACCCACATCTCCAATCTCTCCCTCTCCTCTGGCACCTTTCCCTCCCCAAATATGCACTAGTTAACCCAATTTTTTAAAAACCCTCACTGGACCCCACCTTTTTGAATAACCTAAGACCTGTCTCCCTGCTCCCGTTTGCCTCCAAGCTCCACAAACCCCTTGTCCACGACCACATGAGTTGCCTCACTGACAACAACCTTCTCGATCAACTACAGTCCAGCTCCCCCGCACAACATTCCACTGAAACTGCCCTACTAAAACTCACCAACGACCTACTAATTGCTAAAACCAATGACCAGTACTCCATACTGATACTCTTGGACCTCTCTGCTGCCTTCGACACAGTTGACCACCTGCTCCTCCTCAACAAACTCCACTCCCTTGGCATCCATGATTCTGCCTTATCCTGGTTCTCCTCCTACCTATCTCAGTGCACTTTCAGTGTCACATACAACACCATCTCCTCTGCTTCTCTTCCTCTTCCTGTTGGGGTAGCCTAAGGCTCCGTCCTTGGGCCCCTCCTATTCTCTCTCTATACTTATTCCCAGTGCCAGTTGACAACCTCCCATAACCACCTCTTTGCCGATGACACCCAGATCTATCTTTCCACTCCTCAACTCGCCCCCTCAATCTCCTCACGGTTCAGAAACTTACTAAATGACATATCAGTATGGATGTAACACCACTTTCTCAAACTCAATCTTTCTAAAACTGAGCTTGTAATATTTCCTCCTCCCTGATCCCCTCCCCATAACTTTACCATTACGATCAATGGCACAACCATTGGTCCCTGCACACATGCCAGGGTGCTGGGTGTAATCCTACACTCTGACCTCTCTTTCAGCCCCACATCCAATCACTGGTTAAATCTTACCACCATAACCTCCGCAACATTTCCAAAATTTCGATCCATCCTAATGACACCACAAAACAACTTATCTACTCCTTGGTTAT
The DNA here is from genome assembly GCF_037356315.1 of Lithobates pipiens. NCBI lineage: Eukaryota > Metazoa > Chordata > Amphibia > Anura > Ranidae > Lithobates > Lithobates pipiens. The sequence continues at coordinate 167,285,312 of NW_027507790.1, read as the reverse complement.
TTCCCGCCTCAACTACTGCAACTCTGTCCTCAATGGCCTACCCTTAAACATGCTATGCCTCCTTCAGTCTATTATGAATGCTGCTGCTAGACTTATACACCTCACTAACTGATCCGTGATTGCTGTTCCACTCTGCCAATCCCTTCACTGGCTTCCACTACCCCACTGTATAAAATTCGAAATACTAACCACAACATACAAAGCCATCTACAACATCACCCCTAGCTACATCACCAGCCTCATCTGCAGATATCGCTCACATTGTCCTCTCCCAAGACCTCCTGCTTTCTAGCTCCCTTGTTATCTCCTCCCATGCTCGCCTCCAGGATTTCTCTAGAGTCTCTCCCATCCTCTGGAACTCCCTGCCCTAGTATGTCCAGTCAGCTCCTACCCTGTCCACCTTTAGGAGATCCCTTAAAACTCATTTATTCAGGGAAGCCTATCCCACACCCACCTAAGAACTGTACCCGAGCCACCCCCATCAAACCATCCCCTGCAGGTATTATCTTCCGTACCACCTTCCCCTCCTCTCCCTAGAACGTAAGCTCCACAAGCAGGGCCCTCCTGTCCCTTCTGTAATGAACTGTATTGTAATTGTGCTGTCCCCCCTCTACATTGAAAAGCACTGCACAAACTGTTGGCACTATATAAATCCTGTATAATAATAGTGACCAGACAATAGCACCGTCAGATCGTTTCTCAGGCGAGCCAGCAGAAACAATAAGCCAGAGAAACACACAGACTGTTCTCTGACTCAAGAGTGCCTGTGAAAATTTGATGTGGCTGGCTATGCAGGGTGAAGGATCCCAATATACTTGCAGCTCCTTAGGGGGCACGCTACGCAGTAAAAATACATTTGTATAAGCACACAGCAGTTGATTAACTAAAACTGGTGTGCAGCGCAAAATCTTGTGCAGCTGTGCATGGTAACCAATCAGCATTTAACTTCAATTTGTTAAATTTGCGTGTTTGTAAAGGCTAAAAGTGTGCAGCAGCACTCCCCCAATACCTACATGAGCCCCATCTCGATCCAGCGATGAGAGCCTCAGCTGCCCCAGGTCTCAGCCTCCTCATTGGCTAAGATAGCAGCGGGAGCCATCGGCTTCCACTACTGTCAATTACAGCCATTGAGCCTTTACAATCGCTTTAAGCTTTGACCAAAAAAAATCTGGAAGCTGATAGGTTTCTCTGCAGAGCTGCACCAGATTTTTCCCTCGCAAGTTTTAGTAAATTAACCCCACATTTCTCTCTATTCAGGTGCTCTGTGTGTTAGAAATTATCATATCAAAAAACATCTAATGGTCAAAAATAACCTGGAGGGCTGCAAATATTTAGCTGACGATGTAGCATCCTCCACTGTACTGCTTATAGTTGTTGTTCATAAGATGTTTATATCATATGCGTTGAATCGTAGATGTACTTTATGTGTTAAAAGAAAAATTGTCATTCATTTGCAAAGATTGTTCATAATTTTCTGTCAAGCGTAAGAGACTAAAAATGGGCTAACATGGGGAAAAACTGAAGGTGACAAAGGAGACGTTATGAATGTGTTTGAGAAAGTCCCAGTTTTGAAATGAAGGGAAAAAAAAAATCAGTTCTTGTAAGTGGATGATATAAGAAAGTAAGCTACAGTAATTTTAGTCAGCAAATGTTTTCTTTGAGGCAATACTGGAAAAGTTGGCCGGCCGAGCTGCTCGCTGTCTGCCAAATTCCTCTGAACAGCAGATGGGCAGTGCCTCTAGGTGTCTAGGGGAATCGTAAAAGGTTTAGTTCTAGAACTGCTATTCACGAGTGTACCTGTAGAAATAACTACATTATCTTAGTATAAAGTTTAAACCAAATATACATATCTTTTAATTTATGTAGTAAGTATATATTATTTTTCAAGACATAAATAATTCTAACACCAGTCCCCTATTTATTTATTTTTATGCAGACTCTTTCTGGCTCTCTTTTTAACTTTTAATAGTTTTCTTTTTCTGTAAGCCGAAAGCTAAAAAAGTAAAAGGAAATGTGACTTTGTTCTGTAGAGAACAGAGGGAAATTTACTAAAACTGGAGCACTTGGAATCTGGTGCAGCTTTACATAGTAGCCAATCAGCTTCTAACTTCAGCTTTTTCAATAAGGCTCCTTTCACACATGTACAGGTCCGCCTGTCAGTTTTTTAGGCGAACCCGAAGATACGCTCCATGCAGGTCTATGGAGCAACGGATGTCAGTGGTGACATGTGCGCTGACATCCGATGAAAACGGACAGGTGGTGGGCACAGTGGCTGCAAATGATGGGCACAAGTGGCTGTATATAATGGGTACAAGTGGCTGCATATAAGGGGCACAAGTGGCTGCATTTGACGTGCACAAGTGGCTGCATTTGACAGGCACAAGTGGCTGCATATGACGGGGCCACAAGTGGCTGTATTTGATGGGCACAATGGCTGCATATGATGGGCACAGTGGCTGCGTTTGATGGGCGCAGTGAGGCTGCAATTGATGGTGGGGTTTCAGTATTTTTCAGTTTGTTTGCGCCCCCCAAAACTTTTGAGCACCAGTCGCCACTGGACACGACAGTCTTACGACTGTGGATCCGACTTTGCCCTGCGACTTGAAGTCCAATATCCATCCGACTATAATGAACGGGATCAATTTGATCCCGAAAATGCAGGCACTTTGTGTCTGGTATGAATCTTTAGGGGGAACTCCACACCAAATAAAAACAAAACAGCATGTGATCCCCCTCCAAGAGTATACCAGGCCCTTCGGTCTGGTATGGATTTTAAGGGGAACCCCCAATGCCAAAAGAACAGCATGGGGTCCCCTCAAAATCCATAACAGACCCTTATCTAAGCACGCCCCCGACAGGTCAGGAAAGGGGGTGGGGATGAGTGAACGCCTCCCAACCTCCTGATCTGTAACAAGGGGGCTTCCAGATCCCAGCCCCCCACACTATGTGAATGAGTATGGGGTACATTGTACTCATTCACCTAAAAAAATGTGTCAAAAATAAAACACAGTACACAGGTTTTTAAAGTAATATATTAAGGCAGCTCCGGTGTCACTTCCCATTTCTTCTTCCCTCTCTGGTTTTTCTGCCTCCTCCGCCAATGTCTTCTAGCCCTCTCTGGTTCTTCTCAATCTGTCCGCTGTGTTCTGCCTCTGCTTGGTCTTGTCTGCTGTCTTCTTGCTCTTTTGCCATGTCTTCTCAGATGTCTTCTCCTTCTGTTATTCTTCGGCTGTTGACTCAATGCTCTCTTCCACTCTAATGCTGGGTGTGCGGTGTGTCACTACTTATATTGGCATGGGGTGGGGTATCTGGGTGATGTAATCTGGAGGTCCTGCCCATATGACATCACGGCCCCATCATGCCCCGGGTGGAGACATCATAAGGGGCGGGACCTCCAAAAGACATCACCCGGTGACCCCACCCATGCCAATATAAGTAGTGGCACACTGCTCCCCCAGCATTAGAGCGGGAGAGAGCTTTGAGTCAACATTGGAAGAAGAACAGAGGGAGAAGACCCGGCAAAAGTGCAAGAAGACATCGGCCAAGACCCGGCAGAGGCAGAAGACATCGGACAGAGGGAGAAGAACCAGAGATGCAGACATCAGTGGAGAAGGAAGAAGAACCGGCAGAGGCAGAAGACATCAGCGGAGGAGGCAGAAGAGCCAGAGAGCGGAGAAGGAAGCAACGCCGGAGCTGCCTTAATAAATTACTTTAAAAACCTGTGTACCTGTGAAAGGGTAGGGGTACAATGTATGCTTCCAGATTCCGATAAGCCCCCTGCCCGCAGACCCCAACAACCAATGGCCAGGCTTGTCGGGAAGAGGCCCATCTCCTCATCAACATGGAGACAAGGTGCTTTGGGGTGGGGGACTTTTGGGGTGCTGCCCCAAAGCACCCACACCCCCATGTTGAGGGCATGCAGCCTGGTATGGTTCAGGATGGAGGGGTGCTCGCTTGTCCCCAATCCCTTTCCTGACCTGCCGGGCTGCGTGCTTGGATAAGGGTCAGGTATGGATTTTTGGGGGGGGGGGGCCCTTAAAATCCATACCAGACCGAAGGGCCTGGTATGCTCTTGGAGGGGGAACCCATGCCGTTTTTTTTTTGTTTTTTTTTCATTTTGCCGTGGGTTCCCTTTAAAATCATCAGAACAAAAGTCGCATGCCAAAGTCAGATCAGTTAACACCACGATCCAACTTTGAGCTGATTTCAGTGATATTCAATGGGCAGACGTAAGATCAAAGTCAGACCAAAGTAGTGCAGGGAGCATTTTCAATGTCAGACCGACTTGTGTCTCATAGGGAAGAGTCAGCTTTCATAGGGAAACATTGATTTTCACACATGAGCTCCCAATGTCGGAGCCTTTGTCATGCAAGTGTGAACCCAGCTTAAACCCATGTTCATACTGAACGCGGCTTTGAAATCGTGTGAGCTCAAACCTGCATTTCAGTCCGACTTCAGGGGCAACTTGAAAGACATCTGTGCAGGTTCATGCACAGATATCTATTGAAATTGCCCCCGATGTCACCAAAAGTAGTGTAGGAACTACTTTTGGAAATCCGTGCGACGCCGCAAAGTCAGCGCACCGATTGGGACGCTCCTATTGCTAGCGATAGGCTCATAGGCTTGACCTTTCAAATCGTATGTCATATCGCGCTGATGTGAACGGGGGCCAGGACCGTCTTTAAGGCAGGGCAAAAGGGGCAGCTGCCCTGGGCCCTGTCATTGTTGTGGGGCCCATAACAGCTGCCTCATACTTGCCATCTATCCAGGTTTAAATTCCCTTGTCCCTTGAAGTTTTATTCCTGTGCTGTGTCCCAATATCTCGGTGTAAAGTGCTGGCACTAATGCTGCCCAGCTCTGCCCTATTGTTGTGTGCAGATGACTCACCTGCAGACCCTGTGTTTGCATGTAAATAACCGGCATTCATATGTAAATAGCGGCGACAATACTAAGTAAATAGCTGCGGCCGACTGCATTGATATGTAAATAAAGGCGCCATTCATATGTATATCATGCTCCCCTGCTGTGAGGAGATGATGTGCTGTAACCTCTAGCAACTAATCAGTGAGCCGTAATGTGTGCTGAAACCTCTAGCAACTAGTCAGTAAGCAGTAATGATATGCTGTAAGTGCTGGCAACCAATCACAATTGCTGTCTGATCTGATACAGTAAACTGATTTTAAGTCTAGCTGCTATTTATTGTATTTCTCAGAGCAGGTGGAGAGTGAAATTGCATGGGGGGGCCCCAAGAAAAATTTTGCCCGGGGTCCAATCTATATTAAAGACGGCCCTGACGGGGGCTGAAACCTGGAAGCTGATTGGTTTCTCTGCAGAGCTGCACTAGATTTTGCACATTCCAGTTTTAGTTAATCTCCCCCACAGCTAGTAAGGAAGAGTAACATACTATGCAGCCTATGACCCCCTACTCCACTTTTTCTCAATAGGAATGAATAAATGGATGCTTGTTAAGCTGACCCAATATTCTGTTGTCCATCAGTTATTGATTTAAAGTTTTTCAAACCAAATTCAAATCACAATTCAAAGTATTTTTGTATATTCTGCTCTACTAATAACGTCGTTATAATACTGTTTTGCTGTAGATATCGCACATCATTAGAGAAATCAGACAGTTCCAGCAGACTCCATACCGAATAGAACACCAACCGAAGGTAAGACGCTCTCTAACATGGTGTAATTGTAGTGTTGTGCAGTATACATACCGATATTGTACATTAAAGCATAAACATGCAAAGTCTTCCAAATCAATCCAATTTAAAGTGATTGTAAATGCACCTTTTTGATCTTTTCTACCATTTAGTTAAATAACAAACATGTTATACTTACCTGCTCTGTACAAGGGTTTTTCACAAAGCAGCCTCGATTCTCCTCTTCTCGGGCCCCCCAAGTGCTCCATCGCAAGCTTACATGTACTCGCTCCCGAGATAGCTCTGTGTCCATAAGACATATAGGGGTTGATTTACTAAGGGCAAATAGGCTGTGCACTTTGCAAAGAGCAGTTGCACTCTGCAGGTGCAATTGCTCCAGGGCTTAGCAGTTGAGGTAAAGCTTCACTTTGCAAAGAATACGTGCAAGGGAAATAAATAAAACAGCATTTTTACTTGCACATGATTGGATGATGGAAGTCAGCAGAGCTTCTGCTCATTTACTAAGCTCTAGAGCAACTGTTCTTGCAGAGTGCAACTGCACAGTCTATTTACCTTTAGTAAATCAACCTCAGACAGTGTGGCTCGGCCCTGCCCCCCATTCCCTCTGGCTGTGATTGACAGCAACAAGGGCCAAAGGCTCCTGCTGCTGTGTCTGAGCCAATGAAGAGGGAGAGAGCTGAGAGAGCCGCTGCTCTAGTGCACATTGCTGGATCGAGATCAGCTTAGGTAAGTATTAAGGGAGCTGGGGGGGGGGGGAAGCTCCATACTCAAGGCTTTTTATCTAAATGCAAAGAATGCAATAAGGTGAAACACCTTCAGGTTTTAGAATCACTTTAAGATTTATTTATTAATGAAAGAACAAAACATCAACTGGTAGAATAGAGACAAATGTAAAGTACATGCGCATCCACCCTCACCTTATACCAGTAACCTAGTTTCACATAACTTCTGTTCTCAGCTGCATGCGAGGCTTAGAGAGGTAGGATGGAGAAATAGCATACTTATATTCCCAGTGAATGGCTGTGCAGGGAGGGTGTGTCAGCACAAGTCTCACTATTTAGAGGACAAGCAGGCTGGTCTTCCAGGACAGCCAGAATAGTGACCACTCCAGAAAGGATTTGCTCTCATGCCTAGTTTGGTCAGTTTAACAGCAAAGCAGGGGGACTAGCAGGATCACAAGGTATGTTACACAAAGGAAGCAATACAAAGAGAACAGAATACTCTTTAACACAAGTACATGTTATGCCACATACACACGTTCAGACATTTCGATCACAAAATCCGTCGGATTTTTTCTGATGGATTTTGATCTAAACTTGTCTTGCATACACACGGTCACACAAAGTTGTCAGAAAATCTGATCATTCAGAATGAGGTGACGTACAACAGGACTACGTAGAGGCCAGTAGCCAATAGCTTTTGTTTCCAAATTTTTTCTGAGCATGCGTTGGCACCTTGTGCATCGGAATTCTCTACACACCATCGGAAAAAGGCAGATCGGATTTTGTTGTTGGAAAATTTTAGATACAGCTCTCAAACTTTTTCCATCTGAAATTCCGACAGAAAAGGTCCGATAGAGCCCACACACAATCGGATTTTCCGACAACATAATCCGATCGGACTTTTTACCGTGTTTACACTGTTATACAAGCTGTACACTCACTACATTACATTGTAGCAAAGTGTCATTTCTTCAGTGTTGTCATATGAAAACATATAGTAAAATATTTACAAAAATTTGAGGGGTGTACTCATTTATTTGAGATACTGTGTGTATATATATATATATATATATATATATATATATATATATACTGTATATGAGTTGGTTATGAATACTTGTATATGAATTTGTAGTTATACATCTATTCCTTGTAAAACAGGTGACCCAGTTCCTGTTGGACCAGTCTCGCATCCTGGATGAAGACACCCTCTATGAATTATCCTTAACAGTTGAACCAAGGCTCCCAGCATGAAGAGTTTTACTGCGTGTTTCTTGAGGCAACTCAGTGCTTTCACTTCACCAACTGAATTATGCATGCCATGCCTAGCGGAGAGCAGGGGAGTGACACCCTTTCAGTGGAAGCTGACAGTGCCGCGGGCACTTTAAAACAAAGACGCAAGGACAGGACTCAGACAATGAAGGTAATGTCTGCGTGCATTGTGCTAGTCACACTAAGAGGATGCCATCAGCACATAAAGCTGCAATGAAGAAGCAACGTTGACCTCGCTATGAAGATTTGTGAAGGCAGAAGGCTTGAAGAGCATCCACTGTGCCAGTTTTTACAAGCAACATCCGGTAATTACAGAACGACCACAACGTGTCTATAGGGCGAGAGTCGTGACTAGTCAAGTGACATTGTGTTTCTGTAGCATATTGCAGACTGCCATACAAATAACAAAGTTCATTCTCTGCATGGTGGAGTATATTACCATAACAACATAATGAGGAGAACATGGAGTCACAGATGCTACCTTCACCAGGACACTCATTATCAGCATCGCAAGAGAGAACATCTACTTCATACATTGTACCTTCTGTACATATGTGATCATTTCTGCCCCTGTTGTTTGTGATTTTTTTTTTTTACTTTTATGCACTGAGCATTACGGCTCTGTTTTTGGATGCACCTACTACTGATAATGTGAATATTGGGGATGACTACATACTGCTTGGCTGGCCTAGATATACTAGCATTGTGTGTCATTTCTACTGCATGCCAAGATATCACACCTGAGAGAGTCGCCCACCTACTTGCAAAGAGAAAGAAACAGGAAATGCTTACAAGTTCCTTTTAGGAACCTGTCAGAACTGAAATATGGGAGCTGCCATTGCTGAGCCAGAAGTCACCTAAAGTCATTTGCTGGCCTGTCACCTGCCTCTTGTCCCATCTGAGTGTGCAGGCAGTTCACAGGTAGCAACTGTCAGACCTCAGGTGAATTGTGACCCCATGGCACGGACTTAACTGGAACTGCACTGCTTCTGAGCACCACCAACCAAAAACACCATTTAAAGTGATTGTTTACAATCACCTTGTAAAACAACCCATTCAGTTTAAAATAGAAATGAAAGGCAAAACATTTTTGTATAGATATAAAAATTCATTATAAATACCCTTTTTCCCTTTTCTATAAGTGATCACATTCCCTCTGTTCTCAGCTGTATAAGAGCTGGGTGGAGGAGAAGCAGCAGCAGCACACTGAGCTTCCCAGTTAATGGCTGTGCAATGGGGGCGTCAGGACAAGTCTGATCATTGGAGGAGAGCACACTGAGATCTCAGAATAGCTAGAGAATTGATCTTGGTGTGCTCTCCTGCTCAGTGTGGTCAGTTTTTAATAGGAAAACAGAGGGATTTCATAAAAAGAAAGCAATACAAAGAGAACAGGATACCTTCTCATACAAGTACATGGTACAGCAGGCACATATCAGGAATATAAAGTGTTGGGGTAACAAACGCTTTAATTCCTTTTTGTTATTCAAAGCAAACTCCCCCATGTGTCCATGCTTTATTTTGCTGAGAAATCACTTTGATAAACATTCCCTAGCACAGTGATGGCGAACCTTGACTCCCCAGATGTTTTGGAACTACATTTCCCATGATGCTCATGCACTCTGCAGTGTAGTTGAGCTTCATGGGAAATGTAGTTCCAAAACATTTGGGGTGCCAAGGTTCACCATCACTGCCCCTAGCATTTCTAGTGGTGGCCATCTTGAGTAAGGTCAGATGATTCATGTAGCATTTACTTCCTGGAATCCATCTGCCCTTAGATCATGCATGCAGACAGTAAGGTGTGCTTAGCTGAGAAAACCCCTCCTCCCCTCCTGAAGATTTCTGGGATGTATGACATTATTTGTATAGGCCTGGAAAAAAGTAATTTCCTGCAGAAATGTAAAAAAAATTTTTAAAAACGTAAATATGATATATTTTCCTATCTATTCACTAATGCTAGCTGCATTTGAATTAACAATAGTCAATGCTGATTGAGAGGTTGAAGTTCCGCTAGGCTAAGTAAGGAGCAAATCGAATTATTTCATATAAAATTTAAGGACCGATTCATGTTTTTGCATGAATGCTCAGGCATAAAAAATTCTCTTTAAAGGTGCTCCTGTGTTTTGGTCATGCAGTGCAAAACATCAGGTTCATTTAAAAGCACACATCATTCTGTAAATGTTTCCCTTTAGTCCTTAAATAAATGTTATAGACCGAACAAAAGACCATTTATTCAATCACCACCATCAAAAAGCCACATTAAGCTCCTAAGGACCTCTTTCTCAGGCAGCAGCGATGCTGAAGAATGATTATCAATTTTATATACGGTTATATAACAATCAATGTGGCTTGAAAAAAGAGTATGGTTGCTCAAAAGCTCAAAATGCTGAGCTGCAATGTGATGATTTTTGTAATGCACTTGCAATACAAGTAAAACAGATTTGCATTTGATGTTACAGCCCTGTTTTTTTTTTTTTTTTTAGGCTATGATCCTGTCCACGATTCCAAATCGCACTGCAATAGTGCAAAAACAGACGTGTGTTTGGGTGCAATTCATTTTTAATGGCACATCAAACGCAATGCAGTTTTGTCATGATTGTAGCATGATAAATCACGCGACAATCACAACAAACTGTATTGTGCGAACTTTGCCACCCAAAAAATAGCTCTTGCTTGCTGCGACTGTAGCTTGATTTATCACGCAACAATTGCCGCAAGTTGCACTGTGTTTGAGGTGCCATTAAAAATGACACCCAAACACACATAGGGCATTTTGCCACTATTGCAGTGTGATTAGGAATCGCGGGCAGAATTGCGGCGATTCTGCCCACTATCCTAAATCGCCAGATGTGACTGGGGCCTTACAGAGCAACTTTGTCCTTCTACATAATCCTATAACAGCACATCATTTCCCTTCCTAATGATTACTAATTATTATAATACATTTGAAAAACATGAATTAGAGGAAAGAGCGAGCATTTGTATTTATTTTTTTATTTATTTATTAATATTTTAGGTCAGAATGCATTTAACAATGTAGGGGCCACAACATTTGGCCAAAGAAAGAATTGAAAACGATGAGCATTTTTTACGTTACCTGTTCCATTCCAGGTAGATGGGTGAATTCTCTCAGGTGTGCTGCTATAGAGATTGTATAAATACATTTTTATTGGTTAGATTAATTTATATTGTCTTGTTTTTTTAATTTGTTTATTTTTATTTGTCATCTCCCAGTATATTTTCTCCTGCTTTCTTGTTTACCGGGTACAAGATGGCTGTAGGAAACTCCATCTATGGCGGGAAGGTTCTGGGTGCATTATTTGTATTACTCTGCAACAAAATGCAAACCTATACAATGAAATTCTGTTGTTCCTTTAATGAATGTATGGAATAATACTTATTATACACTGAATAGATAGCCATTGCATTTTTTTTTGTATGTGACGAGTGATTGCATGGTTCATAGTTACAGTGGGATTTATCTTTAAACTATGAAAAAGTTATAGAATATAGAGGATTCCACTTCAAAACAACAATGCAACCTGTTAAGATAATATGAACAGGTGCTCTGTACAGGTCATTATCATAGAACATACACTCAACCCCGGCAGCCCCCCTACACCCCCCACAATGCTGGATAATTCGTATTACTTACTTTATCCCTGTCTCCATACGCTGTTCTCAAGTTTCAGGCAGTGGGGGGGGGGTCCCTTGGCATGTATACATCAGGGTTATTAAAGTGTAACTAAAGGCACATGTATAACCTTGTATAGAGTAAGGAATGGTTATAACCTTTGTCGGGTTCTTTTTTTTTTGCCATCTGTGTCCCATAGGAGAAATTTCTCTTCACTTTCTGTCCCATAGCCAAAACAAGAAGTAAACAAAAATCTTTTGAAAGTGAGGAAATCTTTGGGTGCCACCAGAACTAGTGCCCCCATTGGAGAATTTCACCTCTATTACTGTTCCAGAATCAACCCACAATTTGGGATTCCCTTACTTATACTTTCGGTGATAACGGTAAACAGGACAAATAGGGAGGGTGAATCGCCCTAATGGGGGTCAGAGACAATAAAAAAACGTATTTTGTGTTCTCTTCACTCTATCAAAAACTTACAAATAAAAAATATTTGCCTTTTAGTTACACTTTAAATTTACATTGTACATGAGAAGGAAAGCATACGACCATGACCCATAGCTACTTTGAGAGGATGCTGTGGGGGACCAGCCAGATTCATTGAGAAAGCCTACCAGAGTCAAGAATAAGGTAAATAGTACACCTTATAACTGCACACAGGACTAAACAAGTACTTAAAGTGGAGTTCTGCTTAAAAAATGTATACAAATACTGCAGCTGCTGACTTTTAATAATCGGACACTTACCTGTCCCAGGGTCCAGCGATGTGGGGGGGAACAAAGCCCCACTCGTCTCCCCCTCCTCTCTGCAGCGCTGATATTGTCACTGTGGGTGCTCAGCTGTGGCATCACAGCCGGGCACGCACTGCGCACGCTGAATGCTGTGACTGGCTGGGCAATCATCTGGGACCTGTGACGTGTCCTAAATGATTGCTGAGAGGGAGGGGGTAGAGGTGATCTTCTTTCCGGCGCCGCGGGTGCGTCAGGAGAAAGTGGGAGCTGGAGCCCTCTAAAAAGAGGGTTTCCGCTCCCCCCTAAAAAAAATGACATGCCAAATGTAGCATGTTAGGGGGTCACCTTCCCTTAAAGCAGAAGTTCAATTTTTTGGGTGGAACTCCGCTTTAACCTATATGGGAGGGGGGAGGCTGTCAGAATGTTGGAGGAACCTCTAGGTGTCTGCACAATCAGCACTTCAAGTGGCCAGAAATTTTGGGGTACACTATTATACACAAATTTCCTGAGTCATTGAATTGAGAGCCTGAGCCTGCCCTCTACCACTTTTTAAGCTTTGCTGTTGACCTGTTACTGTAGTGGGTGGCCTAAGCTAGCCATTAAGGCTCCATGCACACTGAAGCTCAAAAAAGCTATTTCTGGACGCCAGATTGCTGGCAGAAAACGCTGGTTGAAAAACCTGCTTTTAACAGCGTTTTATACTAGCGTTAATGAGCGTTAATGAGCGTTTTACAGCGTTAGCGTTAATGGGCGTTTTTTATAAAAATACACAGAGGACACTCCAAAAATCCCACAATGCATTGAAAAATAGAATGCCAAACACTAATGAACGAGCGTTAATGAGCGTTAATGAGCGTTTGTCGTTTTTTGCCGCTGAAAAACGGCACTTTGAACGCGAATTTCTGGCGTTCAGAAAAAAGCCCATAAACTCCACTGCTCATTAAAGCTGAAAAACGTCCATGTGTGCATGGACACATAGGCTAACATAGAGTGGAGTTTATGGGCTTTTACAAAAAACGCCCAAACGCCAATAAACTGCAGTTTATCAGCTTCAGTGTGCATGGAGCCTTAGGCTTAGGAATTAGAGGCAATCTCTTAACCCACCATCCCAGGAAGTAGATGCAGGCGTTCTAAGCATCCGGGGTGCATACAAAGCATCATGTGTTAGGCTCCATGCACACTGAAGCTGATAAACTGCAGTTTATTGGCGTTTGGGCGTTTTTTGTAAAAGCCCATAAACTCCACTCTATGTTAGCCTATGTGTCCATGCACACATGGACGTTTTTCAGCTTTAATGAGCAGTGGAGTTTATGGGCTTTTTTCTGAACGCCAGAAATTCGCGTTCAAAGTGCCGTTTTTCAGCGGCAAAAAACGACAAACGCTCATTAACGCTCATTAACGCTCATTCATTAGTGTTCGGCATTCTATTTTTCAATGCATTGTGGGATTTTTGGAGTGTCCTCTGTGTATTTTTATAAAAAACGCCCATTAACGCTAACGCTGTAAAACGCTCATTAACGCTCATTAACGCTAGTATAAAACGCTGTTAAAAGCAGGTTTTTCAACCAGCGTTTTCTGCCAGCAATCTGGCGTCCAGAAATAGCTTTTTTGAGCTTCAGTGTGCATGGAGCCTTAAAGTGGACCTGAACTCAATAAGTGAATATTTGCTATTTTATAGGAAATATCTAGACATATTAATTGTACCAAAGCAGTAACTCAGAAAATCTACATTTTGTTTTGAACTCCTCATAAAAAATAGCAGTGCACTTCATTTGCCTTGGCATTCTTGCATCGTGAGCCTTATAGCTGTATATCTGCAGTGTGACATCATCTAAGACACTGCTGCCACTGGCTGTTGGCCTCATGAGATGTGGGGATGTCACTCCTATGTTGCCCAGGTTCTCCTTGCTGCATTAAAGCTGTGCCGGGGGATCTGCAGTAAAAGGATCTGCCTGCTTCGAGAATTCCATTGGTCTGTGCTTTCTGAACCTCTCCTGCTGCTTTTTGGATATTCCCCCTTGAGTTATCAGATCAGCAGTCATAGGGGGACAGCTCCGGTATAAGAAAAGAAAGCCCTGTCTCTGACAAGATGAACACTTCTACACAGAGATGCAGCTTGGAACAATACACGGTAAATCCTTAATGGGGAAAAGATCAGCTGCAGGAAGCCTACCAGCAATAATGGAGGCTAAACCTGGGTATACACAAATCAAAAATCAGCAGGAACTAGACAAATTTTAGTGCGTGCACCTCTGTCTGTTCAACAGAAATTTGTCATTAGCCCTTGTACACACGGTCGGAGATTCCGACGGAATGTGTCCTATCGGACCGTTTTGTCGGATAATCCGACTGTGTGTGGTCTCCATCGGACTGTTTCTGTCTGAGTATCTGACAGACCAAGTTTTCCAACTTGTCCGTAAAATTTTCCGACAAAATGCTCTGATCGGACATACTCCGATCATGTGTAGCCTACTCCGACGGACAAAGTGCCGCGCATGCTCAGATCAAATTCCTAGACCAAAGCTATTGGCTACTAGCCTGAACGTAGTCCCGTCGTAACTAAATAACGTCATCACGTTATGTACAATCAGATTTTCCGACAACTTTGTCCGACCGTGTGTATGCAACAGTTTCGGACAAAATCCGTCGGACAAAATCCAACGGATTTGGTTGTCAGAATGTCCAGTTTAGACTGGCTTCTGTCAAATGGTCCCGCTGGAAAACGAGTATTCAATCAGTGCTTGCAGCCAATGGCTGCAGCGTTGATCAATGTATTCAGAATAGTGCAGCTGGGGGAGCTCTCTGTATCCACATTGCTTGTGTGGATGCAGGAATTTGTGATTTATTTTTTTCACTCAACTGATTGAACAAAAAAAAAACCTGTGTATACCACACTTAAGCTGGCCATACACCTATAGATTATCTGCAGATTTTCTATGGTTAGATGGAAAAAAAGTGGGAGATTCCTCCATCCACACAGTTTAGTGAACAATGAGAAATCTGTTGAACTTTTTCCATCTAACCATAGAAAATCTGCAGATAATCTATAGGTGTATGGCCAGCTTTAAGGTCCCTTTCACACCGAGGTGCTTCTAAACTGCCAACACTGAGCGCTTTTGAAGGGCTTTTCAGGCGCTTTTGAATAGCTTTCCATTCATTTCAATGGAGAGGGGCGTTTTTTCACTGCCTCGTCAGGGTACTGCCCCTGTGTGAAAGCATTAATTGATTTTAATGGAAATATATTTTCAGTGTGCCCCAAAAGCAGTTCGCAAAATGCAGTGCACTTGACTGAACTGAATCACGTAGGTGCAAACACCCATTTAATCCGGTTCCAGTGAGAACAAAAAAAAAATGCTGCATGCACCTTTTTTATGCGGATGCGATTTAAGCCATGAAAATGAATAGGCTCACATCGCACTGCACAGAATCGCATGTGATTTACACAGGAATGAGGTGCAATTCCTGTGCAGTCAATCTAGGACCTAGCATGTAGACAGCCAGAGATCCCTGTTATGTGACAATACATTATGTGTTATACACATCTAGTTCACTTTCAGTTTGGTCTTTTCAACAGAAAATGTCACTTTAGCCGGTCACACAGCTTCAGGCCCACCATGTAATCAGGTAGCGCTGGCATTATTCAGTGAACACGTTTTCTATGTACTTGGTAAACAGAACATTGCATTCATGCGTACGCCCCACCTGCTGACCCCATACGGAATTTGAAGACTTCCTGTAGAAAAGGTGTAAAATGGATATTCAGTATCTCTAGGGGGACATCAATTACTCTTTTAAATATATCCATACACACAGCAAACATGTACAAAGACGCCATTGTTATGTTCATGTGTTATTTATTTATTCTTTATGAAGATGATTTCTTCTTTCTTTCTGCTTGCCAAGGAAATGTTTATTTTGAGTTGAACCCTCTGGTACCTGTATATCTGTTGTATATACAATAAAACTGCAGAGCCAGGCAACATTTCTGCTGCAAACTGCATGTGTCTTCACTATAGGATCTCAGTTGTGTTGTATTTTATTTATAGTGGTTTTAAACCTCTGAAATGAAAAATGAACAAAGCATATCCTTCTATAGTATGTACTAGCTTCAATCCAAAGCACCAAATGCCATTCCTCTCTGCTGTCTTCTTTCTCTGCTATCTGCATGAGTCACTTCTCTTTGCATGAGTGGACACCAGGCAATCTGAGGAGGCCACCCCCACCCCCTCCTCCAGCACACAGCAGGTGATTGACAGCCTCAGCTGTCCATGTTTCCCTATAAGAGTGTGTAGAGGGAGGATGTAGCCATTCCCTCCACTCAGGTCCCAGATTACACTTAGCTCTCCTCTCTATTCTGTGCAGTGTGTGATGTCAGATCCATACCCCCTGCATTATGGAGCTGAGAAAAAGCTTTTGCTTTGTGTGTTTTAGGGGGCTGTAGAGAAGAGATGACTGCAGATAAACAAACTTACAGTGGATATAAAAAGTCTACACAACCTTGTTAAAATATAAGGTTTCTGTGATGTAAACAAATTAGACAAAGATAAACTATTTCAGAACTTTTTCCACCTTTAATGTGACCTATAAACTGTACAACTCAATTGAACAACAAACTGAAATCTTTTAGGTGGAGGAAAATAAAAAAATAAAATAATATGGTTGCATAAGTGTCACTGCCTTTAATCACTTCAGCCCCAGAAGATTTGGCTGCTCAATAACCAGGCTATTTTTTGCGATATGGCACTGCCAGAACTGACAATTGCGTTGTTGTACCCAAGCAAAATTTACGTCCTTTTTTTCCCACAAATAGAGCTTTCTTTTGTGATATAAAATAAAAGAAGAGTAACAATTTTGAAAAGAACACAATCGGGGTTATTTACGAAAGGCAAATCCACTTTGCACTGCAAGTGCACTTGGAAGTGCAGTCGCTCTAAAAGGGGTAGATATGAAATGAGGGGAAGCTCTGCTGATTTTATCATCTAATCATGTGCAAGCTAAAGTGCTGTTTTTTATTTTCCTTGCATGTCCGCCTCGGATCTACAGCGACTGCACTTCCAAGGGCACTTGCAGTGCAAAGTAGAGTTTCCTTAAGTAAATAACCCCCAATTTCTTTAACTTTTTGCTATAATAAATACCCCACTTTTTTTTTTTTTTTCGTCAGTTTAGGCCGATATGTATTCTTCTACATATTTTTGGTAAAAAAAAATCGGAATAAGCATACATTGATTTGTTTGCGCAAAAGTTATAGCATCTACAAAATAGGGGATAGATTTATGGCATTTTTATTTTTTACTAGTAATGGCGGAAATCTGCGATTTTTATCGGGACTCCGATATTGCGGTGAACAAATTGGACACTTTTAACACATTTCTGGGACCAGTGACAATTATACAGCGATCAGTGCTATAAAAATGCACTGATTACTGCACTGATTACTTTATAAATGTCACTGGTAGGGAAAGGGTTAACACTAGGGGGCGACCAATGGGTTAACTGTGTTCTAACTGTAGGGGGGAGGGGGCTGTCTGGAAGGAGAGAGAGATAGCTGTTCATACTTACTATGAACACACGATCTGTCTCTACTCCCCTGAAAGAACCGGGATTTGTGTGGTTACATACACAGATCCCGGTTCTTGCGGTCATCGCGCCCATCCAGGCACTCGCATCGGCTCTGGACATAAGCTGCAGGTGCACAGGCTCGCCCCCCCCCCCCCCCGCGACGCGCGCATGCCCCTAGTGGCCAAAATGTAAAGTGACGTAAGGTAACGTTGATTTGCCCAGCCAAGTCAACCTGCCATAGTAAAACTGCGGAGGTTGGTCTGGAAGTGGTTAAACTAATACTTTGTTGAAGCATCTTTTGATTTTATTACAGCATTTGGGTATGGATCTATTAGCATGGCACATTTTGACTTGCCAATATTTGCCCACTCTTCTTTGCAATAACTCTCCAAATCTGTCAGATTGCGAGGGCATTTCCTGTGCACAGCCCTCTTCAGATCCCCCTACAGATTTTCAATCAGATTTAGATGTGGGCTCTGGCAGGGCCATTCTGAAACTTTAATTATCTTCTGGTGAAGCCATTCCTTTGTTTATTTGGATGTATGCTTTGGGTCGTTGTCATGCTGAAAGATGAAGTTCCTCTTCATGTTCAGCTTTCTAGCAGAAGCCTAAAGGTTTTGTGCCAATATTGACTGGTATTTGGAACTGTTCATAATTCTCTCTACCTTGACTAAGGCCTATTCCAGCTGAAGAAAAACAGCCCCAAAGCATGATGCTGCGATCACCATGCTTCACAGTGGGTATGGTGTTATTTTGGTGATGTGCAGTGATGTTTTTGAGCCAAACATATCTTCTGGAATTATGGGCAAAAAGTCAAACTTTGGTTTCATCATACCATAACACATTTTCCCACATGCTTTGGGAGACTTCAGTGTGTTTTTGCTAAAATTACCCAGGCTTGGAGGTTTTAAGAAAAGGCTTCCATCTTGCCACTCTACCCCATAGCCCAGACATATGAAGAACACGGGAGATTGTTGTCACATGTACCACACAGCCAATACTTGCCATATATTCCTGCAGCTCCTTTAATGTTGCTGTAGGCTTCTTGGCAGCCTCTCTGACCAGTTTTCTTCTCGTCTTTTCATCAAATTTGTCATGTTTTCTCTACTTGATGACTGTCTTCACTGTGTTCCGTGGTATATCTAATGCCTTGGAAATTCTTTTGTACCCTTCCCCTGACTAATAACTTTTAGCAATAAGATCCCTCTGATGCTTTGGACCCTCTCTGTGGACCATGGCTTTTGCTGTAAGATGCAACTAAGAAAATGTCAGGAAAGACCTACTAGAACAGCTGAACTTTATTTGGGTTAATCAGAGGCACTTTAAATGATGGCAGGTGTGTACTGACTCCTATTTAACACGAGTTTGAATGTGATTGCTTAATTCTGAACACAGCTTCATCCCTAGTTATAAGAGGGTGTGCACACTTATGTAACCACATTATTTTAGTTTTTTATTTCTACTCCTCCCCAAAAGATTTCAATTTGTTTTTCAATTGAGTTGTACAGCTTATAGGTCACAATAAAGGCGGAAAAAGTTCTGAAATGATTTAGCTTTGTCTAATTTTTGTTACATCATAGAAACCTGACATTTTCACAGGGGTGTGTAGACTTTTTATATCCACTGTATGTAGGAGGATTTGTCTTGTTTCTGTGTATCACCTGAGACTAATAACTTTAGTGACTAAAGGTAAGGGTTTACAACCATTTTAAAGGCAGCGCTATCATGTCAAACGGACATTTGGTTTTTTGAGTCGCAAAGCCACCCTTCAGCTTGTTTTCCCACAGATGTCTTTTTATATGATTAGGTTTTTTGAGCTCTAAATAGGATAAGAGAAAGATATAAATGGAAGTGGAATTAAAGAACAAAACACAAATTTGTGTAAACAGTCAGAAATTTCCCGGGCCAGTAAACCAGTAGCGTAATGTGTTGGCACAATGCCCATTTAGTGCCATATTGTTATCCTGATAAAAAATGTGACTGAGCTACTCTGGACTTTACAGTTTTATTAAAACATTCATGGGCTCATGATAAATCATGAGCCCAGAATTTCTGGATAAATCCAGATCCGATAGAAGAAAGAAGACAGAAACAGCTCTATGGTGGGAATGCTGTAGATACTGGATGGATTTACTTTTGGTAATTTCCATGTTCTTATGAATATCAGACAGAACTGTATAGTATATTAAAAAAAACAGTAATGCATCTTCTACATTAGAGTACGTGCAGCTGCTATGCCCACCCCTCCCCTTCTCCTGCCCAACCACAGAAGCCTTTGTATTATGTGAACTAATTTACAAAAATACAAAGGCTTCTCTGAATGGGCAGCGGAGGGCATAGCTGCTCTGTGTGCCTCTCCCTCCTCTTTCACAGCCTTTTCCTGACACTTATAAGAAGTGAGAGGCGAGTTAAATGGGAATTATCCACTTGCTGCCTGCTAACAGTACATTTACTGCTAGCGGGCAGCACAACCAGGCACTGCAATGTAAGTACTTCCTGGTTTACCTGTTATAAACAGCATTTGTGAGCGGTGGGTATCGGCCTGTGTTGGCTCCTCTGCCGAAAGTGCTTTGTGCGGCTCAGTGCCCAGAGATGACATCAGCGGAAAATTATGTCACAATGAGGTGAATTAGACTCTCTTAGTTGAGCTGAGTCTAATTCACATCATTGCGACATAATTTTCACTGATGTCATCTCTGGACACTGCGCCGCAATTCCAGCAGTGGAGCGAACGCTGTCTGATACCCACCCCTCAAAAATGCAGTTTATACCAGATGCCAGGTACAATAGGCACTTCAAAACGTGAGTGTACTTCTATCTTATTCTTTAATAAATAACCTTAATGGTTTTACACAATGAGGTCTTTCATTGTTATCCTTCCCTCTGAGTGATTACACAAGGAACAATGAGTGGAGATGTTTTTTTCAAGTGATAGTGACCAGCAAGGGGAATGCTCCACAAAGTGCAATAGACCATATTAGTGATAAGTGGTCACTGTTATGTGGCGAGTGCAAGTCCATGTGGCACACTAAGATGACAAGTGAAATAAAGCACCACTGTATTAGTTGGCTCTCCTGCGCGAATCACCATCATTGTATGTCGGACGCGTGCACGCCGATCTGTGGGCGCGCACGTGCCTATTTACTAGAATGGGGATCTGCCAGTGTAAACAAACAGATTCCCATTCTGTCAGGGAAGTAGAGTGAGATTGTCTGTTCCTAGTGATTAGGAACAGCGCTCTCTCTCTACTCCTTGTCAGTCCCCTCCCCCCACAGTAAGAAAGGACCTCCCTAGGGAACATTTAACCCTTTGATCGCCCCTGGTGTTAACCCCTTCCCTGCCAGTGTCATTTACACAGTAATCAGTGCATTTTTATAGCACTGATCGCTGTATAAATGTCACTGGTCCCAAAAAAGTGTCAAATGTCCAATTTGTTCGCTGCTAAAAATCACAGGTCACCGTTTTTTTTTTTTTAGTAAAAATAATAATAATAAAAATGCCATAAATCTATCCCCTATTTTGTAGACGCAATAACCTTTCTGCAAACCAATCAATATACGCTAATTGGGATTTTTTTTACCAAAAATATGTAGAAGAATACATATTGGCCTAAACTGAGGAAGAAATTTGTATTTTTATTTTTTATTTTTTTGGGGGGGTATTTAATATAGCAAAAAGTAAGAATTCTAGTTTTTTTTCAAAATTGTCAGTTTTTTTTTGTTTATGGTGCAAAAAATAAAAAACGCAGACGTGATCACATACCACCAAAAGAAAGCTCTATTTGTGGGGAAAAAAGGACGTTAAATTTTGTTTGGGTAGAGTTAGAGTTTGGATCCCTCTGAGGTACCTGACCTGTTTCCAGGATACGAGCCTGGATTGGAGATACCTGGTTTACTTTGGGATAAAGGCCCCGACCGGTTTATAGGTCACAAGCTTTGTTAGCTTACTATTTAGTAAGCTTGCATTTCACACGGTGGTCACATTTTTGTTGCGGTGGTAGATTTGTCACTAAATCAATATTAATCAATTCATTTTTTGAACACTTGGTTTATGAACTTGGACTGTTGTCACGGTGGGAGAATTCAGTCTATATCTTCTGATCTAAGATTCCTTACACGATTTTGTTATATATATATATATATATATATCAGGCATGTACTGGCCATCGGGACTACCGGGAGTTTCCCGGTGGGCCAATGGCTCAGTGGGCCACTCTGATGTAAGGGGGCTGGTAATGGGACACTCTGATGTAAGGGGGCTGCTGATGGGACACTCTGATGTAAGAGGGCTGCTGATGGGACACTCTGATGTAAGGGGGTGCTGATGGGACACTCTGATGTATGGGGGCTGCTCATGGGACACTCTGATGTAAGGGGGTGCTGATGGGACACTCTGTTGTAAGGGGGCTGGTGATGGGACACTCTGATATAAGGGGGCTGCTGATTAGACACTCTGATATAAAGGGGGCGCTGATGGGACACTCTGATATAAGGGGGCTGCTGATTAGACACTCTGATATAAAGGGGGCGCTGATGGGACACTCTGATGTAAGGGGGCTGCTGATTAGACACTCTGATATAAAGGGGGTGCTGATGGGACACTCTGATGTAAGGGGGCTGCTGATGGGACACTCTGATGTAAGGGGGTGCTGATGGGACACTCTGATGTATGGGGGCTGCTCATGGGACACTCTGATGTAAGGGGGTGCTGATGGGACACTCTGTTGTAAGGGGGCTGGTGATGGGACACTCTGATGCAAGGGAGTGCTGATGGGACACTCAAAATGTAGGTGGGCTGGTCTGGATGAAGTCCAGGGCCAAATTTCTGTCCCAGTCCAAACCTGATATATATATATATTTATTTGTAGATATGCCTTTTTTTTTATATAATCCTATAATTGCAATTGTATTTATTTTCTTTTTAATTCTTTATTTTCAGCGACAAAATGTAAAATACACCAGAAAGAAAACAGGTTTTAAACTGTCTGGAATAAACTTTATTTTATTGAATGGGATTAAACTAGGTGGAGCATTTTTCTTTTTATGGTCAACCTAAGTTAACTAACGCTGGTTTCACACGGGCTGTCCGATCAGGTCCGCCTGACAATTTTTCAAGCAGACCTGATCAAACCATCTACAGCTCTCTATGGAGCATCAGATATGTCCACTGACACCCGCCGGAATCCGTACCCAATTGACACCATCCCGAGGGTGACGAAAGCCCTGGCTGCCTTAGGCAGTTTTCAGTCGGGACACACTTCCAGCGCTGCAGCCACGCCTGTCCTGTGTTTTCCTCCTCCTCTCTGTCTCTCACTCCTGCTCTGCTGTCTGAGCCTGTGTCACTATTTTCCTCCCCGAATTGGTGCGGTAAAGGAGGGAATGACGTCTTGCGATCGGGGGGTGACCTGTCCTGTCCTCCGCCACCCAAGCCGAGGTGAGGTGTTGTGATGGGTGGATTGGCATGGATGGTGTCGCCACTGTTACACCTGAGTGGCAGGACAAGAGGAGTGTTTGTGTCTGACTATGGCATCCTGTTCTGGTCTGCTAGCGTGGAGGATTGATGGTGGCTTGATGAGGAGGTTAGTTTTTGCTGCTCTATACAGCTATAATAATTATGTACAGTTATGTACTGTGCCCTAAAAAAGTATTCATACCCCTTGAAATTTGACATTTTGTCATATTACAACCAAAAACGTAAATGTATTTTGTTGGAATTTTATGTGATAGACCAACACAAAGTGGCACATAATTGTGAAGTGGAAAGAAGCTGAACTTGCACAATTTCAAACTGGCATTTCGGTCCGATTTCAGGGGGCGACACAGATGTCTATTGAAATCACCTATGAAGTCGCCAAAGGTAGTGCAGAAACTACTTTTGGAAATTCGGACATTGACATTGCCGGCAATAGCCGCTGATTTGGCATGCCATTTGACATGTCAAATTGGCTCAATGTGAACGTGGGCTAAATGAAATTATTTTATCAGTGGCGGCTGGTGCTCAATATTTTGGGAGAGGAAGGGGCGGCAAACAATCCTGCCCCCCATGGGAGATGGATGATGGCAATCAGTGGCCCCCCAACCCCCACGTGGGAGACAGACGACGGCGATCAGTGGCCCCCCATTCCCCATGCGGGAGATGGACGATGGTGATCAATGGCCCCACAATCCCCATGTGTGAGAGGGACGACGGCGATCAGTGACCCCCCATTCCCCATGTGGGAGATGGATGACAGCGATCAGTGGCCCCACAATCCTCACGTGTGAGACGGATGGTGGCAATCAGTACCCCCGAATCCCAATTCGGGAGATGGATGGCGGCGATCAGTGCCCCCCCATTCCCCATGCGGGAGATGGACGACGGCGATCAGTAACCCCCCAATCCCCGCGCGGGAGACGGACAGCAGCGATCAGTGGCCCAACAGTCCCCACGCGGGAGACGGAGGGCGGTGATCAGTGCCCCCCAATCCCCACGTAGTAGATGGACGGCGGCAACCAGTGCCCCCCCTGGATGGCGGCAATAAGTGGTCTTACCTTAGGAGGCTGATGCTGCTCCTCGCTCCAGCTTGCCAATGGAAGAGCTGGGGGCCGTTGCTTCTCCTTCCTGCCAAACAAAGTGGGTCCTGAGACCCAATTGGCCAGTGGTCCTGAGACTCCCTGGCAAATCGGGTCTCAGGACCCGCTTCCTGATTGGCCAGGAGTAGAAGCAGGAAGACGATAGCAAATATTAATCTTATATTGTCACACAAGTGGGTGGGCTCAGGGCACAGTGCTCTGCGCCTTGAGCCCACCCTTTTTTGAAGCCTATTAGAGCCTTGAGCCTGATTGGCTGGGAGGAGAAGCAGGAAGACTATAGCAAATATTAATTTGCTATTGTCACACAAGTGGGTGGGCTCAGGGCACAGTGCGCTGCACCCTGAGCCCACCCTTTTTTTAAGCCTATTAGAGCCTTGGGCTCTAATCACGTGCTTCAAAAGAAAAAACATAGAAATCTATGCATCCAGAGCCCTGAATGTAGATTAGAAGCCAGGTGCATGGATTAGGGGGACGACGCCACCACGGCATTTTTATAGCCACTGCTATACAGATGTTCTGAAAGTCAAAAAGTCCATTAAGTTACCCACAATCTAAGTGTCCATTGCGATTCTGGTGTATGTGTGGGCTGTGAGGGAGGGCGGTGCTGGAACCTGAGAACACACGGCCTATGTTTTCAATAAAGTCAGATTCTAAGTCATTCATATAATAAGGATATTGGGAGTCATGAAAGAAAGCTAGATGAACACCAGAATAAAAATAAGTGTCACCCAGCAAGAAAAACTGCAGAAACAATTCATTCTAAGTCAGTGGTCTCCAAACTGCGGCCTGGGGGCCCAGATATGGCTGTTTGCTTGCCTTTATCCGGCCCTTGGGGCACTATTTCATCCATCGATACCAACAATGAGGTGTAAATAACCCCACTGACACCAACAATGGGGCCCAATAACACCTACAATAAGGCACAATTCCTCCCAAGGACACCAAGGATGGGGCACTTTTTCTCCCAATGACACCAATGATGGGGCCCAATATCTCGCAATGACACAAACGATGGAGCAAAATTCCTCCTACTGACACCAAGGATGGGGCACAATTTATCCCAAGAACACCAACAATGAGGCCCAATGTCACCAACGATGGGGAACTATTGCTCCCACTTACACCAACGATGGGGCAAAATTTCTCCCAATGACACCAACGATAGGGCACTATTCCTCTGACTTACACTAACAATGGGGCACAATTTCTCCCAATGACACCAATAGTGGGACACAATTCCTCTCAATGACACCAGTGATGGGGCACTATTCCTCCCTCATAGACCAATGATGGAGTACAGTTTCTGCCAAGAACACCAACAATGGAGACTGATGACACCAACAATGGGGCACAATTCCTCCCACTGACACCAATGATGGGGCACAATTTATTACAATGATACCGATGATGGAGCACAATTCTTCCCACTGACACCAACAATTAGGCTTTTTTTCCCCACTGATTTCAGCCACTTTTCTACTCCCAATGGCTACAGTCTGGCCCCCTAAAGTTTAAAGAACACAAAATGGATCCTTTGTTTAGAAACTTTGTAGATTACTGCACTAGATCAGGGGTAGGAAACCTCGGTCCTCCAGCTGTTTTGAAACTACAAGTCCCATGAGACATTGCAAGACTCTAACAATCACTGGCGCGATTCCTAGAGGCAGAGGCATGATGGGATTTGTAGTTTCACCACAGCTGGAGTGATGAGGTTGCCTACCCCTGCTCTAGAATAACAATATTTCCAGTTAGGTCCATATGTATTTGGAGACAGACATAATTTGCATACTTTTGGCTCTGTATGCCACCAGAATAAAATTAAAATCAAACAATCCAAATGAATTTGAAGTGCAGACTTTCAGTTTTAATTCAAGGGGTTGAAATTAAATATCAAGTACAAATTTTAGGAACTGCAACCATTTTTATACACAGTCCCCCCCCCCCCCCCCCCCATTTTCAGGGGCTCAAATGCAATTGGACAAATGAATAATCATAAATAAAATGTTCATTTTTAATATTTTGTTGAGAATCCTTTACTGGCAATAACTGCCTGTAAGTCTGCAACCCATGGACATTACCAAAGACTGGGTTTCCTCCTTTCTGATGCTTTGCCAGTCTTTTGGCTCTTTGTTTGTGGGTCTTTCTGCCTTTAGTTTTGCCTTCATCAAGTTAAATGCATGCTCAATTGGGTTGAAATCAGTTGATTGACTTGGGCTTGGCCATTGCAGAATGTTCCACTTCTTTTCCTTCAAAAGCTCCTGGGTTGCTTTTGCAGTGTGTTTTGGATCATTGTCCAGCTGTACTGTGAAGCGTCATCCAATCAACTTTGCAGCATTTGACTGAATTTGGGCTTGTGTATATCTCTAAACACTCCAGAATTCATCCGGCTGCTTCTGTCTTATCATCAATAAACACCAATAACCCAGTGCCTCTGGAAGCCATGCATGCCCATGCCATCACACTGCCTCCACCATGTTTTATAGATGACGTTGTGTGCTTTGGACCATGAGCTGTTCCAAGTCTTCTCCACACTTTTTTCTTCCCGTCATTCTGGTACAGATTAATCTTAGTTGTATCCATCCAAAGAATGCTTTTCCAGAACTCAGAACTGGTCTGGCTTTTTTTATGTTTTTTTGGCAAAGTCTAATCTGGCTTTTCTATTCTTCAGGCTTATGAATGGTTTGCACCTTGAGGTGAACCCTCTGTATTTGCTCTTGTGAAATCTTCTCTTGATTGTAGACTTTGACAATGATACGCCCACCTCCTGGAGAGTGACATTCATGTGTCTGGATGTTGTGAATGGGCTTTTCTTTACAATAGAGGGGATCCTGCGATCATCCACCACTGTTGTCTTCCATGGACGTCCAGGCCTTTTTATGTTGCTGAGTTCACCAGTGAGTTCTTCTTTCCTCTGAATCTACAAAACTGTTGATTTGACCACTTCTAATTCTGCTGCTATCTCTCTGGTGGATTTGTTTTGTTTTTGAAGCTTTACAATGACCTGTTTCACTTGCATGGACAGCTCATTTGAACTGTTTAATTGATGAAGAAATAACAAAGGAATAGCCCACACCTGGCCATGAAACAGCTTTTAATTCAATTGTCTAAATACTTTTGGTCCCTTGAAAAAAAGGGGGGGGGGGAGTGGCTATTCTTAAGAGCTGTAATTCCTAAACCTTTCCTCCGATTTGGATGTACATACCCTTAAATTAAACCTAAGAGTGTGCACTTTCAGGTCATATCCAATATATACCTATAGCTTGAATATGTTTTGGTAAATGGCAGAAGAAAAAGAAAAATTGTGCCTGTGTCCAAATATATATGGACCTAACTAAATATTTGTATTGTTTCCTTTATTATTTATTGTAAGTTTATTTTTTATTTTTATTATAATAGTGTTATTATTAATTCAATTATTAATGTTTTACTCTTTTTCATTATTATTTTTTTATTATTATTAATAGTATTGTTTCTTATATTATTATTTATTGTAATTTTTTTATTCTAATAGTTTTATTATTAATTTTTTTTTCTTGATATATATATGTGTATATATATATATATATATATATATTAGTAGTAGTAGTTTTTTTATATATATTATCATTTAATGTGTTTTTTTTTTTTTTAAATGTTATCTAATAGTTTACTTCAATTATTCTTATTTCTTGTTATTTGATGATTATACATTTCCTACAGCCCTGACAGGTACCTCTAGGATTGGTATGTGATTGGTCCCTCACATTTATTACTTTGTTATTATTATATTTTCCATTTCTAATATTTGTATTGTTTCCTATATTATTATTATTTATTGTAAGTTTATTCTTTTATTTGTATTATAATATTTGATTATTTCATTTTTTAATTAAGAATACTATTGTTTCTTATATTATAATTTACTGTATTTTTTCTTCTAATAGTTTTATTATTAATTTTATTATTTTATTTTTCTTGATAGATATTTTTATATATACTATCATTTAATGTGTTTTTTTTTCACTTTAGTTAAATTGCTCTTATTTCTTGTTATTTTGATGATTATACATTTGTACAGCCCTGACAGGCACCTCTAGGATTGGTATGATTGCTCCCTCCAGTTTATTACTTTGTATCTTTCTCAGTGATTTGTCCTTCCATTTATTATTTTTATCCCTCTCAGTGATTGGTCGGCGTAGCAAGCGAAAGTTCTTCACCAGAGACTTCAACTATTGAGGGAACTTCATCTCCCAGCAGCCCCCTAGCCCTCTAATGGGAGGAGTAAGATGGAGGCCGTAGCGCTGAGTTGGGTGTAATGCGCAGGCGCGGAGAGCTACCAGCTCCTGCCAGTGGGCGTGGTCCGGGCAGAGCGGAGGCTCAGTCAGTTCAGGCATCGTAGAATGTTGCGGCCAAAAATGTCGTACTGCGCATGCGCGATGCGTTCCAAAGCATTTGAGACAATGCAGACCAGTGAAACCGTCAGCTAATGTCACGGAAGTGAGGGGAGGTAACCCCCTCCCCGAGCCACGGTTACCCGCTCTCTCTCCGCTCTGTATAAAGTTAACGTCACGAATACCTCCCCTCACTTCCGTGACATTATCTGACGGTTTCACTGGTCTGCATTGTCGCAAATCCTGTGGAACGCATTGCGCATGCGCAGTGCGAAATTTCTGGCCGCAACGTCACTTCCGGAGCATTCTACGATGGGGCGCAAAATATGACACAACACCGGGCAGCGTGGAGTAGAGATGACTCGCTGGGCTCGTCCTGGACATGTAAACGCTCCAAGTCGGAACCGCAAGCTGTGTGCAGCCACCCCCTGGGAAGAGCTGAGGAAGGCCGGCCAGGAGAGGTCAGCCCAGCCGTCCAGGAAGAAGAAGGAGGGAAAGTATGTCAATCAGGATGTCAATGGCTTCAACGCTCTACACAAGGAGCAGCGCCGTGAGGGCCGGAGACTAAAGAGACAGACCAACAAGACGAACAAGATGGTGAGCAGAGTGGCCTGGGGGTGTGTGTAGGGGCCGTGATGCCCCTCTGTTTGTGTATGATGTGTATGCCATCTGTGGCTCACTTTGTATGTGATCACTGTACAGCCCCCCAGACTGTGCTGGTGAGTCCCAGCAACCCCTCCCTTCCTTAACTACTTCAATACCAGGCACTTACACCCCCTTCCTGCTCAGGCCAATTTTCAGCTTTCAGCGCTGTCGCTATTTAAATGACAATTGCGCGGTCATTCTATGCTGTACCCAAACAGATTTTATATATATATATATATATATATATATATATATATATATATATATATATATATATAATTTTCTTCCCACAAATAGAGCTTTATTTTGGTGGTATTTGGTCACCTCTGCGTTTTTTTTTTTTTCTCCTCCACTTATGGGCATTGATAGGCACACTGATGGGTACTTATGGGTGGCACTGATATGTGGCACTGATGACATTGATAGGCATCACTGATGCCACTGACAGGCATTGGGGATGGCCACTGGCAGCTGGCTGGGCACAGATTGGCATTTCCCTGGTGGTCTAGAGTGGCATAACAGGTGGTCCTGGGGGGGGCTGCGCTAATAAACAAATAGCAGAGACCCCCTCCATGTCAGGAGAGCAGCCGATCGGATCGCCTCTACTCGCATCTGTCAGACGCAAGTGAGGAAAAGCCATTTAACGGCTCTTCCTGTTTACATCATGATCAGCGGTGATTGTTCATGGCTGATCACGTGGTACCCAGATCAGTGTAGTGGTGTGTCAGACTAACGCACCACACCACTGACCGCCTCGATGCTTGCCTGAGTGGTAATTTTGGAGGGCTGTCATATGACGTCCACTTAGATCAAGAGCTGCACCGCCCCGCCGTCATTTGACGTTGGGCGATAAGTGGTTAAAGCCGAGTTCCACCCAAATTGGGAAGCTCCGCTGATCTGCTTCCTCCGCCCCCAGTGTGGGGGAATGACATTGTGGGCTCCCTAGACAGGTAAGTGTCGTTATTATTACTCTACAGCAGGGGTTGACAAATTTGCTTGGAATCTAGGAGCCAGCTAAAAAAGTTAGGAGCCAGGTCCGTGACGGCGATCTGGACCTGTCCCTGGCCTGACATGGAGACGAGTGAGGGGAAGATAGCCCCCAGCCCCCCACATATGAGATCACCTCTCATTGGACACACCGCTCGAGTGCTAAATGGCCGCTGTGATTGGTCATTTAGCATGATCTGTGATTGGCTGTATCCAAGGGACACGGCCAACACAGAACTTCCCCGATGCTCGCCCATGGCGGCGTGCAGAGGGGAAGTAAACAGGAGGATGTCTAGGGACGCCCTCCCGGCAATTGGTGTCCGCGCTGTAGACATCTTTCGTCTATAGCGCGGGCACGAAGTGGTTAACAAAAGAATGTGACTATTATTTCCGACATATTCCCGCTCATTTACTGCCATTTCCCTGCTAAGGGTTCGATCAGGTCCGCCTGAAAAACTGACAGGTGAACCTGATCAGACAGCCCTTGTGAAAGGGGTCAAGCAGGGAGGATTACAAATAATATTTTTTTTTTCCTTAATTAAAATAAATTTTTTTTTTTACTTTTTACAAAAAAAAAAAAAAAAAAAAAAAAATATATATATATATATATATATATATATATATATATATATATATATATATATATATATATATATATATATATATATATATATATATATATAAAAATACATTTAATAATATATATAT
Source organism: Lithobates pipiens (assembly GCF_037356315.1). NCBI lineage: Eukaryota > Metazoa > Chordata > Amphibia > Anura > Ranidae > Lithobates > Lithobates pipiens. Next base: position 167,254,449 of record NW_027507790.1, on the reverse strand, counting down.
ATATAATATAATGAGAAGCCATTTACCAGCCACCACACTCACCGTTGGGCAAAAAACAGGCAGGGGAGCTTCACTCCATTAGGAATTAGCATTATTGGAATAGGGTGTAATTTCTACATCCACCACAAGATGGCGCCACACTACCGAAAGATTTTAGAAGGCCGCAAAGCCGCGGCCTCAATTACTGGCCGGCGCGGCCCGATGGAATTGCGCGGCGGAGTTCGGGGTCCAAATGGAGACGGGATACCCCAGCAGCGTTGCCCCAGTCGCCAGGACACGAAATCTAGGCGCAAATGCGACCTGGCGACCGGGGTTTGTCGAGCCCTGCTCTACAGGATATATATATATATATAATTTCGCCAACAGTTTATGCAGAACTTTACAGCTTGAGGTTAGACAGTACAAATGCAATACACTTTAAACACTTCACGCAAATCGCTGTATCTGTACATCGGTACTTTGAAGCTAGCTGCCATAACCCCGGTATTTTCAGTAATGGCGTGTTTTTCTGTTTAGGATAAAAGTGGTCTCTGCGGCAGGTTAGCTGCACAATCACTATTATTCTTTGGAGTGGTAAACTCACCACTGCTTCCCATTGAAACCAATGGGGCAGCGCTGCGATACCGCCGGCAAAACGCCGCTCTGGCAGCAGCTTGCAGGTGGAATTGACCCCTTTTTGGTCGCCAGCGGGGGGTGTTAAAACCGCTCCCCTGCTAGCACCCGAATAGTATCGCTAAAACGACGGTAAAGCGCAACTAAAAATAGAGCTGCTTTATCACTGATGATCTAGGTGGCACGGTGTGAAAGGGGTCTTATATCTTTTATTCCCCTCCATTGCATCTGTATTCTGTTTTTTTTTTTATTTTTTTTTTATTTTTATTTTTTTTTACTTGCCTTTCTCCACTTTAATGCTTTTTTTGCCCTGAGGGGACAATAAGGCCACAAGAGGCAGGATCCAAGAGGGGTACCATGCAGCTGGAGGAGAAATCAGAGCATCCCTCTTCACAGCTCTGCCAGATGCATGTCCTGCTCTGATTTGGGAGTCTATTCACACTGACAATACAAATAATCTCCTCATTAGACCTCTTGCAAACTGCAGCTTAAAAAAGGACAGTACAGCTTTTCTTTTTACTGAGCTAAAATACAGCCCATTAATTGTAATGTGCCTATTAGGGGTGCAACGGATCAAAAAACTCACGGATTGGAGTCATGGATCGGATCATTTTTCGGATCAGTAAATAATAATTTAATTTTGCAAAAACCTGTGAAAATTCCACCACCTTATAGTCCCCACTGTAATATCCATGTCATCTCCCCCACTGTAATATTGGCTGGGGTATTGCAGGGTAAAAATACGGAAAAGCATATAAAAAAATAGATGCATAGGCCTGATTCACACCTATGCATTTTTATTGCTTTTTGCACTTTGCATATTTGCACTACAGTCCATTTAACATGGTTTCCTTTCCATGTTCTGTAGTGCAAATCTGCAAAATGCAAAAATCACTAAAAATGTATAGGTGTGAATCAAGTAGGGCCGAAACAACGAATCGATTAATCAACAACTAATCGATTATGAAATTAATCGATTACTGTTTTCATAATCGACTAATCAGCCACTAACATAATGGGGTTAAAAAAAGACTAAAATTAGCCCTTTGTAGTACAAAAAGAGCAAATCGCTACTGTAAATATTACTTTCACTGTCCCATAGTAAAAAAAAAATGAACCCCTTACAGTAGCGATTTATTTGCTCTTTTTGTACTAATTTTCGTTTTTTTTAATCCCATTATGTTACTAAACCTCTCAGGCCCTGGGTCACACCTACATGATTTCCTATGGGACATGTTCACAGCCATGATTTTTTTCAGCTGCTGCGTATTTGCAAAAGACAAGGACTTTTTTTTTAACGCAAAACTGTGCTATTTTGTTTTTTTGGTTCAATATACTTTAATGGAGAAGCTGCAGAAAAGCACGTAATAACACAATTTGTGTTTTTTTTTTTTTAATCTGCCCAACAAAAAATTGGCCAAAAAAAATGTAAAAATGCAAATCGCAGCAAAATTACTTTTTTTTTTTTTTTTCTAAAGGTTATTAACCGATTAATCGAAACACTAATCGGCCAACTAATCGATTATGAAAATATTTGTTAGTTGCAGCCCTAGAATCAAGCCTCAAACAGGAGTATTGTGTGCAAGAGGCCTTGAAGTGATACTAAACTCTCCTTTTTTTTGTTTAAAAATAACAAACATGGTATACCTTACCTGCTCTGTGCAATGCTTTTGCACAGAGTAGCCCATATCCTCCTTTTCTTGGGTCCCTCTTTGACACTCCTGGTCCCTCCCTCCTGCTGCATGCCCCACAGCAAGAAGCTTGCTTTGGGAACACTCGAGCTGAGCCGCAGCTCCATGTGTCCATCTGAGCCACGGTTAGGCCTGCCTCCTGACTCCCCTTATTGGCTCACTAACTTTTACCATAGTGGGAGCCAATGGCGCTCTGCTGCTGTCTCAGCCAATCAGGAGGGAGAGTCCTGGGCAACTGAGTCTCTCCTGCAACATCGCTGGATAGAAATGGGCTCAGGTAAGTATGGGGGGGGGGGGGGTACTGTACATTTTTTTTATTTTTTTTGCATTTTTTGATCACTTTTATTCCTATTCCAAGCAATGTAAACATCCCTTGTAATAGGAATGGTGTGTAACAGGTCCTCTTTATGGAGAGATGTGGGGTCAGCAAGACCCCACATCGCTCCTCCAGGCTGGAAAGCATAAAATTGAGAAAAAAAATTCACCAATCTCATGTTGACAGCGGCTTTTTTAACTTCCAGGAACCTGGGTGTGACGTCATAAAGTCACATCCAGGCCTCCAATGTTCATGGAGATGACTGGTGACCAACTGGTCACCGGAAATCTCTATCATTGTCATCCAGAGGGGGGCGTCCCCTCCTGACACCTATAAGAACGATCAAGCGGCGGAACTGCCGCTATGATCATTCTTATCGTGCACAGAATCACTGGCTTGAAAAAATGATATCTGAATGATGCCTGTAGCTGCAGGAATGATTCAGATAGCCCCACTCAATGTCAAGGATGTCGTATGACGCCCTAAGATATCGAAGTGGTTAAAAGATCAAAATCTCGATTCAACCTCCCTTACAGATTCTGTGTAAACAGTGCAGAGCCAAGCTGTCAAAAATAAAAAAACTTGAGAGATGCATACAATGTATCTAATACAATGTTCTTTTAGATGAGAGGAATGAACTTCAGTTGGTAGATGAGGGCAGTTTAACCACTTAAAGACCAAACTTTTTTTTCTGACATTTGTTGCTTACAAGTTGAAATCAGTATTTTTTGCAAAAAAAAAAAAATGACTTGGAACCCATATATATATATATATATATATATATATATATATATATATATATATATATATATATATATATAAAGCAGAGACCCTAGAGAATAAAATGGCGGACGTGGCAATGTTTTAGGTCACTGTGTATTCACGCAGTGGTTTTTGAAACACAATTTTTTTGTGAAAAAATGCACTTCAATGAATAAAAAAAGAAAAACAGTAAAGTTTGCAAATTTTTTTTGTATATTGTGAAAGATGATGTTACGATGTGAGAATCGTGTTCTTTATTCTAAGCAAAAAAAATTGTGATTCTCATTTTATCCAGAATCGTGCAGCTCTAGTATATAGCGATGCAAGATGTCGGCACTGTTTAGTCTGCTTGGACTTGCACACTTTTTTGGGAGTCAGTGTGTCATGCAGCTAATGGCTATATGAGTGGCCCATTTTTTTACATGCTTGGAGAATGGATTTAATTTTAACCACTTGACCACTGGGCACTTAAACCCCCTTAATAATCAGACCAATTTTCAGCTTTCGGTGCTCTCACATTTTGAATGACAATTACTTAGTCATGCAACACTGGACCTATATGAAATGTTTGTGCTTTTTTCTTTTGGTGGTATTTAATCATCGCTGGGTTTTTTTATTTTTCGTTCTGTAAAAAAAAAAAAAAAAAAAATGAAATTTTCTTCGTTTCTATTTATAAAATATAGCAGATTAGTAATTTTTCTTCATAAATTTTGGCCAAAATTTATACCACTACATATCTTTGGTAAAAATAAGTACAAATTGGTGGATATTATTTGGTCTTTGTGAAAGTTGTAGAGTCCACAAGCTATGGTGCCAATATCTGAAAATTGATCACACCTGAAGTACTGACGGCCTCTCTCATTTCTTGAGACCCTAACATGCCAGAAAAGTCCAAATGACCCCTTTTTTGGAAAGAAGACATTCCAAGGTATTTAGTAAGAGGCATGATGAGTTTTTTGAAGTTGTCATTTTTTCCCACAATTCTTTGCAAAATCAAGATTTATTTTTACTTTTTTTTTTTTTTTTTTCACAAAATTGTCATATTATCAGTTTATTTCTCACACACAGCATATGCATACCACAAATTACACCCCAAAACACATTCTGCTATTACTCCTGAGTACGGCGATACCACATGTGTGAGACTTTTACACAGCCTGGCCCACATACAGAGAGGGCCCGAGTGCTACAGAATGCCTGATGGCAAATTCTGACATTTCTCTCCTACATGTAAAAATCATCATTTATTTGGTAGAAAATTACATAGAACCCCAAAACATATATATATATATTTTTTTTTAGCAAAGACCCTAGAGCATACAATGGTGGTCGTTGCAACTTTTTATCTCGCACAGTATTTGCGCAGCAATTTTTTGACCACTTTTTTTTATTTTTATTTTTTTCCAAAAAAGTTTTGTGCTTTAAAAACACAAAACAGTAAAGTTAGCAATGTGAACGATGAAGTTACGCCGAGTAAATAGATACCCAACATGTCACCCTTCAAAATTGCACACGCTCGTGGAATGGCGCCAAACGTCGCTACTTAAAAATCCCTATAGGCGACGCTTTACATTCTTTTTTTTATTTTTTCTGGTTACATGTTTTGCGTTAGAGGAGGTCTAGGGCCAAAATTATTGCCCTCATTCTATCGTTCCCAGCGATGCCTCACATGTGTGGTTTGAACACCGTTTTCATATGTGGGCGGGACTTACGTATGTGTTCACTTCTGCATGCGAGCACATGGGGACAGGGGTGCTTTTTATTTTTTATTTTTTTTATTTATTTATTTTTTAAGATTCTGGCTTTGATCGTATTGGCGCGTTGGTAGAAGCACCGGAGGAACAGCCGCTACGATCATTCTTATGGTGTAGGAAATCGCTGGCTGAGAAAGCTGATATCTGAATGATGCCTGTAGCTGAGAAAGCTGATATCTGAATGATGCCTGTAGCTGAGAAAGCTGATAGCTGTAGCTACAGGCATCATTCAGATATCCCTACACAAAGTCAAGGACATTATATGACGGCCGGCGGGCAGGAAGTGGTTAAAATACATTTTTTATTTTTTAAACACAAAGTTGTCCATTTATACAATATTTCTAACACATAGCATGTACATACCAAAAATTACATCCCAAAATAGATTCTCCTACTCATGAGTATGGAGATACCACATGTGTGAGACACAGCCTGGCAACATAGAGTATGGCTGGGTATCGCCGAGTATTGGCAGGGCATTGCCAATCATATCATCATATGACGTCCTCCCAGAGTTAAGCAACCGCCCTGTAGCCGTCATTCGGCTATGGGCCGGCTGTTAAGAAGCCCTTTTTAGGGAACAATTCAATTATTTTATTACATTGGACTAAAGCACAGCACATATTGGCTAGCTCACTTTGGGCATTTGTCTTTTTTTGTATTTGTCTTTTTGCATTTTAAATCAGTGGTGTTCAACTTAAAGCCCCTTTCACACCAGTGGACCGATCAGATCCGCCTGTCTGTTTTTTTTTTTTTTAGGCAGACCTGATTGGATAACCTATTGCTCTCTATAGGTGAAAAAAGTGATCTGCGCTTAAACTCTAATCAAAAAAAATTAGTCTAATCACAAAGATTCATCAGTAATCGCAAGGAAAAAATAGTGACAAAAAGGGATACAAACAATTAAATTAAAAAATTAAAGAAAATGAATTATATCAGTGAGTAATATCTTTTCAACATATAAGTGACAAAAAAATTAATCAGTGCCCATAATATAGTTAGCATAAATTGCATACCCCTTATATATAAATCACATAAATTGTCAGTATTAAGGAAAATAAACCGACACACCCCCAAATTAGTTGTAATAAATAAACAGAAAAACCCAACAAACAAAATTTAGTTAAAGAAAAAAAATCTGAAAGTCCCAGAAATAATATCCAAAGGGTAGTGTTGATTCTTCCAAAGTGAAAATATGGAATTAGCACCCACAATGTTCTGTGTTTAAAGAGAATCCAAGCAATCACCTCCACCAGTGAGAAGGGGGGCCGCTTACCAGAATTATAGATCTGTGTCAATGAGATCAACAGGGCAAAAGCACAGGAGTTCTGGATGAACCGTCACATGAGCCACACAGCCTTTATCCTTGATGCAAAGCCTCCAGACAAGGAACGAGGATATCATGGATCATATAAAAAATCGGAAAGGCACTCGCATAGCGTAAAACCTCTTATTTTAATGGAAATTAAAAAATAAACAATATTGCACTCACATGTACACAGAAGAATACGATCGTATAATACAGAAAAACGAGCCGGCCGGGTCTCGTATGCCGCCCGCACTTCCTAGTTGGGCGTAGAACGTGGTGACGTCAGAACGCCTACCTCCCTACGCGCGTTTCGTCACGAACGGACATGTTCACGTTGACGAAAAGCGCAGTAAAGAAAACTGGAGCACAGTTGAAATGTTTATCTTGGTAACAATCAGATGTCTCTTTCATTAGTCTGAATTATGGACAAAACCTGATTGGATTCTCTTTGCAGCCAACAAGCGGTCATGTGTGACATGTCCTACTTTATATTTTCCAGGTGTGTTTCCACTGTCGCAAGCCTGGCCATGGCATGGCTGACTGCTCTGAGGCTCTGAGATGTCAGGAGATGGGTACAGGAATCTGCTTTCGATGTGGATCAACAGAACATGAAATTAAGAAATGCAGAGCCAAAGTGGATCCAGCTCTTGGTACATATGAGGGTTATTTCTTGGGAATGTCCTCTGGTTTTTAAATGAGGGCTGCCAATGGTGTTAGTATGTTTAGCCTTTAATTATCTTTAGTATATAATCCATGACTTTACCAAGCTGATATGTCTTTAAGTGAGAGGTCTATGAATGTTCTTACGTATGCAGGGTATGGTTTAACTATGAGTTGTTTGGTTACATTTAACTGGACCTTTTCTTTAATGTTGAAGCTATTTCATAGGTTATCCAAACTGCTACTTCAGTTCTAACAAGTGTCAGCAAAATACATGCCCATCAAATAGAGGGGAGAAGTATAAAATACAGCCCATCTTATTTGTAACTGGAGTGTTCAGAACTGGAAAGGGTCTGTAACCAACTTCCCATCCCTGTGTCTTTCAGGCCAGTGATACACTTAGATAGAAGATGGCACATCTAAAAGACTCATCAACCAAATACAAGCAACATATTTGCATTATAGCGAGGACTGCAAAGACCTGTACATTAGGCAAAACAAAGTAACCAGCCCAGTATAAGAGGGCAAATTCTACAGCTCAAGACTTGGCGGTTTTCCTTCCCCCTGTAGAAGTATGGCCAAAGCATTTTTGGCTGAACTTCTATAAATCTCAGGAATGCAGTTCGTTTTTCACTCTTGTGACCTGTTTTCAGCAGTCTGCTGTTGGTTGACATCAATCCGCCGTTCCAGGCTCTAGATAAATCACGACTTTGCAGTCGAGATCCGCCCAGATGCCTGGAACTGCAACTAGCTCAGCCTCTCAGCGAGTCGCTGGGAGACTGAGCCAGTGGCTCCTGCACCCATCACAGCCCAACCCTCCAATGAGCGCTTGAGGGGCAGCGCAGAGTGCAACATCTGCATTTCTATTGTAGTTGGATCAAGGTGTCAACCTGTGTGGAGGTAAGTGCTAGCATATATTCCTGGCATCTCATTAAAACTGAATAAGTGGCATTGATAAGCTGCATAATGTCTTTAATGTTATAGAACAAGTCCAATAAAATGTAACTAACTGCTATTAGATTTACTTTAAATAAAGGCTATTTACAAATAAACATACAATACATGGTGCTACCATAACACGGTAAACAGACACTGACTGTTTACTTCAGGCTATCTCTCTTATAAGAGTCTGCATGATCCATCTGAATAGGCAGGTAGGGGGAGCTAGGGAGCTTATTCCCCCTCATCCAGTCAGCTGTGTGTATAATTTGAGCTTTTAAATCTGAAAAAAAGGCTAAGAATAGTCTGAATTGTTGAAAGATAATATCTATAAAAATATATATAATATATATTCCTTAAAAGGAGGGAGCATCTCTTTTCTGGGTATAATGCATCACAGACTGTTCTTTTTATGACTGCTGAACAGTTCATGATAAAAGAGCATTCTTGAGGGATGGTAGATTTGGGAACAAGAAGTCTTTAGCCAGCACATTGTAAACTTCATGAAGATAAAAGCAGTGCCTTTCAGCTATTGTTTAACTAAGTCAGGATAGTAATATTTCACTTTGAAATCTTTCAGGAGAATTCCCATATGCAAAATGCTTCATATGTGGAGAGATGGGGCATTTATCACGGTCGTGTCCAGACAATCCCAAGGGATTGTATGCTCAAGGTATGCATTCATACATATATTTACCAGCTTTTTTTTTTTTTTTTTTTTTTATATAAATGTATGTGTTTCAAAAACCACAACGATGTTTAGATACTAAAAACAAACTTGGAATGTACATTTGTTGTTGTTTTTGCAAAAATGTTCTCTGTATTTAATTCAATTTGCAAGGGGCTACATTAAAGGAATTGTGTATTGAGAGAAATATGAAATGTGCTATTGCTTCTTGTGAAAATGTCTTACTAATGCAAAAGATTCAATAATTTCAAAGTCAGAACTGCTGCTGTTCATGTATGCCAAATGGTCAGACAGGAAATGTTTTATTTTTAGGAGGGCGCAACCTAAAAAGTCAGCTGGAATATGAATAATACTTGGAGCAGCAGTTCTTTTTCTCCACTTTTAATATTCATTACCATAGATCATAACATTTCTTTAATCGTACATCATGGGACACCGAGCCATAGTAATCACTATGTGGGTTATAGTTTACCCTAAACAGGAAGTTGCCTCCCTATATAACTCCTCCCATAACGGGAGCCTCTCAGTTTTTTTCGCCAGTGTCTAAGGTGTTGTTACGAGTGAAGATGTGCTGTGCTGAGCTCCTCTGGCGCAATCCTTGCTGGGGCTAGCTATAAATTGAATGCCCGGGCCTTGTATCCGAAGAAATTAGGTTTTGCTTTTAAAAGCTTCTCTTTTTAGAGAGCTGGACCCACGGGATTCAATACTTTTGGTATTAAGGCCATAAAGTTTTACTGGCGGGGTGCTATTACAGGTCCAGGATTGTGGGTTCCCTGTAGAGGAGCCCACCGTGAAGGGTGAAGATTGGGTCTGTTGGTTTTACCACAGAAAACCCTGCGGTGGGAAAGGCAAGTGAAGTTTGTCTCTTTGCCTTTTTAAAGTAAATGTTGTCATGCCTAAGTGTCACCACTGGGGGGTTGTATAGAGCACGCACCTTCTCATGCTTTGCTCAGAGATCACGCTCTGTCACAGAAGCAGCAGACTTTTTTTCCCTCTGGCTAGCAGGCAGACCTCAGGTAAGTTTGGGGGGTTTTTCTTCCTCCAGACACCTCCACCTGGGCTGAACTCTCTCCCTCTTCATGAGGCTGAGTATAAGGGAGAACTGCAAATGATTGGCAATGCCATTTGCTTTCAGCGCCCCTACATGGCAGTGGCTTCCAGGTCTCCTCCATGCCATCCCTCCCTCACTCGCAAGCTGATCCTGTCGGATCGGAGGCCTGTGCTTGCGTGGGAAAACTCTTTTAAAAAATAGAAAGGAGGGGATGCAATGTGACGATGAGGGCGGGGCTTAGCACGGCGTTGGCGTCCTCCAATTTGGGAGTGTGTTTTAAAAAAATTAAATAAACTCCATTGTACTGGCTGCAAAATTGTCGGAGAGAAATAAGAGCAAAGAGGAGCATGAAAGCGGTTGGTGACACAGGCATTTCCTATATGACACATTTACTATTTGCATCAGGCTGAGCATTAATAGCGGCTAAATTATTGCTCAAGTAGTGGATGCAATTTCTTCTGGTAGTACCTCTGCTTTGTGCATAAGGCTAAGGTCAGATGGGGGGGTTGAAACACCCCCAAAAAAGAGCTAAAAGGGTCTCCCTCAAGCTCTGGAAGCCTACTCATCTCTACAAATGGCATCCTCCTCTGAGAGGGAGTAGCTGCTCAGAGTTAGCATTGGGGACATGAAATGTTTGCAACTGTTCAACACTGCAGCCCGTTTTTTATTTTAGTAAAAAGATCTTTTTTCTTTAGCCATGATAGGTTTAAAAAAAAAAAAAAGTTTAATCGCATCCCAATGTGGGTCAAATTTTGACAGGTTCTCTACCATTACCCAGGACCCTCAAACTGGGGAACTAGGGGCAGGAGAAGATGAATTCCCTCAGGGGACCGTGATGAGGCTGATAACTCTTCTTCTGAGGTGTCAAATGCAGGAGAATCAGCTTTTTCAATCTTGGATTGATGGTGTAATTTTCTTGCTGAATGGTCAGCTCCACATTTATGCACTGAGTGTTTGGGTTCACTAAAGCCTCCTCAAGCTGTGCATGCCTTTCTTGTCCATTCATTGCTGGAAAGGCTTTTTTTGTCTCTGAGAGGATCACCCAGATAAGCATTATTTTCCCTCCTAAAAAAGTTTTCACACTTTATCCTATGGTGGAGAAAATTAACTAAGTAGGGTATGCGATTAACGCTGCTATATCCTCTGTGAATAAGAATTTGACTTGTCCGGCAGACAGTGCTCAAATGCTTAGGGATCCAATGGATAAAAAGTTGAAATTTCTATTTAAAAACAAAAAAAACACCTTGCGCCCTTTGCTAAGCACCATGCAGAACCTCCTGGGTAGTCTTTCTTTTTGCGGTGAAACAGCTATTGGGATGTTTTGGATAATACATCCAAAGAAATTCTAGTGGAAAAAGTACCCCTTTTGCAATTTAAAAAAAGGAGTAAATGTATTTTCATTTTAAAGCTCCTTCTCCTGTGCTAGGGGCATCAGCCTCCAGGCAGTCACGATGGCTTCTGCCGTCAGGTTCAAAAGGTAATCCTCAGGGTTTAACCCCAGGGACAAAAGAGGTCTTAGGGGAGGAAACCTATAAGATACTGAAGCTTCCTTTTGAGGAGGCACCCCCACTTGCTTAATAGGGGGAATTCTTCTGCAGTTATCAAGGATCTGGCAGGAAGATTGTCGAGACGAATGGAGGACTTCCACAATAGCTCCAAGGTATTGGAGTTCCAAGAGTTCCCGTCTCCTCATTTTCTCAGATCAAATGTTCCTAAGGATCCAGAGAAAAGTCTTTCTCTCAAGCATTGGACCATCTTTTTTGGCAAAAAGTGATCATGGTGGTCCCAATGTAAGAGCAGAGGTTGGGGTTTGGTTAAATCCAAATGGACGTTCTGGATCTCAGTTGAATCTAAGTTCAATTCCTGAATATAACCACTCTTTTTTTTCACATGGAGTCAATCCAGTGGGTTACTTCCATCCTACAAGGAGGAGAACTGGCATCAATCGGCATCGAAGATGCATACCTACATATGCCTATTTCCTTGCTCACTAGTAATATCTAATTTTTCAAGGTGGAGAATCTTGATTTTCAGTGTGTAGCTCTGATTTCCGGTCTAGCTACTGCACGCTGAGTATTTACAAAGGTTCTGGCCCCTCTTCTAGCCAGATTAAAAGCCCATGGTATGATTATGGTTTACCTGGACGATCTGTTCTTGATAGTCCAGTCGGTAGCCCGCTTAGACCAAAGTATGGTCACCACATTCAACTACCTGGAATATCTAAGTCGGATTCTCAACCTAGGAGAAATCTTCTTTAAAACCATGAAGAAGGCTAAAATACTTGGGTCTGATCATAGGTACACCCAGAAAAGGGTATTCATGCCCGAGGCAAAGATCCGCACCATAAAGGAACTGATTTAGGTGGTCGAACCAAGATGAATTCTTCGCAAATTTAACTTTGCATGAGGTTGTTGGGAAAGATGGTGGCTTCATTCAAGGCCGTTCCTTATGCTCAGTTTCATCAGAGACTGCTCCAAAACAGTATCCTATCCGCTTGGAACAAAGGGTTCAAGCTCTAGATTCTCAATGTTTCTGACTCCAAAGCCTACGGCCACAGCACCCTGAAAGCGCCCGATCTTGTCTGATCTTGGAGGCTAAGCAGGGTTGGGCCTGCTTAGTTCACGGATGGACCACCTGGAAATACCAGGTGCTATAAGCTGGGTATGCCGCAACCAAAAATCTGCAATGGGGGAAAAGCCTTCAGTTACCTGGGAAGTGGCAACAGCATATGCCATCCTTCCTTTTTGGGTTGGGGAGCAGTCTTGGCAGGGGCAACTGTTCAAGAGAAGTAACCCAGATCAGAAATGGCCTTGCCCATTATTCTAGAAATTCAGGCAGAGCACTTGGTCCTGAGGGCCTGAACCTTCAGTTTATGGTATTGTCCAGCCAGGATTCAATTCCGACAATGCCACAGCAATGGCCTATATTAATCACCAAGGGGGCACAAGAAGTTGTGCGGCCCAGAGGAAGGTGAATCATATCCTATCAGCAGTCTTCATTCTAGGAATAGAAAATTGGCAAGCAGACTACTTGAGTTGCCAGCATTTGCTCCCGGGAGAATAGTTCCTTCACCCCTATATCTTCCTGTCAATATGTCAAAGATGGGGGATCCCAGACATAGATCTGTTTTACGCCCAGGTTCAACAAAGAAATCGACAACTTTGTCAAAAACAAAGGATCCGCTAGCATGTGGAACAGATGCCTTGCTATTCTCGTGGAATCAGTTCTCACTGATTTATGCATTCCCTCCTATTCTGTTTGCATCCACGACTTCTTCACAGGATCAAGCAGGAAGGGAAGTTGGTGATTCTTGTGGCCCCCAGTGGGGTCCAGGAAATCTTGGTATGCAGAGATTGTAAAGATTACAGTAGGGGACCCAGGGACCCTACCGCCATGGCCAGACCTTCTTTCACAAGGTCCGGTATTCCATCCTATTGTACAAAAGCTAAATTTAATGGTTTGGCTATTGAGGCCCACACTCTGAAGAAATGTAGGCTGTCGGGTTCAGTGGTTTCTATCTTGGTTAATGCAAGGGTGCTGGCCTCCATAATTATATATTATGGAGTCTGGGAATCATATGTCTCCTGGTGTGAAACCAGGTGCTGGACCCCAAGAAATAGGTCAAAGGTACAATCCTTGACTTTCTGCAGATGGGGTGAGAAATAAAGCAGGTCTCGGGCTTATCTGTGTTATTTCAATGACCCCCTTGCTTCGCATTCTTTGGTTCGTAACTTTACTCTGGGAGTAAAACGGCTTAATCCCCGGTTAGGTCACCCCTGAACCTTTGGGCGTTTCGTTTTGTCGGCATTACAAAACAACCTTTTTTTTTTATTTATTTATTTTTTTTTTTTGGCCGATACAACATATTCCTTTTGATCCTTTTTGACAAGGAAACTATTTTTTTTTTTTTTTTAAAAAGGTAGTATCAAGTTTTTAATTAAACCAAGGATATTCTATCTTTTTTCCAAAACCCTGTTCTATGGAGGAAAAATCACTACATTATCTTGATGTGATGAGAGCAGTCTACTTAAAGGGGTTGTAAAGTAAAAATTTTTATTTTTTTAACCAGTTGCCGACCGCCGCACGCCGATGTACGTCGGTAGAATGGCACGGGCAGGCATAAGGACATACATGTACGTCCCTTGCCTCCCGCGGGTCGGGGGCCCGATCGGGCCCCCGCCCGGTGCCTGCGGCGGTCGGTTTTCGTCCGGGAGCGATCCGGGACGAGGGGGCGGCCATTCATTCATGGCCACCCCCTCGCGATCGCTCCCGACGAATAGAAATCCCCGGTGACATCACTTCCTCTCCTGTAATGTAAACACAGGAGAGGAAGTGATGTATTCTCTCCTCCGTGTCGGTATTTTTCGTTCCGACACGGAGGAGAGCGGATCGGTGAGTTGCACCAACACTCTACACACACAGTAGAACATGCCAGGCACACTCACACCCCCCCGATCACCCCCCCAATTACCCCTGCCCCCCAGTCACAGTGACACCAATGTCATTTTTTTTTTTTTTTTTTTTTTTTTTTTTGCATTGGTGTCATTTGTGACTGTAATAACTGTTAGGGCAGTTAGAGTTAGCCCCCTTTTAGTTCTAATGTACCCCCCTAACCCCCCCAATAAAGGTTTAACCCCGTGATCACCCCCCGTCGCCAGTGTCACTAAGGCTGGGTTCACATTGCAGCGGTTTATGAGAACGAATGTGATTCGCACTGCAGTGCAAATCACATCCGATCTCTGTGCGATTCGAGTTCAGCCATTCGCCGCACCCGCCGCACCCGCCGCAAATTCGCACGGGACCCTTTTTTTGGCCCGCAGCAGAATCGGATCGCATGGGTGTTCACACCATGCGATCCGAGTTTGCAGATCGCACTGCGATATGCGAACTGATCTGGGGGTGTCAGTAACATTTCACTGACACTCCCAGCAGTTCGCATAGGGCAGTGTGAACTGCCGCCGGGAGGCATGCGATGCGGGAACCCGCCGCGGATTCGCGGCGTTTCCGCATCGCTCCAGTGTGAACCCAGCCTAATAAGCGATCATTTTTCTGATCGCCGTATTAGTGTCACAGGTGACGCTAGTTAGGCAGGTAGGTATTTAGGTTCGCCGCAGCTTTTTATAGCGCCAGGGACCCCCATATACTACCGCATAAAGCCCCCTGATTGCCCCCTAGTTAACCCTTTCACCAGTGATCACCATATAACTGTTACAGGTGACGCTGGTTGGTTAGTTATTTTTTTATAGTTTCAGGGCACCCGCCATTTATTACCTAATAAAGGTTTAACCCCCTGATCACCCGGCGGGTGTCATTTGTGACTAATAACTGTTAGGGCAGTTAGGGTTAGCCCCCTTTAGTTCTAAGGTACCCCCCTAACCCCCCCAATAAAGGTTTAACCCCGTGATCACCCCCCGTCGCCAGTGTCACTAAGGCTGGGTTCACATTGCAGCGGTTTATGAGAACGGATGTGATTCGCACCGCACTGCAGTGCAAATCACATCCGATCTCTGTGCGATTCGAGTTCAGCCATTCGCCGCACCCGCCGCAAATTCGCACGGGACCCTTTTTTTGGCCCGCAGCAGAATCGGATCGCATGGGTGTTCACACCATGCGATCCGAGTTTGCAGATCGCACTGCGATATGCGAACTGATCTGGGGGTGTCAGTAACATTTCACTGACACTCCCAGCAGTTCGCATAGGGCAGTGTGAACTGCCGCCGGGAGGCATGCGATGCGGGAACCCGCCGCGCATTCGTGGCGTTCCCGCATCGCTCCAGTGTGAACCCAGCCTAATAAGCGATCGTTTTTCTGATCGCTGTATTAGTGTCACAGGTGACGCTAGTTAGGCAGGTAGGTATTTAGGTTCGCTGCAGCTTTTTATAGCGCAAGGGACCCCCATATACTACCGCATAAAGCCCCCTAATTGCCCCCTAGTTAACCCTTTCACCAGTGATCACCATATAACTGTTACAGGTGACGCTGGTTGGTTAGTTATTTTTTTATAGTTTCAGGGCACCCGCCATTTATTACCTAGTCTCACTAGTGTACCCCTAAATTTAGGGGTGTCTACTTTCCAAAATGGGGTCATTTGGGGGGGGTTTGTGCCATCTTGGCATTTTATGGCCTTCAAAACTGTAACGCCCTTAGAAAGCCTGAAGGCGGTGCTTGGTTTTCGGGGCCCCGTACGTGGCTAGGCTCCCAAAAAGTCCCACATATGTGGTATCCCCGTACTCAGAAGCAGCAGAATTTATTTTGGGGTGTCATTTCACATATGCCCATGGCATGCATGAGCAATATATCATTTAGTGACAACTTTGTTAAAAAAAAAAAAAAAAAAAAAAGTTTGTAATTTTCCCGCAACTTGTGGCAAAATATAAAATATTCCATGAACTCAACATGCCTCTCAGCAAATAGCTTGGGGTGTCTACTTTCTAAAATGGGGTCATTTGTGGGGGTTTTGTGCCATCTTGGCATTTTATGGCCTTCAAAACTGTAATAGGTAGTGAGAAGTGAACTCAAAAATTTACGCCCTTAGAAAGCCTGAAGGCGGTGCTTGGTTTTCGGGGCCCCGTACGCGGCTAGGCTCCCAAAAAGTCCCACATATGTGGTATCCCCATACTCAGGAGAAGCAGCAGAATTTATTTTGGGGTGTCATTTCACATACGCCCATAGCATGTGTGAGCAATATATCATTTAGTGACAACTTTGTGTAAAAAAAAAAAAAAAAAAAAATTTTTTTTTTGTCATTATTCAATCGCTTGAGGCAAAAAAATAAAATATTCAATGGGCTCAACATGCCTCTTATCAATTTCCTTAGGGGGTCTACTTTCCAAAATGGGGTCATTTGGGGGGGTTTTGTACTGCCCTGCCATTTTAGCACCTCAAGAAATGAGATAGGC